>NC_134530.1:223653694-224318694 GCF_050624435.1 Tenrec ecaudatus | reverse complement strand
AACAACGTCAGCAATCAAACAGTCTTCCTTGTGAGGCACGGGGAGGCTGGTCTTTTCTATTCTCTAACGGAAACGTGACGAGAGGGAGCAAGCTTCATTTCCAGACACACCGATTTCTGTCAGGACCGTGCAAAGCAGTTCTTGTTCCAAGCCCTAGCCGTTATTAAAACACAGACGTGCTCTTAGGACGTGTTCAGAGTCTTATGAAATCATGCTCTCCCAGAGAAGTAACAACTCGCATGGCCAAATATCAAGAAGCTCCTTGACAGATTCAACAACATTTCCCAAGAATCTTCTGGAAGAGTAGTGTCTAGTCACTCACTCAGCATCGTGTACCGAGCAGCCCTGAGTGGGATGCAGTGCACGGCCATCCGTCGGTGCTGACTCACAGCGACCCTGCAGGACAGGGTAGAACTGCCCCATGGCTTTCCGAGACTGACACTTTTTATGGGAATAGGAAACCTCATCTTTCTCCCATAGTACCTCGATTTCCTTGAAGCTCCCCAGAATTCTTCATCTGTAGAAGTGGAATTGTTAGATGTTTCAGGTGAGAAATATCTCGGACCTTGGCTTCCCACAAGAAAGAATTCATGATGAAGTCCGGTTTGTGATCCAAGTGGATTTTATAAAGAACAAAAGAAGTTTCAGGTGTTACACAGGCACCCTCAGAGCACTTCACACCAGCACTTGGAGACCTGAGGCCGGAGGAGACCGCCACACAGCCTGCCAAGGAGTGGGTGGGGGTTGGGGGAGGGGTGGAGAGGCAGTGGGCTTCGGATTCTGGCTTTTGCAGCCCTCCGCTGGGAGGCGTGGTCGATAGTACAGGTTGACCCCATTGGCTGAATTAGGCTCACCTGGCCCAGATTGGGGCCCATCCAAGTGTACCACCTACCTAGGACCTCATCCTGGCTCAGAGCCTGAATTTTGGAGCCTGCCCAGTGGACACCCTGGTCCCTGTTCTGACTACCTAACATAATCACTTACTCTAAACTCACAAAGATTTATTCTGTATTGGAGAGCCCCAACTGCTAGGGAGACTATTAGTTGTGTCTATTGGGCTGGGTCAGAATCCTCAGTAGTTTGAACCTAACACAAGGAAAACAACTCCCAGCTGGCCTGCGCAACCAGGCAACTCACAGCCTGATGGTGTGTCCTTGGGCTGTGGCCTATGTCATATGCCAGGGGGTACCTCCCCAAACTGGAATTGTGCTGGACAGACCCGAGATTTCGTAGTAAGCATTTTTCTAGTTAGGCCAGCATCAAGCAACTCACTCTGACTTAGTGCACCCAGTGGCATCACCTGGGAAGGTTCTTTCTGGTCACAGTGAATTTTTTTGTAAAAGCATTTTCTCTTGCATCTCGTTTCTTGTGATGACTGATTTAAGAGAACATGTGCGGCTGTGAAATTTTGTTTCCTGCTCAGGAAAAATGCCGCAGAAACTATGATGATGTTGAACACAGCTTAAAAGGACAGCTCTATGGGAAAAACTCAAGTGTGTTGAGTGGCTTTCTCTTTTCAAAAAAGGTGAAATGTTGATTAATGACAAACCTCATTCTGGATGCCCATCAACTTCCTGAATGGATGAAAATGTCAACTCATAGTGCATTCTGAGTTTGTTCCACCAGGTCAGACTGTTAATCTAGCTAGCTATTTAGAGGTTCTGAAAAGATTATGTAACAGTGTGAGACAAAAAAAGGCCTGATCTGTGGCAGATGGAGGACTAGTTTTGCCACCACGACAATGCACTTACTCACACAGCCATCTCAGTGCAACAGTTTTTGGCAAAAAGCAGGATGCCTCTCTTGCTCCACACATCTAACTCACCTGCTCAAATGAAGAGGGACATGAAAGTCAGCAATTTGATAATGTAGAAGAGGTGAAGAAAAAAAATGTGGGAGGTGCTGTCAGCCATCCAACCAGATGAGTGTGAAAAATGTTTTCAAGAATGGAATTGCAGATTTGACAGATGTATTGTTATGGAGAGTACTTCGAAGGTGATAAGGTTGTTTTGTTTAAAAAAATGTTAATACATAGCTTTGAAAATAAATATAAATTCAATTTTTTTGGGGGGGGTGCCCCCTCCTGTATATGAACCGTTGTTGTGGAGAACATCTCTTTCTGCCTCTTTTGTGGGTGCTGCCCTGGATCCTGCATCTGTCTTGTTGGGACCTGGGTGCCAGTAACCTGCCATCGGACCTGACAGCCTTGGGAACTACCAGCAGCCTGGCCTGCACTATTGCCTGCCACGCCTGGAAGCCATGAGAGCCTTACATCTAACTTTCTGATCCGCCTCAGCATCCGCCAGCTGTAGTCTTCCCGCCTGATCCTGCCTCCTGGTTTGTCTTCCTGCTCCCTGATTCCCAGCCCCAGCAAAAGCATTTGTGACCCATAGATCTGAGCTGTGCTGGGCTTGCCTGCTCTGTGATGGTCTTTTTGTTTGTTCGTTTCAAATGAACTTGCTTGTCACGAAAGACTCCAAGTCCATTTCAGTTTTACTTGTGGTTGCTACATAATCTGGTGTCAATTTGGGATTGAGAGTGAAGGGGTGGAGTTTAGTCTGTCAGTCGAATCATAGCCAATGAGACCTCTGTGTGGGTATGGTCTTCCCTGAGGATTCTGGGAACTCCTATTTTTCCTCTTTGGAGGTGGGAGACTCTCTTTCTCTCTGGTCACTCCCTTGGAGACTCTCTACTGACAAGGCTGACTCCCTGGGAGATATCCCTGAGAAGAAGCCACATGGACCTATCCTGATGCTGCCCTGGTTGCTGGAGAAGCCACATGGAGACCCCTGGCAGCTCTGAGATGCTTACACCACTGGATCCAAAGACTTTCTACCCATGGCCTGTGACCATCCTACATTTGGCGTCATTGCATGTGTCTCATGAGTCCGAAGAGGACTTTACAGATCAGTATCAGACATATGGGCTAATATCGGACTTACCAGCTTGGACTGGACTGGGTTGGATGCTTTCTTAATGTACAATTACCGTTTATATAAAATGCTCTCTCATACACACATGAGTGTCTATGAATTTGTTTCTCTTGTCTACCCAGACTAACACACTTGTCCTCTTTTTTTTGGCTACTCCGATCACTATTTAGGTTTGAGGGATTAGAAAAAATTTGGAAGGATTTTTCTGTTTGTTTTGAAAGACACACCCTGTCTATGTTTACACAGCCCATCCTAAGAAAAGAAATCACTGACAACATCCTGTTTAACCCTCCGCGTATGTGGTTCTCTTTCTCTATCTCCCCGCTGCCCCTGCACTGTCCTTCCTCCCAGGCTTGGAATAGAAAGTCGTCGAACTATTGAGTTCTTCCTTAACCCCAGGTTCCACTGGCTTCCCTAGGGAATCCAGGCCAACACAAGGACCAGCGTCCAGTTTATCTAGGACTAAGGTATTTTCTGGGACCTGGGACTTTCAGTGTTACAAGCGAGGCAAGTTTGAATGGTTGGCCGTCAACGATTTCTTAAGGATCATCGAGGGTTCGTTTTGCTTCTCTTGCGCGTGGCATGGCCTCCTGTTGGAGGGCGGAATGCGGAGGCAGCGTCATTGGTTTGGATGTCTCCAGGAGCCAGCACACAGGTGGGGTCATCCAAGGCTGATCAACAGCAGCAGTCCCGGCAGGTTGGGGTTCCGGGGGAGGCTGTCCTGTGCATCCCTGGCCTCGATGTCAGCAGCACTTGCCCTAGTGTCACCATGAAAATGTTTCTAGACATTGCGCAAGGTCCCCACTCCTACTTGGCAGCTCCTTCTGTGGGAAGATGTCACTTGCCTGCTCACCAAGCACTTGGGCTCTGTGCACACACTGAGGCTGGCAGAGGGACTATCCTGGCTACAAGCTTGCCATCCAACTAGAAAAACCAAACCTGCTGCCAGCTTAGAATGAGCCCGTGTGGTTCCCAATGCTGTATGTCCTTATGGACGCAGACTGCCACATCTGTCTTCCCTGGGTTCGAACTGCCCATCCTTTGGTTAGCAGCCAAGGGCTTCAATGACTGCGCCACACCAGGGCCCTCTGCAGGCTGTGTGCAGCTAGGCCATTAGCCCACAGGGACTTCCAGGGGGTGCTCCGTACACTCCCTGAGTAGGGCCAGAGTCAGCCGAGGCACGGGACTCCCCCCACCTGGGACAGTGCTGCTGAGTCTGATGTGGCACCCTCCTTGTCCTCTGGGTGGTTCCCTGGGGAGACCAGAGGAGCGTACGGATGGCCCGTGGAGATTCACAAGTCCACTGCAGAGAGAGGATTCTGAGACTGTTGGAACTTTATAACCATAATTTATGCTGAGGTCAGTCTATCCATTACAACTTCAATACCACTGGCTGAATCCCCCCAATTTATGTTATGTGTGTATTTCTGTATCTCTTGATCATCTATCTATTTTGGAGAGCAGGTGGCCAGGCCCCCAATGTCTCTAGGGCAGCAGTTCTCAACCTGTGGGTCTTGACTCCTTTGAGGGTCAAATAACCCTTTTGCAGGGGTCTCCTGATTCATAACAGTAGCAAAACTACAGTGATGAAGCAGCAACGAAAATAATTTTATGGTTGGGGGTGGGTCACCACCACATGAGGAACTGCATTAAAGGGTCGCGGCAGTAGGAAGGTTGAGAACCACTGCAGAGCCTCCCTGAGATTTCTGGAATTTTCCCAAGGGATGTGATGGTTACTTCGGACTCCAAGTTCAGGCCCATTGACCTCCCATCAACTCCTCCAACCCATTCATGTTGCACCTTTTACCACTTCCTTCTACTCGACTCAACGCTAACTAAGACCAGGGTTTGACTCCCGTCTCTACGGCTCTCCTTTCACCCAAATCCCCACCCAGGCAGTGTGTGATCAGTGCGCTTCTCTGAAGGGTGGGCATGTCTGAATCCGACAGAGCCCCGTGAGTCCTAGCCTTCAGACAGTGTATCCAGCCAGTTGCCACGAGTCCGTTCTGACTCACGGCTATCCCATGAATGTCAGACTAGAACGGGGCCCCACAGGGTGGGTGTTCAGTGGTTGCTTGACATGGAAGTAGATCACCAGGCCTTTCCTCCTAGGTGTCTGGGGAGGGAATCAAGCCTTCAACTTTCGATTTAGTAGCTGAGGGCATTGAGGACACCAGCCAGGGAGCCTCCCTCCCGTGAAACTGTCCTGACAGCTTCCTAACTCACTCTTCCACTTTCCTCCCACATCCCTGCCCGGGGGCAGCGTCCTTCCCACTGCTGTCCAGACCAACTGGGCCCTTCCTCCTTTCTCAGCTTTGGGCTTAGGTTGGCATTTTCGAAGCCTCATTAATAGGTGGTATAAAGTCTATCCTCCACACTGGGGCCTAGGAATCAATGTGGACCCCGGGTGGTGTAGTGGGTTACCAGGTGCCCTGGAGGAGCAAGTGGGGGCGCTCTGCCCTTATCAAGAGTGACAGCCTCAGAAACAGAGCAGGGGAGTTCTAGGGTCGCTATGGGCCGGGATCCACTGGACGGCAGTACAAGTGTGTGGAAGGAAGTTTTAGGCAAACCAGGGCATGTGATCCCCCTTCATCTCTCTTAAAACAATGGACCTCTTAGAGCAAAATCAATCAACTTCATTGCCGTGGAACCCTAAAAGACAGAGTAGAACTGCTCTGGGAGGTGTTGAAGTCAGAAGCAGATGGCCACACCCTTCTCCGGAGGAGCAGCAAGTCCTTAACCTCTGCGTCTCTGGAGAGGGTTAATCCAGAAGTCGGCCGAATAGTCTGACCCACCCTCCTCAGTCCTTGCCTTCAAAACAAAAACTCACTACCATCGAGTGGATTCCAACTCATCTAGAGCCTAACAGACAGAGTAGAAACTCTTTACTGGAGTAGAAAGCCTCATCTTTCTCTCTTGGAGCTGCTGGTGGGCTTGAACCACTGACTTTGTGATTAGCAGCCCCACTCACAACTCACCACGCCACCAGGATTTCTTTGCTGGCCTGTCTGTGTCAGGAGCCTGCCTCTAGGTCTGGGGTGGTTGGGATGAGTCTGTCCCTGTGTCTCATACGTCATCCCTCCCCTTCAGAACTCTGTCTTTGGTTCTAAGAGAGCTAGAACAGCTATCCAGCCAGCGGCCTCCACAGGCATCTTTGTTTGCACTTAAAATAAATAAACACACACACAAGTGAGTTTCAATTTAGTGGAATAAAAGGAAAATTTTAATAGGCAGTGGGATGGCTGCACAGGATGGTGAATGTAATCAATGCCATTGGCTGTAGATTTCACAGTACTTGGGATGGTCAGTGCTCTCTGGTGCACAGCACCGCATGATACACTGTGACAACAATAACGGATCTCACAGGCTGATTGTGAGGCTCACATGACAACAGCCGTCAGAAGCCACATCTGGATCCCAGCTGGACACTGGTCGGACCCACCCCCAGCAACTCACTAGCTCCGCGTCAGTGGAATACAATGGAGGCATATTCTACTTGGTCCGGGGAGGTCCTCCTGGCACGGTCAAAAGGAGGCACATTGCCATAGATGGCAAAGTCGTCCTCTTTCCAGAGCTCCAGGTTGATCACGTTGGAATAGATCGCATCAGCAGGGCTGGAGAGCTCCTTTAGAGATTCAAACCCAGTTAGAGGCAGACGGCGGGACCCCAAGGATTTCCAAAGACAAAACCCAGCTAGCATATTGTCGCTAAAGGACAGCAAGTGGAAACATTTGGGGCTTGCTGAACAAGCCCTGGGTCTTCCCTTGACTTTCAGAAATATGACTTTCGGGGCTCATCTCCACCTCATCCCCAGCACCCTCCCTGTGGGGTTTGCCTGGGGAAGAGCTAGCAGAGGGAAGAGGGTCTCCTTACCGAGGCTTGGGGAAGAACATTGCTGGGATGACTCAGTTGTCTCCTAAATAACCCTAGAAAATTAACAGATTCAGGTGAGTCTGAGTGAGCCTCTTAAGATGGTTGATGGTTGAACTTTGAAATGCATGTCCCATCATGCTCAGCCCACAAGGTTTTTGAGATTGAGTTGAAGAAACGCCCGGGAAGACTCTGGGTGGGGCCAGGGGGAGTGGTCTGAGCACTATTGGTGCAAACTTTATAATTTTTGTTTATTATTAGATGATTAGTCACAATTTTTCATTTGGTTGGTGTTTATGCTGATTATGTGTGGCTTTCAAGCATAAAGAATCCTTACCAACTGATTATGCAATTCTTCTTGGCAGAATGGAACGATTAAACTATTGGATTGTATGATCTGTGGATTAGGTGCCAATAAAATGTATTAAAAAAAGAAAAAATGCTTACCATAAGTAAACCTTGTTGCTAGCTTGTTCCCCCGCAGTCTGGTGAATAGTTGTCACCATATAGTAAATGCCCTAATGGGTCAACCCTACAGCCTGCCCCCACCCTCTCGAGCTGCCCACAGGAATGCCCCTACTCCTATGTCCACTCCCAGCCTTCCCCCTTTCTCATCTCCTCTTCCAGGGTCCGTGTATTTCACTCACTCTCATGTCTCCATTTCCTCAGGGTCATGGACCAGAGACCCACCAGGAGCAAGAAGAGGACACCCACCCCAACCGAGCTGGAAACTGCCAAGGCTGCTGTGCTGAAGCTGCAGGAAGCAAACAGGAGAAATGAAGAGGATCCAGTTGCCCTGACTGGCTGTGCTGGCCAACCATAAGATTCCTGAGACTCCCTGCCCTTGTGGGGACTCTCCTCCCCTGGCCAGGCACCTCCTCAGGAACCCACCATTTTCTGACTCCATGTTGTGTCTCTCTCTGTCCCAGTCTTGTTGGGTAACTAGATTTAGGGCCAGGGGGTTGTCCCTTCTCTGCCCGCAAAGGCCCCCATCAGGGAGGTTGGAAAGACATCAGGCAGCCCTCAGACACCTATGAAGACCTATGCTTATACTGAAGCCCCCAAGCCAGGTGGGAAATACAGCTGGGCGCCCAAACTAGACCCAGGCCCAGGCCCATGACATCACCCAGGTGGACTTAATTCAGTCAGTGGGGTCGATCAATACCATCAACTACCGCCTCCCCAGCCAGCGGCCTGAAATATCCTGGCTGTGGGAAGGCTGCTCTCTCTTACCTGGCTCATGGTCAGAGGCAGGTGGGGGCAGGTGGGGGCAGTTGGGGCAGGTGGGGTAGTCTCCATCCCCTGTGCACTTGGTCCAGGCCTACTCGGGGCCCACAGCCTCTGGGCCCACATGCTCTTAGCCTCTAGGGTTCTTAGCTTCTGGCCTCCCGGGATCTCCCTTCCCCTAGTTCCACACACATGGGTGCTCTTCCCCACGTGCTTGTTCGTGCCCAGTTGGGAACCCCTTTGAGACCCTAACACCTGAAACGTGTCTTGTCCTTCATCATACCCCACATGGATCACACACAGTGTTTCAGCGTGATTTCTTTCAGTGTGTGAAGTGGAGAACCGAAGTATAATCCACTCCAGAAACCCAAGAGTCTCCCCTGTCCTAGTCTCCAGGGCCAGGATTTTGAGTCGTCTCCCACATCTGGGGCAAGCAGACTCCTTCCCTGAGCTGCTCAGCCCGCCTCCTCCGAGTGCAGCCCCTCTCTCACCCACCGTCGGAGGCCCTCAGACGTAGTCGCTGACGTCGGGGTGGTGCTGTTCTCTGCAGAAGGAGACGGAGAGGAGACAGAAAGGCGATGTCAGAGAAACTGCGTACACATGCAGACGAGCGCTACAAAACCCTATAGGTAATGTCCCCCCACAGGGTCCCCACTGGTCTATGGGGTCTCCAAGACTGCACATCTTTATAGGAGCGGACAGCCTCATCTTTCGCCCCCAGAGCCGCTGGGGGATTCGAATCTCTGTGGAGTGAGGAAGGTGTGCACCTTCAGGCCAGAGGCTTGCTGGAGGAGCTCAGCGCCTCTGGTCCCTTGTGGGCAGAGCTAAAAAGAACTTCGGAACACTTGCCCAGAGCAGAGGCAGGCTGAAGGGCAAGAGGGGACGTAGCAGAGAAGATCCCCTGAGAAACCCTAGAATGAAGGTCAAAAACAACAATTACCCTAGAGTTATTCTCTAGTCTGTAGGATTGCTACACGTCAGAATCAGTGCAAACAAGTAGGAATAGACTTAAAAACTTCGGTGTGGTATTTTGGAGGTTAATAACTATTTTTAAAATCATTTTATTGGGGGCTCATACAACTCTTATCACAATCCACACATCGATTGAATCAGGCATGTTTGTACATATGTTGCCTCCATTCTTTTCTAGACATTTACTTTCTATTGAGCCCTTGGGATCAGCTCCTTTGCCCCCCTCCCTCCCCCCTCATACATTGTTGTTATTTTTATCTTTCACACTGACGGCTGTGTCCCTGCCCCCTTGTTTTCTGTTGTTCTTCTCCCTGTAGAGGGGTGTGCGGTTATGTGAGCGAACCAAGAAGGGTTAGTAACTATTTTAAGGAGCCCTGGGGTGAGTGGTTACAAGTTGGGGCTGCAATCCTCATGGTCGGCAGTTTGAAACCACTAATAACTCCGTGGGAGAAAACCTGGGCTTTCTATTCATGCATTTATGTTACGGTTGCAGAAACCCACCGGGGTCGCTGTGAGTCAACATTGACCCAGGACAGGGAATGAAGTTGGGTGATTCAGCAAGGACCCCCGGTGGTATTGTGAGGTCAGCATTGGGCTTCCAACTGCAAGGTCAAGCCCTTCAGCTTGTTGTGCCGTGGGAGGAACGGATGGCTGTCGGCTCTAAAGATGCTCCATCTCAGAAACCTCACGCAGGGTCATTATCAGTCAGCATGGACAGACGGCAGTGAGCAGACGGGCCGTGGTTAAGTGCTTGGCTCTGGAGATCTGCTCCTATCAAGACTGACAGCCCAGGACACCCTGGGGGCAGCTTCACTTTTCCATCTGGCGTCACTACGAGTGGAAATAAACCCGAGTCCCGCACAGCAGCAGGAACTCTCGTGCGGTGCTCTCACCTGAGCAGAGTGCTCTCAGGTGGTGCTCTTACCTGAGCAGGGTAGTCTCGTGTAGTTGACCAGCGAGGCATTGCTGGCTCTGGCGTCCTGGAGCCGACAGTCAGTCCAATTCATTTCACCAGCAGGCCCATCCAGGTGGTTCTTGCCTCGGGTACTGAGGTTCCTGGGACAGGTGGGCTCCTGTGTCCAGAAGCAGAGCTTCTCAGAGGCATTTAGCAGGAGCTGGCAGACACAGGACACCAGGGGGCTGGCACCTGTCTCCTCCTCTTCTATGTCTTCCATTTCTCCAAGGGAGCCTGTGGAATAAGAATGTTCGGATCTCATCACTGGATGGGAGAGCCTCAAAAGACAGCATCTCCCTCTCCGTGGGGACCTCCCCTGGGCACACAGCCAGAGTCAGCTGCCCGGCCTCTCTGAACTATTCGAATCAGAAATTATTCGGATCATTTATTTATACTCTTGGTTATGATGTCTCGCATCACAGGAATCTCAGGTCCGCATCCTGCTCTGTTTTGGTCATCACCACATGCCCAGTCCCCAGAGCCACGTCTTCCATCATGAACACCAGCAATAAATGGATGGATGAAAGACCAAATGATGTCAAAGACAGATGGTGAACTAGCTAGCCCCCTGCCCCCACCGTCACTGAAATCTTAGAGAGCCTAGACCACAGACTCACACACCTTAGAGTTGATGGTAAATCTTCATCTTTGAAGGAGATATTGATTTGAAACAGTTCAGAACCATTCTGAACTAACCAAGGCAGGTGATCAAGTAATGATGATTGAATCAGGGTCAGGCTAATCTTAGACGCTCTGGTGGTGTGGTGGTTGAGCACTTGGCTACTAACTAAAGAGTTGTCAGATCAAACCCACCTGCCGCTGCATCAGAATAAGCTTCCATCAAGATGAAAGGCTTGGACATGCTAGGGTGCAGCCCGACGCAATCCTGGGGGCCTCCACGACTCAGAATCGACTCAAAGGCAATGGGTTTGGTTTGGGATTGTAATTTGGGGGACAAAAGCAGACGTGCCTACAGCAAGAACAGTGTCCTGCAGGATCCTGGAGGAGGAAGCCCTGCCTTGCTGTGTGTGCGCGCGTGGCACCGGGAAGAAGGAAAGGGCAGAGAGTGGGGAAAGTGCCGCCGCAAAGGCCCCATGGCCATGACGAAAGCCGCTTTGGGTTTAAGGCTAGGAGAGCGATGTGCTCACATGCCACCACGCATGTCATCTATATCACACACTTGTTCTCACTAGAATGCTACTGCTCGGCCGGCTGGGACTTCAGACTCTGCTCTTCCGAGCACAACTTCCTTCAGAGGCCATCCCAGGCGGAATCCCTGTGGAAAGCCCACTAAGTGGGCGAGGCTTCATCTGGGACTCCCCTGTAGCCCTGCACTTAGGCTGAAGTTCCCTAGTGTGAGAAGAAGCAGGGCATATTGCTGGCGGCCACTGGGCTCTTGCCTTAGGGTGGCCAATGAATGGTGGCCCGAGACTACCATCTTCTTACTATTTTAATGCCCTCCCTGTTTTATTGTGGCAGATATTAATCTGGTCAGCATGATTCTGTCGTTGTGAATAAATATTGAAAACATTGTCCCATCACCAACTCCGTGGTCTGTGTAAAAAGTGTCCAGCCGTTTAATTTGTAAATTGAATCTGTACAAGTCAAGAATTCATGTACTGCAGTCATAGCCGGCCTATACTTACATAATTTCCTTTTATTTTTCTGATGCGGTTTAAATTCCATACCATTGGCTCAATTGATGACACTATCAATAGAATAGCTTGTGCCCAGGGGAATGATTGATAATGTTCTCTAACATAAAATGGCAACAATGTCTCTAAAGACATCATTTAGAGACATATATAAATCATAGACATATGAGTGGATTTTGGGTTTGCACTTAATTCTAGTCCCACTGTAAGAACAGCCAGTTCTTAAAAAAAATCATTTTATTGGGGGCTCATACAACTCTTATCACAATCCATCCATCCATCCATTGTATAAAGCACATTTGTACATTTGTTACTCTCATCATTCTCAAAACATTTGCTCACCACATAAACCCCTGGCATTGGCTCCTCATTTTCCCCCTTCTTCCCCACTCTCCCCTCTCTCATGAACCCTTGATAATTTATAACTTATTCTGTCCTACCTTGTACTGTCCGATGTCCCTCTTCACCCACTTTTCTAGCCAGTTCTGAAGACCCAGCCCTGCTTGATGATCTCCCCCACGAAGGGATCATTAAAGATATTGGTGCTGTAGCAAAATGTGGTGAAAGCCAAGAGACGGTGCCCAGAGATCACAAAGAAGAGGGTCTGGAATCTTAAAGGCTGTCTTCAAACAAGCAGCCATCTCCGGGAGGCATCAACTAAGTCCACAGGGAAGAAGCGCACCAACCTGTGGGATCCAGGGTTTCAAATAATAAAATCCAAATCGAAGGCAAGGCATGGTCTCACTGCCTTAGAGTCAATACTGACTCAGGGTGACTCTCTGTGGGCTTCCAAGACTTTAACTCTTTATGGGAGCAGAAAGCCTGGTCTTTCTCCTGCGTGGCTGCTGGTGGTTCGAACCGCCAACCATGCAGATTTCAGCCCAACATGTAACCCCGACACCACCAGGACTCCCAAGAGGGAATGGTATCAGAGTTTAAATCGTAAGCACCTGGTTGGCAGAAGGCTGTGGATGCCAGCTGAAGCCCCAAATCGTGCAGGGGCCACTCCTTGATCAAGTGTCCAGTGGATTCCCTCTGACCCTCGTCGAAGCCCATGGATGACCCTGCTACTAGGCAGAGAGCGCTGTAAAGTCGATTATGGCAGATGCACTTAGGTTAAAACGTAATATTTTCCATTTGATCTCCCCTTTGACGCGTGTTAAAGTTATTTCAGTTTAAAAAAAAGGGAAGGGGAAATACGCGAGGATGAAGCCTCCAGTGAGTCCTCTCTAACCATAAACCAAGGATGTGACTCAGCTTACTCTCATGCAGAATGTGTTAGAAAGTGGATCTCTGCAGATACAATTGGGTTCCATTTTAGCGTGCTGTAATTTAGCCTCCCTTTTGACCCACTTTATATTTGTTCGACTTTCTTTTACATGGAGGTTTTTCCTTTGCTATTTTTGTTAGTTTGGGGTATGCGTCTCTGTATATGAGATCCAGGATAGGGAAACCTATAGAGACAGTAACTGGATTAGTGGTTTCTTGGAGGCATGGCAGGGGAGGAGTTAAAACAATGAGCACGAGAAAAAAGAAAATGTTCTAAAAGTGATGGTCGGCATGGTTGCAGGACTCTCTTTAATAGGATGAAACTATTGAACTGTGTGATATGTGAATTAGATGCCAATAAAACCAGGATAAGGACAATGTTATTTCTCAAGATATACAAAGTTCTAGTTTTGCTGGGATGACCAGCACTGTTTTAGGCAAAGACAGAGGCCAGGATGATTCAGGAAATGCTAAGTTTATTCCTGCAGGTGCTGACAAAAGGAAACTATTTCAAATAGTTTTGAAAAATCAAACAGAACCCCAAATTTGGGGGCAGGTTGGAGGGGAGATAATCACCAGGGGTTGCAACAGGCCCAGGAGAAAATGAACAAGTTTTGATGATCAGAGACTTCCAAGCAGCAGGACAAAGGGAGCAGAGTTGATAGGAAATGGTTCACATTTCGCCAAGAGATTATCGGACCGCAAATCGGTGTCTTCATGACTCCAGGGGCTGTCAGGCTGGTATCCCCTAAGGTTTCAGCCTCCATGTGTATCTAAATGCCCCTGCTTTCCCTTTTCTGAATTAGAGCATCCTTTAAAAGGATTTTTAACATTCTTATTACAAGAGAGGGGGTTATTACATCTGAATTTCTTTTAGCAAATGAAATCGCAACAGACCAAACCCCAAACTATGTTGCATTTCCGGTATTTGACTAAACCTTTTGCCCCTCTATCCCTAGAATGTCTGGTGACATAGTGGGTTACGTGCAAACGGCTAACTGCTAATGAACGACACAACGAACAAGGTCAGACGTTTGCAGCCGTCAGATCCTCTGAGGGAGAGAGATGAGACTTCCTACTCCCGCAAAGAGCTCCAGTCTCAGAAGCCCGCAGGTGCAGCTCCGCCTGCCACGTAGGGTCACTGCGAGTGTGAGATAGAGTAGCTGGCAGTGAGTATGTTGTCATGTGTCCCAGAGTCAATGCCGACTCATAGTGACCCAACAGCACGAGACATTGTCCTGTCCTGTGCCACCCTCACAAATTCTCTTATGTTTGAGTCCATTGACACAGCCACTGTGTCAAGCCATCTTGTAGAAGGTCTTCGTCTTTTTCGTGGCCCCTCCACTTTACCAAGCATGATGTCCTTCTCTGGGGACTGTTCTCTCCTGAGAACATGCCCAGTGTACGGGAGACAAAGTCGCACCATCTTTGTCTCTGAGGAGCATTCTTGTCATACTTCTTCCAAGACAGACTTGGTTCTTTCGTCAGCCCGTGGTACTTTCGGTATTTTTTGCCACCACCATAGTTCAAGTGCATCTGTTCGTCTTCAGCTTTCCTTATTCAATGCCCAACTTTCACGTGCACATGGGGCAAATGAAAATACCATAGCTTGGGTCAGGTACACCTTAATTGCCAAAGTAATATTGCTTTCCAGAACTTTAAAGAAGTCTTGGGCAGCAGATTTACCCAGTGCCATGCATAGTTTAATCTCTTGACCGCTGCTTCCATGAGCGCTGATTGTGGATCCAAGCAAGACACAATCCTTGACAACTTCCGCCTTTTCTCCACTCCTCACAATGGTACCTCTGGCCCAGTGGCGAGGGTTTGGGTTTTCTTGATGTTGAGTTGTCATCCAGACTGAAGGCTGCAACCTTCGATCATCACCGGCAAACTCTGCAAGTCTTCCTCACTCTCAGCAAGTAAGGCTGTGCCATCTGCATGTCACAAATTGTTAATGAGCCTTCCTCCCATCCTTCGTGTAATCCAGCTTCTCTGACTCTTTGCTCGGCTTACAGATTTGAATAAGTATGGTGACAGGATGCAACCCTGACAAACACTTTTTAAAATTTTTAACAGTTTTATTTTTAACAGTTTTATTGGAATATCATTCACATATGATTCAATAGCTCAATCATATTAAGAAGAGTATTCCCTTGTAGTGTTCACACAACTGCTACTTGATCCATGTCCCGGTTCCATATTCCTACAACGTAGTGTTGTGGCATTCCCATTCTTCTCAAGGCTATCCATAGTTTATTACAGTCCACACCGTTGAATGCCTGCCATCGTAATTAAATAAACATCTTTCTGATACTCTCTGCTTTCAGGCAAGATCCATCTGAGTTCAGCAATGCTATCTCCTGTCCCACATCCTCTCCTGAAGCTGGCCTGAGTCCCTCGCAGCTCCCTATCAATGTGCTGCTGTAACCTTTGTCGAATAATCTTCAGCAAAATTTTGCTTGCATGTGAGATTAATTATATTGTTCTATGATTTGAGCATTCTGCTGGGCCACCTTTCTTTGGAATTGGTACAAATATGGATCTTTTCAAGTCAATTGGCCAATTAGCTGTCTTCCAGATTTCCTGGCATAGATGAGTGTTTCCAGTGCTTCAGCAGCTTGTCGAAACATTTCCATTGGTGTTCCATCAATTCCTGGAGCCTTGTTTTTGGCAAATACTTTTAGTGCAGCTTGACCTTCTTCCTTCAGCGCCACGGGTTCTTGCTCAGATGCCACCTCCTGAAATGCTTGAATGTTGAGTAGGTCTTTAAAGTACAGTGACCCTAAGTATTATTTCCATCTTTTTTGATGCTTCCTGTGTCATTGGATATTTTGTCCATGGAGTCTTTCAATATTGTAACCCAAGGCTTGAATTTTTTCTTTATAATTCTTTCTGTTTAAGATGTGCTAAGCATGCTCTTCTTTTATGGTTTTCTAATTCTAGGTCTTTGCATATTTCGTTATAAGGTTTTACGTTGTCTTCTCAAACTGCCCTTGGGAAATTCCTGTGCAGCTCTTTTATTTCAGCATTTCTCCCATGTGCGTTAGCTACTCTGCAAGTAAGAGCAAGTTTCAGAGTCTCCGATATCCATGCTGATCTTTTCTTTCTTTCCTGTTTTTTAAGTGACCTTTTGCTTTCTTCACATAGGAAGTTCTTGACGGCCTCTCACATTTCATCAGATCTTTTGTCATTAATGTTCAATGTGCCAAATCTGCTCTTGAGATGCTCTCAAATTGGGGTGGGATAGACTCAAGGTCATATTTGCTCTCAGGGACTTGTTGGAATTTTTAACTTCAACCTGAACTTACGGGTGAGCCATTGACGTTCTGTTCCACAGTCCACCCTCGGCCTGTTTTAGTTGCTGTTATTGTGTCTCCATCGTCTCTGCCCACACATGCAATCCATTTGATTTCTGTGTATTCTACCTGGAGTTCACTTTCACAGTTGCATTCTGTGTTGTTGAAAACGGTAATTGCAATGAAGAAGTTGATCTTGCAACATTCTAACGTGACATCTCGGGCTTTGTTTCTAGCATCAAGGCTTTGTTTCTAGCATCAAGGTCATGTGTTTCCAAGCGCTGTTCCTTCCTCGTTTTCAGCTTTTGCCTTTCCGTTGCTAGTGATTACCCATGCATTTTGATGGCATGCCTGGTCAATTTCAACCTGAAGACATTGGTAGAATTCTTCAACTTCTTCTTCACTCGCTTTGGTAGCTAGTGCAGAGGTAGCAGTTGTCTTGGTTGGATTTCCTTGGAGGTGGATAGGTGTCATCCTAGCATGACATCATTGTACGTCAAGGTCCACCTTGACATGTCCTGTTGGATGGTGCATGCAGCACCGTGCCTCTCCATTGTTTCGTTCCCAGCACAGTAGGTCACACCATTTTCTGATTCAAAGTGGCCAATACCAGTTCATTTCACCCTACTAATGGCTACAATGTTGGTTTTTATGCATTCCACTCCTTTTTTCCCAATCATGTTATTGGGGGCTAGTACAACTCTTATCACAATCTATATATACATCCACGTATCAAGCACATTTGTACGTTTGTTGCCATCATCATTCTCAAAACATTTGCTTTCTACTTGAGTCCTTGGTATCAGCTCCTCATTTTAAAAAAATCATTTTATTAGGGGCTCATACAACTCCTATCACAATCCATACATGCATTCCACTTTTTTCTTTCGCAACTTCCAATTTTCCCGGATTCACCCTTCATACATTGGAAGTTCTAATCAGTGAGTGATGTTTGCAGCTGTTGCTGTCACTTTTGACTCGTGCCCGTCAGCAGACGAAGGTCCTCAAGGCATCACTCCCACGGGCTTTCCTCCATCCGCGTCATGAGGGGCCACGGACATTGAGAAAGTGCTTGTCCACTGGTACTAGACCTCTGACAATATTCTACTTCTTTTCATGAGGGTTTCAAGACTTGGAATGTTTTGATTCTGTCCATAAAGTTTTCTGTGCCTAATTCTTAAGAATTATTTTTTGAAGAGCAGTCCTTTTGTTTTGTTTTTAACAGAAGGGAAGCTTTATTCTATGTTTCACAAAAACTCTGCAAAGCACTGCTTATGAAAAAGAGAAGAAATAAGGCATAGTCTCTTATAGGTCAAGGTTGCTGAAAATTTGAATGATTTGTTTAAAACTATATAATGATTATGTTTAAAAAAACGATCCTTGAAGGCTAGCAATCCTGAGATCAGGATCCACTTGTTCTTAAGATCAGCTTGCTCTTAAAGAAAAATAAGCACAAAAGAAATATACTAAAACATTAATGTAATATAATAAAATATAACAAATTAAATGTTCATTCTTAGGATTGAGTACAAATAATATGCACAATATTATTCTTTGAATTTTTCTGCGTCTTTAGCTTTTTAAATAAAAAAAAAACACAAATGCTCTGCCTGCCCATTCACTTTTCATTTCCCAAAATGGTATGTCAAACTTCATCCAAGGAGGTTTCTGAAAGTGCCTGGGAAACAGAGTTAAAAGATAATACAATTTTTAATAACATCCACAAAGACAACGCTCTACATTCTACTTTACTGAGTACCATCTGGGGCTTCAAAACTCATGAGCAGCCATCTAAAAAAGTGTGACTATTGGTTTCCTTCTGTCTGAAGGGAACATGCGTAGTGACAGTTGAAGACACATGGAAACAGTTGGTCCAAAAGACTAGTAATGGACCAGACAATGGTCTCTACTACCCCGAACCCAGAAGAACTAATGGGTGCCTGGCCACCACTGTTAACTGCTCCCCAGGAGTCACCTGAGAAGATCTTAGCTCGAATAGGAGAACCATGGGAAACAAATTCTAACAGACTGTGCTGAGGTTTGCACGTACCAGGCAGGAGAGGGGGATACGCAAAGGCTCAGCAGCTGGACCGTGCAGTCTTTCACTCGAATAAACATCGGAAGCCATGGATAAGAGGGGGAACACATGGGAGGGAAGGAAATGCTGTTACCGAGAATGGGGGGAAGCTAGGACAGAATTCAATGCAAGCACCCTGCATGGCCCGAGATCAGGTTGGCGCGCGGATGGAAGACTGGACACACTCCGTCAGTTCATCCTGACCACAGCCACGCTGCTCTTATCAGGCGGGGGTTATCAAGAACAGCGCGGAGGGGGATGCGCAAGCAAACTTCCTCCTGGTTTCCTCTGAAATATGTACTCTCACTGTTTCTTGGACTTCGGGTGTTTTTGCAAAAATTTTATCTCTTAAAATAGAAATCCTGTGCCCACTTGAGGTTTATTACAGAGCCACTTGTTGACTGGGGGTTGCTTTAAAGGTCACCTTCAAGTTTTCCGTTTGCACGGGGCTTGTTTGCAAACCTCCAGCAATTGCCTCAGCATTTGGCTTCCAAGGAGGAGGAGAGCCAGCTTCTTGGGCTCCTGCAGAGGATCCCCAGCAAATTCCCCCAAGTCTCTTCACAGGGAGGACCCCCGCGTCCTGGGAATGACTGAGCACAACCTTCTGCGAGCTAAACAAGAAACAAATCGCAAAACTTTGCAGAACGAACTCATGTTTTTATCTAGCACCAAATGGAAACTTCACGTGCCCCCCATCCTCTCCTGTACTCGTCTGAGCCAGAGCCATCCCCTGTGGTCTGCAGAGGGCGGTTTGAAGCACGGAGCAGACCTACATCTGCCTGCAGATGAAGAGATTGAGGTCTCATAGAAGCGGTACATGACTTCCCTGAAGGCCACGGTTAGCTAACAGTGCGACTTGCATCCAAAACCATGCCTTGCAGTCCCTTCATCGCTGTCTTTTCCGAGGCAAGTGGAAGCAATTTCTAAACTGTATGGGCTTGTGTAAAAGTTCAGAGGCGCTGAGGCAGTGGTTCAGGTTGCTTATTGCATAAATCAACTGAATAACACTGAAAAGGTAGAAGGCCAGGAGCACTTAGCCCAGAGTGGCCAGTAAACACGAAGACACAGAAATGACGAGTGACGATTCTCATTTCTAATCCGGTTGGGAAAATGCGTCATTGTTGGTGGTGCAAACATTCTGTAGGAGGAAACGATCGGCAGGCTGCTGTTGGATTCTGGTTTGGGCGAGGCAGCATCCAGCACCCAGCAATCAGTCCAGACAACGTGGGAGCATGATAACGAATGCTTTCATTTCCAGCAATCATAGGAGATCAATGCCACGCCAGCAGAACATTTTTAAAAAATCATTTTATTAGGGGCTCATACCACTCTTATCACCATCCACACGTACATCAATTGTGTAAAGCACATTTGTACATCCATTGCCCTCATCATTTTCAAAACATTTGCTCTCCACTTAAGCCCCTGGCATCAGCTCCTCATTTTTTCCCCTCTCTCCCCGGTCCCCACTCCCTCATGAACCCTTGACAATTTATAAATTATTATTTTGTCATCTCCTGCATTGTCTGACATATCCCTCCACCCACTTTTCTCTTGTCTGTCTCCCCAGGGAGGAGATTATATGTAGATCCCTGTAATGAGTTCCCCCTTTCCAACCCACCCTTCCTCCACCCTCCTGGTATCGCCACTCTCACCACTGGTCCTGAAGGGATCATCCGCGCTGGATTCCTTGTGTTTCCAGTTCCCATCTGTACCAGTGTACATCCTCTGGTCTAGCCAGATTTGTAAGGTAGAATTGGGATCATGATAGTAGGTGGGGAGGAAGCCTTTAGGAACTAGAGGAAAGTTGTATATTTCATCGTTGCTACATCACACCCTGACTGGCTCGTCTCCTCCCAGAGACTTCTTCTGTAAGGGGATGTTCAGTGGCCTACAAATGGGTTTTGGGTCTCTACTCCGCACTCTGCCCCACTCATTCACAATGCTATGATTGTTTGTTCTTTGATGCCTGATACCAGATCCCTTCAACACCTTGTGTCCAGCAGAACATTTGTACAGAATGCAAATGTAAACTCCAAGTAACGCTGTACATTATCGGGTAAAATAGAGGAAAAAAAACAAACAATTAAAATTATAGCAGATTTTGTTGACTTAAATAATTTTGAAGATGCAAGAGATGCTAAATATTACTTATAGAAAGGGTGTGCAACTGTGTTGTAGTTAATAGTTGTAAGATTATATGAATATTTATATTTTGAATATATATGGAAACATTCAAAATGCAAATATTTCTAAATATAAACATTAAAAAATTCCTACTAAAGGAAAGCATTATTCAGATTTTCAGTATTCCATCAACAAAAAAACGGAATGTGGATCAGAACTATTTGCAAGAGCAGGGATATGGCAATGAAGAAAGAGTTTGTGACAAATGTAATAAAAGAAACCCAAGATATTCTAAGGTTGCCTATTTGATAAGCCTAAAACACCTCCCAAACCCCCTGCCACCAAGTTGATTCTAGCTCATAGCCACCCTGCAGAACAGAGCAGAGCTGCCCCCACCGGGCTTTCAAGGTTGTCAATATCTCTAGGCGTGGCTAGTGGGTTCACTGGCAGATCTTTTGGTTAGCAGCTGGGCACTTAACCCCTGCACCACCCTCTTTACACCCAGGAGCCAACAGTGCAGCAACAAGCTCTTTTGACATTCACGGAACTCTATTTTATCATCCCAAAACTATAAACGTGAAACTATTTTCAAATACATGATGGAAAAGTTACGTGGAAAGTCCTGTGACACTGAAAACTCAGCTGGAGGCAGGACAGAGTGCTCTTTCAGAAATCATTGATGTCGGTGACTATATGGATTCTAGACATAAGTCAAAGCTTTACTTAAAAAAAAAACTTTACCTGTGAATTGGGTACAGATTTAGAGAGCAGATCATCAAGTTCATGTTCAACAGTTTACCCACATTTGGTTTCATCTCATTCATTGCACTCTTCTCCTCGTTTCATCACTTACCCTACTTCCTCTCTGCGTTTCTTTATCCTTGGGCAAAGGCTTGGGCAAATATCAAATGTTTGAGTATTCTAAGTTCTGTGGACCTCCCGAGTATTATTGGTCCCCTTACAAGGCCTGCCTATTGCTTGGCTGAAAATTGAGCCATGAAGGAGAAGTCAAAACTCTACTTTTGAAAACACACACCTGTCTTGCTTTTCAACATAGTCGGGTTCCAAAGACGCGTGCAACAATTGGTGTGGTGGAGGATCACATCAGCTCACAATCAAGGATGATTGCATCGTTGCATAACTATGCCAACCTACATCACTGCATAACTGCCAACCCCCTAAAAGTCATGGCCCAGCCAAGTTGACACAGAACCTTAAGGATCGCAGCCAATATGATGCTTGCTTCATGCCGTAATGTCCGTCACTCCTAGACAAATGTCATTAATGAGAAGAACAGCTGTCCAGCAGATTTTTCACTGTTGTTACAAGTGCAAAATCTGACAGTCAGCAAGTGAGAAACAGATGTGTGTACTTCCTCCGCACTTCGTGTGTACGTGTGTGTTGGAAAGAGACACAACCAAATGCACATCAATTCCATAATTTCTGCGTGTAGAATACAGTGACATGGACTGCAAATTAATTGTGCAACCATCTTCACTAGTGTTCTCCAAATGAAAATGCATTCGATCAACACTAATTTGGCATAACGTTTTAAATAAAATCTAAAATAACATATCAAAATAAGAAAAACCCAAAAGATAATGTACATAATGTTGCTGAAAGCATCAGTGGGATTGAGATTTTTTTTTTATTTGAAGGGGTAGTGATGATATTCATGAATCACAAATTACTGGTGCTAAGTGCACTGTAGTCTCTTAACATGGGTGTCATGGCCCCTGGATCATGCTCAACTACTGATGTCAAAAGGCTAGTGGGTCAAGCCCACAAAGGCGCATCATGAAAGATGTGGTGCTCCGCTTCTGTAAAGATTAAACTCCAAACTCACACCCCAACCCTACTGGACACTGGCGATTACAGCCCACAACCCCCTGTGGAGTAGTCCTCCTTTGCAATGCGTGGGGCCACTATAAATCAGAACCAATGACATGGCAATGGCTTGAGATAAAGGCCACCTTCCTGAAAACAGAAAAGGCAACCAAAAGGACAGGTAAGACTCCTGTCAACGGTGACTCATACAACCAGTCCTGCTACGCTCCAAAGGTCAATAGCAACCATTTCCCTCCTCTGTTGGAAATAGCAGTATCTCTTTAAAAGGAAGGTGTATGACATTCAAAACCATGACCTTTTTAGTATTCTGGATGGCAGGTTTAATTTGAAAAAGGATGATTAATGTGAACTTCTGCGACCATAAAAAACTCCATGATAGAAATTCCATAGCAATAAGAAGGGTGTAACGAGGAGTCGTCGATGTGAGCAGAATTAAAATCCTTAAGGCAAATGACAAGAAAGAAAACATTCTTAAATTGCTTCCTAAAGTCTAGTTGATTCCTGGCAGTGCTGTCTTTTGCATGCATTTGTAGCAATATAACCTGGACCCACAGTGTGCTCAGACGATTGAGTTCCCGGGATAGCTTACCCTTGGAACTATCACTCAAAGGTGGAAAATCTAGCTTCTCCCACTTAAAATGTATCAAACGTTATCACTGGCCACATCCATAATGTCCAAGGAAAGATTCAGGTCTAGGCATAATTTTATAGAAAATACCATATTAGAACAAGCAAGAATCAAACTTGGCCATTGAGTACTTTGTTTGCAAGAAAACTAGACTTGAAGCTATGTCACAACATAGCTACCACATCCAGGGATTTCCAGTTCCTGATTATTATGTCAAAGGAGCCCAGGTGGTGTGGAAAGTTTCAGGTTGGGCCACTATCCTCAAGGTCAGCAGTCCGAAACTACCAGCTGATCCGTGGGGGAAAGATGAGGCTCTCGGCTTCTGTAAACGACTGACAGCCTTGGAAACCCACGAGGGCAGTTCTGCTCTGTCCTCTGGGGTCGCTGTGAGCCAGAATGGACTCCCTGGAAGTGAGTTTGGGCTTTTCCCCCCCTGGAATTATGTTTTTTATGTTAATTTTCTATTCTTTTGTATTCTCTAATTGTGTGATTTATGTAGCGTATGTCTTGGTATTCTTGAGAAGTATGTAACGTAGTCATTTAAAAGGATGCTCGCTGAGAAAGAGACACGTCCTTCTTACTCTCTGAGAGGCATGCAAGGACCCAGCAGGTGCCCTGTCCCTTTTAGTGGTGTGTTTGAGCAGCGGACGAGCTAGGGAAGCATCGAGCTCTCTGTGCATGTTGCCTAGACCGCGTAATTATGCGCAGAAATTTGCCAGAGAGTAGTCACCCTCAGGAAAGGATCCAAGATGCCTGAAAACCCAATTGCTTTCAAGTAAATCATGGTCCCCGGGGACCGCAGGCATACCAAGAGTAGAGGCGTGATCACTGGGTGCTCAGTAGCTGGTTTTGTTGATGGGTTGTTTGGAAGGAGACTGTCTTCTGATGTGCCTCTTGGTGGATTGGAGGCTGCAGCCTTAGCTTAGTAGCTGAACACATTACCATTTGTACCAGCCCTTCGGACTCATGGTAATCCCCCGTGTCACAGCGTAGGACTTACTCCACAGGGTGTTCTTCACCAGAGCAGATCGCCAGGCCTTTCTTCAGAGGTGCTGTGGGGTCGGTTCACACAGCAGTGGATGGAGAGCAATTTGTACGGCCCGGGTCATTGCGCGCCTCCCAGGGACTCTGCAAACACTGCACGGACCATGTTGAGGCCTGGCCACCTCCCCAGCTTTGCCTCTCAGCAGATCCTCGGCGCTCCGTACTTGAGCTTCTGGTCGTGTCCTCGTGTCCGGTGGTCAGCCTTGTCTCTTTTTCCTACCTCCACACTCATCCTCAACCCTTCTCCGTCCCCCACAAACGCCTCCGCTTCTCAATCTCTCCCACTCTGCCAGCAGGATTCAGCGGAGATGCTTCCTGCTCTAAGGAGTCTTCCCTTTCTAACCAGCCCCCACCTGAGGCTGGGCTGGGAGGGGGGCTCCCCAGGGCACCCTAGATGACAGCACTTCTCACACTGAGTTGTCAATACCTGTTACCCTGTTTATCCTACAATTCTGGGACTTCTCCAGGAAGGAGCTATGCTTCACCAGTTGTTGACCTTAGTGGCTCATCGATTGTTGGACGTGGATGGATTGCCCCGTACCTGGCACCAAAGCGATATTCAGTATGAAATAGCTCCAGAGTGGCGTCTGGCCTCCTCTACTGTCAGGGGAGGAGGCTGTCTATCAGCATCAGCCCAAGGCTGGGCCTAGTGAGGCAGAGGTCAGATATGCCTCCACCCGCCACCCTTCTGTACCGAGTCTGATGCCAACCGTGCCTCCCATACCATTCCCCACATCCCTGCTGGTTCAAGAATTTGTTACAATGGCCACACCGAACTCACAGACTGTGCTCACAGTTAGGGGTGTTATTAGGAGTTTCTTATGAATGGGTTACAGTTCAGGTTCAGCAATGCTCAGGGTGGGTTCCTACCACAGCAATGGGAAACTGCAGGTGCTGTCCAGGTGATTTCACATCTGCCAGAGACACGGCAAACACCTTCCGTAGGCACAATAAGGCCAGCCCACCTCTCCTAGCAGTTCCTCTGTACTCAGTGCCCGAACTTCTCGGAGTTCTCAGTACCCTGTGCTCAGGATGCAGTTCTTCGGTCAGGACAGCTTCTTCTCAGCCATGTCCAAAGACACCCCTTTCTCTGGCCCTCAGGACCTCAACATGTAGCCCTTGACCTCTTCCCTGCTCAGTCAAGTGTTACAAAGCTCTTTTTGCTACTAAATCCTCCCTCCAAAGGCACTCCACCAAGCCCAGAGGCGCTCAGCGCTAGCTCTGTGGGCTGGCAAACCTAGCTCACTGGACACATGAACAGGGCAAGCAAGTGCCCTGCCCAGCACAGTTCCTCACTCTGGGCTGGCAACAACCCCCACCCGCACCCCTGCCCCTCGTCTTGTGCATTTGGTTCTGCGGCCTAAGGCACATATCTGGTGTCACATCGCTTTGCCTCCTGGACCGAGGTGGTCCAGCACAGGGATCCCAGGGTCCAAAGTACATACTCTGCTCCTAGCTCTTCTTTCTTAATCCTAGTGCCATCCCCAGGCCCACTTCTCAGATTGCCCACTTTAAGTCTAGTGGACGGCAAACCTGACCCATCCCTACACTTGGGTTGCCCACACAAGGGTGTCATGTACCTTGCTTACCTTACTAATAAGCTTTCCAATCCCCTTAGTGGACCTCACACCCTGCCTCTGCGAACCTTTTCCTACACGGAACGTCTGCTGCGTGCCTAGCAGGGAACAAGGGGTTTGTGCACAGCTGGTAGCAGAAAGCTTGGTGGAGGCGCTGCAGAAGAAAAGACCTGGCCATCGGCCTTCCGTAAATGCTACAGCCCAGGCCACCCATGGGGCGGGTCAACTCTACAACATACGGGCTGCCATGAGTCGGGATCCACGAGACAACAAGGACAGCGAGCAGGGGGCGGGAAGAAGGGGGAGAAGTAGAGGAGAATGAAAGGGGAGGGGAGAGGGGAGATGGAAGGTGTAGAAAGGAGAGGACAGGAGGGGAGGGCAGGGGAGGAAAAAGGAGAGGAGAGATACGAGGGGACAGACTGAGGGCAAGCCACCTCTTGGGGTCATTGGGCTGATAATGATGGAGGTGAGGTGCCTTACTGAGAAAGGGTAGAATGGGAATTAAGAGCGCAATAGGGGAGGGATTGAGTTGAGATGGTACCAAAATTGTAGCAACTCTGAGAAATGAAGATTGTTTTACAAGGAAGCATCTGGTGACAGAATAGCCAAAAGGAACCAAGGGCACAACTGAGAGTTCGGAAAACCTTTCTCACGGCCGACAACCGTCGTTGCACATTAACTAGGGCTTCCTTCCTGGCTCCAGAGCGCGCCTCCTGCTGCAACGAGGCTCCTAAGTTATCTTGCTGCTCTTTCTTTGAATGTGGGCCACTGAGGCAGCTTCGCTCACAGGTACGTGATACGCTTGGGCTGGACCCTTCTGCTGCCCTAGGATTCGATTTTGAACTGCATTTCAGGAAACGTCACCTTCATCTAATGCACCCAGGGCCCAAGCCTTAGTTGAGTCCCAGAGCTTACGTGCAGGTCAGCAGCCTGAACCCACCGGCTCTGCATGGGAGAAACACGAGCCCAGTCTGCCTCTCTCGAAACCCGCAGGGGCAGTTCTACCCTGTCCCATAGCGCCCTTATGAGTTGGGGCCCACTTGATGGCAACAGGCTTTTCGTTCTTACACTTCGCCCACAGAGCCCTGGTGGTATCACCACTGCTGACGGAAAGGTTGGTGGCTTGAGCCCACTATCAGCGATCAGATCCCATAAAAATTACAGCCTAGACAACCTTTTGGGGGACAGGTCTACTCTGTCGCAGGTGAGGTGGAATCGGCTTGGCATGTCCATATTCAAGGCCATGTGCAAAGTCAGTGTTAAACAAATCCGTGTTGTCAAGTCAATGGGAGAGCTGTGACAGACCGGGCAAGCAGGAGCACTCTGAGCCGCTCAGAAGAAATTGGGGGACAGGAGCAAGGACCCCAGGTTTCTAGCCCCAGGGCTCACTCACCCCCTACCCCCAGCCCAACCAGCCCTCCATCGCCCACCAGGCCTCCCGGACAACTGTCCTTCGTCTTTTTCTGCTCATACTGGACCCCCTAGAGGGAGAATGGAGGGGTATATTCAATAGTTCCTTTCTTTTCTTTTTTTTTAATTTTAACAATTTATTAGGGGCTCATACAATTCTTATCACAGTTCATACATATACATACATCAATTGTATAAAGCACATCTGTACAGTCTATGCCCTAATCATTTTTTCTCCTCTTTTCTTTTTTTACATTTTATTAGGGACTCATACAACTCTTATCACCATCCATACATATACATACATCAATTGTATAAAGCACATCCATACATTCCCTGCCCCAATCATTCTCAAAGCATTTGCTCTCCACTTAAGCCCCTTGCATCAGGTCCTCTTTTTTTTTCCCCCTCCCTCCCCCAATAGTTCCTTTCTGAAGCCTTCTGCCCCTACCTTTCCGGGTGCTGTCCTATCTCCAGCCTGCCCCCACTCCCTCCTCTTAGTTCCCTGGTGTTGCTGTCACCGAAATGCCACAAGTGGGTCGCTTTAGTGAACAGACACTCATTTTCCCCCAGTCTTGGAGGCAGTACCGGCTGAAGGAGACAGCTCTCCCACGTGTTGGCTCTGGGGGGAAAGGGCCTGGTCTCTTCAGCTCCCACTTTCTAGTTCCTCAGAAACCCTTGTGAGATGTGATCCCTATCTTCTCCCGTCTGTGCTGGCTTCTCTGCCTGCTCTGTCTGTTTTCTCCCTCAAACATGACACAGCTGTGTTTAACACATATCCTACCATGCTATGGCCTCGTTAACAAGACAAATAACCCCTGTTCCCAGATGGGACTACCTCCACCAGTGAAAGGGTTAGGATCGACAAGATCTACTTGGTGGGGCGATGGCAGGGGTGGGGGTGGTGCACAATTCACCCACAGTCCTCTGCACCTGTCTTCATGTGCACACACTCTGGGGCAGCGCCGTGACAGGGCTCCGTCAGGGGGTATCCACGCAGGTATACCTAGCAGGAAGGTATCTGTCTGCCCCTCCCATTGTCCTTGCCCACCAAATGGGCAAGCGGGTCCCACGCTCCTTCCTCCTAAGCTTGGGGATGGCAGAGCCTTCTCAGCTATCCCAGGGTCTGATGAAAAGGCCCGAGGGAGGACGGCCATGCATCGAAGAGCCGGCTCCTTGTTTCCACCTACGTCATCGGCATGGATCGAGCGCCTGTGAGTGCTTCCAATCCAGAAAGACTCTCTGTCCAGTTAAAATGCCCCGGTGCCCTCCAGCAGCTTCTGCAAATGCCAGCCTGGTTGGGGGCTGGGGGGGTGGGACATGTCCTCACAGCCTCGGGAAGAAGGATGTCATTTTTTGCCATTGTTTTAGCCCTTGGGTTCTGAAGGCCATGTTTTTTTAAAACACCCAAAACCAAACTCACTGCCAGTGAACCAATTTGGACTCATGGCCCTATAGGTGAGAGGGAGCGGCCCTTTGGGTTTCCCAGCAGGGTTTCAGGAGGATGCACGTGAGCAGGGCCAGCAGCGCTGTGCTGTTAACCATCAGTGCTGGAGTATTTGGTGGCACACAGCAGGGCGCTCTGTGCTCAATGAGCCTCGGCTTTGAAGCCACCCAGAGTGCCTTGGGAAGCAAGTGTTGTGGTCACTGAAGACCCAGGGGACCACGGTTCCACTCCAAAGCACCGTGGTCACCATGAGCCAGCATCAACTGGATGGCCACTGGGCTTTGCCCCCAATGTTTTCCCTATCTTCCAGAGTTCTCTCCTTAAGGATGTTCCCAGGAAGAGTCACCGGCACGTTTGGGAGTGTGTATTGCTCCACGATCTCCACTTGCCAGCATATTCAAAGACCTTTGGAAAGGGTTCCTCCCTGCAGGAACTCGACGGGCCTTTGGTTGATCCCAAACCTCCTCCTCCTTCGGTGAGCAGTTGCCCGGGAGACACGGATCCAGGTCTCGGAGTAGTTACAGAATGCTTGGCACAAATGGACAGGCACTTACTGGCTGCTAATAAAACCAGCCGACTCACGGCGACCCCGCGTGGGTCAGAGCGGAACTGCGCTCCCAGTGCGGCATGCTCAGTGGCGGATTAGCCAGAGGCAAACTACCAGGACCATCTTCCTCTGTGCCTTCGGCTGGACTGGGGCCCGAACCCTTGCCGTTCACAGCCGAGCCCCTCAGCCCTTGGCACCGTGCCAGGGACTCCTGCTACCAAGAGACCCATTTGGAAACTGATAACTCCCGTGAGAGAGGTTTTCAAATGGACATGAACAGCTCACCCTGTCCCCCACCCCACTGTCTAACCGCGGAGCCAGCTCTCCAAGGGAGACAGCTAAGTACTGGGTTCTCAGACCCCCCGTTTTTTAACATCAGGCTCAAAGGCAAGTGGTGGAGTAATTTATGGCTCCACCACGTGGTACAGATAGAAATCACTATTCACCCTGAAATTCATTTAGAAGAGCTAATTACTGCAGGACACTGAGATTTACTCTCTGGAGGTTTGGAACAAGAAATGGCAACTCATTTGGCAAATAAATCATCGGAGGCCTCTTTCGCGGTAGGAGGTTTGAGGGGGGCCTGCGCTGGGGCCAAGAGAGCAGTGAGGGGGGCCTAACAGCTTCACCGCCGCTCCAGGGCCCCGCAGGCTGCCCTGAATATGCCCTTTGCATCCGTCCTGCTTGGAAAGGAGAAAGGCTGTCAGAATCCCAAAGAGAGGAGCCCCTGCTTCCATGCCACTGAGCAAAGGGCCTAAAAGAAGGGTTCCTGAGCAGGCTTATGGAAGGACTCCATGCTCTGCTTGGATCCGCTGCCCAGATGAAGCTCTCAGGTCATTACGTCACCAGCCCCCAGCGCCTACCTGCCCACGCTGGCGGAAACGCTGCAGAGAGAGGGGGGCCACCCACAGGCCCTGGAAACTCTCCGGGGGAGGGATGGGGGCTCTGCCCACCATTCGACGATGCACACACTGTGGCCGGCTGTGTTTCTAGCACATTTGCTAGAAATTTTGGCATGGGAAAGTAACAGGTTCTTGGGCTATTTGAAAAAGAAAGTTATTCAGAATATGTGTGTGTGTGTGTGTGTGTGTGTGTGTGTGTGTGTATCCCCAAACCAAACTCACTGCCATCAAGTTGATGCCAACTCATAGCGACCCCATAGGACAGGGTAGAACTGTCCTTGTGGGTTTCTGAGACTAACTCTTTATGGGAGTAGAAAGTCTGTCTTTCTCCCGTGGAGCTTGCTGATGGATTAGAACTGCTGACCTTGCAGTTAGTTAACAGCCTAATGTGTATTCAGTATGCCACCAAGGTGTGTGTGTCTATATATATGTATATCTGTGTGAGACTGTGTATATGTGTAAGGAGATATGTGTGCATGTGTGTGTGTGTGTGTGTGTGTGTCCTCCACTGCCAGGTGTTTCCCTGAGCCAGGTTAGAAAGGTCCTCTTGTTTTACGAAGGGAAACCTGGCCAGAGAAGGGAAGCTACCTGCCCTTGACCACTCAATAAGTTACAGAGCAAGCCACAGCTGGCATGTGCCAGGTCTGGTTCCTTGCGCAATCTGAAAGTGTGTGACAACCAGGAAAGCACCCTAGGGATCACCTTCCAGCTCACGGTGATGTCACAGGGCAGGTAGGGTCCAAGACGGCGACTCTTCACAGGAGTAGAAGGCCTTGTCTCTCACCTGTGTGCAGGCGCAACAGTGCCTTAGAATCAGGGCAGTGGGGGGGTGTGCGGAGGGGAGGGTGTCCCTGGGGATTTGTTTCAATGACGCCAAAAGAAAGGCAAGTGCTAACCCTCTAGTCGGGTGGGGAATCTGCCCTCTGAGTCAGGCACAGCGTCCAGACTTAAGTCTCTACACCTGAGACACTGAGACAACATGGCAGCGAATGAAAACTCCCCAACCCTCAGTTTCTTCACCTGGAGAGAGAATGAGAGAGAGAGAGAGAGAGAGAGAGAGAGAGAAAAGTAAAGTCTACCACAGAGGGTGGTCAGGACATACATTTAAAGAAGAAGACATTTGGAAAGCTGCTAGTCCAGCTCCAAGTGGATGCTAGTTCTCCTACTGGTTCCGCCCCGATTCCTTTGACCTGGAGCACAGGGTGTGATTATAGATAGGGCTCTCATGCCTTGGCAATGTATTTGCTACTGACTCATTTGCTAAATGGGCAACCAGCGGGTCAACAAATATAAACTACACAGCAGCGCCTGCTTTGGCCCATGAAAGATTCTGAGGGCTACACAAGGCTGGGAGCAGGGACTTCAGTTCTGGTGGTGCTTGACTGCCTGCCCAAAGTTGGGCGGTTCAAACCTCGCCCAGAAGCATCTCAGAAGACAGGCCTGAAGGACCCAGGGAGCAGTTTTGCTCTGCAATGTGGTGGCGCCATGGGGCTGAAGGGACTGAAGTCGACAGCTACTCGTTGCAAGTAGTTGCATCTACGGTCTGGCTGGAGAGTGGGGGAAACGTGGAAAGGGCTGAAGGGCCATGGAGCAAACCAAAACCATGCGTTAGACATACAAGACAAGCCAGACATGCAAGTGAGAAACCACTTTTAGCAGATGGCGGGGCTCCTGGAACTGAGGTGGCCCATGCAGGCCGGTTGTTGTTTGTAACTTTGAGCCTTTAAGGAATTGCCTAGAACGACACCGCTTAGAGACACCATTTTGCCATAGGCTCTTTTATCCGTTCACCACCCAGCCTTTGTGTGGATGCTGCCTGATTCGAGTCATATCTATTCACCACAAATATCTCCGTTACGTCCCTCCCCTGCCGTGTTCTTTACATGTTTAGATTTGTGACGAAGCTACATAGCATCAAAAAATTTTTAGTAATCATAAAACATTAAGAGCAAAAGGAAGCAGGTGAAATGTAACAGTACATTTTGTTTAACCCACTCTAACCAAAAGCGGGACACTGAAGAAAAATCGATGAGTGTGAATATTGAAAGTACCACGGCCTGCCAAAAGGACAAGCACAGCTGTCTTGGAAGGACAGCCCGAATGCTCCTCAGCAGCAAAGATGGCGAGACTTCGTCCCACGCACGCTGGGCATGTGGTTTGGAGAGCCAGTCCCTGGAGAAGGACATCATGTTTGGGAAGGTAGAGTCCAGTGAAGGAGAGGAAGACCCTTCGGGAGATGGATGGACACCGTGCTGCTCCGATGAGCACAAACAGAAGAACGATTGTGAGAGTGGCACGGGACTGGGCCGTGTTTCCTTCAGCGGTGCACAGGGTCACCGTGGGTCAGAACCTGACCACCACCACCCTCACAATATCACTTCACGTGTGCTCAACATGCAAACGATGAGTGAGTTTTTGTTCTTACTCGCTGCTAAGTCTTTGGTGTGTATTTTACACTTATGACACGCCAAGGGTCCGGTGCTCAGTGTGGAGGATTGTGCAGGGCTGGACAAACCTCAGCACGTCCCCTGTCCACCATGCTGAGTGCTGGGTCCTGCTCTCAGGGCCTTGCCTGGTTTGCAATGTAGGAAAGAAGAGAAAAATTCCTCCAACAATAAACGTTCACTGTGCTCCTAGATCCTAGACTGCGTGATAGTGATTGAATAACCCACTCCCATCAAGTTGAATCTGATTCGGTAGAGAGTTTCTGAGTCTGTAAACCTTTAAGGGAGCAGACAGCCTCATCCTTCTCCCAAGGAGCGGCTGGTGGGTTTGAACAGCTGAGCTGTGGTTGTCAGTCCAGTGCATACCCCACATACCAGAGGGTTCCTACCAATTGAGATGTGTGCTAGAATCCTAACTACTATACCAGGGGATCTATTTCTTTGGGGATTCCGGTTTTGTTTGTTATGTTAATGAAGTGGTATCAGGCTAAGGGGCACCCTAAATCCAGTTACCCGCTGAGTGATGAAAGAGCAGTGTTGCTGTAGGAGCCAGCAAGCACAAACCAACCCAGCAACCCAGGAGGAGACGCTGAAGGAGACACAGCTTCTCCTGCAGAGCAGACAGAGACAAAGCCTTCCTCTCTCTAGAGCCGGCAGCCTGAATGTGGATCTCTAGCCCCCAAACCACGAGAAAAGACATTTCTCACGGTGGCAAGCCTGTTGTCGCAGCCCTCGGTAAGTAGAAGGCACCAAACCTGCCGCCCAATCCTTGTCCTAAAAGCCCCCTGCATCCTTCCACCACGTGGCCCATAGTTCAGTTATCCTTCACCATTGACTGAGGGCGGACCTGATGTGCGGGCTACGTGCACCCTAGAGAGCAGCTCGAGGGAGAGGGACGCCTCTTTCTGCAATCCCCACAGGCCTCGTCAAAACCCAAACTCAACCCACTGCCATTGAGTCAGCTCAGCCTCACAGCAGCCTTATGGGACAGAGGAGAACTGCTCGGAGGGTTTCCGGGACGGTAGGTCTTTATGGGACCAGACAGCCTCATCTTTCTCCCTCCGAGATGCTGGTGGATTTGAACTGCCAACCTTGTGGTTAGCAGCCCACACGTATCCCACAGCACTACCAGGACACCCGCTTTGTACTGGATAAACCCAGAGTGTGGACCAGAAGGAAAGAAACCGAAAGCAAAGGCTCAGTCCCAGGTGGGAAGCCTGTACCTGTAACCTGGAGCGGCAGCGGCAGCAGCAGCAGGAGGAGCCACCTGTGCGGAGCCATTCACGTTGAAGAGGCATCTGCTTTCGCTGCCCTGCCGCTGCCCCAGCCCTCCCTCTGGGCCTTCTTCTCTGGCCCCTCCCTTGAGGGCCTGCTCATTTCCTGTGCTTGGCTCCGTTCAGAGGGGACTCACAATCGCCCTAAAATGAAGCGCTGCAGCAGCCAGCTCTTGTAAAGCAATCTCCATGCCAAGCAGGCATGGCCCTCCCCAGGCCCACGGGCTGGGTTTGCTTCAGATGCCCCAGCAGCTTTTGGAAACCCTTTGCTCGTTTCCATAAACCTCACTCCCACGCTGCCCTACAGAAAGCCCGCCCATTGCTATTCCTGGCAAGAAGTTAAGTCCTACGAAAGAGTTCATAGGTTAACCACAGTTGGTGGTTCACACCCACCGGCATCCCCGGTGGGGAACCATGAGGTTCTCTGTTCCCATAAAGATTGGTATAGTCTCAGAATCTCTAACAGAGTAGGGGTTACTCTGTCTTAGAAGAATCAACTAGATGGCAGTCGGTCTTGAAAGGGTTAATGCCGCAGTGGACAGCCCTCTCCAGAAGTCCCCTCATTTCTGAGACTAAATGAGCATGCAAGGAATGCCCACGCCAGTCGCAGTCCGGTTGATTCAGACTCCTGGTGATTCCACGTGTATCAGGAGTAGAACTGTGCTCCATAGGGGTCTTAGTGGCTGGTTTTCCGGAAGTATGATAGCCAGGCCTTTCTTCGGAAGCCCCTCTGAGAGGACACAAACCTTCCACCTTTGGGTGAGCAGCTGAGCACATTCACCAGCTGCGTTGCCCAGGGACTCTGCTGAGTGCCTATTGTGTGTTGGACACGGTGCTAAGAAAGTGAGACTTCACTCAAATGAATGACCCAAGAATGGTGGGATTTCCGGCACCGTGAATGGGTGGAAGAGAGGTCCCTACCCAGTGCTTTTAGAATCATGCTCAGTAGACAGCTCCTAAGCACCCTGGTCCGTAGGAGAGCGTCCTGCTGATCTAGTGCTGCTGTGGCGGGCATATCATAGGTGGGTGGTATTTATTACCACACAGCAACTCAGGTTCTCGCTGTTCAGGAAGCGAGAAATCCAAATCCAGGGCATCATCTCTGGGGTGGGGTGGGGGTGGGGGTGCAGGGAGTGGTCTATCTTTGTGGGCTCTGCTGGAGGAAGATCTTTATCTCTTCTGAACTTCTGCTACCAGGTCATCTTCATGTGGCTTGGCATCGATCTTCCTCCATCTCTGCCGCTTCTCTGGCTTGCCTGTTTAATCTCTTTTATATCTCAAAAGAGATTGACTCAAGATTCAGTTTACACATATCCTGTCTCATTAAGATAGCAAAGATAACCAATTCCCCAATTAGATTATGACCACACACATCAAACTCACTACCATCGAGTCAATTCTGACTCATAAAGACACTATGGGACAGGCTAGAACTGCCCCCTGTGAGTTTCTGAGACTAACTGTTAACTGGAGCAGAAAGCCCTATCTGTTTCCCTTGGAGAGGCTGGTGGTTTTGAACTGCTGACCTTGTGGCTAGCTGCCCAATGTACAACCACTCCATAACCTGAGCCCCTAACCACAGACATAACGGCTAGGATTTATGAAATGCATTTGTTGGGCGGAGGGGTGGGGGATGCACATAATTCAATTCACTTCTTTAAAACTGTTGAATCAGCGGTATCATCTTCGTTCAGGGTTTGGGTAACGGGGCGTCGAAGAACGAGCCAGAGGCAACTCCATGGCGGTGAGTCTGGGTGTTTGAACTTCACTCGCTCATGTAACAGATATTTCCTGGGCCCGTCGCTGAGGCAGGTGCTGAGGGGCAGCAACAAACCAGAGTGACAATGCTCTATCTGCAAAGAGCTGACAGCGCAGTCAGGGGGACACGGGCGCTCAGCAAACGAGCCGGATCATTACCAAGGGCGACCATCCTGAAGTTACCTGTACTTGTGTCTTCCCTTTTGGGGAGAATGCTCTTTGGGCTTCAGATTTCTTATCTTCGAGACCAGATTGAGGAGACTGCTGTCCCGATCTTTGTGTTGAAGGACCGGGTGGTGTTCGCAAAGACTTGAGGGATGGGGCTTGCAGATGAAGGAAGCTTGCTCAACCGGAAAAGAAGCTGAGACAGGTACCTCTGTGCCTTAGAATAGATCGCGTTTAAATGGCATCTTTACTGTGAGTTTCCCTCCTGGAGGTTTCTAGGGCACTTAGTGGGTCGAGCAGCCTTGGTGGCTCAGGGGTTACACGTTGGGCTGTGATCCACAAGGCCAGCAGTTCAAAACCAGTAGCAGCTCCCGGGGAGGAAAACTGGTCTTTCTACCCCCATAAACATTTACAGTCTCGGGAACCCACAGGAGCAGTTCTACCCTGTTTTATAAAGTTGCTATGAGTCAGTATCAACACCAAGGCAGTAACTTTGGGTTTAAGTGAATCGGGACCAAGACCAGCGTTTTCAAGAATGGAGAGAATATCGGCCCAAAATTCAGATTCTGCTCTCGTTCTACTTAACTACAGCTTGAATCCTACCCTGAGGAAGTCCCTGACAGGGACTGAGACACAGGGTCTAGAAGCTCCCCCAAGCCCCTTCAAAACTCACTGATGTACAGTCAATCCCAGCTCATAGTGACCCTCACAGGACACAGAAGAATGGCCCTTGTGAGTTTCCAAGACTGTAATTCTTGGCTAGAGTAGAAAGGCGCGTCTTTCTCCCTCTAGAAGCCCGGGCACTAGAAACCAAGTAGAAGCTAAAAGGCGAGGCCCTTGGTGTAACAACAAAGTGTTCAGATGCTCCCCGATTGTCAGTGGTTCAAACCCACCAGTGACTCTGAGGGAGAAAAGGCTCAGAGCTCTTGCCCCTTAGATATGGTAGCCTACCACCCCCATGAAACACATGGGTCAATGTGAGGCAGAATCCCCTGGACAGCAGTCAAGAACAAGGCTCCTGATAGCAAAAGTCCGAAACAAAAACCCACGGAGGCTAACGAAGGACAGGCATCAGAGGCCACACAGTTTACTAAGTATGATTTCCTTTTCTGTGACATTGACCTGTGCAACTCATCTTGTGACCTCTCCACTACAGCTCCCATGAGCATTGATTGTGGATCCAAGCAGGACACAATCCTTGGCAACTTCAACCTTCTTTGCATGTAGCATGATGTTACCTCTTGGTTCAGTTCTGAGGATTTTGATCTTTTTGGTGTGGCTGCGATGCTGGAAGCTGTGTCACTGGTATTTCAAACGCCAGCAGGGCCACCCACAGTGAACAGGTCTCGGCGGAGCCTCCAGACTAAGAACAGACAGCAAAGAAGGAATTAGCTCCCTGCTTTGGAAAAAGGAGTCACTGAAAACCTTATGCATAACTTCAAAACATGCTGTCTTACACTTTCACTTACTCTTGTATTTAATCCTTGTAACAAGTCCACTTTCCAGGTAAGGAAATGAAGGATCAGGGAATGTTTTGATTTTCTAGCCTTATTTAGGTTAAATCCCCAACTGCTAGCCTTATATTAAGTTAAATTCCCAACTAGAGGGTGAGAATTTGGGACAGATGGAATCCTTAATAACTTTCTTGAACAACTAAAAGATGAATATACATATAGGTAAATTATCCTCACAGTGTATTTTAGTATCTATATGTGTATGCACATATATACATGTATATGTATATGTGTGTATATATCACTGATATCAAGTCAATGCCGACCTGTCAATAGGGACCCAATAAGATAGGGTAGAAATGTCACTGTAGGTTTCTGAGACTGCGATTCTCTTAACGGGAGTAGAAAGCTCTCTCTCTTCGGTGAAGTGTCTGGCAGTTTCGAACGGCTGACCTTTCGGATCATAGCCTAACTTGTAGCCACTATGTATATACACGCACGTGTATACACCCACATATCCACATACAGATGTACCTCATGGAACTGTAGGATGAGCATTGGGTGCTAACCACAGGTTGGTGGTTCAAGACCCACCAGCTGCCCTGAGAGAGAAGGTTGAGACGGTCTGCTCTTAAATAAGTTACAGCTCAGAAGTCCTAGGGAGCAGTTCTGCTGTGTCCTGTGGGGTCAGTATGAGTCCGACTGGATTCAACCTCCATATTTAAGTATATAATTAAACATATTATAAATAATTACATATATCAGATAAATTTTTGTCTATATAATAACTAAGCCTAAGCAATGAGTGCCCAGGAATTAGAGTTCAACACTCAGCTACCATCTGAAAGGTTGGGAGTTCTAACCCACCCAGAGGGTCCTCGCAAGACAGGCCTGTCAATCAGCTTCTAAGTGGTCACAGCCCTAAAAACACCCATGGGGCAGTGTTAGTCTGCACCCCCGTGCTCATTGTGAGGCCGAATCGACTCAATGACCATTGACCCCAACCTACGTGACAGACTGAAGCACAGTATGACTGCTCACCCTGGAGTCTGGCTCCACAATTCCCCACTCTGTGACCTTGCCGAATCCCCCCCTTTCTGGACCTAGGCTGGGAGGCACGGGGCAGTGAGGATGTCAGAGCTTTGCCCGCAGCGGGAGACGTCAAGGAGGCACAGAGAAGGTGCTGGGCGGCTGCCAGGTGCAGTCGGGGCTCTGGTCTGAGCACACCTAGGCAGAGGGACACCTGGAAAGCTGCCGTCCTGAGGTCAGCCTGTGTGAACCTCACTCCCCTGCAAGGAGATCGCCTTCTTTTCCCACAGTGCCAGACGCTGAGCCTCGAACAGCCCCGTGGTGCCGTCACAAGAGCTGGAGCACACCTGCTCTCCTGCTTGGAGTGAGCACAGAGGTTGGGGTGTCAGGGGGCAGTGTCTGCTTACAGCAAGCGGGAGGCACGCACCGCCCCACCACCTGCAAACCCAGCACAGCACACGCAGTGTGTGGCTCAGCACCAAACCAGGGCCTGCCACCCGCTGCTGATGGCGGGGGAGGCAATGGGACTCTGAAAGTCACGCAGAGAGCCAAGCATCGCAGCCTAGCTCTTTCCACTGAACCATGGAGGATAGCAAAGCAGGCTTTCCTTCACACCTGTGTTGTAAGCGGAAAGAGGTTAGGATATGTTCATGTTGGTCACGTCCTCCTGATGGTAGTGTTGCCCCAGTCATGGCAGAGAGCATCCTGCATGGCTGACTCCCCTGGGAGAAGCTGGGGCTCATGTCTTCAATAGCCCACTCTGACTCTAGAGCAGGGTTCTCACCCTTCCTAATGCCGCGACCCTTTAATACAGTTCCTCATGTTGTGGTGAACCCCCAATCATAATATTATTTTCCTTGCTATTTCATCACTGTAATTCTGCTACTGTTATGAATCAGGCAACCCCTATGAAAAAGTCATTCGACCCCCAAAGGGGTCTCGACCCACAAGTTGAGAACCACTGCTCTGGAGCTAACCACCTGCAGAAAGTGCATTTCCACTGAGCACTGAGCACCTGTCCTTTATGCTCCCGTCCAGGAGTCTTGGACAGGCAGTCCCTGGAAAAAGACGTCATACTCAGTCAAACAGAAGGTCGGCAAAAAGGAGGAAGAGTGCGGAGAAGAAGGACGATGACAGGCTCGAGCTTAACAACCACTGGAGGGGAGGATGCAGGACTGCGCGGGTTCCGTTCTGTTGGGCAGAGGGCCGCTGTGAGCCGGAAGCTAATAACATCAGCGGGAGCCTTGGGGCGGTGATAGTTAAGTAGCTGAGCTACTAGCCAAAGGATTGACAGTTTGAACCACCCCACTACACACTCAGCTGCTAACCACGAGGTTTGTCGTTCAAGCCTACCAGCTGATCCTCTAGAGAAAGATGAGGCTTTCTGCTGCCATACAGATTTACAGTCTCAGAAACCCACAGACCAGTTCTATCCTGTCCTACAGAGTTGCTCTTAGTCCGACTCGAGTTTGGTTCTGAGTGAATGACTTGGTTGGACAGAGTCATTGATCTGCTTCTGGAAATATTCTCACTGCCACTGAGTCAATTCTGACCTCTAGCGGCCCTGTAGGACAGGCTAGCCCTGTTGGTTTCTGAGACCGTAACCCTTCACGGGAGTAGAGAGCCCCAATTTCCTCCCTCGGAGCAGCTGGCGGTTTCATACTGCTGACCTTGCAGTTAGCAGTCCAATGAGTAACTGCTACACCACCAGGGCTCCTCTGCAAACACTCATGAAAGCCCTACTGATTGGTTCTGCTCGGGGCAGCTCAACAGCACACACCAACAAGAAGGAAGAAGCCAGAGCTCCAGAAAGGGGAGCAGATTGGCTCCTTGTCACCGCCAACAGCTCTGGGGTGCTGGGGAAGCCAACACAGCCTCTGTGTCCCCCAGGCTTCACTCTGCACCCCTGCAGGCCTCTCTGCAAAGACTTTCCCATCCCTGAGGGCTGAGTCATGCTTGTACTGTGCTCTGTTTTTGCCTATAGGGTACAATTTCACCCCAGATGTTCTTCCTTCTCTCTTTCTCTCTCTCTCTCTCTCTCTCTCACACACACACACACACACACACAGAGTCATACACATGCCTAAAGGCTGTGTTCCCTAGGACAAGTATTCAAGCTGTCCCCAGCCATATTTCTGCCTGGGAGGGGCCTGTGCCCTGCAGCCGGGGCTGGTACCGTTTCTGGTGTCTGGAGAGAATAGAACCCACTAGCTTTGATGAATAAACACTGCAGCATTGCTGTCCTTGGTCCCTAAGTCCCAGCCAGACATCAGGCTCCATATGGACAGGCTTTACCAATGGAAAAGTGAGCCATAGAGGTACAGAATTAGCCTCTTTTTGTCAAGAGCAGCCCAGCCAAACCCTCTGTTGTGGTGGTTCGGGGTCATTGAGCCGGTTCAGATTCATAGAGATGCTATGTACAATGAAAATACTACCCAATCTTGTACTATCCTCAAATTGTTACTGAGGATAGCAATTTGAGGCCATTGTCGCAGCCACGGTGTCAGTCCACTTCATGACGGTTGGTTCTTTCCCCCTTCTCCTCCTCCTCCTCCTCTTTGTCTTCCTCCTCCTTGTCTTCATCCTCCTCATCATCATCCTCCTCCTCGTCCTCCTCCTCATCTTCATCCTCCTCGTCGTCCTCCTCCGTCCTCCTTGTTCTCCTCCTCGTCCTCCTTGTCCTCCTCCGTCCTCCTCATTCTCCTCCTCCTCCTCGTCCTCCTCCTCCTTCTCCGTCCTCGTCCTCCTTCTCCTCCTCGTCTTCGTCTTCGTCCTCATCCTCCTCCTCCATCCTCCTTGTTCTCCTCCTCCTCCTCCTCGTCCTCCTCCTCCTCATCATCCTCCTCCGTCCTCCTTGTTCTCCTCCTCGTCCTCCTCCTCGTCTTCATCCTCCTCCTTGTCCTCCTCCATCCTCCTTGTTCTCCTCCTCGTCCTCCTTGTCCTCCTCCATCCTCCTCGTTCTCCTCATTCTCCTCCTCGTCCTCGTCCTCGTCCTCCTTCTCCTCCTCGTCTTCGTCTTTGTCCTCATCCTCCTCCTCATCCTCCTCCATCCTCCTTGTTCTCCTCCTCCTCCTCGTCCTCATCCTCCTCATCATCCTCCTCTGTCCTCCTCCGTCCTCCTCGTTCTCCTCCTCGTCCTCCTCCTCCTCCTTGTCCTCCTCCTCCTTCTTCCTCTTCTTCTCCTCCGCTGACCCTCTGCTTTACCAAGCATGATGTCCTTCCCCAGGGACTGGTCCTGCCTGGTGACATGTCTGAAGTATGTGAGACAAAGTCTCTCCACCTTTGATCCTAATGAACATGCAGGACGTGCTTCTTCCAAGAAGGAAATTGTTGTCCTTCTGGCAATCCATAATACCCTCCATATTCTTCAGCAGCAGCATCCTCAAAGGCATCCATTCTTCCTCTGTCTTCCTTATCCGCTGTCCGTCTTTCAAGTGCACATGAGACAATGGACTATGCCTTGGCTTGGGTCAAGTGCACCTGAGTCTTTGAAATGACGCTTTATGGAGATGCTTTGCCGCACTCTCTATGGTTAGTCGGTAGAGACATGGTGAGGTGAGAGAGGAGGGAGGGATTGCAAGTGTGCTTATTGCCACCTTTTAATCATTCTGTTGCAGAAACCTATGTCTGGGGGGTCCTAATCCCAGCTCTGTCACTAAATTAGCCATGTGCTCTTGGGCTGGTCACTTTGCCTCTCCGTGCCTCCATTTTCTCATCTGCTCACCTAAGTTGATTTGTCTGGATTGGAGGTTCCCAAACTTATTTGGCTTACCTCCCTCGTTTCAGGAAAAAAGTTACTAAGTTCCCCCTTGGTAATTAAAAAATCACACCGTAGCTCATAGTTCAAGGTAAAGTGTAGGTATCTGTTTTTGCAGCCACCTTGACTCCTTTCAGCACCTGCCAGGGGCCAGAGTCACCCACTTTGGGGAACACTTGTCCAGATAGTCCATGCAAAGTCATACATGCTCAAGTACTTCATAGTGGCAAACTTAGAGCCACATGACAGGCTATCATTTTTCAAGCCCTTCAACACACCTTGCTGCTGTGTTGTGAGTGGCTGTTGGGGATCCCAACACCTGGATTTTCATTGCCTAGAGTTTGGAAGTAGACCGCAAGCCTTTCTCTCGAGTCTGTCTCAGTCTGGAAGCTCCACTCAGTCCGGAAACCCACGGGCCACCATAGCAACACACTAACCTCAAGTGACAGATGGGTGGTGTGCATGCTCTTCTTGAGTGGGAGAGCCCGCGCCTTCCATACAGAAGATTAGAATTTTCCCACCGAACCGCAATTACCCCTACACATCCCTTAAATCCTGCAGACACCTAATGATGTAGTAACACAGGTACGATATTTGATATATGACAAAATGAAGGTTCCTGGTGATAAAATCACGGTGAGGAAATGAGGGCACAGCTGATGCCAAGACTGATTGTCTTGCCCTCTGGGCATCCCCAGCATGCACTCCTCTCTGGGCATAGACCCTCTCCCCATTGGAAGGTCAATGCCCTGAAAAGTGGCCGAGTACTAAGGAGCCCTTGCTGTCCCGGAGTCAATAGTCTAGGCCAGTGGTTCTCAACCTGTGGGTCCCGACCCCTTTGGGGGTGGAATGACCCTTTCACAGGGGTCGCCCAATTCATAACAGAAGCAAAATGACAGTGATGAAGTAGCAATGAAAATAATGTTATGGTTGGGAGGTCACCACCACATGAGAAACTGTATGAAAGGGTCGAGGTGTTAGGAAGATTGAGAACCAGTGGTCTAGGCTGTTACCCTCTTGATGTTCTGTTGAATTCTCTTGGAGCCCAGGACAAGGCTCAGCTTAGCTCCAAACTTCAAATGCTCCTGCTTCTTGGGCTTCAGAGAGGAAAGGCAGAACTCAGAGTGGTTAAGGGACTGGCTGGTTAGGGCAGAACTAATCCTAAACACAATTCCTTTAACTCTTGCTGCAGGGCTGGTGCCCACAGGGAGCCTTGGCACCGGTGACAATGACAGTGGTGGTGGCCTCTGCTGCCCTGGCTCGCAGCATCCCATCCATTGGGCTCAGGATCTGAGGGTGGCTTTTCCTTCCTCCGACCTCTCCACTTTCCCTCAGGGCATTCAGGCTCCACTCTGTCAGGGGGTGGAAGCCCACCGAAGATGGGTTCATGAGAGGGGCTTCGCATTCTCAGACAGCTGGACACTGAGCCTGGGATACTCCCAAGCCCTGTCCCGAGTCTCCCTGGGGAGATGAGCATTCTGCTGTCCATTGGCATTTGCACCAGACCCAGTCCCCTTCCTGGCCCCTCCGTGTATTCCACGGCCGTCCTCATCCACCCACTGCCATTGAGTGGATTCCAAGTCAGCGAGCCCATAGCATCGAGTAAAACTGTCACTTTGGGTTTCAAGATTATAAATCTTTACAGAAGGAGACAGCCTCATTTTTCGTCTGAGGAGTAAATGGCAGTTTCAAACTGCTGACCTTGCTGTTAATAGCCCAACTGGTTAGGGTTAGGGTTAGGGCTATGCCTCTCTGCCACTGGGCTTCTCAACCTACAGACAGATCCTTCCATTTCAGGAGCTTCATGAGGGCTGTTTACTACTGGGAAGGAGATGAACTGCCCTTGGAGAACGAGAGGTAGTGTGGAAAAGAAGAGAAAACATGCAAAGAGCAAATCGGTGACTATTCTGAGTTAGACTCCTACCACCCATGACACTCTGGCCTCCACCTCTCCCGGGTCTCCCACCAGGCCTGTCATGGTGACTCACTGATAGGGCAGCTCCCCAGGGTCCGGGGACGCACTGCTCTCGTGTCACGTTTCCTAGGATCAAGAGAGGATGCCAAAGACTCTGGAAGAAGCGGATTCCTCATAAACCCTCTTACTCTCAGGGAATGCGCAGACCCCACACTTCAACCCTCCAATTCATGTTCCCCATAGAGGAAGGAGGGAGCGAGGGGTGCAGGGAACGCCCTGTTACCCACGTTGTGTTTGCTATGGGCATGGCTATTGACTCTAGGGCCTTATCATTGCACCCTCAGACAGGACTGGGCAGGGCAGGGCAGGTCTGAGAGGAGGAGATTTTATTCCCACTGCCCTCTCGGAGAGAAGGAAGGAAGGGGCGAGAGGTCTTCACGGACCAAGGAAGGAGCGGCTGGCTGGGCCCACAATGAAAGCGCTTATTCTTTTGCTGCTGGTGCTCCTGGATGCGGGGCAGGCCCAAGGGACACTTCACAGGTGAGGTCATGTCTCCAGTACCTGGTTCCACAGGGGCACCTGCACGCCTCCCCAAGCTCAAGGCTGCCCTGGGAGGAGAGAGCTGGTGGGGACATGAGAGGGAGGTGAGGAGCTACCTACCTGAAAAGATCTAGCAAGGGGTCCCCTTACCTGTGGCTCCAATCACTGGTACATGACAGGTCACCCACGTAGCCCTCATATCCTTGGAGACAGGTGGCTGCCCCAGTCCCAGGAGCTTCTCATTTAAAGGAGGAAGGAGCCTTTGTAGTTGGGGGTGGGGGTGGGGGGTTCCCAGCACCCAAATACTTTCCGAAGGGATGGAGGGTAGTTACCCACATGAGGTTTTCTGTCCCTTTATCTCAGAGCGTTCTGGCCAGCCTTCATGCGGGTTTCTGTAGAGCTAAAGAGGGCCCACCTCTCCCACAGTCCTGGGGGGGGGGGGCAGGGTGTCTATCAAGCCCATGCCATCTCACAGTAATCTCGTGTGTTACGCAGGAGAACTGTTCCCTAGCGTTTTCTTGGATGGACTCTGAACAGAGGGTGGTCCCTGGATGTGGCAAACAAACCAAACCCTCTATTAATGGCCAGAAGGTTGGCAGTTCAAACTCACCCAGGGGCATCTCTGAAGACAGGTCTGGTGGCCCGCTTCTGAAAAACCTGTGTGGCAGATCTATTCAGCACCCACAGGGCCTGAGGGCCAGAATCCACTCTGACGACCACCACCACCCACTGACTCACAGCCACTCCTGGGTGGGCTTAAATGCCCAGCCTTCTTGGGAGCCCCAAACAAAACCAAACCCACTGCTGACTCATGTCCACCCCACGGGACAGGGTAGAGCTGCCCAGAGAGTTTCAAGATAGTCACTCTTTATGCTCAGGATGACTGGTGGTTTTGAACTGGGGACCTTTCAGATCACAGCCCAGTGCATAACTACTCAGCCACCAGGCTCAGTTGAGTACCAACTATTTACCTCTGCCTTCCCCCTAGGAATCGTCCCTGCTCTCCTAGATCTTAGAGAGTTTGTCTGTCGCCCCTCTCGAGGAGGAAGGCCCATTTCAACTCTAAGATGCTGGGAGTCTGCAGCCCTGGCATGCTGCCTTCTGCATCCTCTGTGTAAATCTCTAGTTGCTCACCTATGGGAAATGGGGCAAGATGCCGCCCCTCCTCATCTGTCCTCTGTCTTCAGGGTGCCTCTCAGGCGACACCAGTCCCTCCGAAAGAAGCTGCGGGCCCGGGGCCAGCTCTCAGAGTTCTGGAAATCCCAGAATTTGGACATGATCCAGTTCACGGAGACCTGCCCGAGGGACCAGAGCGCCAATGAGCCCCTCATCAACTACCTGGATGTGAGGACCCAGGGGCAGGGCTGGGGCGTGGCGGGGAGAGGGGAGGAAGGTGCAGCCTTTGGGCATGGCCAGTGTAGGATGTCAATGTCCAAGGCCATTTGGGGTCATCCCCAGGGTCCCTATGGACTTGAGCGTGACATGGCTGAGCGGGTCTTGCCCCCAGTGTGTTGGGTTCTCTTCGGGAGCAAAGGAATGAGAAGGACACATCTCAAACTTTCAGCTGGGCAGCTTCCTAGCTGTGAAGCAGACATGGTCTCTCCCAGTCCCAGTTCCCCGAGCTATACAGTGGAGGTGCCACTGTCCTCCCCCAGCCCCCCACCTCCATATTTGCAATGCTGTGTGAGGTTCGGGAGAGTGAGTCAAAGCTGACTTCTTTCTTCTGTTCCAACCTCCCCTCGAACATCTAGTTCATAGGTTCCCAGACTTATTTGGCCTACAGCTCTGCCCCTCCTGCTCCCCTTTCAGAAAACAAAAGTATCCAATGGCCCTCTGGCCATTACAAACGTTTGTAGTCTATAATTCAGGTTCAAGTGTAGGCATCTGCTTTGCAGCCCCTCTGAATCATTCCAGCGCCCCTCACTTCAGGACACCTGGGTTTGGGCTTCTGAGTGTGAAACTGGCTTTGAGTCACGTTACTAAACTGCACTCTGTGATGCCCCCAGCTCTTACACCCCTCACCCCATGGCCTCCTCCTTCCCTCTCCTCCCTGTAGATGGAATACTTCGGCACCATCTCCATCGGCTCCCCACCACAGAACTTCACCGTCATCTTCGACACGGGCTCCTCCAATCTCTGGGTCCCCTCTGTGTACTGCACCAGCCAGGCCTGCCGTAAGAGAAACCGGGAACCCCTTCAGGGGAAGGATAGGGGCAGGCTTGCCAGGGGTTGCTCAAGCTGGCCATTCCCGCCATGCCAGCGTCCCCTCGCCATCCTGCCCGGGCCAGAGACGTCCAGGGATGTGGCAGCTCTCGTACTCATCTGAATAATTGGGGACAACTCAGTCAATGAAATAGAAATCTTTGATTACATGTGGGCACACTCGCTTTGAACCACACAAAAGAATATGCAAGAAAGTTCCATTCGAAGGGCCGTTTCTGGGGGCAGGGCGTTGGCTTCTAGAGCAGACTGCTCACCTTCTTCAAGGAGCGGAGTGGCTTCCCTCCTGGGACAGCAGTGGTGGGGCTGATGGAGCGATGGTACAGAACCTCCCCCTGATCTTTGGGGCGGGCCAGGGGTGACTCCGGGGTCTGGGCAAAGACTGGAAAAGGAAGCTCAGAGGACACAGGCCTTGGTCTACGCAGGATAAGTTCCAGAAGCCCCACAGTTAGGAGTTTGGAACAATTTCCTGGAGTAGTCATTGTCGATCCTGAGTTGCTTTGGAAGGCCAGGCTCTGCCCCACACTGGCTGGCAGAGACCGCTGCTGGCGCCTGATAAAGGTACTTATCTCAGCGTGCCTGGTGAGGCCACTGCAGCCAACCACGTGGGCCCCAGGACAGCTATTTGGCCTGCACCTGTGGCCGCAGGGTGACTGCCTTCAATTCTTAATGCTGCTGCATCCGAAATCACACAAAGTGGCTTCAAGGAAAAGACACTTGTTTGTACCCAGCCTAGAAGGCCAGGCATCTGAATTCAGACGGGTGGGCTGCCAGCAACAAGGTCAGCATTTTAAGCCGCCTACCACTCCACAGGAGAAAGGGGCGCCTCTCTACTCCTGTAAAGACTTACAGTCTCGGAACCCCCCAGGGGCCAGTCTACTCTGTCCAATCGGGTCGCTATGCGTCAGTATCGCCCTTGCGGCAGGGAGTTTGTGGTTTGGGTGGTATGGAAGGCCCTGTCCGTCTGCCAGCTCTGGGGGAAGGTCTGGTCTCTCTGCCTCTGTCGGCCTGCATGTGACCTCCGTCCTCCTTGCTCTGTGCCTCCTGCGGTGTCTAATAGACTCTTCTTCTAGCTCAGAAAGGATGAGGCTTAGGACACACAGTCCGTGGTTCTCGGTCACACACAAAGAACCTCTCTGCCCCAAATGGGAGATTCTGTCCACGGGTATTGCAAAAAAAAAAAACCACTCTGCCATGCAGGCTACGCTGACCCCTAGGGACCGAGAGTGCAGGGTACGTGCTCTGCGATAGAACTGCCTTGAGACGCTACCTGTTTGTGGAAGTAAAGAGTAGACATTTTCTCCCGGTTCAAACTGCCAGCCTTGTGGAGGGAGGTTCAGTGATGAACCACTACATCTTCAGGGCTCCATCCACAGGTACAGGGAACAGGATTCTAGCTACTCCTTCTTTTAGGGGGGGATAAGGGGCGAGGGGGACACAATTGAATCCATAACATAACATAGAAGTCCATTGGGGAGGACCAGTCCTTCTAGAGTCTCCCAATCCATTTTAGTAGCAGAGGGAAGGGGCCCTGCATGACAAGGCTGAGTGGCACTCGGTCAGGGGTGAAGGCAGTGACTCGGTGGCTTTGGCAAGCACAGCACCCTTACTTTTCAGAGACCCACCCCAGGTTCTACCCTTCCCAGTCCAGCACCTACAGCAGCGAGCTGGCGCGTCCCTTCTCCATTCAGTATGGGACTGGGAGCTTGTCTGGAATCCTCGGCGCCGACCAAGTCTCGGTGAGTGCAATGCCTTCACCTTTTTCTCTTGGCTGGAAACCTGGGGTCAGAGCCCAGTGCAGAGCTCGGAGGGGGCCTATTTCAGGTGTGCCGCCTAGACGTTAGACCGGTCACTACACATCGGCAGTTCAAACCTACCCACTGCGCCCCTACAGACAGATCAGGCCGAATGCTCCTCTACAGATTGACCGCCTCGGGAATCCTATATGGGGTCACTTTGGGTCAAGATGGACTCGTGGCAGTGGGTTTAGGTTTGGCAGGAAGAGGAGACCCTGGGGAACATGCCGTGGTAGAAATGGGGCTGGCTTCCAGGAAATGGGAAGCCTGGCCAGGCAGAGGGAGCAGTACCCGAGCCGGTGGTGAATGGTATCTCTGGGTTAGTCTGCTCAGTACCAGGGCCCCAGGGAAGCAGCTCTGGGCTTCTTGCCAGAAAACCGGGCCCAGGAGAGAAAGCCCGGGGACACGTTCACAGTGGGAACTCCAGTCTCAGGAGCACGGAGGGAGCGAGACCAGGTCTCCATCACAAAGGACAAAGGTGTTCAAGCCAGAAGCCAAGGTGCCAGATATAAGGTGGGTTGCAGAGAAAACCCTAGGTTTGCTACCCAACCTAGCCCTGACCCATAGCAACCCGTAGGAAGAGTAGATCTGCCCAATGGGGTTCCTAAGGACAGGGAATGGACGATCACAGCCTTCTCGCTTCCTGAAGACTCTGGCCATGCAATTAGCCAATTAAAAAACAAACAAGCAAATGAACAAGGGCTTTGGGATTGGAAAGGTAGAAATAACCGTCATGATCTAAACATGATAAGAGTCTATAAATGGAATCCAAAAACCACTATAGACAGAATACTGAGATCAATAAATGTATTTCGCAAAGACGCTGGATATTATTGAATTTCTACCAGGCAGAAAAAATAAATAAATTTTTAGCATCAGAAACATCAAATACCTAAAAGTAAATTCAACAAAAAATGTTTAGGACCTCTTCTTTAAGAACCGCATTATATTACAGAGTAAAATTAAAGAGGATAGATGCAAATTAAAAGATAAACCACACCCACGGATGGAAAGAATGAGCATTATGAAGAAGCAAAATATTCCAAATGTATCCAATGTCACCCAACCAAAGTAAGAAGCTTGAAAATAAACTGGCCAGCTGATTCTAAAACCCATTAGACGTGTAATGCTCCAAGAATCATTAAGACAATCTTGATGAGGAATGCTGCTAAATGTCTAATTTTACTATAAATCTATGGTAATTTAGTGTAGTATTGGCAAAGGATAGGCAAATACACAAATGGAACTAAGTAGAAAGTTCAAAACCTCCCCTACCGTATTTGTACTGGTTATGAGGTTGTAGTGCAGTGAAGGACAAAGCTGGCACATTTATTAAGTGATGCCGGGTCAACTGGATATCCTTACAGGATAAAATAAATCTTGACTGCTACCTCACGCAGTATTAAATATCAGATACATTGCATATCTAAATGTTAAAAAGTAAAGCAATAAGGCTTTTAGCAAAGAACACTCCGAAGTATCTTCATGGCCTTCCCAAACCCAAACGCACTGTGAGTGAGTCAATTCTACACATTTGAGGCTAGAACTGCCCCTGTGAGGTTCCAAGATTAAATCCTTATGGGAGTAGAAAGCCTCATCTTTCTCTCTCAGAGCAACTGGTTGTTTTGAATTACTGACCTTGTGGTTAATGGCCCAACACATAACCACTACCCCACAAGGACACCTTTTGATGACCTTAAGGCAGGTAAAAAATTTTGAAACTATCATAAAAATCACAAGGGAAAATTGATAGTTGACTATACTACAACTTAGCTCTGCTCACTGAACGATTCCATTAAGAGTAAAAATATCAGTCGCAATCTGGTAGGAGGTATCTGTAATGCATATGTCTAATTTGATTCCATAATATATAAAGAACCTTTATAAATAATAAGAAAAATGCAGCCAACCCACTTCAAAAAAAAGAGTATATCCAAATGTTGGAGAAAACATGGAACAATAAGAATGCTCAAATAAATATTGGGATTGGAAGTATCTATTAGTACAATATCTGAGACAACTATTTGGCAATATCTACTCAAGCTAAACACTTGCATACAGCACGATCTAGCAATTTCAGTCCTACGCACATACTCAACTTCAAAATACGTATGTGCATTATTGTGTTAGACTGGGTTGACTAGAGAAACAAATCCAGGGGTATTCATAGATGTGTGAGAAGGAACTTTATATCAAGAAGTAATTGTATATCAAGCAAACATCCCAGCTCAACCCAGATCAAGTCCAGGAGTCCAATACCAGTCCGTAAGTCTGATAGTAGTCCACAAGTCCCTCTTCAGACTCAACCAGCCACATGCAATGATGAAGAGGCAGGAAGATCACAGGCCGATGGGTGAAAAGTCATGTAGATCCAATGGCAGTGGCCTCATCCCAGGGCTCTGGCAGCAACCAGGGTCAGCCAGCAGGAAGAGGACAGCAGAGAGAGACAGCCCTCTTTATGAGAAGGTCACATCCACAAGGAGGCACTATCATATCAGGCTGTGACCTGATTGACAAGCTAGATGCCACCCCTACAGCTTCAAGTTGACATGAAATTATGTAACTACCACAATTAGGTTCATTAAAAGACAAGTACAAGGAACACAATTAGCAATAATCAAATACAGGAAACAACTTGAATGTCTACCTGTGGCAAGATAGCTTAAGTCAGTGGGAACAGATCAGACCATGAAATGCTAATACTAATATAAAAAAATTGGTGAGTGAAATAAAGCAAATACAGAAGAGTTCCTATGTGGTTTTCCATTTACATAACATTCGAAAATTGGCAAGACTAATATAATATATGATCTTAGACGTTAGGAGGCTGAAGATGTGCCCTTGAAGAAGGGGGCAGTGATTGGAAGGGTGCAGAAAAGGCTTTCCAGGCTTTGTAATGTCCTGATTCTTGACTTAGGAGCTGGCTCCATGGGCGTGTACCATTTGTGAACACGTGCTTGTCTGTACCCTTATAATTTCCATGTGTATGTTAGATTTCCATTAATAAGTGTACATTTTTACAAGGAAAGCGGATGGGACTGTGGCCACAATCTCAGTGCCTACCGCACACAGGAAAACGGGAAGGGATAGGAATTAGCTCGGAGGCAGAAGGAGAATCCAGGGGTGCCATCGATTTCTCCATTGCTTTTTCCCATCAGGTAGAAGGACTGACCGTGGTCAACCAGCAATTTGGAGAGAGTGTCAAGGAGCCAGGCCAGACCTTCGTGGATGCTGAGTTTGATGGAATTCTTGGTCTAGGGTACCCCTCCTTGGCTGTCGGAGGAGTGGCCCCAGTGTTTGACAATATGATGGCTCAGAACCTGGTGGGCATGCCCATATTTTCTGTTTACATGAGCAGGTAAGGGCGTCAGGCCCGCGAGGCGATGGTCGGTTATTCCTCCAGGGAGACCACGCGGTGTAGCTGAAGGAGCGCTGGAAGAGCAGCCGGGGGCCTGTGGCAGAGTCCCTATGCCCAGCCGTTTGCTATGTGATTTACCCTCTCTGAATATTGAGGAAATGGGGGTTGACCTCAAAGTCGACATGGAAAGCGGTTTGTAAACTGAACTAATGAACTGATGGAAGGAGTCTCTGGGACTGGCTACACATTTTTCCAGTCAGTAACGATCCATCAAGTTCCTATGATAAGCCAAGTACCATGCTAGCTAGGCACTCGGGATACAAGAAGGTAACAAAGACGTGTCACTGCCTCCACGGAGCTCCGTCTCAGTGGTGAGGGACAGACACCACTTACAGGTACGATGATGACAAAATGATTACGTGCCTGTGGTCTAACAGCAAAGCGAAGAGACAGCCTACAGAATGGGAGTAAATGTTTGAGAGCCTTACACTCTAAACAGCGTTTAAATCCAGGGCATCTAGAGAATGTCTACAATTCAGCAACAGAAACAAACAACCCATTTAAAAAATGAGCAGAGGAGTTAAAGAGACATTTCCTCAGAGACAAACAAATGCCCAGCAAACAGCTGAAAACATGCTCAAGTCATGTTTCCCACAAGCCATGGTCACTCCCTTCTAACTCACAGTGGTCCCGCAGGACAGAGCAGAGCTGCGCCTCGGGGTCCCTCTGATCAGGACTTTACCTAAGAGTCTGCGCTGTAATCTGCACCGAACACTACAGCCCTGCTCTCATCAGCAAGTGGCTCACGTGTCCCTCACCCCAATGTGATGGTGGCGTCGTGGTTATGTGTTGTGCTGCTAACCGCAGGGTCGGCAGTTCTAATCACTAGCTCTTCCTCAGGAGAAAGATGAGGCAGATCTACCGTGTCCTATAGAGTCTCCGGAGTTGGCATCGTCTCAAGGGCAGCAACAATGTGACGGCTGGAACGGCCTCTCTTTGCTGAGGCCTGGGGTGTTAGCGAGTGTGGATGGTTTTGCAGGCCTTGTACGGTCCATGGGCTGGACAGGCATGACCTCTGTCTCTGGGTCTCCAAGGCTATAGCTCTTTATGAGAACAGAAAGCCTCATCTTTCTCCTCTGGAGCAGCTGATGGGTTCGAACTGCAGACCTTAAGGTTACCAGCCCAACTCATGGCCCACTCCACCATCAGAGCTCCTCCCTGTAGAGAACAGAGAACTGTTTGTTAGTGGTTCCGAGTCTGTAAATCCCATTTTCCTCCCACAGAGCAACTCATGGGTTTGAACAGCCAATCCAATCTTGAGGTTCGCAGTACAATGCTTGACCCACGGTATCACCAGGACTCATTCTAATCAGACCCAAAACCCCAAACCCAGTGCCACTCCGTGATCCCGACTCATAACGACCCTGTAGGACAGTGGAGAACTGCCCCTGTGGGTTTCCAAGCTCTAACTCTTTATGGGGTCGGAAAGCCTCGTCTTTCTCCCTCAGCGCACCTCATGGTTCAGAACTGCTAGCCTGTGGTTAGAGCACAGCACGTGCCGAGCCACTGTGTCCCCAGGGCTCCTTTAAGAAGACTCAAACTCACTGCCATCCAGGCGATGCCAGCTCATAGCGACCCTATAGGACAGGGTAGAACTGCCTCCTGCGGATTTCTGGGACTGAAACGGTTCCAGGGAGGAGAAAATCCCGTCTTTCTCCTGTGGATAGGCTGGTGGTTTCAAACTGCTGACCTTGCAGTTAGCAACCCATAAAACCAATCACTGTCCGTTCCTTTCCCACCACAGAAACCCACATCCTTTCCCCTTTACTACCCTCTCTACCCCGCAGTGTCCTAAGTTTTGTATTGTTCTCACCCATTTACCTCTGAACATGAATTTATCATCTGTCTTACCTCCCCAGAGACTTGCTAGAGGCCAGGACATAATCTAAGAGCAATAGCAGCAAAAAAGAAAAAATATCCAAGCTCTAGTAAGCCACACTTGTGTTCAAATTCACTTCTCTTTGCCGTAAGTCAGGGGAGAGAACAATATGGAAACTCCAGGCACCACTGCTGCCCTACTGGGGAGAATCCTTTGAGAAAAGTGTCTTTGGCGACGTCTCACGTCACACTGTGTGTCCACAGACACAGGCTAGCTCTGACCTTGGTTCTCCCTGAGAACCTCTGTCCAGATCCATTGTCCTCATCTCCCACCTCTATAGCCCCTTCGTCCCAAAAGCTGGAAGACGCCAGCAAACCAGTGAGCAGCGTTGGTACCACACTTAGTGTTGACCTCACCTGCTGTCCTTGTAAGTCCTTGTCTCCAAGCCTAGGCTGAGATTTCTGCCTGGCGAGCTAGGTACTTGGTGTGAGTCACAGACCACGAAGCAGAGAGCCCTAGTTTTCCAATGCTCCTCCCTTAACAACCTTTCTTTCCCTTTCCCTTTAGTGACCCGGAAGGGGGTGCAGGAAGCGAGCTGATTTTCGGAGGCTATGATCACTCCCATTTCTCGGGGAGTCTGAACTGGGTTCCCGTCACGAAGCAAGCCTATTGGCAGATTGCGCTGGACAAGTGAGTCTCCTCCACCAAGGGGTGATGGGATGAAGGCAGTCGCCACAGAGGGAGTGAAGCGAACCGATCTGAATGGAACAATTGGTTTTCAGGAGTGGCTGGGGAAAGCTGTCAGGGGGGTAGAGTTAGAGAAGGGCTGAACAAAGGTGCAGGAACCAGGGCGGGCGGCAGGCCCACAAGCCTAATGCCCATCTTCCTCCCTGAACATGTGCACCTTCGTGCCAGCAAGAGACCGACTGCTCTGCTTATTCATTCACTCACCCAGAGTCAAGCACCCAGGACAAGGGCTGGTGACCAGGTTAGGAATGCCAAGGTGGACTGGGCTCTGAATCCGCCCTCTTGGAGCTAGTGTAGAAGAGAAGACGTGCACATCAGTCACTGCTACGGAGACAGAAGGTGGACAGTGCCCAGAGTGGCCAGCAGACAGGCTGCTTTCCAACAGGAGCGATTTGCCCATTAGTGAGCCATGACCCCATGGTGAGGGATCATGTCCTGCATTTTGAAAGGCATGGAAAACAACAGCCCATAGTAGGGTTAAGCATTGTGTCATGACATGTTTGCTCTGGGTGTGTATGCGTGAAAAAGCAAGAAGTAAATGTGCTCCTCACTATGAATTTCACTCCCAAAGTTGAGAAACACTTACCTGGTGGAGGAGACCAAACTGGACATTGTCCATATGCCTCGCTTTCCTAATGTGAGTCCTGCAGAGTGAGAGCTGCCTGAGGTGCAGGGGCGCTTCTGGGAGCTGACGATGCCCCTCTTTACTCAGCATCCAGGTAGGGGGCACCGTGATGTTCTGCGCCGAGGGCTGCCAGGCCATTGTGGACACAGGGACCTCCCTCATCACAGGCCCCCCGCATCAGATCAAGCAGCTGCAAAGGGCCATCGGGGCAGAGCCCGTGGACGGAGAAGTGAGTGTCTGCCTGGCAGGGCGAGGGGTCTGGACAGTGAGGTTCTCTCTTGAGACCTGGGCAGCCCCTAAGTGGTTCCTCTGTGCTGTGTCGTAGTACGCGGTGGAGTGTGCCAACCTCAATGTCATGCCGGATGTCACCTTCACCATCAACGGAGTCCCCTACACCCTCGGTCCAACGGCCTACACCCTGCTGGTAGGAACTGTTTCCTGATTCTGCAAGTTCTAAGGGCTTCCACACATGCCTGCCACTTCCTCTGCCCAACAGTCACCTGCACCCACCCCCACCCCCAAGCCTGCTCCCACACCAGTTCCCTCTGGGAGAGGTCCAGCCGCCTGTGGTGTCAAAACCACGGACTGGCTCTGGCCGGCTCTGGCCCACCAAGAATGGTGGGCAAGGCTCTCACTGGAAACTCTCCGTGAGCTTTCCAACCCTGTCCTGGAGACTCACCCCACTGGGAGCGGTGACTCCCCTCCCCTTCCATCTGGAAAGATTCTCAGATGGGCACCCTGAGACTCACAAAAGGAGGGAGACCCTTCACGCGGTGAGGTGCTCGGGAGATGGAACAGGGCGGGTGTCTTCTAACCGCTGGTCATTCTTTCCAAAGTGTTTCTTCAGGAGTCTGGGGGGCAAGGGGGAAACACAGCTCCTGCTGGCGCAGACTCACCACCTCCGTTGTAGGGCAGCGCACTCAGAGGTCACCCTTCAGCATCAGCCTGACTGTCACAGGACAGAGGCGTGAGCCTCACTCACCATCTCTAGGTCTTCACGAGCCCCCTTCCCAACCAACCAGACCAAACCCGCTGCCCAGGAGTCGGTCCAAAGTGACCTCGTAAGACAGAGTAGCACTGTGCCTTTGGGTTTCGGAGACTTTATCTATGAGCGCAGAAGCCTCATTGCCGCCTGAGGATCGACTCCGCATAGAAAGAGGCAATCCCAATGAAAACAGAAGCTGTGCTTTAAAGCTCAGCTTCACGATATCCCCCCTAAACTTCTCCGTAAATGGGGAGTCTGGAGCTCCCAATGGGAACATCATGCCTACAAATAGCCTCCCAGAAGACAAGCTAGCCAGGTGCATCCGTGTCCACACCCAGCACCATGCCCGCCCTTTCCTGGCAGCAACTTTCTGAGATCCAGCTGTAAGAACTTTGACCTTTTATCCCCTTCTTCCTCAGAAGGCTCCTTGGGCCCTCCGTGAATCCCCTTGCCCACCGATCAATAACCTCAGATTCCAAACAGTTGTTTGAAGTGTGTGGGGAAACCACCCCTGCCTGGTGGACCCCCAAGTCCCTGCCAAACAAACATTGACAAGGAGTGGAGCATTACGCTCTCCCATTGGGGGAGTAGATGCCAACCTGCCTGATAGCTGAAAGGGACCGCTCAAATGCTGGTTCTCACACCACCCACAAGGAAGCACCACTGGCTAGGCGCCCCTTTTAGAGCATTTTCTCTTGTTAAGAAGTTGTGTTGGTCTTCATTGAAACGAATGAAACCATGACTTGAACTTAGGTCCACTAGTGGCAGATTTTTTGTTGTTGTTTCAACGACGCCTCAAGGCATCCTTTGCTCACCCAGTTGTAAGACAGTGGGTGAGTGTGGAACAGATGAACAATTATCCAAACTGTCCACCTTAGAAGCCCAGGCTCACATGCATGAATTTGTGCAAATACACACCTGAGGAAGCAAACTGGAGTAGCGGCGTATGAAGGATGAGGAAGAACCAGCTAGTCAAAATTGTACACCTACCCTCCAAGGTCATCCAGGGCCACCAGCCACCACCCCCAAAGGAGGCCCCTAGACAGTACTGCTTCCCTCTTCCTCTGCACGTCACTCACACAGCTCTTTGCAATCACAGGACTTTGTGAATGGAATGAACTTCTGCAGCAGCGGTTTTCAAGGTCTTGACATCCAGCCTCCAGATGGGCCTCTCTGGATCTTGGGTGACGTCTTCATTAGACGATTTTACTCAGTCTTTGACCGTGGGAACAACCAGGTGGGGCTGGCCCCTGCAGTCCCCTAAGGAGGGATCTTGTGTCTGTGTTTGCTTGCCCCCATGCTCCTTAGAATTCCAGCTGGGCCTGTGAGGTTGGGACACCCTTCACATCTGTTAAAGAAGTCATTGTGTCCATGCTTCAATTGATCCTGAGCTACACCTTGAACTTGGAACAAGCAGAACATGAGAAGACACCAGCTCTTGCAACACACACACACACACACACACACACACAGTCATCATCATGATAGAGTGATTGAATTGGGTGCCTGTGTGGCTTTTAGTTTACTGCAGACCTCTCCACCACAAACTCAAGCAACAATTGTTAGCTGCCTTTATCCAGCCCCTGACCTGTGTTGACCAATGGGAAATACAAAACAAAACATAAAACCCACTGGTCCTGCGCTTTGCCCATGATCCGACCATTGTCTGTTGACATCAACAGGGGGTGTGGGTCTGGATTTTTGGATGGAGATCATCAGGTGTCTCTCCCTAAACTATCTGTTTTGGGAGCGGTGGTGAAATCTGTTCAATGTCATGGTAACACCTCCATGGACCGTCGGATGGGCACTGTGCATTAGGCACATTGACGGCAATCAGACCCGTCTCCTGCATGGAAGGCAGACATTCTACAGGTGAACCTCGCTGCCTCATCAGCAGGGATTATGTATAGCACAGCCAATCCCTCAGCCCCCTCCCTGGCTCTAAGCACTCACCCACTGGATAGCTGGGCCTGCTTTATTTGCATGAGCACCCACTCCTCCCCCTGCTTGTTTGTTTAGGCTCTTTTATAGCTCCAAAGCAATCCCATTGGGGAACCGGGTTGTCTTTGTTATGCTAAGAAGGCAGGATTAGTGCGGGGTGTGTTTTGAGTCAATCTCTTTGGAGATATAAAAGAGATGAAATAATGGAGTGAACAGAAAGGAAGATGAATGCCAAGCCACACAGATTCTCCTGGGAACCAGGAAACAAGCCAAGGAGACAAGAACCTTCCCCCAGAGCTGATACAAAGACAAAACCTTCCCCCAGAGCTCATGCCCTGGATTACATTTCTAGGCCCCAAAACCCTGAGAAAATAAATCTGTTTGTTAAACCCATTCGTTGTGGTATTTCTGGTATAGCAGTGTTAGATAACTAAGACATGTCATATCGTATCATTTTCTCTATCAGGATTTGTCCTGTTTTTAACAATGTCCTCAATGCACAACTGTCTTTCACTGTCTCATACATATTTGGCTGTTTTACAGTGGGCTTGTCAAATCAGGATTCAAACAAGGCCCACAAATTGAATTTATGTGAAAAGTCTCTGAAGACTCTTGAAATCTATGGAGTTTACTACATTCTGGAGTCTGCTGGTTGCCATTTGATATGATTTTCTGAGCCCTTATTTCCTTTAAAATGTATGACTAATGAGCCGGCTGCCACTGAGTGGGCGCTGACTCATCGCGGCCCTGCAGGACAGGGCAGAACTGCCCCTGTAGGTTTCGGAGGCTGTAACGCTTCATGAGAACAGAAAGCTTCATCTTTCTCCCAAAGGGCAGCTGGTGGGTTTGAACTGTTTACCTTGCAGTTACCAGGCCAGCATGTAATCACCACAGCCCAGGGCTCCTGGTGATGGTGGCACGAATCTAAGTCCCTTGATATTGTTTCTATTCTGACTCACAGCAACACCACAGGTGACCGAGAAGAACTGAGCTCCATAGAGTTGTCTTGGCTGGAATCTCCATGGGGGCAAATGCCCAGGCCTTTCTTACCAGGGCTGCTGGGTGGGTTTGCGCAGCAACCTTCCGCTGTGGCCAAGGGCAAACCCCCTGATCTAGTTGGACATAGAGACCTGCTGTGGTGGCAAGCATCCTGCTGAGGGCTTCTGCATCCCATCAAGGGGCAGACAATGCCTGGCGCCTCTCTTATAAAGTCAAGGCGGAGGAGTGATGAAGGAAACACAGAAGAGATGGGTGCTACAGCAAACTGCGGTGAAGGAACTAGATGGTGGGGAGAGTCGGGGAGCGGAGAAGGAATGCGGGAAGAGAGCATTAGAACTGATTGTGATGATGTCTATACACTCTGTTAAAAAGCGATTTAACTATGGAAGCATGTGGTAGGTGAATATTATATGAAGAAAATTACTAAAACAAAAACCAGAAAGAACCCAGACTTGACCACTGGTTAAGTGGGTGGAGGAGGAGGAGGTGTTGTGCAGGGGCATTGAGTGTATTTTAATGGTGTGGGATGATTTGAAGAAGGACATCAGTAACGGTTGGACGACAAGAAGAGGACAACCAATGGCACTGAATTGTACATGCCGAAGTTGTTGAATTGGAGAAAGTTTTGTTGTGTATATTTCAGCCATAATTAAAATAATAATTACACAAACAGCAACGAGTACAAAGAAGAAGAAAATGTTCTAAAGTTGATTATGGCAATGATTGTATAGTTCTTGATCTGATTATTGAATTGTACGACATGTGGAAGAAGTGCCAATACAACTGTTAAAAAAGAGATTCAATGCTGCTCAGGTCTCAGATCGCACAGCGTTTGGGGTCTTAAAGGCTTGTTTCCAAACCAGCAGCATCTGAATGAGACTTCAAATTCGTCCTTATGGAAGAAGCACACCAGCAGCATCTGTGACCGAAGGACTGTAAATTATGTAATCTAAATCTGAAGGAAGGAATTGTATAAGAGCTTAAATTGTGAGATTCTGGTGTGCAGAAGGCTATGGATGACAGTGGAAGCCCAAAATAAATTTGCAGGATCCACACAGGAAATAATCCTCCATAATTGAGGGATGGGAATCGTCTGGTTACCAGGCAGAGAGTGACTGGTGTAGGCGACAGTGATAAGTCTAACTTGAACTGTTAAAGCTTTGTGTCACTTGATCTCCCCTCTGAGACACTTTGGGTTTGTTCTGCTTCGTAGCATTTTCTGGGGCTGTTTTATCTCTGTTGCACTCTGCCATTGGGGGTAGCCCTCGAGAATCCTTGCTGTGTGTTTTCTATGCTTTTCGGTATATGAAACCCAGGAGTGAAGAGCCTATAGAGACGACAACTAGACGTGTTCCTGGGAGGTCTGGTGGGGGAGTTGGCATGGGGGACAAAAGAGGGGGGGCTGATATCAAGGAGTTCAAGAAGGAAGAAAAGGTTTTGAAACTGATTTTGGTAGCAATTGGACACTAGCCCTTGATATGATTGACCTATGGAATTGTATGATGTCTGGATTAGCTCCTGATGTAAAGCTTTGGGGGGTGGGCATGGAGATTGATGAGTGGTTGCCGAGTTGTCGGCCTTGTCCATCACTGCATGTTTCCTTCCGTGTTCTAACTAAGGGCATTCGCAGCCTCTGAAGGCCGTTACTGACACCCGCCACTTCAACGTCAAAAACTGCTCTTGACCCCATATGTGCCACAGTAGAGCCGTACCACCACAATCGTAGAACAAGGGATTAGGAAACAGCGGCTGTTCGAATTCTTTCCTTCCTTCTACATGGTTTGGCTGCAATTCTTTTATAGAGAGTACCCTTCCTTCAACAACTTCTCGCTCAGCGTTCTGAGTACACCCCGGACAAGAGAAGTAAGATCAATGACTTGCTTCATTCTGTGCTATTTGCCAGTTTCCAGAACGATGAGAAAGTGCCAACACAAATGGATTTTGCAAGAGAATGAACTCCTCATTCTGAAAACTGGCAAACAGAGGGGCTAAGCAAGCCATTTATCTTTGATGTGTTTAAATTTGCCATTTTTTTAGTGCTCAAATCACAACATCATTAACAGTGTTATCTTATTATTACTGCAATTTTTCAACTTAACCCCAGTGCAATGAGATGTTCTAGAGTCACACCTTGCAGATACACAGCCTGAGTAGTAGCATCTGTCCCATTACTTCAGTGTAGAAATAAGAGTATTTCATAGCCACATTTCGTGGAAGCAGAGAGAGGGGGAGACTCTAAAGGAACTCTCGGTCACTGCTTCCCCAGTGCCCATCCTGAGGGAGACAGGTAGACAATTCTGTCTTGAGGTGCATCCCCGTTCTGCCATTAGAAACTCTTTCAATCTTCCTTCCCTCTATTCTTGTCCCCCCTTTTACAAAATAAAAGCATCGTCATTTTTTTTCTTTTTATAAAATACGTGAATGTCCTCCAGGAACTTAATTAACCGTTAGACCCAAAACAACATCATGGTCAATGGAGACATTAAAGTCATCTCTGATTTCGTTTTACCTAGATGCACAGTCAATGTCCATGGAGGCAAGAGTCAAGAAATCAAATGACGCATTGCATTGGACACGCTGCCGCTGAAAACTCTGTAAAGTGTTAGAAAGCAGAGATGTCACTTTGAGGACCACGTGGGCCCATCCGAGCCACGGTGTGTCCAAGTGAAAGCAGGGGCGGGGGGGGGGGGAGAGAAGCACTGATGTACTTGAAGTACGCTGTAGGCGAGAGTATAGAGTACGCCATGGACTTCCAGAAAAACAAACATATTTGTTTGAGAAGAAAGACAGCCAGGCTGCTCCCTATAAGCAAAGCTGAAGAGACTTCGTCTCATGCACTTGGGACGTGTTATCAAGAGGGACCAGTTCCTGGAAAGGATACAGTGCTGAAGGAAACAGAGCCGTCGCAAAGAGGAGGACCTTCAGTGAGATGGGTTGACACAGTAGCTGCAGCCATGGGTTCAAAGCAGCAGGGATGGTGGGGTGGTGCCGGCCTGGCAGTGGTCCGGTCTGTCCTACAGAGGGTCTAGGAGCTAGAACGGACTTGACCGCACCTGACAACAGCCCCTGGCGTGTTGACGATGGTGCTCTGGGGCCTGGCTGTCAGGACCTGAGCGGGGCAGATCTGGAGGGTTGAACACGGAGACCTGGGCGACCAAGGGCTGCAGAGGCCCTGCTTCTAGGAAGTGAAAGGCCGTGGGGTCTGCAGCTACTCTAAGGAGAGTTCTGCTCTGAGTACGCCGCGCCCCTCCAGGCAGAAGTGCTGCTTTCAGTCTGTATGGGCTAACCCACTGCTGGCGGTGAAAACCTGCATAACCTCCTTCATTCTTTGGGAGTTTCTTCACCTCCGTGGCGTTACTCTTAGGACCTCGGACTGAGACAAGGTCACAGACCTCTTCCAGATTGGCCAGGAGCTTAGAGTGAGCTTTGTAATGCCCGGGAGCCATTGTTAGAGGCTGGCTGCTGCATGCTCTCCTTGGCAGGGATGACCGGGTGATCTGCTCCCATAAAACGACAGGCTAACAAGTACAACATGACTCCCCAGAGGGGGGTGCCATCAGCACCGTAGGTACAGAAGAAGAGCCACTTACCTCACACCATATGGGTTGAGTTACAGATAGGGCAGTGGGGGGGATGGGTAACCAAACCCAAGGATGTACATGTCATTCCAACACAAAGAAGGAGAAAGGCTGGGGGGGGGGGGGAACAATGGCACTGGGGGAGCAGGGCACTAACTCACCCGGGGGGGGCAGTATTTGGTTATGTCTCCACAGAATTGGGAGTGTGTATACAGACCCCAACATGGTGCACCAAACCTGGAGGGAAACGTAACCGCATGCACCAACGCATGAAGATAGGGGGCTACAGGGCCAGCCCCAGTCAGAGCCAAACTGACCCCCACCTAGAAGTCTGTGCTACAGAGAACAACACCACACCTGCAGGTCGGGGAGAGAGGCCTCCTGCCACGCCCACATGGGAGCAAACCAAGAAGGAAAAAGAGAGGGTGAGGGACTAGACCCCATATCAGCACACCAAGCACTGAAGACGACGTCCCTGCACGGAGCTGCTAAGGCACAGAGAGGACTGTAGGGCTGACAACTGCTCGAGACATGATGTCCCCTCCCTGGAGCCTACTGCAACAGAGGACAGTATTGGGGACACACAGTGGAGAGTGAGTCCAGTCTGAACCCCCCACAGCGGGTGAATCAAGAAGGGAACATCACAGATCAGCAATAGGAGCCAAGCCACAGTGCCCCCAAGGAGCCCCCCAAACAGACTTCAGGCTAGGAGGGGAAGCTTCCAGACCCCCCAGGACCAGTGGGGAGATCGTCATAGAGGTCAGCAGACAGACGTGGAATTATCTGTCCTTTTTGGGGGGTAGCCACTAATTTTTTTTTCTTTTCCTTTTTTGCCTCTTTTTATTCATGTTTTGTCTTCTTTTTGTATTGTCTACGTTATTGTTGGTTTGTGTACCTATATAAGATATGCTTGGGAAGTAAGCCTAAGGAAGAGCAACGGGACCGATGGCTTCAGAAGGACTTAGGGGGAGGCAGAGGTTGGGGAAGGGAGTGGTGAGCAAACAACGCCATAGACAGGGGAGCCACTAGGGAACGAACATCAACAATGAGGAGGACATAGAGATCCTGGGGTGTGAAGGTGAGAGGAATTACTAAGAGGCAGAAGAAGGGCAAGCGTGATGGAGGCAGCGGAGGAAGGTAAAAGGAAACAGGAAAGATCCAGGAAGCAAAACGATGGACAGACATGTAAACATAGGTGTGTACTTATGTAAATGTAGTAATTCATAAAAATGGAGGTACTGGCTCGCCTCACGGAATGGAGCTGCTGGGCACGTAGGGGCCATGCCTCCCAGCCCCGGAACTGCTGCCATTCACGTCCCGGCTGCTGCGCCTGGAGATATTGCAGGTATGGCGGCCCTGGTGTGGCATGGCTGCGGAGGGAGGGATGGGTGCTTGCCCTGGTCTCTGGGCTCTCACTTGTCTCCTTCCTCACCAGCACCTTCAGGCCGGGCAGAGTGCAGTGAGAGACAGGAATCTCTTCCAGGTTCAAGACCGTGACCAGCCCATTCCTTGGAAGGTGCAGTGTAACTTGGGCAACAGCAGTCTGCCCAGCAGTCAGTATCGGAATTCCATTCAAGGGAAGCACCTCATCCCGGATAAACTTGGATGGGTATGCAAAAGAAAGGATTTGCTGGTGAATGGCGGCTGTAACAGCAAGGTCCCTAGCACAAAACAGTATTGCTACAACGGCTGCTTGTCTAATGGCTGCGGCGGTGCCTCTCTGTGTACTGTGTCTCCTGCTGCCGGCAGCCCAGCCAGCAACTTCTCCCGGAGCTCTTGCTGACCCGGGCAGCCGGGCCACTCCAGAACCTCTTCACGGCACTGGAAGATCACTGTGAGTTGTGCTGGGCTAAATGCAGACCCTCATCCCAGAGTGCACAGCCTGGAACGCCTAGAGGGATCCCGTAGCAAGAGCCCCCAGCTCTTCCCTGCGTGGCGGGCACAGGGGTGCAAAGCAGGTGAGGTTGGCACTGCCGAAGCCTGACTTCAGTGTGCATACAGCACACTCTCGAGCTGGAGGAGGACCGAGGCGGCGGGAGAAAACCTCGGTTCCAACACTTCCCCTGGAGTTCTCTCTGGCTTCGCTGGTCCCTGGGCTTTACCTACGGAATGGAACTGGAAAAGTCACCTGGCAGCTCCAGCTCTGCTTCCTGGACAAGCCCCAGCTGCACGCCGAGCCCTTGGGGTCACGGACATGTGTAGATGACTCTGCGGTGTACCTGCAAAGGGAAGGGAGAATCGTGTTACCTCCATGTGGGAACTCAGGTTTTCTCTGACACTTTGGATCGAGGCCCGCCCATTGTAAAATTATTTATTGGATTTTCTGTGGCGTCGTAGGAAAGTTAAAATGTTTGGTGGAGGAAAATGCCTTGCCTTTCTAGTTGAATACTTTCAAGGGAAATTTGTGGTGGGTTTTGTTGTTCTTGCATTTCTTGAGCTAAATCACCCTCTTTTTTGCCCAGATAAAATGTCTCATTTCTTAGAACATGAAAAAAATAGAGGTATTGTACGTCAACACACTAAGGAAGTGGACCGACTTTGTGTCTCTGCTCAAGCCCTCCCTCAACACAAGAACACGTTCTTCTAACAACCTGGCATTCTGTGAGGCTTACCTTCCTGGCATGATCGCTGAAGGCAAAATGGGTGCACAAGCAAATGTGGTGAAGAAAGCTGATGGTGCCTGGCTATCAAAAGATGTGGCATCTGGGGTCTTAAAGGTTTGAAGGTAAACAAGTGGCCATCTAGCTGAGAAGCAACAAGCTAACATGGAAGAGGCACACCAGCCTTTATGATCATGAGGTGCTGATGGAATCAGGTAACAGGCATCAGAAGACCCAAAACAACAAACAAAACATATTGTTGAGAACAAAGGGGGTCAGAGCAGAGACCCCAAACCCATCTGTAGACAATAGGACATTCCCTCATGAAAAGGTCGCAAGGAAGGGGTGAGTCAACCAGAGTGCAGTATAGCACCGGTGAAACACAATGTGCCTCTGGTTCCTTGAGGCTTCCTCACCCCCACAATCATGACCCCAGTCCTGCCTTTCACTGCGGGTTAGGCCAAAGCATGTATACAGGTACAGATAAGAGCTCACAACACACAAAATCCAGGTCAGATAAACCCCCCAGGCACAGAAATGGGAGTATAGATACCAGGAGGGGAGGGAGAGGAGGGGGAAGAAACTGCGGGAGAAGGGAGATAGCGGTCGGTGTAAGATTGGAAAATAATAATAATTTATACTTTTATCAAAGGGTCACGAAGGGGAGGGAGAGGGAAAAAAGAGGAACTGATACCAAGGGCTCAAATAGAAAGTAAATGTTTAGAAAATGATGATTGTAACATATGTACAAATATGCATGATACAATTGATGTATGGGTTATTATAAGAGCTATAAGGACCCCCAATAACATGATCTTTAAAACAAAAAACAAAACAAAAAGATCACAGGGTAGGAAGTTCTACTCTTTCCTATTGGGCTGCTATGAATTTGAATCAACTGGCTCGCATACAACAATAAAGTTCTTTCAGTATTTTGGGTTGTCTTTCTCCTTCCTCTCTCCTGAAAACAGCCCTGTGAATTAAGCAGAGAAGGTGTTTGGTAAACCGTAAAGCAGACTGTACCTCTCAGGCTGGGAAGGATGTGTTTCCCTGTTTTATAGCTAAAGAAACGGAAGTTTGTCAAAGGAGGAGAGAGAAATAACCCTGTCTCCTTTCCCTAGTCCACAGCCTCTGATTTACCCGGCCCTTGTGTTGATCAGATCAGGAGATCTCCAAAGCAAGGAAGACAGGTGCGTTCTTGTCCATCCCCCCAGTAATGGTGACATTTTAAAAGAAAAGTGCCTTTGCTACTGAATGTTTAATGGTCGCGGGTCCCCAGGAGACCCCAACCAGCTTCCTAGAACCGACTCCCACCTGCACATCAAAACCAATGGCAGCTTGGTCGACAGTCTGCTGATGCCTGGTGGACAGCAGAGGAGAACTGGGCTCTTTATGGTTTCCAATGGCTAGTTTTTTCTCCCAAGATACCTCTAGGTAGATTAACCTTTCTGTTATCAGCTCAGGGCATTAGCCATATGGACCACCCAGAAACGCAGTATATAAATTTAGCCCCTGCATCCTGGCAAAACACACACACACCACCACCACCACCACCACCACCACCCCCAACCCAATGTTACTGAGTTGGGTCCCTCTCCTAGCAACCCCATGTGTAAGTTAGTCTCTGCTAAAAACATTCTAGGGACATTGCTATTTTAGTCTGCTTGGCGTGATTTCCTGGGAGGACTTGTTCCTCTTGCTTCTGCATGATCCTGGTGAGCTAGCAGTCATGGGGTTCTGTCCTCCCCACTACCATTTCCGGAGTGGATATAGATCTCAGGTCACACTCACCAAACTCTCTCCCGAGACCCCCAGAGGGGCAGGTGCTTGGCGTGGAGCCCCAGGCAGAGCAGGGCCACAGAGAGGTAGCATCTAGTCCCTACCCTTGTGATCACCAGGGTTATGCTGCTTTCTGGATTTCCTCAGGCCTCAGGCCTCACCTTTCCCTGCTGTTTTTATCGTTCACAACCGAAGACCTCTATCTGGCACCTGTGTCTTCCCTTTTGACAGTGACCAGGTGACAAGGCTGTCCTGCCAAGGGGAAGTAAGTATCATCCTGGTTAAAATTGGATCCCGCCTCTAAGTGGTGCTTAAGATCATGGTCTGGTGACTTGTGCTGTGGAACCCATCTGTGTTGGGTCTGGTTGACTAGAGAAACAAATACAGCCATGTTCATATATGTGCAAGAAAGAGCTTTATATATCAAGAAGCTTCATATAGCAGGAAAACATCCCAGCTCAGTCAAACTCAAGTCCATAGCTGAGACTCACAGAGCTGCATGCAAGGATACAGAATGCAAGAAGATCGCAGGCTGGTGGGTGCTAAGTCTTGTGGATCCAATGGTGGCGGGCGCATTTCCAGGGCTCTTGCTAGCATTTCCAGGGCTCTTGCTAGGCTCTGGTGGCTCTCTGAGCTACTGGAAGCAGAGATTGTGTGTGATCTGCCTCCAGGGAGAATGAGTGAAAGAGCCCTACCTAGGAGAGCCTTTTAACTATGTTGCCCTCCAGTCAAGCTGGGACCTGACTGACAGGCTAAACTCCACCCACATGTTCCTACGGGAGCCATGCTGGCACACACAATAAAAACCAACTATCATAGCTCACCCCTTCACTCTTGTATCTTCAAGTTGACACAAAATTATGTAACTACCACACCATCAGAGAAGTTGTGCTCACGAGGCTAGTCAATATGGAGGAGAGGGGTGAGAAATCGCCCATCGTCTCACAAGCCTGGCATGTGTACAAGACCCCAGGGTCTGGAACCACAAGTTAGCTTTCGTGCCATTAACACTCCCACCTTCAGCTTTGATACCTGCCCCTTACCTTCTCAACACACACCAGATTTCTAACTTCCGTAACAGGAAGACCCTCAAACCATAACGTCTTCACATAAAAGTCTATTTCTCACTTCCTAGGAGTGCATTTGAAGAATCACATGAGTCAAAGGCCTGGGCTCCTTAAAATTATGGTTCCAATATCCCCTAATTAAAAAAAAACCCAAACTCACTGCCATAGCATCAATGCTGACTCATAGCGACCCCTGTGGGTTTCTGAGACCACAACCGCTTACAGGAGTAGAAAGCCCAGTCTTTCTCCTATGGGTCAGTCGGTAGTTTCAAACTGCTGACCTTGCCAATCAGAGCCCAAAGAGTAACCACTGCAGCACCAGGTCCTTCTACCCAGTAAACACAGAGCAAGGGTATCAAAGTCCTTAAGGAAGAGGTTTGAATGGGCCAGATCTGAAAACAGCTGAGGCACCAAGAGGACCATATCTGCTGATCTGAAGCTCCCTGGGGCCAGGGTGCTCTGTCTGAGCCACTAGTCTACCCACTAGTTAAGCCTTGGTCTCAAGATCACTGCCTACAAGGGGTTGGGGAGTGTTGAGCTCTATTGTCTGGGCCTCACCAGGCCTTTGGTTTGGATATCCTTCCTTCCTTCTCTGGGTCTTCAGATGCGAGTGCTACCCACTCATGCCTCTGCTCTCTTCTCTCAATTCCCTTCCCTCTTACGCTCTTGAAGATAACCTGCATCTACCCAAATGGAGTCAATGGCAACATTGCCCCATGTTGACATTTCTCAGCAGGCAATTTGCAAACCGACCTTGATTTTTAGTTTTTTTTTTTAAATCACGTTGAAATCTTCTTCTCGCACTGCATTGTCTTACCTGAGCTCCAGCCCTACAGCTCATTCATTGGTCCAACAGATGCTAACGGAGCCCTAGTTTGGTGCAGGGAGATGTGGTGGCCCAATGGTCAGGAGCTTACCTGTTAACTGAAAGTTTATGGTTGAATCCACCAGTCACTACGTGAGGGAAAGAGATGGCAGTCTGCTTCCTGGAAATGTCAAGTCCTGGAAACCCTGTGGGTAGTTCTACTCGGTTTTTGAGGGCTGCTGGGCCTTGGAAACAATTTGATGGCAATGGCCTTGCCTTGGGTCTCGGTCCAAGTTCCCTAAGGGGGAAAAATTTTAAATACCCGAGTAAAAAATTTTAGATTTTAGCAAGACATTTAAGTCAAAGGAAGCAAGAGAGTGGAGGATGAGGAATGAGGAAGAGAGAAGAGGGAATACAAGAAGGTACTTTTCTAGCCCAGTCACAGATTGGCAACAAGCACAAACAGTTTCTCAGACACCTCCATGGAGGCCACACGGTCTAACCACATCTCAGAATGGTCCAATGGCAGGGCAATGGGGGAGACGGAAATTCCTGCTGGCTCCATTGGTCAGAGATTGTCCCATGGGCATAAGGCCTTCGACACTTCTGATTTGTACTACCAGCCTCTCCATAATGTTATTGGGGAACCGGGGCCTGGGAATGTCTCATGAGCCAAGAACTCAGGCTTCCCAGTAGACTGTCTGCTTTCAGGATCCTTGACCGATGGAGGAAATGCACGTAGATTTGAGACCCAGGCAGTCATTGCACCGGTCATCATCAGAATTTCTCAGACTTGGAAACAAGTGCAGCAGCTAGGGCTTGAGGTGGGGAGCAGTCAAGGCCTAGATTGTTCGCCCAGCACGGTGGCTGCGGTCTGGGGAGAGAAGAGTGAACAAGAACGTTCCCCGGTTCTGAATGGTGTTGTAGACTTGTTCTGTTGCCATCTGCTCCCAGTCTCTGCATGCCACTGCCATCTATACACCACAAGTTCATAGCTTTTAAAAACAGAACTTCATTTTCTTATAGTTCTGAGGGCTAGACATCCAAATCAGAGCCTCGGCTTTATCCATTGTTTCCTTGTAGGTAGTCTCAGTCATTCCTTGGCTCATGGAGGATTCTCACATAGTCTCTGTCTTCCATGTCTGTGTGCATTTGTGTATATCTGTGCCATGTCAATCTGATTTTCTATAACTCAGAAGTAAATGGACTTAGGACCCATAATACCTGAATATGATCTAATTAACCTAATTGTTAGATGCTGTTGAGTCTATTCCGACTCAGATCGACCCTATGTACAACAAAACAAGACAAAACCCTGCCCCGTCCTACGCCATCCTAACAATCGTTCTTGGTTTGAGCCCATTGTTTCAGCCACTGTGTCAACCTATCTGATAATTGAAGGTTTCCATCTTTTTCACTGCCGCTCTGCTTCCCAAGCATGATGTCCTTTTCCAGAGCCTGGTCTCTCCTAATTCATGTCTGTGCTTCTGAGGATCATTCTGGCTGTCCTTCTTCCAAGACATATTTGTTTGTTCTTTTAGCGGGAGTTCATGGTACTTTCAGTGTTCTTCACCAGCACCACAATTCTTCTTTGGTCTTCTTTATTCGATGTCCAACTTTCACATGCATATCATGTGATTGAATAGACCATGTCTTGGGTCAGGCACATCATAGACATCGAAGTAACATCCTGGCTTTGCAAATACTGGAGCCTTGTTTTTGGCTAACGCGCTCGGTGCGGTCTGGACGGCTTCCTTTAGCACCATTGGTTCTTACTCAGATGCCACCTCCTGAAATGGTGGCATGTCGTCTAGTTCCTTTGGGTACAACGACTTGGGTACAAAGAATACAATGTATTCTTTCCATCTTCTTGTGATGTTTCTTGGATCAGTCAATATTTTGCCCAGAGATTCTATCGATATTGCAACTTGAATTTTTTCTTGAGTTCTTTCCGTTTAAGCTACACCATGTGCGTTCTTCCTTTTTGGTTTTCCACCTCTAGGTCTTTACACATTAAGTTATAATATTTTATTTTGTCTTCTCAAGCTTCTCTTTGAAATTTTCTGTTCAGTTCTTTGTTGCCTTCATTTCTTCCATTTGCCTTAACTACCCACGATTCAGAGCAACTTTCAGAGTCTCTGCCGACATTCATTTTGATTTTTCTTTCTTTGTAATGACCTCCTGCTTTCTTCATGTATGATGTTCTTGATGTCATGACACTGCTCATCAGATCTTCTGTTATTAGTGATCAATGTGGCATATCCATTCATGAAGTGTTCTCAAAATCTGGGTGGGGTATATTCAAGATCATATTTTGGCTCTCATGAACTTGTAATTTTCTTCAACTTCAACCTGCACCTATATAAGAGCAATAGATGATTGGATCCATGGTCAACCCCTGGCCTGGTCTTAGCTGCTGAGCTTGAGCTTCTCTATTGTCTCTTCCCACAGATGTAGTCCATTTGACTTCTGTGTCTTCCATCTGGAGACATGCACATGTATGCCACTGCTTGTGTTAGGGATAAAAGGTATTTGCGATTAAGAAGTTATCGCACTTGCATAATTCTATCATCCAATTTCCAGCTTCGTTTTGCATCACCCAGGCCATATTTTCCAACTACTGTCCTTCCTTTCTGTTTCCAAATTTTGCATTCCACTCATCAATAATTATCAATATATCTCGATTGCATGTTTGATCAATTTCAGAGTGAATACATGGGTAGAATTCTTCAATTTCTTCATCACTATCTTTAGTGGTTGGTGCATAAATTTGAATCATGAGTGTATTGACTGGATTTCCTTGTATGCAGATAGATATCATCATATCACAGAGAGCATTGGACTTCAAGATAGATCTTGAAATGTCCACTTACATATAATACATGCAATGCCATTTATATATAATAAACTCAGTGCGGTTCCTCTTGAATTTGCCATTCTTGACATAGTAACCTGTACGAACTGCCTCATTCAAAATGGCCAACACCCGTCCATTTCAGCTCCCTAGTGCCTGGACCTTTATGTATTCCATTTCATTCTTGACAGCCCACTTTTCCTAGGTTCGTGTTTCACGCATTGCAGGTTCCAATTATTAATAGATGTCTGCAGCTCTTTCTTCTCAGTGTGAGTCATGCCTCGCTGAGGAATGAAGGTCCCAAAGGCTTTCCTCATCTGAGCTGCGATGGGTGACGGCGTTGAGCGGGCAGCTCTTTCCCGGTCAGACTCTGGGCGCCTCCGAACCGGAGTGGCTCGTCTTCTGGCACGACCTCTGACAATGTCTGCTTTGACTCGGGAGGTCTTCAGTACCTGACAAAGCAGAATGTTCGCGACAGAGCTGCAGGTGCGGTGACGAAGATGCGATTGCGGACTTGATGGAAAATTCTATTTCCCAACAGGGTAACAGCCACGGTTACAGGTGTTGAATTCCAACACATTTGGGGGCATACAACCAAATCCATCACGTAGCTCAACCCCAGTGTAGAAAAAACTGTAGCCCCCGTGACTCTGTCCAAACTAATTTTTGACCCTGTGTTTTCCATCTCAGTCAGTGGCATCTCCTAACTGATAACACTAATTTCTGTTTTTCCTTCTGCCCAAGGCACATGCATCTCACTGATTAATATTTCTGAAGCCCCGTCCTGAACAAAGCATGCCCCTACTCTGGTCTTCCCAGTGGCTCTCACTGCAAACCACATAGAGTTCAAGTTAGCCCGACGGTCAGGGCCCTCTAGGACCTTTCCTCGGACGGAGTCACTGACCGGAGCCAATGGTTAACGGGATCATCTGCTAATGGAAGTTTTCCTAGAGGGGTCTCCGAGGAAATACCCGGTGGTCTACACGTGGACTCACCTGAGTCGGAGTGGGCTTGAAGGTAGCAGCTTTGCTGGGAGGGCTTTTGGCCCTCCTGGCCTCTGTCCACACCGATTCCATCCCAGACCCAATGGAACCACTGGCCATCCCCCTTTTCCCACTGGCCATCCCCCCTTTTCCCACTGGCTACCCCCCTTTTCCCACTTGCATGCTTTGACACGCAGACTTCTTCCTTAAAGTGAGTAAATGACTGTAAGTAAAGAGGGAAGGGCTGCTGTGAGCCAAGCTTCAGTCTTCCAGGACATGCGCCAAGGTATCCAGTCACGACTTAGACTCTTCACCTCCCCTTACACTGAACCTGACTTCTTCCTCCATTGTCCACATGCGTCCACATGTTCATATCTGGTACATCCTTCAATCCCCACTTCAAATCCTTCCTCTCCTTAAAGCCCTGATTGACACACCCAACCTGCCCGGCAGTCTGTCATCTGTGGTGGTTTACATGGGGCAACCAGACTAGAAGCTATGCCGTCAGTATCTCAATTACCAACCTGGTCATTCCTGGTAGATGTCTCTCAGAGGAGCTTCCAGACTCACACAGACTAGGAGAGAGGCCTGGTGAACTGCTTCTGAAAATTAGCCCATGAAAACTTATGAACAACAACAAACACAGCTGTGATTGTGAGCGTGGCCCAGAGCCAGATGACATCTCACTCTGCTAGACATGACGTCATGATGAGTCAAAACTGACTTGACGGTAACTAACGGCCACTGCGAGTGATCAATTCCTCCTGTAAAGGCCCCCAGCCCTTCCCTGTGATTCTGCTGCCATAATTTGTGCCAGATCTTATGTTAGCACCGAAAACCCAAAAGTATCCATTCTCTGTGGCTGACATCACAAGAGTCTGACATAATCAGATTATGGACCCCATGGGTGCCAGAGGGAGGGAAGGGAAGCAACCCTGTGACTGTGGAGTCAGGGCCTGCTCCACCGGACAAGTCTGATTGTCATTCTTCATTGAATCACGTGTCAGAGGCAGAGCGGGAAGTTGCTGACTCTCCATCCATGTCAGCAGAGGAAGTGGAGCCTAGAGTGTAGGGTTGGTGGGTGATGCAGCTTCCATGGGTGTTAGGAATAGTTCTGCAAACCTATCCCCAAATTCAAGTTTCAGTCCCACATCCAGAGACTACAAAGATCAGCCAAGTCCAGTTCACTTCCGCTACCCTACATCATCCCAGCTTCAGCAGGCCTGTAGCAACTTTTACGTGTGTCTGCACCTCTACACAACCGGGCCACTGAATAGCATCATGATACCTGGAGGTAAACAGATTGGCATTGTCAAGGATTTTGTCTATCAAGCGTCCACTATAGATGCTCTTGGAGGTAGCAGTCACGAGATCACAAGATGGATTGCATTAGGTCAAGCTGCTGCTCAAGGCCTCTTTAGAGGATTAAAAGGGAAGGATGCTACTTTGAGGACTTAGACGAGCCGGGCCCAAGCCATGGTGTTTCCCATTGCCGCAAACGCATGTGGAAATGAGACACTGAATAAAGAAGACCGAAGAAGAATCGATGTGTTTGAATGGAATCGCGGTGCTGCAGAAGAATATTGAAAGAACCGTGAAAGCACAAATCGGTCTTGCAAGAAGTATGGCACCTTGGAGGCTGGGATGGCAAAGCTTCATCTTACATACGTTGGACACAGTGACAAGAGAGACCAATCGCTGGAGAAGGATATCAAGCTTGGTAAATAAGAGGGGCAACGAACGAGAAGAAGTCTCTCAAGAAGATGGATTGACGCCATGGCTGCAACAAAGGGCCCAGGCACAGGAACAATGGTGAGGATGGCACAGGGCAGGGCAGGCTTGTTCTGTTGTGCAGAGGGTCACTATGGGTCAGGACCAACTTGATGCCACCTAGCAACAACACACCTCTACAGGCGTGTTCTCTGTGCCTCTGCATGTGTGTGCACATATGTGTGTGTGTGATTCTCTCTTGGTCTCTCTGCGATCGTGAAGTAAAATGACGCATTCAACTTTCTGAAAACAGAAAGAGTTCTCCCACCAAAGATGACACTAAAGTTCCTCTTACTGTTGCTGAGCACCTCCGTCAGATGGGCGGTGCGGGTCATCCCAGTGGGAGTAGAGTGGCTTCTCATCATGGGTTGTTTGTTTCTCTCTGACGTCTTCTCATGGGTTCAGTGGTCAGAAATCCAACTTCCTGAAGTACAATGCTGTTACCAAGTGGACGATATCTAAACACCTACAATGAGGACCAGTTAATACAATTGTTACCCAGATTTGTGAACCAACCACTTTACACCAAAGAGGGAAAAAATGGAAGGTTTTCCCCAACTTCTTCAGTCTCAAATTGATGAAGCATACAGTCAAGTTGCATGGATGGTTACCGGTGACTGGAATGTTTAAGCTGGGCAACAGGAGAAGGATCAGTAGCTGCAATGGATGGCCTTGATGATGGAAACACTGCCAGAGATCATATGAAAGAATTTTGGTGTTCAACGAATAGCCTCCTCGCTAGAACTATCTCTTATCCACAACATAAACAATGACTCTACCTTAGCAGATGGAATACATTGGAATTGAATCAACTATATATGGGAAAAGAGATGATGGAAAAGCTAATATAATCAGCCAGAACAAGGCCAGGAACTGGCTGCACAACAGGCCAGCAATTGCGCACATGAAGTTCAAGTTAAAGCTGAAGAAGTTAAAATAAATACATGAGGGTTAAAGTATGATTTTGTGTATATCCCTCCTGAACTTAGAGATCATCGATGTATCCATAATTCCACAAGTAATAAAGAACAAAGTTGTGGCTAAAAAAGAATACATTTGATGTATGGAACACGAATGACCCCAAACCAGGTAAGACATCAAGGACACCCTATATAAAGAGAACAAAGAGTTAAAAAAATTTTTTAACCCCCCCCCAATTTTTTTAATTAAAAAAATCCCACAGGACAAAAGGGAAAAAACCAAACTGAATGTCAGAAGAAACACTGAAATGTGTTCTAGAGTACAGAGCAACTGGAAACCAAACCAAACCCTCTTGCCATTGAGTTGATTCTGACTCAAAGCAAACCTATGTGATAGAATAGACCTGCCCCCGTGCGTTTCCAATACAGAAAGTCTTAACAGGAGTAGAAAGCCTCATCTTTCTTTCAAATTGCTCCTGGTAATTTCAAACTGCTGACCTGACAGTTAGCAGTCCAACCTGTAATCCACTATGTGACCAGGACTCTTGTCTCTCACTGCCATCCAGTGGATGCCAACTCATCTCGACCTGCCTTGCAAGGACCTAGAGTCAGGAAATTCAAAGAGAAGCGCATTGGAACAGTCAGGTTTTGTGTCAACTTGCCTGGGCCAAGATTCGCCTGTGTCATGATGTAATATAATGTAATCAACTCTATGATGGGATCTTCTGTGAGAAACCAAGGAGCTGTGGGGAAATAGGATGGAGTGGACCCCCTTACACTGGTCATAGCCTTGATAGCCTTGAAAGGAAGCTTGACTGAGGGTGTGTTGTTGTTGTTAAGTGCCACTGGGTCCTTCCAAACTCAGCAGCCCTCTGCACAGCAGAACGAACCACGGTCCTGTCTGGCGCCATCGTCACAATCATTCCTGTGCTTGAGCCCACTGTTGCAGCCACTGTGTCAATCCACCTCTTTGCGGACCTTCCTCTCTTTCAATGCCCCTACTTAATCAAGCATGATATCCTTTTCCAGAGATTGGTCTTGCCTAACAACATGTCAAAGTACTTTTTAAGTCATTTTATTGGGGCTCATACAACTCTCATCACAATGAATTTTCACCATCCATGCCTCTAAGGAACATTCTGGCCTTACTTCTTCCAAGGCAGATGTATTTGTCCTGTAGGCAGTCCATGGTACTTTCAATAATCTTCCCCAGCACCACAATTCAAATTCATTGATCCTTCTTTGGTCTTCCTCGTTCAATGTCCAAAATTCACATACATATGAGGCCATTGAAAATACCAGGGCTGTGGGTCAGGCGCACCTTAGTCCTCAAAGTAACCTCTCTGCTTTTCGACACTCTAAAGAGCTCTTATGCAGCAGCTTTTTAGATATAATTTTTGGAAGAAACACCAAAGAATACACACACACATGGTACCCCCTTAAAAAAACGGAATTTTAAAAATGCTATGCATTTAAATTTTTCCTTTTATAATAAAACTTATCACCTTCAAAGTACTCTCCATCACACTTAATACATTTGTCAAATCTGTGATTCCATTCTTGGAAACATTATTCAAACCCATCTGTTTGGATGGCTGACAGCACCTCCCTCATTTTTTCATTACCTTTTCTAAGTCATCAAATCGCTGTCCTTCGTGTCCCTCTTCATTCGAGGAGACAAAAAGAAGTTGCATGGAGCGAGGTCAGATGAGTAAAGTACATGAGGTAAGAGGGGCATGCTGTTTTTTGCCAAAAACGTGCAGAGATGGCTGCATGAGCAGGTGCATTGTCCTGGCGGCAAAATCAGTCCCCTGTCTGCCACAAATCAGGCCTTTTTGTCACATGCTGTTATGCAATCTTTTCAGAACCGAACTAGAAAACTCGGTTAACAGTCTGCCTGGTGGAGCGAACTCCAAATGCACTACAAGTCGGCATTTTCATCCATTCAGGAAATTAACAAACCTCCAGAATAAGGTTTGTCATCAACCGACATTTCACCTTTTTTGAAATGAGAAAACTACTCATGCACTTGAGCTTTCCCCCATAGAGCTGTCCTTGTAAACTGTGTTCAACATCATAACAGTTTCTGTGGAATTTTTCCTGAGTAGGAAACAAAACTTCACAGTCGCACACTATTCTCTGAAATTGGCCACCACAGAAAAACGTGGTTGGAGCGAAACTGCTTTTATGACAAAAAATTCACTGTAACCAAAGATAACCTTCCCAGGCCATCAGGTGCACTAAGAGCGAGTTGGTCTATGCTCACCTAGTGGACAAATGCCACTAGGAAAGCTCTGTTCCACCCAGCCACAATTCCTGGATTGTGTGTGTGTGTGTGTGTGTGATTTTAGCTAAAGAAAGTGACTCACACAGTTGTAGAATCAGATATAATATATATACATGTATATATATGTGTGTGTAATATATATATTCACTGGTTTTACCGGTTTTGCTTCTCTAAAGAACCTAATACATACTTGGTATTTCTCAAACTGAAAGAAATGAAGAAAAGATTCATGCTTCAAGTTGTAATATTGAAGGATTCTACTGGGCACAATATTTAACCATTCAGAAAGTATCAAAAGAAGGTGAAAGGAATGCACAGAGTCTCTATGGGCATTGAGTCGTTTCAGAAGACAACATATGATTGAGAATTGATGGAAGACTTCCAAGCAGCATTGACGATGCTGATGAAGAACAAGGCTCCAGGAACTGACTTACTAACGATTGAAATGGTTCAACAAGTAGATGAAATACTGAAAATGCACACTCATCTGTGGGAAGACAGCTTATCCAGAGGTGCCAGAAGAAGGACATCATGCTTGGAAAATCAGAGGGTAACTGGAAAAGAAGAGGCCCCTTAATGCGATCGATGTACACAGTGGCTACAATGGGTTCCAACACAGTAAGTAACAGAAGACGACACAGGAGGACAAGGCAGTTTCATTCTGCTGTACATAGGGGGGCTATGGGTTGGAATGGACTCACCAGTACCGAATGATAGCAGGACGACTAAGAAAACAAACCAATGAATGGTGAGGCTGTGGGGAAACCAGAACCCTTAGCTATTGCTGGTGGGAACACAATATGGTACAATCATTGTGTTGGTTCCTCAAAAAAAACTAAGAATAGAATTAATGTCGCAACTCACTGCCATTTAGTCAATGCTGACTCATAGCGACCTCCCCACTCTCCCCTCCCTGTGGGTGTCTAAGACTGCAACTATTTAGGGGAGTAGAAAGCCCAGTCTTTCTCCCTTGGAACCGCTGATGGTTTTGAACTGCTGACCATGTGGATGCCAGCCCAGTGTGTAACCAGAATTCATATATGAACCAGCAATTCCACTCCTATGAATCTACCCAAAAGACTTGAAAGCAGAGATTCAAGCGGAGACTGTGTGCACTAAAGTCCCACTCACTACAGCTAAAAACTGGAAACAACTTAAATGCTGAGCAACGTAAAATGAATAAACAACATGCAACACAGCCATGCCCTGGACTGCTACTCAGTCAGTAGGAGAAACGGCACCTGTACACATTGCAGTGTGCGAATGAGCTGGAAGACATTCTGCTGAGTGAAATAAGTCGATCACAAAAGAACACGTCTGACCTCACTTAGAGAAGACAAATGTACAGAGAATAGCGTTTTTCAATGATGACCGGGGCAATAGGGATGGAGGAGGGGGTTTATACTGTACTGGGAATACCACCGTGCTTCAGGGTAGGGTGCACAACTGTCACTGCTGTCAATAAGCTGCACCCCTGTAAAAAGTTGAATTGAGAAGGTGGAGTGGGGGTGGGGGGTAAACACATCCCCCAAAAAGTAGAACACCGGTCGAGGGTGTTTCTGACGGGCAACCATTTAAGCAAATTAGCTGACGTGAACCAGCTCTGGCCAGAGTGTGGATGGCGGTGGCCTTTTCCACATAACCAAAATCGAGCCTTCAGGGCAAACGTGGTCTACCATTTTCCACCACACTGTTTCTGTCCAGGATCACACTTCATGGAGACCCTTGCTCCCTCCCTCCCGCAGGGCCTGTTTGTTCATTGACACCCGGACCTGGGCCACAGCTGGGGCTTTTGTTCAACCCCAAAGCTCCCTGCCGATCCCTTTCCCCAGCACTGTGCATGGCGGAGTGTGGGATTCCGGGACACCAGCCCTGCCTTTGAGGAATGTCTAGTCCGGTTGACTGTATTAGACATAGACAATAGCGATGAAGCAGCATCGAAGACACCTGTGGACACGAGGAAGACCCTCTTGAATGTGAAGATTAGGAACCAACCAAGCGTCCTGCTGTGGAGGCAGAATCTTACCTCCCTGTAGCAACACCGGGACCAAGGGTTGCACCGGGTTTGTTAGAAGCGGGAGAGAGACTTCGGGATGTGATGATCCGGTAACTTGGGCATGTCTAAACACACTTCATCCCCCTTTCATCTGCCACCATAATTACCCAAGGCATGGTTCCAGGCAGCTCAAAGAGATACCAAAATTAGCCTTTTGCTGACAGCGTTTTAAGTCACTATTGTCTCCTAAGTAATTCAGGTTGGATCACACATCTTCATCAGAGAGGTTTGGGGACACGTCAGAACTTGCCCCTGGTCTCATAAATCTGGTGTGTGTGCGTGCGTGTGTGCGTGCGTGTGTGTTTCCATGCATGTATGTGCACAATATAGGGGCGAGGATAAGGGATGAGAAGCAGAACCCCTCCTTGCCACACCAGCAGAGGACCCCAATCTCTGACATACCTGTCTAAGATTTTAACAAACAGCTGGGCCTCTTGACTGGGCCACTTCCAGCAGCAGAGGCTAAAAGCAAACACAAGACTCCAACCCCAGCACATTACCTTTCAGGCCTCGGAGCCCCAAGTACCCACCTCCAAGCCCCCACACCTTCTTCCCCGGCTCCTCCCCCAGACCAGGATCCCTGGTAAACGCCATTGCCATTCTACTCCACCCCTCCTCCCACACAGCTGAGGTCAGCCTAGCCCAGCCTCTTTTGCAACTTGCCGAGCCTGTGCCAGAGAGAGAAAGGAGGCAAACTCAGAGGGAAGTGCCTGGCCTGGGCATATGCTTTCTGGCTCTCACTGGTCCTTTTCTCCACCCAGCTGAGCCCGCTGCTCCGTGAGAGCCCTCCGCCCAGCGCGCACTGCCGCCTGCACGGGAGCCCCGGTGCCCAGGGACCCGCCACAGCTGTAAGTAGCCTGGAACTAGTGTAGGTCCCCTTTCCCTGATCCAGCCGGCCCGGGGCTGTTTGGCTTGTTTGGAAGGAATGGGGTGGGGAGTCGGGGGAGGGCTTAGCATCAGGCAGCTGCAGAGTCTAGATCCCCCCCAAGGACCCCTTGAGCTGGAGGCATGGGCTGCGGTCGGTCTCCCGTCTCCCCGTCTCCGCGGAGGGGCAGTGAGCCAGGTAAGGAGGGCTTCCTGCTGGGAGTTGGGGTTCCGCTTGGGGCGCTGCAGAGTGCAGCTGCCAGCTTCTCAGCGCCCCCGCCCACTGCTGCTGCCACAAAGGACCCAGAGGGCCAACCAGACACTGGGAGCCTTCCAGAGGGCTGGGTCCTGTTTGGGCCCTTGCCAATGGACAGGGTGCCTTCTGGAAAGGAGCTGAGCCAGCCAGCGGCTTACACGGGGAAGGGAGGGCCGGTGGAGGAGCGAGCGCACGGTGTCTCTTGCTCTAAACTACAGACAGCTCTCTGTTCACCGAAATGGGATCCCAGGCAATGAACAGAGTCTGACAGACCTGGGGTGACCACGAGCTGGAACTCAAGAATCCATGGAGCTTTGGGGTCAGTTTAATGGGCTCTACCACTGTCGAGGGATTGTAAAAATAATGTATTTCTGCTTACGAACCAAGCCCGGCCTCATCAAATCCCATCGGGATAACAGGTGCTTGCGCCTCAGGCCTGTAGCATGCATGGATGATGGATGGAAGGACGGTTCTTTCTGACACCTGTATGTTCCCAGCACAGGGTAGCATGTGTACAGGGGTGTGGTGCACTGCCCAGCCCTCAGGTCTTGACAACTACTTGCTGAGATAGAGCTAATACCCCCAAATCATAGCTCAGCCTCCTGGGCCCCAGGAGTGTGGGTGCACTTACTGGAAAAGTCAAGACTGGACCTGCTGGGATTAGGATGGGTAAGACAGACAGGACCGCAAGCATTCCTGGGAGCTAATTAAGCCTTGTGCTCCCTCTAACAAAGCCAACCTGTTGCCTCGGACTTGCCCCCGGTGCATGGCAGCACACGTCGGTCAGAGTGGGACAGTCTCCGCAGGGTTTCCACAGGCTGGCTTTTCAGAAGCAGATCGACAGGGCTTTTGGCCTCTGAATCGCACAGTAGATTCAAACCACCAACCTTTAGGTTAGTAGTTGAACACAAAGCACTTACTCCTAGAATTTAAAAAATCCCACTACTTTCTTGTTTTTAAACTTTCTATTATGCATTGGGGAAGGTTTACAGAGCAGACAGATTTTCAGACTCAGATTCAACAACCTACCAACCCCCTTGGCGTCTTGCCTTGTTGCCATCATGCTTTTCCCCAGCTCCCTTTGTTGGCTGTTGTCTTCCTCTTCACCCCAGCCAACTCCGCGAAGGGCAGGCGAGTCCCTGAACAGAGTGGGACAGAGCTGGGTTGCCCACCCTGGCCTACGCCTTTCCCTCTCCTGCCTCCCCTTCCCCCTCCTGGCAACAACCGAAGTCTGTTTCTTCTCATGGAGAAAACTTTTCTTGATTTTTAGAAACATAACAGTGGCCTTATACAATAGCTGTCCCTCTGGGATGGACTGGTTTCACTCCACATAATGTCTCCAGGTTCATCCACAGGTGTGTGGGGTGGGGGTTGGGGGGTGGGGACAGACACATTGCTTTTCTTTCACATTGCCCAACATCTCACTGTGTGTATTTATTTATCTCATTGTGTGGAGGTGCTTTTCTTTTTAAAATCATTTTATGGGGGCTCGTACAACTCTTATCACAGTCCATCCATCCATCCATCCATCCATCCATCCATCCATTGTGTCAGGCACATTTGTACATTTGTTGCCATCATCATTCTCAAAACAGTTTCTTTCTACTTGAGCCCTTGGTATCGGCTCCTTATTTTCCCCTCCCTCATGAACCCTTGATAATTTATAGATTATTATTATTTGGGTCTGTCTTACACTGTCCGATGTCTCCCTTCAGTGTGGGTGTATTTATCCATTCTCCCAGTGAGGAGCATTCAGGTGGCTTCCCTCTTCTTGCTATTATGACTAATGCTATTTTCTAGGGTGGATATAGTTGTCATCTTCCCTGGTGTGGGAGGGGAGAGGGAGGTATTGGAAAGTGGGGAAAGAAGTTAAGACAGTATGTTAGGGTGGGTGGGGGGGAGGATTGGCCGGCTTCAGAGTCCTCCTCTGCTCTTGCCCTAGGGTCTCCCCCGTCTTTCCCCCATAAGCACAGTTACCACCTCACCCCGCATGTGTCAGACTCAAGATTGTGCAGGGGTCCTGGTTGAGAGCTCTGTGGGGGAAGGAAGAGAGGAACAGAACAGGAATGTGCATTCTTGCAGGACTGGTCTTAGGCCCTACGACTCACATTTTTAGGGTGGTGATAGTATAATGGGTCACAAGGTCAGCAGTTCAAGTCCACCAGCCACTCCTCAGGAGAAAGAGGAGGCTTTCTGCTCCTATAAAGAGGTAGTCTTGCAAACCCACAGGGACAGCTCTACTCTGTACAATGACAACACTATAAGTGGAATCCACTCAGTGGCAGTGGGTTTTCAGTGTTGGGTGGGAGAAGCATCAATGGAACCTTCTTTACTGTCAGGGGGCTGAGATAAGCCTGCTTCCAGAGATGGAGAGGGCCAGGCTTCCAGCTGAGAGGGGCTTTAGGGAAAAAGGGGGAGGAGGTCACTGGGCATCAAATGGCCTGAAGGCTCTGCTCTGTGCCTGGAGGCAGGGCCCAGCATTCCAAGCCCACTTGTCACTGTTACTTAACACCCCCTCCCCTGCAGGATGACTCAGCACAGTCTCTGGGAAGCTGCCAGCTTTGAGCCATCTGAGTCAGCTGAGTGGGAACTGGGAGCAGGCATTAGAGGAAGACAGCTACCTGCCAAGTCCAGCCATGCCCTCCGGCAGGTCCCAGCCAGTGTCTACTCCCAGGCCACTGGCACAGTCCTGGTCATCCTCCTGTCACTCCCAGTTGCCCCAGGCTCCAGGACCAGCTTGGCCTAAACAAGCAGCCTCTGTAGATCCCTGCCCTTCTGGGAGTGCAGTAGGAGAACCACAAGTGGGCAGCACAGGGTGGATGGGGAGAGCCCAAAATCAAAGTGGAAGTGAGTTCCAAGAACCTAAGAGCAGTCTCCAGACATCTGACCGTCTGGCATGTGGCAGAGGAGCTGGACAGGCGATGTGTGGCCCCCCGGTGGGAGGAAGAGGCCCTGTTCTGGTTCCACTTTGCTATAGCTCAGTCACCACAGTGGATGGAGAGTATTTTGAAGGTGATAAGGTTGTTTTGTTTAAAAAAATTAAATACATATCTTTGAAAAAAATCCAAGCTTTTTTTCTTAGTGGGGGGGGGGCAGGTCCCCGCTCCTAGGTTGTGCTGTGAAGATACAGCACATGCCACCCTGCAGGGGGTCCTTGGCCATGCATGAAGTGCAAAGGAAGGAGCCCCCTGGGTGATGGTACAGTGTGCATTGAACATCGGACTTCTAACTGGAAAACTGGCAGTTCCAAGCCACCAGCTGCTCCCAGGGAGAGCGGGGGGCTGTCTGCGTCTATAAAGATATAATAAAGGCTCAGAAATCCTAAGGGGAAGGTCTACTCTGCCCCACAGGGTTATTAGGAGTCAGAATAGGCAGATGGTGGTGGGTGATGAGAGTCCATTCAGAGACTCCACGGAAAGAAACCCTGGCAGCCGACGGCTGAAAAGCCTGTGGAGCACAGTTCTGCTCTGAGCCCGTCAGAACTGACCTGACAGCAAATGGGGATGAGGTTAAAAACCATCTGCCATGATCCACGATCGTGTGGATCTGGGATGAGACGTCTCCACACCCATGATCACTGCATGCGTATGTGTGCTCACACTCAGATGGCTCTAGGCTGTCGTCACGCACTCACATACTCTTGTTGAAGAAATGTCCGCTCTTTATCTAATCTACCCTTCCTTCTCCCTCCTAGAAAGGCCTTTGTGTATCTGTCCATAGCCTATGACAAGCATATATGTAATATTACTCATGGTCACGCATGTAGGGTCATTGCTTGTTTTCATAAAATTGGGATCAAACTACAGAAAACGATCACTGATCTTTTATAGTTTAGAATGCAAGTTTTTCCATTTCAATATTTTCAAAACTACCTGGTATTCCAGAGCAGGAATTGATCATATTTTCAGAGAGTCTCTTATTAGTGGAAATGCAGATTACAGCGATGCTTAGACAATTTTCTAATAGAAATATGTCTTCGAACATATGTGTGAGTATATCTGTGGGCTAGATCCCTAGAGTTAGAATATAAGGTTTGTGTAGATTCTGTTTTTTAAAAAATAATCATAGATTTCCACCCCTCACCCCCAAGTTCACTGTTTTGGCCCCATCCCCTGGTTTTGCGTACTTCGATTCTTCTTCTTTTGTGCTCGTCCTCCTCCTTCACCTGCTCCTCCTCCTCCTCCTCCTCCTTCACCTGCTCCTCCTCCTCCTCCTTCACCTGCTCCTCCTCCTCCTCCTTCACCTGCTCCTCCTCCTCCTCCTTCACCTGCTCCTCCTCCTCCTCCTCCTTCACCTGCTCCTCCTCCTCCTCCTCCTTCACCTGCTCCTCCTCCTCCTCCTCCTTCACCTGCTCCTCCTCCTCCTCCTCCTTCACCTGCTCCTCCTCCTTCGCCTGCTCCTCCTGCTCGTCCTCCTCCTTCGCCTGCTCCTCCTCCTCCTCCTCCTTCACCTGCTCCTCCTCCTTCACCTGCTCCTCCTCCTTCACCTGCTCCTCCTCCTTCACCTGCTCCTCCTGCTCGTCCTCCTCCTTCACCTGCTCCTCCTCCTCCTCCTCCTTCACCTGCTCCTCCTCCTCCTCCTCCTTCACCTGCTCCTCCTCCTCCTCCTTCACCTGCTCCTCCTCCTTCACCTGCTCCTCCTCCTCCTCCTCCTTCACCTGCTCCTCCTCCTTCACCTGCTCCTCCTCCTTCACCTGCTCCTCCTCCTCCTCCTCCTTCACCTGCTCCTCCTCCTTCACCTGCTCCTCCTCCTCCTCCTCCTTCACCTGTTCCTCCTCCTCCTCCTCCTTCACCTGCTCCTCCTCCTTCACCTGCTCCTCCTGCTCGTCCTCCTCCTTCACCTGCTCCTCCTCCTCCTCCTCCTTCACCTGCTCCTCCTCCTCCTCCTCCTTCACCTGCTCCTCCTCCTTCACCTGCTCCTCCTCCTTCACCTGCTCCTCCTCCTCCTCCTCCTTCACCTGCTCCTCCTCCTTCACCTGCTCCTCCTCCTCCTCCTCCTCCTTCACCTGCTCCTCCTCCTCCTCCTCCTTCACCTGCTCCTCCTTCGCCTGCTCCTCCTGCTCGTCCTCCTCCTTCGCCTGCTCCTCCTCCTCCTCCTCCTTCACCTGCTCCTCCTCCTCCTCCTCCTTCACCTGCTCCTCCTCCTCCTCCTCCTTCACCTGCTCCTCCTCCTCCTCCTCCTTCACCTGCTCCTCCTCCTTCACCTGCTCCTCCTCCTCCTCCTCCTTCACCTGCTCCTCCTCCTTCGCCTGCTCCTCCTGCTCGTCCTCCTCCTTCGCCTGCTCCTCCTCCTCCTCCTCCTTCACCTGCTCCTCCTCCTCCTCCTCCTTCACCTGCTCCTCCTCCTCCTCCTCCTTCACCTGCTCCTCCTCCTTCACCTGCTCCTCCTCCTTCACCTGCTCCTCCTCCTCCTCCTCCTTCACCTGCTCCTCCTCCTTCACCTGCTCCTCCTGCTCGTCCTCCTCCTTCACCTGCTCCTCCTCCTCCTCCTCCTTCACCTGCTCCTCCTCCTCCTCCTCCTCCTTCACCTGCTCCTCCTCCTTCGCCTGCTCCTCCTGCTCGTCCTCCTCCTTCGCCTGCTCCTCCTCCTCCTCCTTCTTCACCTGCTCCTCCTGCTCGTCCTCCTCCTTCACCTGCTCCTCCTCCTCCTCCTCCTTCACCTGCTCCTCCTCCTCCTCCTCCTTCGCCTGCTCCTCCTCCTCCTCCTCCTTCACCTGCTCCTCCTGCTCGTCCTCCTCCTTCACCTGCTCCTCCTCCTCCTCCTCCTCCTCCTCCTTCTTTTGAGACTACCAGGGACCCCTGTGTAGTAGCATAGTGGTTACTAGTTTGGCTGCTAACTGCAAAGTCAACAGTTCAAAACCAGCAGCCATTCCTGGAGAGAAGGTTTTCTACTCCCATAAAAAGTTAGACTCAGACTCACAGGGGCAGCCCTACTCTGCCCTATAGAGTCTCTATGAGTTGGATTCAGTTCGGCGGTAGTAAGTAAGTGACACTATCCACAGCAGAACATACAAAGTCTGTGGGCAAATTCCATGATCTTTCACTCCATTTGTCCATGAACTTTTTGACTCCCATCTCCACCATGTACCAATCCAACAGTTTCTATATGTATAATTCAAGCATACGGATTATATTCTTCGAGTGTGTGCTTTTTTGGGAAGGTTGTTTCTCCTGCATTATTATAAGTTCATTGCCCCCTCGGGTTCTGAGCTAGTCCTTCCCGTGCTGTTGCCCACGTGGCCCACAGAGGTGGATGTTAGCACAGCATGATGTTCAAGGCAGACAATCTTACAAATGAAACCAAACGGTTTGGTGGTAGCATACTTCAGGGGATAGTTGGGGTTTACGGTTTAAAGATTGTCTCAAAGAAATTGTCTCAGGGGTTCGTCCAGGCTCTATGGCTGCAGAAACATGAATTCCAGGAGAATTTGATGTGCACATTTAGTTTTTATATTTCAAATCGTCCTCCCCAAATTCATAGGCCATCAATAGTACAAAGCCAAGCCATACTCATGCTGTTATGTTGATGCCGACTCATAGTGACTGTAGGACGAGACAGAACTGCCCCCCGAGTTTCTGAGACGGTCACTCTTCACAGAAGTAGAAAGCTCCGTCTTTCTCCCCAGGAGCAGCTGGTGGTTTCAAACTGCTGACCTTGCAGTCAGCAGCCCAACTCACAACTATTATGCTACCAGGACTCCTAGCAGCAGTACAGGGTCTTTGTCTACAGCCCACATCATCATCCTTCTTTTTAATTTTCTGCTACTTTGAGGGATGAAATTAAAAAGGCACAGTAAAACCAGTGAGAGCCAAAACGTGCCTCAGGTGAAACCTATCAAAGCAAGCCAGCTCAGGTGCTTACCGAAGTAGAGAGCGATTGAAAAGAGGGGAGGCTGCACCCTGCTAAACGCGGTGAACTCAAGAGAACTAGAAAAACAAGCTCCAGCTCTCCCCGGTTCTCCCGTCGTTTTTATTTTGCGTTCCTTGGTTGTGAGGTTGAGGGGTTCGTGTTTGTTTCTTAGTCCTACTAGTCATTCGTGAGACGTTTATTGATGGCCGTCTTCCAATGCTTGTGACTGCTGCTAGGTGCTGGCAGGTTGGTTCCCATTCCCGGCCACCCATTTACAAGAGAGCAAAACACTGTTCTGGCCGCGGCCGTCCTCCCGGTGCATGGGTGTTGCAGTGTTCCGCAGTTGCACCTACTGTCTGAATTCCCTGGGGCTGCCGTAACACAAATAACACAAAAGGGTGGCTTTCAAACCAGACAGTTATGACCTCATACGCATGTGAAGGCTGACCATTGAATAGGGAAGACCAGAGAGGAATCTATGCCGTTGAACGATGGCGCTGGAGAAGATTGAAAGGACCATGACCTGCCAGGAAAACAAAACAGATCTGCCTTGGCATGCTCCTTAGAGGCAAGGATGGCAAGATTGTGTCTGGCATACTTGGGGCATGTTGTCAGGAGAGACCAGTCACTGGAGAAGGACATCGTGCTTGGTCAAGTGGAGGGGCGGAGAAGAGAGGAAGACCCGCAACAAGATGCATTGTTGACACATTAGCTGCAACCATGGACTGAATCCTAAGAACCACTGTGAGGACGGCCCACGTCTGGGCCATGTTTCCTTGTGGGGTCACTGAATAGGAGCCAACTGGGTGGCACTCAGAATAGCCTGATACTTACTGTTGGTTTTCCCATTCGCAAAGCCTTCAGCACAGGGTCAGGCAAATAATCACATGCAAAACAAAGCACCACTAAATCTAGGTGTCACGGGATCAGCTTAGGACTCACGGCAACACCATTCACGTCAGGGGCCAGTGGCGCCCCATGGGGCTTCCAGTGGCTGTGGTCTTGTGGGAGTCATCAACAGAGTCCACCCACCCACCCACCTTCTTGTTCAGAGGCAGGCCCAGGTAACGGTGAGCTAAGACTGCTAACAGACAGACCCATCCCAACATGACTACCTTGCACAGCTGGACACCATCCTCCGTCCTCGGGCGAGTCGTCTTCATCAACGTGCTCAGTACTCACAGCAGCTCCGTTTTGGAAACCCCACGTGGGTAGCTTTAAAGGAGGACAGAAATGTCCTCCCTCAAAGCTCAGGAGGCTGGAAGTCCGAATGCCGGGAAGGCTCTCTCTCTGTGGCAGGTCCGAGTCTCAGCTTTTGTAGGCAGGTGCTGATCGCTCACTGGTCTTCACCAGGCATCTGTCATCCCCTTCTTTGTGCTGGCCTGTCCCAGTGTCTGTGCTGGGCCTCACACCTCAAAAGTGAGGGGGTGGTCTCATTATCATAACAAGGGGGTGGGGAATCCTACTTCCAAAGGAGATACATCCACTGCCACTGGGGCAAGAATCATCATGCGTATCTTGGCAGGGGGCTCGGGCCTAATTCAATCCAGAACCCTGCCAATCCCTTCCAAGTGTTGACTGGTGCTTACCTACCAGGGTCATTCGGGAGCTTCTGGGCTGGACTGGCTTCCCTGTGGGAAGGATCACACATGCCTGGCCCCCGGTTAAGGCTGGGATCCTCTTCTGCTTGTCTGGAGCATGGGAACTGTTTGCTGAATGAATGAATGATCCATCTTAATCCTACTTCCTTCGCCGTCTTTTCCCCGAACCTCCACACGCTTGTTCTCACTCATTCAGGATTAGAGCATCCACCTCCTCCACTCACTCACCTGTTCCCACTCCTTCCACCATTCTGCTCCCACTGTGAAATCTCACCCCAACCACATGTCCCATCTCAGGGCCCAGTTTCACTGTAGCTTCTCCTCACCACGGAATTCCACAGCACTTTCTCTGAGCCTCCATTGATCCACTCTACACCCTCTCTGTGCCATAGCATCCGTATCCCTCTACCTTCTCACCTGTCCCTCCCACTGCTGGGATCCTGTTGGTCTCACCTGTGGGTCCACACTCCGAGTCCTGTGTGGGCCTCTGTATGGAGGGTTTGTAGGCTGGATGGGAACCACTGTGAGGGCGGCACACGTCTGGGCGATGCTTCCTTGGGTCACTGTGAATAGGAGCCAGACCTTGGAGAATGAAGGTGGCCTTCTGAGCTAGCCCAGCCCTCCCAGGTGATAGCACGAGGCTTAGACACCAACTATGCTACCAAACGGAGCCTCAAATCACCATGACTCAAGCCCTGGAAGACACACTTACCTTCCCAGGCCTCTGGGAATTTTTCATTTAACTTCTTACTACCTGGCAAGTCTCTGGAGGCTCAGGGTCTGTAAATAAGACTTTTTTTTTCAACCAGAAAGGACCGTGAGTCTTTGGGGTCCAATTGGCTCATTCTCCAAACCGCAGAAATGGAAAGTAAGCAGCCTCAAGGTCACATGGCGGCAAAAAGAGCTCTAGAAACACGACCTCAGGATATTCTATTTAGAGCTCTCCCAGGACCCGGGGAGCACGCCCTGGCCCATCTTCGAGACCTCAACCAGGAAGAATTAGATCACAGCTTCTTCAGCATGTCCGCACACCCAAGGACAGGGGCCGGGCGTTGGGATTATATACGGGGCCTGTCAGTGAGGCCAAAGAGCCACCGAGAACAGTGCCCTGTGGGAGTCGTGATTTTCCTTTCCTTGGTAAACTAAACATGTTTTTAATGTTTTAAAATAAATAATTCACCCACATTTTACCTAGGCATGTGTACGTGCACATGCATGCGCACACACACACATGACCCTCAAATAGTTCATGGGACATTTCCATCATATTGTTGAAAGTGTTTATATACATATGTCTACATACACATATATACACACTTAAGTTCATACACACACACATAAAGCACTGCCATCCAGTCAATCCCATTTCATATCAACCCTGTATAGGGTTTCTGAGCTATAAACCTCCCTGGTAGCAGACAGCCTCATTGATCTTTGACCTCTGACCTTAAGGTGAGAAGTCCAATGCTTACCTGACAGTGCCACCAAGGAGATTTATAGAGAGCCCATTGCTGTCAAATGGAGTCAGGCTCAGGGGGACCCTCTAGGACAGAGGAGAATGCCCCACGGGGTTTCCAAGTGCATGATCTTTAAGGAAGCTGACTGCCCTATCTTCCTCCCATGGAGTGACTGGTACCTTCAAAATAGAACCTTCCAGTTAGTAGCTGGGCACTTTAACCACTGTGCCACCAGAGTTCTGTCTCTATGTGTGTGTACATATGTGTCTATAACATGTGTTTTGTATAATGTGTATATATGTTGTACAAACACACACACACACACACACATCTGCCCAGAAGAGGGAGCTTCGGAAAGTTCATGGGAAAACTCCATTATCTTTCACCTCCATTTTTGTACAAACTATTAGAAGGCCCCCTTGTGTGCACAGACCAAAGCCCTTAAGAAACAAACAAACAAACACACACATTGACAGGTGCATTCTTTGAATAGATGGAGCTGTATTGTAAGTACAAGGAGCCCTGGTGGCATAGTGATTACACATTGGGCTGCTAACCCCAGGATCAGAAGTTCAAAACTACCAGTCCTTCCACAGGAGAAAGATTAGGTTTTCTGTAAAGATTTACAGTCCATCCCCAGGGAGGAGGTTATCTGTAGATCCATGTAATCAGTTCCCCCTTTCCATCCCACCCTCCCGCCACCCTCCCGGTATCACTACTCTCACCACTGGTCCTGAGGAGTCCATCTGTCCTGGATTCCCTGTGTTTCCAGTTCCTATCTGTACCAGTGTACATCCTCTGGTCTAGCAGGACTTGTAAGGTAGAATTGGGATCATGATAATGGGGGAAGCATTTAAGAACTAGAGGAAAGTTGTATGTTTCATCGTTGCTATACTGCACCCTGACTGGGTCGTCTCCTCCCTGAGACCCTTCCATAAGGGAATGTCTAATTGCCTACAGATGGGCTTTGGATCCCCACTCCCCACTCCCCTCATTAACAATGATATGATTTTTTTGTGGGTGAAGGGAGATGTCAGACAGTGTGAGATATGACAAAATAATAATTTGTAAATTATCAAGGGTTCATGAGGGAGGGGGGAGCAGGGAGGGGGGAAATGAGGACCTGATGCCAAGGGCTTAAGTGGAGAGCAAATGTTTTGAGAATGATGAGGGCAACGAATGTACAAATGTGCTTTACAGAATCGATGTATGTATGGATTGTGATAAGAATTGTATGAGCCCCCAATAAAATGTAAAAGATAATAATAATAAATAAATTTTAAAAAGATTTAGTCTTGGAAACTTAACAGGGACCATTCGACCTTGCCCGACGAAGTCCCTGTGAGTCAGAATTGACTCAATGGCAGTGAGTTTGGGTTTGGGGTTTATTGTAAATACAGTTTAATTGCTCCTACCTTTTCAAGACTGGGCTTTCTACTCTAAACAATTCCAGTCTCGAAGCCTTGAGTCAAGGGCCTTTAGATCCTGTGCCACAGCTTTTCCCATGTTAAAATCATCCCATGCTACAGAAACGGCTCAATCATGCCTCATTTACTCAGCCCCTCCTTAGTGGTGCCTGCCTGTAAAGCATGCAGGGAGCCGCATCCGCAGACACAGACCTGCCCGCCTTTCAGTCGCTCACCTCTGGGCGCTCTCAGCAGTGGGCACAGAGGTGTTTCCAAGGCTCTCCGCTTCGGTACCCAGCAGGTTCTCAGAAATGGGACCCCCTTGCCTGCCCACCAGCCACATTAGGGACGTGCCCTTGGATTCTGCCAGGGGGGAGGGGCATGCTGGGCAGCCTTGACAACAGAGCCCTTGTCCTGCCCGCCCGTCTCCCCTCTGCACTGTCCTCTGTTGTCCCTGGTTCCGGGCTTGACGTCTGTGTGACCGCTGCCGCTGTCTCCGAAGGCAGGGCTGGTGGTGCTGAAGGGTGAGAGATGCACCTGTCTTCCGGGGTCCTGGCCTTCCAGCCCCTGGGGAGGGCTCCCAGAGAGGGAAAGCGGGAGAAGGGAGGTGCAGGCGGGGCGGCTGAGCCATCTGCCTCTTTCTAGGAAGCACCCCACCCCTCCCATTCAAGCCTTGGCTGCACTGTGGACTTCTGGGAAGGAGGAGGGCAGGGGCCGCTGTAGTGACAATGGCCTCAGGGGACTCGAGTCAACAAGTGATGACTTCTGTCCCCCTCTGCAGGCTCCGAGGCCACGCCATGAACCCCAAGAAGAAAGTGGATCTGAAACTCATCATCATCGGAGCCCTGGGGTAAAGCAAGCTCAGCTCAGGCGTGGGGATTGGGCCTCAGCCTTCGACCCAAGGGAGGTGGGAGAACAGGTGGGAGACCTCCTAGATGTGTTCCCACACCCCCTGGGTCCCTTTCTGATTCACTATCAAGGACATCCCATCTCAAAGGAGAAAGCTGAGTTGGGGGAGGGGGAAATGGGCTTCAGGGGGTTTTGTCTGTGGTCTTGACTCTGCAATAATTAGCTATGGGAATTAAGCAAGTCACTTAGCATCTTCCTGCCCTCCCACCTCTTCACACACACACACACACACACACACACACACACACCTGAGCATGGCTATAGAGCACTAAGCTCTCTCCACCCCTCTGCTCACTCAACCTGGCCCTTGCTTCTAGAAGCCTCCCTGGTTCCTTGTTACTTGGCCTCTCGTTCACAAAGACAGGCTTGCAGTACTTCATGTCCACAATGCCTTCTGTAAAATCAGATGTGCTGTGATTTGGATGTGGTGTGGACCTATATTCAAACCCCATGTGAGTCCACTTCCAGTCTGTGTTGTCACCATGGCCGCTGCCACTTCTGCTGTTGCTGGGGCTGCTGGCTGGGGTCAGAGGAACGGGCAGCAGTAGTTCTTCGAGGGGCGCAGCAGGAATGGCGTGGACCCAGCCCCACCCACTGTTCCACATGCCTGAGCAGCAGAAGCAGACCAAGCCACTACTGCCCACCTGCCCACTGGACACAGCTCGAGAGCTGCCCCCATTGCTTCAACTGTCTTATCCCAGCCAGGGTCCGGCACTGCAAGAGTCTGAGCCTGGGGCCTTGAAATCCAAGGGGGGATGTCATAGATAAAAGGAGAGCTAGTGCTCTCTGAAAACCAAAACAAAAAGCTCATGGGACAGAGTAGCGGGCTGCCTTGTAGGGTTTTCCAAGACAGTCCATCTTTCTGAGAGCAGTCTGTCTCCCATGTCTCAGCAGTCTTAGACATACTGAAGGTCACGCGGAGGCAGGAGGAGAGGAGCAGGAAAAGATGCTGAGGTAGGGGTGTGTGCTGAGCGTGTGCACCGATGCACGTCTCTGCTTATTGGTTCCTTTCCTCAGTGTGGGGAAGACCTCGCTCCTTCACCAGTATGTGCACAAGACATTCTACGAGGACTACCAGACCACGCTGGGGGCCAGCATCCTCTCCAAGATCATCAGCATCGGTGACACGACTCTGAAACTCCAGGTGCGGCACCCTCCCTTCCCCTCTGCATGCACCTGGAACCCCCCCTCCCCACCCGCTCCAGCTCCTGGGACAGCCACTCCTGCCGCCAAGTGCTCTGGGGACGAGGATACTCTAGAATAGAGGTTGACCAACTACAGCTCGTGGGCCAACGCCTGTTTTGATAAATAAGGTTTGATTGGCACACAGCCATATCCATTTGTAACTTGGACTTTGATGGCATGGTGGGTTACAAGCTGGGCCGCTAATCATGAGGTCAGCGGTTCCAAACCACCAGCCACGCGATGGGAGAAAGATGACGCTTTCTACTCCCATAAAGAGGTACAGTCCTAGAAACCCACGGAGGCAGTTCTAGCCTGTCGCTGGGAGTCAGAACTGACTGGAGGGCGGTCAGTTTGCGCTGGGGTTTGACGGCTGCCTTTCACTCCCCCACGGCAGAGTTCAGTGGTTGCCACAGAGCTGTGGCAATGCCCAAAAGATCCTCAACCCCTTGCTGTCGCATTGATGACACTCATCAATGTCGGAGAGCTTCGTACGGTTTCCATGGTGGTAAAACTTTACAGAGATAGACTGCTACGTCTTTCTCCCAAGGATGGGGCTGGTAGGTCCAAACCACCAACTTTTTGGTTAGCCAGCCACCGGTGAGCCTACAGCACCACACGGCTCCTGTGTGGCCCACAAAGTCTAAAAGATTGACTGTCTTGTCCTTGGAGTGTGGCGGGGGGTGGAAATCCGGCTAGTCCCGGTCTCAGGGTAGAGTACTGATCAAGGAGTGGGGAGATCCCCTAGTTTTGGTGCCCGGGGCATAGTTGGCAGGTAGCCTTAGGCAAGCCATTCCCAAGGTCCGAATTCCCACGTCTGTGGGCTAGGCAGAGCGCCCCTGTGCTGGTGAGGCAAGGACGCAGGAGAGAGACGAGGCATGCGGGGGTGGGAGAGTAGTGTCAGGGCGTCTCCGTGCATGCAAGATGTCCAAGTGAGCAACAGGCCTCTTGCATCTCTATGGAGGCTTTGGTGAAAGATGCCCCAGTTGGGCCTGCCTTCATCCTGGCTGTCTTGGGCGGCTGCTTTCCCCCTCAGATCTGGGACACAGGTGGTCAGGAGCGGTTCCGCTCCATGGTGTCCACGTTCTACAAAGGCTCTGATGGCTGCATCCTGACCTTCGATGTCACTGACCTGGAGTCCTTTGAAGCCTTGGATACTTGGCGGGATGACGTTCTGGCCAAGACCGGCCCCGTGGAGAAGTCCTACCCCATCATAGTGCTGGGGAACAAGATCGACCTGGAGGACCGACAGGTACCACTCCCTCCTTTGTCTCCGCAGCAAGTCCTGTGAGCGTTTCCTAGATGACAGGCACGGTGTTAGGTCCCTCACAAGCAGAACGAACCAGGCACAGCCCTGGCTTCTAGAATCTCTCCCAAACTCCCGCCCTCGAGCCAATGCCGACTCACCCTCTGGAGCCGGGTCACACGGGCCCTGTGGGCTTCTGAGACCATAGCTGTTTACAGGAATAGAAAGCCCACTTTCTCCCTCAGAGTCGCTGGTGGTTTCAAACTGGACCTGGGAGTGCAGCCCAATGGTCACCAGCAGGCCACAAGGGCTCCTTCAAGAATCTCACAGCTTAGGGAAACACGTTTTGGAAGACAGCTACGGTATGAGACAGCTTCAAAAGGTTCATTAAAAATGGAGGTAAAGATCATCAGATTTGATCACCAGCTGTTTGGACATGCCTTGACTACTTGAGGATCACAATGGAGGGGCTTCTGCCGGAGCTCAGAACACAAAAAGGGCTTCCTGGAGGACGTGGGATCTAGGATAGACCGACAGCATGAGCAAAGGCAAGAGACAGCCCAATGTGAGCTGAAAACGGAGGTGTTTTTTTGTGTAGAAATGGGAGTGGAAGAGTTAAGGCATCAGAGAAAGGAAGGAGGCAGATCCCGGTGGAGTCTGAGTTATCCTGTAGGACTGTGTCTCTACCTAGAGACATGTCGAGCGTTTGTAAGTACAGAGCCAGAACTGCCTCTTACGGATTCTAACACTGGAACTCTGTGTGGCCGGGGAAGGCCTCATCTTTCTGCTTTGGAGAGGCTGGTGAATTCAAGCTGCTGACCTTGTGGTTATCAGCCCAACGTGTAACTCACTAGTCACCAGGGCTCCTTCGATTAACATAAACATAATGTAAATGCCCCGGCTCACTGCTTCACTGCTGCTCTGCTCCGCAGGCCCGCTGTGATGGTGTTCACCATGACAGTGACCTTGAATAGAGCTGTTTGGTCATTGCCGGCTAATGTGAAACAAAGCGGAAGTTGATTTAAAACACACTTGCACGAAGTGAAGCCCAAGTGACACCAAAAGGAGCTTTCTCTGTGTTTCAAACAGAGAAGAGGAATGGGGAACTGAATGGTCCTGTTTGAATTACATTTTCAAAATGATGCAAATAGAGAAAAGTAATAGGAGAACTGAGACCTCATTTGACACCATGAAGTGTATTGGATGGATGGGTGGATGCATGGGTGGATGGGTGGATGCATGGATGCATGAGCAGATGCATCATGGATGGGTGGATGCATGGATTCATGGATGGATGCATGGGCTGATGCATAGATGAATGGGCAGATGCATGGGTGGATGCATGGATGTATAGGTGGATGCATGGATGTATGGGTGGATGCTTGGATGCATGGATGGATGCCTGGATGGATGTTTACATGTTTTAGGCGGTAGAGCTGTTAACTTTGTGTTAAGGTCCTGGGAAAATGAATTTGTATGTAATTTTTGAATCTCAGAATCAGTTGCTTGCTTCTCCATGATTTCTTATGGGAAGATTATGATCAGTGCTCAAACTTTTCAGTGAATGAATTTGGGATGAATTGAGTCCTGCAGCCGAGGCGTCACCACAGAGACGACAACGACAGGGACGTGGGGAAGAGTGACTGGGTGGGGAAGGGCAGTGACTCTATGCCTAATTCAGAGACTGAGGAGCCAGAAGCCAGGAAGTGACTGCCCTCACCGGTTCTGCTGAAGCACAGGTTGCCTTTGGTGCCAGCCCTGGCAGAGGGTTCTGCCCATACCTGAGTTCCTGAGTTCCTGTTATCTGTCTGGATTCCCTGTGCTGCAAGCTCATATCTGCACCCGTGTACATGTTCTGGTCTAGCCAGATTTGTAAGATAGAATTTGGGTCATGATAGTGGGGATGGGCAGAGGAGGGAGACAGAAGTATTAGGGAACTATAGGGAGGCTGTGTGTTTTGTTGGTGCTATGCTGCATCCTGACTGGCTCGTCTGTTCCTTGTGGTCCTTCTGACAGGAGTGTCCAATTGACTACTGATGGGCTGTGGGTCTCCACTCTGTCCTCCCCCTCATTCCCATTGATGTGATTTTGTTTGTTTTGCTTTGGGTCTTTGGTGCCTGATACCTGATCCCGTCAACACCTCATGATCACAGAGGCTGGTGTGCTTCTTCCATGTGGGCTTTGTTGCTTCTCAGCTAGATGGCTGCTTGTTTACCTCCAAGCCTTTAAGACCCCAGATGGAAACTAACATCTTACACGTGATACCGTAGAGCAGAGGGAGAGTGACAGAGAGGAAGGCCCTCAATGAGACGGACTGACACTGTGGCTGCGAGCATGGGCTGGAACCTAGGAGCCGGGGTACAACTGGCGCAGAAATGGGCAGTGTTTCACTCTGTCAGGAGTCGGGGCTGACTCGATGACACCTAACAAGGACAGCTGTCGGAGGGCAGGGGAGCTCGTGGGTGCTGCAAAGGGTGGATTGCAGAAGGAGCCAGGGGTAGGAAGCAGCTCCGTGGTTCAGCCTTAGGTCCTAAGGCAACATCCTAGACCTGCTAGGCCCCGCTCAAACCCAGCTCAGCCCTGTGCAAGCACATCAGGCAGCTCTCGGAGTTCTCCAGGCCCGAGGGTCCTTTCCCACCGCGTGGGCCTAAGACTGGAAGAGATACCATGTGCCAAGTCTCAGACACACGAAGGGGGGCGGTGGTGACATGGTGATGGGAGGGAGGCTGCAAAAAATTCCGTGGGACATTTCCAGCATCTTTTCATTCCACATTCCCACCACCCTTTTGCAGGCCCACTGCCATGGAGATGGGGGTCCTGGGGGTAAGCGTTGAGGGGGATGGCAGGGAGTTTGTGGGGATAGGATGGGGTTGCATTGTGGCTGGAGAGAGTGCGATGCTGGGGTGATGGTGATGAAGGTGATGGTGAAACCCTGATCGCTTCTTCTTCTCCTCATTCAGGTCCCTCAGGAGGTAGCCCAAGACTGGTGCAAAGAGAAGGATATCCCTTACTTCGAAGTCAGTGCCAAGAACGACATCAACGTGGTGCAGGCCTTTGAGATGCTGGCCGGCCGGGCCCTGTACAGGGTGAGTGAGTGGCTGTGGTCGCAGGGCCTGCCAGGCTGCCACCCCAGTGCGGACCCCATTGAGGGATCAAGTAGACACAGGCAGGGATGTGGGTGACGCACGGCTGTTCCTCGTCTCAGGCCATTCATTGCTGAGTGGGTTCCCTGGTTCTCCAGTTCTAGAATGAGACATGCCTGAGCTATAAAGACACTGAGAGCCCAGTCTCACTCACGGCCATCGGTCCATTCTGACCCACATCGGTCTGATAGAACAGAGCAGAACTACCCTTTGGGTTTCCCAGACTTTACATCCTGGCAGGAGCACACAGCCTCACCTGTCTGCTGCTGGAGGGGTTGAACTGCTGCCCTGGTGGTTAGCAGCCCAAGATGTAGCCGCGATGCCATCAGAGTCCTTGATCTGGCAAGAGTACTTGCGGAAGTTCTGAAGATCACCGAGTCCTGGTGGCGTAGTGGTTATGTGCTGGGCTGCTAACCTCAAGATCTGCAGTTCGAAACCACCTGGCTCCTTGGGAGAAAGACGGGGCTTTCTACTCCCATAAAGAGTTGCAGTCTCTGAAACTCTCTCTCCCATAGGGTCACTGTGAGTCAGCATCGACCCAATGGCGGTGACTGTTTATTGTTTGGTACTCACCTCAATCCAAAACCAAACCAACCCCTTGCCAGCTAGTCGGCTCCATGAGGAACGGCTGCACACGGTTCCTTGGCTGCAACCTCTATGGAAGCAGGTTGCCAGGCCTTTCTTCTGCAGCACCAACACTTGCATCAGTAGTAGATCACCCTCCTGGCTGCACCAACCAGGAGCCTCCTATGGTGGGCGGGACTTCAAGCCTTTTGTGGACAATGGGATGAAGAGAGAGTGGAACTTGGGGAGGGTTTGAGACGAGCAGACCCGGCTCAACTCTCTTCTTTTCCTTGGAGGGGACAGATGCACCCGGTGCCAAGTGTTTGTCCAAGTGGACTAACAGGCAGGAGCTGCTGAATGTTGTTCATCAAAAGGATGAGTAGATGTAGACCCCTTGGTATGGTCGTTAAACAAGCATGTTTTCTGTGTGTCCATTCAGCCAGGCACTGGGCAGGGCTCGGAGACCCCAGGGTCTCCTGAGGGATTCAGACGTGCAGAGTGACTACAATATCGTGCTGTCTGGTAGTGGGAGAGGAGGCCTAGTGGCATCGTGGGTTACGTGTTGGGCTGCTAACTGCAAGGTAAGGAGTTCAAAGCCACCAGCTGCTCCGAGGAAGAAAGATCTTTCTACTCCTATGAAGACATACAGTCTAGAAACCCACAGGGGCAGTTCTGTGAGTCAGCATCAATTGGAAGGTGGTGGATGTCTACGGTAATGAAAGACTGGCAGATGGGGGCCCTGAGAAGGAGCCCACTGCCCACACTGCAGTGGGAAGAAGAGAGGGCAGGCAGGTGGGGTCATAGACAACTTCTGGGAAGCAGGGGCATGGTTTGAATGCCCTTTGGATGTGCATTTGGAAACTCAGAGAGGCGCTATGAGAGGTGGTCACAGAGAGGTGCTCAGCTTGCATCATCATTCTGCCATGTTTAATCAGGGTAGGCTTCTTGGAAGAGGGGAGAGGGTAGTCTCAGCAGCAATCCCTGAGTTGGGAAAAGGAGAAATGAGGAGGGGGAGGAAGAGGTGGAAGCCCCTGCCTGGCCCTGTGCTGCACAAGCCCAGGGGCTGCCCCTGAAGCAGCTACCCAGGATGGGGTACACACCTGCTAGCCTTACCCCTGGAGGTCTTCACCCCAAGTTTGTCCTGAGCATGATTCTCACGCTTCCCGGCCTCTCCCAGCCTCCAGCCCCACTGTCTCATGTTAGGGGGAGGCAGTGAGGTGTCCATCTCCAGGACTGGACCTAGAACTTCATTTAGTCACCAGTAAATTCAGCTCTTGGGGGCTTTGGTGGTGCAGTGGTTAAGTGCCCACTGCTAAGCCCGCAGTTGGCAGTTCAAATGCACCCAGCCACTCTGAGGGAGAAGGACCCGGTGATGTGCTCCCGTAGGACTCGCAGCCTAGAAAGCCCACACCAAAGCAGCTCTCGACTCACCTCCAGGTGTGGCTGCTCGCGCTGTACTCTGCACGTACCCCAGGAAGGCTATCCTGATGAGCTGGGGCAAATCAGCCTCCACAAGCAGGGTGCAGTGATTCCCCAATGCGTAATCCACCTCCAAAGCATGTGCGTGTGGCAGGCATCCACCTCTCTGGGGAAGGAGCATCCTTATTCTTGAAATTTTATCCTTCCTATTTGGAGGGAGCCATGGAGAAGGGTTTGTCTGTTAATCACAAGGTCAGTGGTTCAAACCCAGCAGCCACTCTTTCAGAGAAAGATGAAGCTATGTGCTCCCTGAAAGATGAACAGCCTTAGAAACCCTGTGGAGTCCCCGTGAGCCTGAAGAGAGTCAGATGGCAGTGGGATTGGATTACCTGGGGATTCGATGCACCTGTTATGTTGTGATGGTGTTAGACAGCGGTTCTCAACCTTCCTAATGCCTCGGCCTTTTAATACAGTTCCTCATGTTGTGGTGACCCCCTATGTGGGCGTGTCTGAATGTGGGCAGACCCACCTGGAGATGGATAGAGGAGCAGTGTCTCGGTTCCTGAGACCATTGGAAATATAGTCTGTGAAAGGGTCATTCAACTCCCAAAGGGGTTTGACCCACAGGTTCAGAACCGCTGAGTTAAGATGAGGTCATTCTGGATGAGCGTGGGTCCTACATCCAATAACTGCTTTCCTTATCTGGAGAGTAAAATGTGGAGCCGCCCAGATCCAGCCACCAGGGAGGAAACCACATGATGACAGAGGCAGCGATTGGAGAGATACAGCCCTGAGTCCAGGGCTCCAAGGCATGCCTGTGACCCCCAAAACCAGGAAGAGGCAAGGAAGGCAAGATTCTAGAGCCTTCAGAGGGGCTTGTCCTAGCCCCTGAGGACAGCCTGACTTTGGGCCTCTCGACCCAGGAGCCGGTGTCGCACAGCGGTAAGGGCTTAGCTGCTAACCAACAGGGTGGTAGGTCACCCCAGGCATGGAGACCAGCTGGCACTCCGTCATGCCCGTGCAGAGAGCTTGCAATAGACTTTGTCTTGGAAACTCTGGGTGTACCAGAAGGTACCTGGAAGGGGGAAGATGGCAGATGGAAAACCCTGGAATGGGGGTGCGGAAAAGGCACACAGACCCTTTCCAGATGCCTGGTGGAGCCGCCGGGATTCTTGCCAGCACTGTGGAGAGCGACACGGGTTCAAAGCCTCGCCCTTGGCTGCCACCTTTGCTGGGGCACCGCTTCTTGCCAGCAGCTTTGGTTGCTATGTAACAAATGTGCACGCGGCCTTTATTTTTTAAGAGCAAAGTTACATTCCTAGCAGAACACCGACCTGCCATTTTCCTGTTCGGTAAACCCACCGTTTGCAAATTCAGGTCTGCGCCTGTGGCTCTTTGTTGGCCAGGGCTGGACCGGAAAAAGCCGTTTGAAACCTTGCTTCAAACCTACCCAGGGGCTCCACGGTAGGAAAGATCTGGCTATGAGTCTCCTTAAAGGTAACAGCCTGGGAAGCCCTGTAAGATGGTCTATCCTGCCCTCTCGGCCCCTGTGAGTGGGAATTAACCGTTTTGGAATCCAGCAGTCTCCAGATCTTGTTTGACACCACCCAGTGGTGGGGACTTGTTACTGCAGGCCTGGGGGACCGGGGCTGTGTGTTGGCAGAGGGGTAGAGAGGTGCTGGAGGGCATGGCAGGCACCCACGAGGAACCGACCCTGCATTCTCTCTTCAAGAGACGGAAACACAGCGCGGAAGGACGTGCAGGCAAGGTCAGCAAGCTCAGCACACAGTTCGCATAGTATGGTGAAAGGACAACCTTGCCACCCACCTGTCCTGTTCCTAAACCCTGCCGTGTGCCAGCCAAGCAACTGCCTCTTGGTCAGCACACAGCTGTGGCAGGCACACAGTGAAGTGTGGAATTCCCCCTCTTCAAAACGTTATCCACAATTCCTGACGATGCACACAGCCGAAGGCCTTTGCCTCATTGAGAAACCCAGGTGATTCTGTTTTACTCTGGCATTCTCTGATTTCTGCCGGACCCACCTGATGTCAACAAGGATACCCCTCGTTCCGTTCCCCCTGTGACCCGCCATCACGTCGCCCCCAGCTCACCGTGAGCCCACATGTTTCAGAGGAGAACCGCTCCACGGTGCTTTCTCGCCTGGAATTTCTATGTGGAGGAGTTCCAGTGGTATAGTGGTTTCGTGTTAGTCCGCTAACCAGAAGGTCAGCAGTTTGAAACCACCAGCTGCTCCGAGGGAGAAAGATGAGACTTTCTACTATCAGTGGTCTCATAAACTGTGTCCTTTTGCGACTGGCTGCTTTCTCAGCAGCCTGGTCCAGCTGTGCTGTGAGGGGCTACAGGTGTCCTGTGGTTGGAGGGATGCAGAGTAATCCATGATGTGTGTCTGTCCCAGCTTCTTTATCCGTCCTCCGCATGGATGTCTCCATCTCCTTGCTGTTGTGGACAGTGAGGTGATGACCAGGGGTGTGCGTCTGTCTGTCTGTGCCTGGAGTCTTCCTATTTTAGCATATACACTCAGCAGCGGGATGGATGGGCTATAGGGCCTTTCTCTTCCCAGAGGTCTGAGGTAGCACTGTATTGCGTCCCACCGTGGGGGCACAGACTTGCAGTCCCCCCAGCCGGCCTGAGGGCTCCAATCTCTGCAGCCTCTCCAGCATCTGTTTCCCAATTCGGAGGGGGTTTGTCAGTTGGTTTGCTTGGATCTTGGCTGTCATTGCCAGTGTCAGATGGCACATCATCTTTGCTTGGGTTTGCAAGTCCTGGATGGCTAGTGATCGTGAAAATTTCTTCCTGTGTTTGTCGGACATCACCTTTGGTGAACTGTTAAGGTTTGCTGGTTTTTAATGGGGCAAAGGTTTCTGAGCTACAGAAAGCGCCGGCCCTGTGGGCGGTGTCTGAATGATCACGTGTGACTTTAAAGACCGTGCTGGCGGCCCAAAGTCCAGATCACGGTCTCTGCCGGGCCGGCCCTTCTTGTTGACCACCCAGGTGTCCCTTGGTTCCTGTTGACCCGCACACGGTGTCTGCCTGCCCCGGGAAGTTCCCCCTTCTGTGTCTGGCCTGCTTTTTGCATCACTCAGAAGTTGCTATGTTGAGGACACAACCCAGACGTCTCCATGACATCATTGACACAAAGAAAACGCGGTTCGCACGCAGGGTCGCATCAACAGCAATAGGGGTTAGGATTGCAACACCCGTGTCAGGGGAGGACGCCACTCAATCCATACACGGGCAGAGAGGAGCACCAGGTGAGGGCAACAGTCCCAGCAGGAGAAGGTGGAGCCGCAGGAGGGGCAGATAAAGGAGATTCAGGAGAAAGGAACTCCCTACCCCAGGGGCTCAAGAGAGCCTGATGGAGAGGCGAGAAGGGAATCAGCAGCAGACGAGGGCTTCCAGGTTTCTCAGTGAACAAACAGGGGGCTGAAGCACGACCAGTGCTGCCGGGAGTCAAGGCGGGAATCAGAGTCTGCAGGACTTGGCCGCAGGAGGGATGCAGGGCCCTTGGGGGTACACTGCATTCAAGGTCCCTGTGAGACACCAGGGGGAGGCCTGTAGCCAATGCTGAGTGGCTCCGTCCGGCAATCCCAGTGAGCTCTGGGCTGGACACTGCTTCCCGAGTCGTTTCTCTCGAGAGCCAAGAGCAGGTGTTCAGTTAACACTTTGCATGGAAAGTACGCTGTCCGCATTCCACGACTAGGGTGTGATTCCAGACTAAGATCAGGAATACCCATGCCCTTTAAGAGAGTCAGCCACCTGTACTGAGAGTGTGGGCTGTGTCTTCCTGAAGCACCTGCACCCCGCGGGCCCTGCTCAGGCTTGGTAACTGCAGCTGGTTCCTTGTTCTCCACACACATGCCCATCGTGTGCAGGACAGCGGGCTGGGATGTGGCAGGCGCTGAACGAGGTCCTCGGGACCCAGGAGCTAATGGCAGGGCCACAGAGATGACCAGGCTGGGGCTGAGGGTGCGAGGAGGTGGGCACAGAAGCTCCTTGCTGTCCCTCCACTGACCTGATGTGTGCCTCAGCACCCCAGCATGTCCTACACACGGTCAAGCTGCCAGGAGGACCAGGGCCTGCAGGCAAGAACCCTAATGATAGCCCAAGGGTGACATGGGGAGGTTGGCAGGAAGCCCGAGAAGCTGCCCTTATCAGGTGGCGATAAAGTGACAGCACAATGGAGCTCCGGGTGGACTGGGTGCCAAGAACCGCCGTGAAGACCTGAGGCCTGGCCAAGGTAGCTGTGCGAGGCAGTTTCTCCCACCCACCCAAGACAGAGTTCATGTTGGCCAGGAGTCCTGCGTGTCAGCAGAGGTTCAGCGCCCCTCCCCAAGAGTCTGGCATCCAGCAGGGTCACTCTATTACAGCCCAAGACTCCGGGGCTCTGGGATCCCCGCTGGGCCTACTGGTCACAGGAGGGTGGGCATCAGGAGCATTAAACCAGCAGAGTCTGCCCCTCTCTCCAAAAGACTCTGGTAGGAAAGTTCCCAGCCCCAGTCAAGGGCTCCTCTGGTTTCAGGATGAGAGAAAACCAGAAAACCAAACCAGTCGCTGTCGGTGGCTTCTGACTCACCACAGCCCTGCCTGCGTGTGTCGGAGTAGAATGACGATCCTCGGGGTCTCCAGTAGCTGATTTGTCTGAAGTGGATGGCCAGGCCTTCCTGCCGCAGTGCCTCTGGACCGGCTCAAGCTCACCAACCTTTGGGGTTGCAGGCAGGTGTTTAACCCTTTGCATCCTAGATGAGGGAAAACTCAAAAACCGAACTCACTGCCATCCTGTGGGACAGAGTAGAAGCACCCCCTGTGAGTTCCCGAGACTGAAACTGTTTACAGGAGTAGAAAGCCCCGTCTTTCTCCTGCAGAGAGGCTGGTGGTTTCAAACTGCTGACCTTGTCGTTAGCTGTGCAACACATCACCAATACACCACCAGGCCCTTTCGATGAGAGGGTGGAACCAGAAAATGCCACATAATAAGAGAACTCCTTCAAAGCCCTGCCTTGCTGGGAGGAATGAGCCCATTCATATAAAGTGGGGTGGGGGGGAGCTGCTTCAATAGTGACGTTCTGCTATAGTTCCTCGTCTCTCACTAGGGGATTCAGAAACCTCCAGCTCTCCACTCACATGAGCTCACGGGTGTGAAAGGCCCTGCCCAGAGCAAAGGGGACAACTGAACAGCCAGATCGTGTCTAGGCCTTGGAAGCCGGTGTTGTTGCCCAGGGCTGGGTGCTGTACCCACTCTGCCCTGCTGTGTCTCCCCAGGAGCTCTGGGCTGGCTCTGTTCCCCAGAGCAGGGCAGGAGGCCCAAGACACCTTGGGAAGGCCTGTATGTAGTGGGCTCCGGTGTCCCTCAGAGGAAGAGGGAGATCAGTGTGCAACACAGGGATCTCCTCGGACCATTCAGGAGTAACAGGCCTTCCTCTGAGGAGTAGAGACAGTCCCTCCGCCCCCCCCCCCCCCGCCAGCACACATGCTCCTATTAAAAATAAATAAAATGAAATTCTAACAGCTAGGCTGACTCAGACCTCTGCAGCCCTGAGACCCTCCCATGGAGGAAGTGTGAAAGGGAGACCCCCAAGAAACAGGCTGCAAGTGTAGCCCAGAGATATTGCAGGGCCCAGGCCCCTACACACGGACATTTGGGGGTTCCCAGACGCACATAAAAGTTACATTTCCCCTGGACAGTCATCTACAAGGTGTGTGTGAGCATTCTGAAGACGTTTGAAATGTTGTGAGCGTTACCTAACCACCACACCGAGACACGGAAGCGAGCAGGTGCCGCTGGAGAAATGGCACACATAGACTTGCTTGGCGCAGCGTGGGTGGCCCCAAACCTTCGCTCTGTGACAAATGCACTGTGTGAAGCAGCATTTACCATCATAACAAGGGGGCCTGGCAGCCTAGTGGTTACAAGTTGGGCCACTAACCTCAAAGGCCACAGTTTGAAGCCACCAGCTGCTCCTGGGGACCAAGATGAGGCTTTCTACTCTGTCAGGGGAAGCCAGCCCCTAACACATCATTACGGGTCCAGTAGGCACAATTGTACAGCGATAATAAGTAAAGATCATAGTAAAGTTATAGAGAGCATGAGAGATAGAAGAGAAGTATTGAAATAAATGGAGTCAGACTCAATTCATGGTACCGTGCTCACCTCAGCCCCGCTTGGTGATCCACGTGGAGAGAGAGAGAGAATCTTTAATGCTGACCAAGACTTTCATATTCTCTGGGGACATGCAAGCCCCTAATTACAGGTGAGGACCAACGTCATAGGAAGGGGTTGTGCTATACGTAATACAGTAATGGGAGGGGGTGATCTAGGAGTATCCACGTAATAGGAAGAGGAGGGATTGGGGGTACACATGTGGCAAAATGGGCGGATCATAGATACAGGATGGCAGCCTAACTTTGGATGTCACAGAGCCAGTTTGACCTATTCCCTGGCTCAACTGACAGGGACCATTAATCCATTGTCCCCAGCAGCAGGGAGCAGGCCCACCCCTGTGGTGTGGGGAGACAGCAGTCTGGCAGGGACCGCCTTCAGGGAAGATGCCGTTGAGCATCTGACCTACCCCCACACTACTCCTATGAAGAATTACAGTCTCGATAACTCACAGAGGCAGCTCTGCCTTCAGGTCACCTTGGAGGATCACCTGTGAGTCTGTGTCCACTCGATGGCAGTGAACTTGGTTTGACCTGTGTGTGCACAAAAGCCGAGGCCCAGGCTCAGGGCCCTGAGCTGTCTGCCCTGCGGGTGAACCACCATCTCCCTGTGGGTGGCAGCGACTCAAGCAGTGTCGGGTGGACTTTCTCATGAGACATCATCAGGGCACAGGAGGCAGGGCCTGGCGCCCCTTCCTGAGGTCTGACCTTGGTGTGGTGGATGGGTGACCTCACTCCCAAGCTATACCCTGAGCATCTGCTGGGCAGCAGGCAGGAGAAACATCAGAGAGAAGGTACAGCCCGTCCCTGGAAGTTCTCCCATCAGAAGGACAGACGGACCTCCAGGTCTCACATCCAGCCCTGCTGTAGCCACACTCCTCACAGACTCGCTCTCTCACGCAGTGCCAACCGTAGGACCAACAGGGATGCTGCTGCGCCCTCTGGCTTGTGAGAACCATGGCAGGGGACCGAGATGTGGTCCTCTAAGAACCCCTCAGGCCGTAGACACCATCTCCTTTCAGGAAAGAGCCCCCCGCAACCACGGAGGTGGGGTGCGAGGTCTAGGTCAGCTGGGTGGATGAGTGCTGTCGGACTCTGAGGGGGGCTTTCCTGGGCTCTGGTGGGAACAAGAGAGTTTGGTGGGGGGGGTGGGGTGGGGAGCAGACTGAGAAGTAAAAAGTCCCAGTGGAAACATCGTCTATTTTGAAGGGCGGGACATGGATGGACCGACGGCTGACTGGGCTCTTCCAGGTGCCAGGTGGAAGGTGGGAGGTTATCAGGGTGATGAGGGGGTTGTGTTCTTCAGGAGCAGTGAGGAGTAGGCTGTCCCCTCTGGAGAAGAGAGTTATGAGACCCGCCTGAAAGTGAGGAGACCCGAACCCCTAGCCCAGCCGTTGTCCCGGGCTCTTTAGAAAAGACGTGAGGAGCAGGATGAACAGGAAGGAGGATTGGGGGGAGGGGGAAGCAAGTGGCCTTCCTCCCTGGGCTTCGGTTTCCCAGCATTACCATGGGGCCACAGAAAGCCCAGCCTCCAGCCATGATCCCTGACTCCTCTCTCTCTTCCAGTATCAGAGCATCTTGGAGAACTACCTCACAGACTCCATCAAGCTCTCGGCAGAAAACCAGTCCAGGAGTAGATGCTGCTGATCTTCCGGATCCCCGCCCTGGACCCGAGAGTGGTAACTGGGACGCTCCGGTCTGCCCGTGCTCTGCAGCCCTCGAGCTGGGCCCAGAGCCCAGAGGACAAGCACTGCCTGGGGCGAGTGGTGAGGGCAGCTGGCCCTCAGGGCTCGAGAGGGGGCCCACCTGGGATGTTGCCACCAGCTGCTGGTCCTAGACTGATCATGATCCCCCTCCTGGCCCGACTCACCTGCCATCCTTCCTCCCCCAAGAGGACACACATCCCTGCTCACAGGCCCCGCCTCTGTTAGAGTCCCTGGTCGGCTGGATCTGCGCACCCTAGCCCACCACACACCTCCCAGACTCAGCACAGAGTTGGACAGAGGGACTGCCTAATCCATTCAGGAGCCAAGACCAAGTGAGGGCACCAGGCTCAATGCCTGACCAAAGCGCTCTAGCTGTGGGCCACCCTCTGTGCTCCCCCAAAGATCAGGACGGGGGTTTCACAGGAAAAGCTCTGGGGGAGTCTGGTCCATGCCTCCTTGCTGCTGCTCTGGTGGTGCCCGTAAATGCCTCTGAGCCCCATCTGGCTGTCTGCTGAATGGGGCTGAGACACGCCCTGTCTAAAGCTGCCTGAGATTCTCAGGAGCAGGTACTCTGCTTAAACCTCGCGGCTGCTGTTGATATGCACGTTGTTAGTCCATCGACAATAGGTTGTGTTGTGTTTGGGATGAGGGGCAGCCAAGACAGGCCAGGGCCCTACTCTCCTGGAGGCACCATCCGGGTGAAGGAGAGAGGCAATGGACAGAGGATAAGCAAATATTCTCAAAGAGCAGGAGAGGGGTGTGCACAAAGGGAAGCGAGGTAGCAGGATTGGGAGGAACAGAAGTTTGGCATACAGCCACACAGCCAAACTCACTGCCATGAGTTGGTTCGGACCCCACAGACGGGGTTTCCTGTCCCAGACTGCAGCAGGAAAGCCTCATCTTCCTCCCGCAGAGGGGCTGGTGGTTTCCAACTGCTGATCCTGTGGCTAGCAGCCCCATGCAGCACCCCTGTGCCACCAGGGCTCCTGAGGTTTGGATAGCATGCTGTTTTAGACTGTCGTCCAGGAGGGCTTCCCTGAGGTGGGGGCATTGACTCGGGGCTAGGGTAGAAGGCAGCTCCTGTGGAGAGCTAGAGGACCCAGGAGACGCAGTTCCCAAGGAGGCAAGGAGGAGTTTGATGTGTTCCAGGAGGGGCGAGGGCACAGGCATCCCCCCAGGCCAGGCACCTCCCTGCCCCTGCAAGGCTCCCTGTTGCTGTGCTGACATCAGCCACCAGAGGACAGCAGTGCCCCTCCCTTCCTGACTGAACAGAAAATGGGCAGACGCCCAAGAGCCCGGTTTCCAGGGCACTGCTGTTCCAAGCTTGTTCTGGGGCGCTGGGCATGCGCGGCGCATGGAGACTGTGGGGCGGTTTCGGCTGGGGAAGCCTACCATGGACCGCGTGAAAATAGCACCAGTGTTCAAACAGTAATTCAAAGTGGATTTCCTGGCCCGCAGGCCTGGGTGACCAGTACTGGTACGAGGGGCCTGGCGGCGCAGCAAGATTACCAACTGGTCACCAGTTGGGCTGATGCCTGCAAAGACGGCAGCTGGGGACCACCAGCCCGTCTGCGTGAGAAAGAAGGGAGCGTTGCCGTCTCAGAACCCACAAGAGCAGTTGGACCTTACCGTACAGGTTCACTATGCATCAGCATCTAAGACTGTAGTCTACTTGTCTCTGAGGTGGACCAGATGGCCGCTCAGGGTCTCCTGTCACCAAGCCCATACCTCCCTGAGAAGTCTCTGTGTGGAGTTTCCTGAGCCCGGAGCAGAGGTGGGGTGCTGGTCTCTGGCTGCCGGCTGTCAACTGACTCTGAAGACAGAGCTGGAGGAGGGGGCCGGTGGCTGGACCCGAGTGGGGGCTTGAGGGCCCCTTTTGCCCACATCCTGGGCAGCTCCATGGAGCTGGCCCCAGGCAGGGTGAGCAAGCCTCCATGTCCTTCAGAGGGTGGCACGTCACCAGACCGTGGCTTGGTCCCTGTCACGTGTGGGTGGGTATGGAGCAGCTTTGGACCACGACAGACACAGGGGCCCCTTAGAAACCTGCCAACAAATAACAAAGGTATCCTTCCATGTTTTCAACCCTCCGTATGTGGTTTTGATAATGTCCACACGGTTCTCCATTCAAAAGATGCTTAAGGGCAGACAGCACAAAGCAGAACAGAACCGGGCATGGCTTGTAGGGTCCAGCCCCAAATGAAAAACCTGGGGCGGCTGGGCAAAGGGGCATGGGGGGAGTGGGGTGAGGCGGGCTGCCTCCCTCCAAAAAGGATGAAGAATGTCAAGATGGGGACAGCTGAACATTAAATCTAGGACAGTCCCTCCTGACAGGTGGAGCTTCGACCCCAGACTCAGACCCCGCGCCTTGCACCCTCCTTAGTGACAGGAGACAGGACACAAGGCTCCAAGTGGGGTCTGCAGTCCTTGTGCCATCACAGCGAAGGGACATGATGTGGACCAAAGGGACTGAGCCAACAATCAGGCCCAGGTTCCAGTGGGCCACCTCCACCCTCGAGCCAGAGCCAGAGCCTGTACCTGTATGTCGATGTTGATGCCCCAGGAGGGGCAGGTACAGAGGCAGAGGGAAGCAGCAAGTGGCGGCTGGGCCTCCATGCCGGGTGGAGCCCACTGGAGTTTGAATGTGTTGGGGGAGAGGGGGGCAGGGGAGGCAAAGCCTGGGCTCTTCACTGCCCTTCCTGAAGGGAAGAGGACCCCAGTCTCGCTGACCCTTGGTCATCTCCAGACTGCTGCTGAGGGCAGAATGCTGGCCAGGGCTCTGGGTGGTACATACCCTTGGGGCTTAGAAAAAAAATCATAAAAGCCAAGTCTTATCACCAGATAAACCTGGGCAGAGCCCTGCTGGGTGCCAACCTGCCTGAGGGGAGCTGGCTGCTTCCTGCTGCTGGCTGCTACACAGCAGGGGCACCCTGCCCCTCACTGCCTTGCCGGCCTGTCCCTGCGCAGCAGCCAGGATCTTCGGGCTCTTCTGGGCACCTACAGCCCAGGGAGGACAACAGAGCAGCCGTGCCCGCAGCAACACCTGAAGCTGGCTGAGAAGGGCCTCACGGCACCGCTGGTAGCCGGGGTGCTGTCGGTGCTGCCTGCGCTGGGCAGCCTCCCTCTCTCCTGTGTGCTCTGGGGCGGCGTGGAGTTCCCCGCCAGCAGAGGTGAAGGGTCTGCGCAGTCGGCACGCTCGCTCACAGGCTTTGTACATGAAATCAAAGCTAATGCTATTCTTCCAGAACATTTTTGAAACCTCCTTATTTTGTGTGTGGTGTGTGTGTGGGAGGGGAATAGATGTGTGGTGTGTCGTGTATGATGTGTGTAGTTTATATGTGGTGTACATGTGTGTCGATGTGTGTATGTGTCTATGTGTATGTACATGTATGTGGTGGGAAAGGGAGCCAGGGTTTAGATGTGTCTTGTTTGAGCATGTGTTGTATGTCACAATGTGATGGGGGGAGGGCGTGTGATATATGTATGACGTGTGTGCATGTGTGTGTGTTTGTGATGGAGATGTGTGTGCTATGTGTATATGATGGAGATGTGTACGTGTATGTTTATGTATATGTGTGGTGGGCAAGAGAGCCAGGGCTTAGATGGTCGGAATAAATCATAAGGTGGCAAATTTTCAGGGGCAAAGAAATAGAGGAGGGGGCACAAGGGTGGAGGTAAAGCACCTGTCCTCCATCATGAGCCCTGAGCAACCCAGGGATGACATGAGCCTAATTTTACACATGTCCAGCTTCCTCCCCTCACTGCCAACCAAGCCCTACCAACCTCCCTTCCCCTCTGGCCCCCACTGCCACCCCCTCTCCTAACCACTGTGATCATCCCAGTGGCCTCGCATGGCCCTCACTCTAGACAGCGAGGCCCTTCTTGTGACCTGCAAGACCCCCCCCCAACACACACAGACTCCATGCACCGCCCTCCCCAAGAATGAAGGCTGCCTCACCAGGGGCTGCCTCTGCCAGGGAAGCTGGCCCCCTGGCTCTTTACCAGGCTCAAAGTTGTCAGTCGACACTCTCCAGACCAGAAGGGGGACCCATGGGCTCCCAGAGGCCCCCTGTCTTTCCCTGTGTCCTCGAGTTAGTGACCTCCACTGGGCGGGGTTGCCACTGTTCTGCCCACGGCTGTGTGCTCTGTCCCCAGAACAAAGCCTGGCTGGCAGCTGCTGTTGGACACTGTGGATTCAGATGCGCAGTGAAATGCGTGATGGAAGGGACGGCCCTCCTGAGAGTTCAGAGGGGAAGCCTTCCTGGGAGTCGTTTGCCAGTTCTTTTCTGCATTTTAACCCCCGCCGCCCTTTCAGTTCGCAGCCGGGTGCCTGCAGTGTCCACTGCACAACCAGAGGGCCTTGGGCACGTGCGGACACAGCACATTCTGAATGTATGGCGCCCTGATCACAACTGGTGCAGAACTGGTCTGTGTCAGGATTCGTCTGTGTCATGATGTGTCTGCAGATTTGCCCTTCGAATGGAGCCTCCCGGAGGGCAGGGCCTGATGTGGTTTATCGTTTGATCCCCATCACTGGCATAGAGATGGTCACATCAAACAAACAACCAAACAAACCCTCGCTGCTCCGACTCACAGCGACTCGATAGGCCAGGGCAGAACTGCTCCTGTGGGTTCCGACGCTCCGTGGAAGGAGAAAGCCCTGTCTCTCCCCACGGAGATGCCGGTGGTTCTGAATGGCCCAGCTCGTAAGCACTGTGCCACCAGAGCTCCTGGTGTGATGGTCACATAGTAGGCGATACATCCATGTCCTCATTGTGGTCAGTGCTAGCATTCATTCTAACTCGTCCCCGTGGTGCCCCGTGGCCTGTGGTTCTGTGGACCAGCCACGTGCGTGCAGAGCAGAATTGTTCCATGGGCTCTTAAAAGCCGTGACCGTATGGAAGCAGATTGCCAGGACTTTGTTCCAAGCAACCTCTGGCTGTGTTCAAACCATCAACCTTTTGGCCAGCTGTTGGTGCCACCTAAAAGAAACAACCAAATGTCCCGCCAAGTCCATTGTAACTCTCAGTGTCCCGACATAGGCCTTAACCAGAAACCCCCAATCATGACCATCAATTTGATTCCAGTTCCTGGTGACCTTGTAGGACAGTGTTGAACTGCCCCTGTGGGTTTCAAAGACAATAACTCTTCCCTGGACTAGAAGGCCTTTCTCCCACAGAGCAGCTGGTGGGTCTTGAACCACTGACCTTGCAGTTAGCAGCCCAGTGAGTAACGCACTGTGCCACCAGGGCTCTGGCCTACAAGGCTGCAATTCACTGCAGGAGTAGACAGCCTCACCTTTCTCCCCCAGAGTGGCTGCTGGATTTGAACGTTGGTCTTGCTGCTGTAAGCCCAATGCCTAACCCACAAGGCCACCAGGCTTCTTGGCTAAAATGGAAAATATGGTCATTTTTCAAAATGATGACATGTCCTGTACGATGACTTGAAGTAGATAGTCATTCAGTTTGCACTGTTCTGTAAAAAGAGACTAGCAGCCCTGGTGGGGTATTGGTTGTGTGTTGAACTGGGATCCGCATGGTGGGCTGTTTGAAACCACCAACTGCTTCTCTGGAAGAAAGACTGGGCTTTCTACTCCTGTCAGCAGTTACATTCTCAGAAACCACTGGGGAGGGTGGAGTGGGGTGGGGGGTTACTATGAGTCAGCATGGACTTGATGGCCCTGAATTTGGGTTCTATTTGTTTGGTGAAAAGTCAGCGGCAGAATCTCATGTACAACAAGAGACTTAAACAGGAATAGGTGTCTGCTTTGGGTTGCACATAAAGAAAGCTCTAGAAGGATATATAAGAAATTAATAAAAGTGGCTACCTTTTGTAGGTGGAAAGGGCGCTCTAGGGACATAGTGATTACACATTGGGCTGAGAGCCCCAAAGTCAGCGGTTCAAAACCACCAGCCTCTCCACAGGAGAAAAGATGAGGCTTTCGACTCCAGTAAGAGTCAGTCTCAGAAGTCCTCAGGGCAGTGCCGCCCTGCCCACTGGGTCAGTAGGAGCCAGGATCTCCATGGTGGCAGTGAGTCTGGCTTTCCTGTTTTGAGAGTGGGAGTGAGGGAAGGGGTCAAAAGTGGGAGCACACCTTTTCCTTCTAGAAATGTATGCTTTGAATTTTGAACTGTTTGAATCAATTGTACAACAAAGGAAGACAATAAATATTGGTAGACAAAAGGGCAGAAGGAAAGAAGAACAGGAAGGGCAGGGGTAAGCTGGGAGCAGGAGCTCACTGGCTCCAGCCAGGTGCACCTCACTGTCTCTTCCCAAGGGAACACTCTGGGAACTGCAGCAGAAGAACACATACTCCTTATAACGCCTGAATTTTTAATTTCAGGGGAAAATTTTTGTTTTTATTATTTACTTTCATAGTTATCAATATATATAACAACCAAAATATATTTTAAAAATATAAAATTTGCAATGTATTTAAAATGTAACCAAATCGTCACATTCACCCATGGATTTATAATACAAGAATAAAAAATGCACCTTCATTTCTATATTATTTTTCATAGTATTTTATTATTAAATAAGAAAACAAACTGAAAACTTACTTTATTTAAAAAATATAATACACATTTATTTGTTTATAATTTTAGTGTGAAATTAAATAAAATAATTTTTTTCTTTTGTGATACAAAGATGAACTTTGTCTTTGCTACAGAAAAATACTGGTGCTCTCTTGCAATTTACATATCTGCATCTTCCTCTGTTTGTGACCTCTGGGTAATGGTGAAGACCACCCAAAAGGGTATCTCTTCCAGGGCTACTTTTGGTGGCAGGACCTCTTCTCTTTGTGTTAGCAAACTCAATGTCGGTAAAGCAAGTAGAAGGTCTGCCTCTTTCTGTTGGTCTATTACTTTTTCCTTCAAGAAGAAGAGCTTCGGCGGTGCTCATTTTGAACTCTTGCAGACTTTGGATTTTTTTTTTTTTGTAACTGAAGACTCTCACAGTCTCTACGATAAAGTAGCCAAGGGTCCACAACAGTCACATCTATAAAATAAAAATAATTTGTGATAATATTTTTGATCTGATATGAATTATGTACAGTACAATTAGTGAGTCTATCAAATCAAGCGGTGTACCCCAAAATTGCTCAAGTTCCTGGCCACTCAGTGCAAGAGGTTTATTGGGATTTGCTGGATTGCATAAAGATTTGATTGGCTGACAATGTGAGTAATGATATCCTTCGAGAAAAAGTGTCTAAAACATTCAACAGGACATTCTACTACCCCAGAAGAATCTATTTGTCCTAACCATTCAGGCATAGGTCTAGCTGTACCGTCTCCAGAAATGTGCCACCAAAGAGGAAGTCTTCGATTTTTTTGATGTAGATGGCTTTGAACTTGTAGTTATTAGAATTGATTCTTCAACTTCAACAACTGAACTTTCTAACTCATCTTCACTAGTATTACCATTACTAACTACGAGGGCTTTAATTCATCCAAATCAGAATAATTAGGCATATATTCATTTCCTGTCATGGGAAAAATAAGTATTGTTCTCAAAATAATTTGAATAGCAATAGAATTAAAATTTTTGATTTTACAATATAAAATGTTATATTGTAAAATCAAAAATTTTAAGTAGAATACACATTTTATTTACCAATTTCATCCATATTAGCATCTGGTTCCTTGTCTGAGTCTGTACCACTTCCATCTAGGTCATAAATTCACCGTTTTCCATAAAACGAATCACAATCCATGCTGTGGTAATGTTTGTCACCGTCGATTCAAAAGGCGAATGTGACGAATTCGTTACGTTTTGAAAAAGTGGAAATATATAATAAAGTGAATAAAAACTGCAGTTTATGAACATATACAAAAAATATCAACACTGAAACTTCACTAGATTGAAATTTATCGTAAACTGCACTGACTGCCAACGACCACTGAACCTCGAACACACAGTCGGTCAGAACAGGCGCCACTGTGCACGCATTCTGCCGCTAACGTGCGTGACTCGCGGTCTGCGTTTGTACTAGTAAAGTGCGACGATTTCGTTGACATCTTCGTCGGCTCCGAAAGCTTCATAATTTCGGTACCAGACACGTTTTAATTAAATGTTACGAAAACGCCACACTCGGCGTTATAGGGCTAAAGGAGTCGCACCCCAATGTGCTGTGGCAAATCCCCCCAAATGGGCTGAGAACCTGGTGTCCTGTGTCCTGGAGGAGAGCATTATGGGTCAAAGACTGAGCCAGCGTTTCCAGCTTCAGACGTGGAGCTCTGAAGATAAACTATCAAGTGCGTGCCCTGCTCGGTGAAGTACCAGGCGAACGACTCCCCACAAGTAAATCTCAGTTGTTGCCAGTTAGTCAACACCCTTTCCTAAAGACAGAGCTCCAAGAAGTTCTTGAGAAAGCTAACCATTTTTGTTCCATTCTCACTTTTCCATGAGCTTTTGAAGCATCCTTGGATAATGCTGGCCCTTAAAAAGACCCTCTCTGATTTATAGACTCCATGGTAATGTGTAGTGAACGAGATGCCCGTCAAGCAGACCCCCTGCCCCCACAATTCCACCCCCTGGCAGTGTGGCCCTTGCCCTGTCCAAAGGCCATGCTGTGAGTGTCCAGTCAGCACTGTTTGAAACAGCACAAACAAGAAATCTGGAGATGACCCCCCCAGACGTCCTTCTGCAGGCAGAGGGAGAAATAACATGTGGGTATTCAAACAGTGAACGCTCACGGCCACATAAACGGAGGCCACAGCCATGAGCCGGGCGCCTCTCAGACCCGCAGGGCAATAAGAAGCCACGGAAAGAGGCATTGTGGTGGGGGATGTTTGTATCAGGTTCAAAACCAAATGGTTTCTCTTGTAATGAGCAACGCGCAACCCACTCCGCCACCAGGGCTCCTCTGAGGGCGCAATGAGCCCCGTGCGTGTGGTCCAAGGGCGCAGAGGAGCAGTGAGGGTGGCAGGGTTGAGGGCCCGGCTGCCGACTGCATGGTTAGCACCCACCGTGGCTCCGTGGGAGAAGACCCGGTGACTCGGGGACATACAGGGTCCCACTGAGGAGGCGTCGACGTGGCTGCTCCTCACAACAGCTGCAGCAGGAGCAGCAGAAAAAGAATTTACAGGAAACAGAACAAGGGGGTGGTGAATTAAAATCTTAGACTGGGTTTGGGGGAGATGGGAGGTGCAATGTGGCAAAGGCACACAAGGAGCCTCACCATGCTTGGAAGCGTTCTGCTCCCCAGGTTGAGCGTGGGTCCCCAGGCGGTGGTTTTATTGTTATGCTGTATACCTTATGCATGAGTTCTCCCATACTCACACAAGCTTTGGAGTTCAGTCTCCCTGGCCTTGAACACAGACTGTTCTTCCTAATGGCTAGGTACCTTGGGTGTGCCAGGGTCTCAGAGCTCCCGCTGTCTGGCCTGTATAAAGGGAAGAGCGCCCTGGAGACTTACCGGGAAGGGTTCCAGTTCTGTTTGCAATATGCTCAGAACAGAGTCAATTCGCCATCAGTGACGGTGGTTATTTGGTCAGGAACAATTTGGCAGGGCCAGGGTAAGTCTACTTGTGAAGTCAAGCACGGAACTCTGAGATGCTTGTTGCAGACCACCCAAACCCAACCAAACCCAACCCACGGCTATTCAAGTCCACTCTGCCTTGTCTAAGCCCTATAGGACAGAGCAGAATTGCTCCTGAAGGATTTCCAAGTCTAAATCTTTATGGGAGCAGATAGCCTCTTATGACTCCTTCAGAAGAGCTAGTGGGTTTAAACAGCCAACTTTATGGTTAATAGAGCCCTGGTAGGATCGTGATTACCCTTTGGGCTGCTAACCACATGGTCAGTAGTTCAAAACCACCAGCCACTCTGAGGGAGAAAGAATTCCCACAGGGGGAATTCTACCCTGTCCTATAGAGTTACCACGAGTCCAAATGGATTCAATGACAGTGAGTTTGTTTGTTGAGCCCAACTCCTAACCCTTGGCACTACCAGCGCCCTTGTAGACTAAGGTGTACAGAGATGATTGCTAAATGAATGGACATGGAGGGGGCAATGAGAGGGACTCTTGCTGTGTTTCCTACTTCCAGCTATCCTAAGTGACCTCTGGCACTCAGGTCATGTGGTTAGCATTGCGGTCGCTTAATATACAGCAGTCCGTCGGATTCTCGGATATTCAGAAAGAGGACTCTGAACAGGAATGAAAAGAATTCTCCAAAAGATAAAATCACTCTCACGGCTGTTGAGTGATGTGACTCGTAGCCACCCCATATGGCAGGGTAGCATGCCCCTGTGAGGTCCCAAGCTCGTACTCTTTATGGGAGTTCAAAGTCCCATCTCTCTCCCGAGAAGCTGCTGGTAGTTTTGAACTGCTGCCCTTGCAGTTAGCAACCTTAGGAATAAATCTAACCAGAGGAGCAAAATATTTATACAAAGAAAATTATAAAGCACCTCTATTAAAAATATCAAAAGGTATTGAAAACAAAGCGACAACAGGGGAAAACTCAGCACTTGATTGTGAGTATGGGCTAAATGGAAGGAAATCGTGCTGAGTAGGTGGGCTTCCATATTTCTGATTTTTTTGTTCATCATAATCCAGATATTAATTTGGAGATTATGATTTCAAAATTCAAAGCTGTTCTTATTTATATAAGAATAAAATTAAAAGCAACATTTTGATTCATTAAGTAGAAATATTGTATAAGTGAAAATATACTCATAAATATTTGGAAAATATTCATTCAGTAAAAAATTTAAGTGGGTATATCTATGTCAAATTAACTGCCTCAGTAAAGAGTAGAAAAGAGGGAAAAATCAAAAGAGAATTACATAAATGAAAGAATGCTCTATGTTCATGGATAGGAAGCTTAAATAGTGAAAATGTCAAGATTACTGAAAGTTCTCTATAAACTCAATGTAATTAAGATACAAATATAAGCACAATTTGTCAAAGAAATGGAAAAACTAGTCACCAGCATCATATGGAAGAGAAGAAACCCAAGATAAACAAAACACTACTATAAAACAAAGTAGCAGGCTTCTCACTTCCCAATTTCCAAACCGATTAGACAGTCACGCTCATTAAAACAGCTTGGCATTGGGACAAAGCTAGATCGATATGTAGACCAATGAAGCAGAGCAGAGAACCTAGAAATACAATCAAGCACCTACAAACACCTGGTTTTTACAAAAAGATTAAAACACATTAAATGGAAGAAGAGAGAGTCTTTTCAACAAATGGTGCCAGAAAACTTGGTTCTCCACTTGGAAAAGAATGAAACAGGACTCATACCCCACACAATGTACAAACATCGAAACAAAACAACTCACTGCAGTGGAGTCAATGCCAATTCATGCCAACCCTATAGGACAGAGGATAACTGCCCCTGTGGGGTCTTGAGATTGTGGCTCTGAGAGTAGAAATCCTCATCTTTCTCTATTAGAGCAAGAGATGGTTTTGAACTACTGACTTTGTAGTTAGCAGCCCAACGTATAACCCACTATGCCACTAGAGCTCCTACTCAAGATGGATTAAAGACGTAAATATAAACCCTAGAACTATAGAAAACATCAATGAAAAAATAGGGACAAAAGCGCTCTAATACAAGATATAAATATGGTACTGATCATCATGAAAGTAACCATACTATGGAAGATGAGACTGGAAACTGCCGGCGGGATCGCAGCATGGTCCAGGCACCAGGGAAATACGCACGATACTTCCTCAAACAAAACGACCAGAAACACCACACAACTCTCCAGCATAAAGACAAAATACCAGCGGATCGGTGCCCACCGTTGATCACAGCCCTGTAAGAGCACAGAGATGGGAACCATCGAAAAGCCTCTCTGTAGAGGAATGGAGAAATAAGCTCTGGTACATGGACACAGTGGGAAAGTATGCATCGCTGAAAAGTAACCGTGAAACTCTCAAAGATCCTGTGATTGGATGAATGGGGAAGACGGTATGCTCAGCAAAGTTAGTCACTCTCATAAAGACAGATACGACCTGGCCTCATTACTATAAAGGGGGGGACAAAACTAAGAAAAATGGTTTCACACTCAGGACACTTTGAGGGCTCTATGAGTTGAGGGGGACAAGGAAGAGGAGAGTGGCGGAGGGGGAAAACAACGAAGGTGGGTCCACATACACATGGGGTGGGCTTGCACCCTGAGTTACTGTCACTGTCCTGATGAGCTGAGCTGTGCTGATGTGCTTTGTGTGTTCCCTTGTGTGTAGTACACCCCACAAATAAAGGGGGGAGGCGTTTCTAAACAGATAGAAAAGGCTTGCTTCCCCCTCTTCAGCTCTAACCCCTGGTCTCAGTGGGGACTGGAATGCCAATGCGTCTGCACACATGGGCTAGTTTCAGAGAGCTCACGAGGGGAAAACGAAAGAAAAATGAAAAATACTTTTTAAAAAAGAAATATACTTTAAATATATATGTGTATATATTTAAAAGACATTTCACAATTCTTGCACCTGGCCCAGAGTGTCTGGAAGCAAGGAGAGCTGGCAGCCTTTGCCCCCGGAAGATTCTACTTCCACCTTCCACACTGGTTCAGAGATCCTGGTGGGTGGAGGACCTTACTATATGTCTTCTACCCCCCCATCCCCCACCCCACCCCCCAATCTCTCTCTCTCTCTCTCTCTCTCTCTCACACACACACACACACACCACGGCTCACACAGCCCCTGGTACAGTCTGGGCCCATTGGAAGGAGAAGGTGTTCCCCAGACCATCTGCAGCCTGGACTCTGTAGACATTGTCCGTACCCTTAAAGTCTCAGCTCCTTTTGTCTTATCCACAGTGACAATCCATGAGCAACGGAAAGCAAGTGGTCTCTAAAAACAGACAGAGCCCTGCCCTTTAGGCCTTCTGGGCACCCGGCAGTCCAGCCCCCCTCCTGCACCCCCCTGCCCAGGGAGGCTGAGTGAGGGGGTTCCCTGTGGACGCTGGAAAGAAGAGTGACGTCAAAGTCAAGGTCTTAGTCAAGACTCTCTGGGATCTTGAACCAGACTCCTTGACAGCCTCGGTTTTCTCCTCTGTAAAGTGAGGACAGTAATCATTTCTCGACTTCATTTTTGCTAAGTCTAATGTCATGATTCAATAAAATCTGGAACATGTCAGTGGTTGAGAAACTGTGCCGCTCGACAGAACAGGGTTATACCGAAACAATACAGCAGCTGCCATGACGGTCCTTAAAAGGCCCACTACGGTGGGGTCATTCTGACTCCGTGACCCTACAGGACAGTGAAGAAATGCCCCTGCAGGTTTCCAAGGTTATAAACCTTTACAGGAGCAGAAAGCCCCATCTCTCTCCCACGCAGCTGATGGGTTTGAACCTTGAGCCTTGTGGTTAGCAGCTGACCCTTAACTCGCCTCTCTCCTTCTCCTCCCCCGCCCCACCCCAGTTTCCTCTGCCTCCTGGGGAGGAAGCCGATCTACAGCTTAAGCAGCTCAGGGAGAGGGTTTAGGAGGGAAGAAAAAAGAAAACTAGAAAACGCTTTTAGGAAGCAAGAAAAGATGGATTTGAACATTTCGGGAACACTGATGAATCTCATCCATGCAAATTACATATAATTATGCAAATAATCATGTAAATCCATGCACAGTCTGTCTCTTTCGCTCCATTTCCAGCCCTGCTGTTTTGTACCCCTGGGGATATCGAGGGTGAGGACTCCGGCTTGAAGACGCCACTTTTCCAACCTCTCCCCATTCCTGACCTTTGACTCCACTTGTCTCCCGTCTGGCCACCAGGCATCCCTGGGAATGGGAGCAGAACCAACAGAGCCGCCCTAACCTCCCTGCTCCTCTGACCCTGAGACTGCAGGGGGACCTTCAGGCACAGTGTTTGGAGATGATGGGGCAGGTTGGGATGAGGGAGGAGATGGAAAGAGATCCATGCAAATGTAGTCCTATTATGCTAATGAGATGCAAATCAAACCCGATTCTCTTTCCTCAGGGGTTGGGGGGGGGGGGGACAGTGCCCTGGAGCCAAGAAATGCCTTGTCTGTGTGCACTGGACTGAAAAGAGGCCAAGCCAGCGAGAGGCATAGGGAAAGGAAGAAAGAAGCCCCAGAGCCCCAGTTGACCCCTCTTTCCAGACTCCAGTGACCCCTGGGGAAAGGACAGCAGACCAGGCAGTGGAGGCCGCCAGCAGGGAACTGAGGATCCAAGGATGGGGTCTGGGGCCTGAGGCGGGAGGGGTGGGGGAGGGGTGTCCCTGAACTCTCATTGCAGGTGCTGCCTTCCACTCCTGTCACTCTCCAGGGGAGGACTTCACAGCCACCTCCGTCCACCTGTGTCTTCCTCAGTGGCCACTATTGTCCCCTGCAATGGCTCCTGAATGGCAACCCTCCCCACCCCAGCCACCGCCCCGGCACTTGACAGCCTCCTGGCCAGCCGCTGGCCCGAGGATTAGCTCCCCTTTGGAGAGCCCACAATAGCCCTCCAAAGCCTTTGTGCCTCTGTTTGCAGCAAATATTGAAGCTCTCTCCTGAAACCCATTACAGGCTGGGAGACAAAGGCCTCCAGCAGGTCTCCGGAAAAAAGCAGTGAGATGTCCCTGCCGACCGTGCCTGCCGCCTCACCTGCCGCTTCTTCTCCAGTTACCCCAGGGAAAGGATCCACATTCAGACCAGGCACCCTGTGCCAAGGGAGAAGCTGGACGCTGGGTATCCCCCCCACCCCCCATGGGACGGGAGAGCTGGGCTGCTTGGGTGCACTCAGTTATCCGGGAGGTAAAAGAGAGTCGGTGGTGAAGCTAAAGACATGGGCTCCTTTGCCTTCAAAAACAAACCCACCCTCGCTGCCATCGCACCCCTTCCGGCTCACCCAGGCCCCTCCCTATAGGACAGGGTAGAGCTGCCCCCTGTCTTTCCGGGACTCTAACTCCTGGGATAGAAAGCCTTATCTTTCTCCCAAGAAGCAGCTGTTGGTTTCAAACTGCTATCCTTGCAGTTAGCAGCCCAACGCCTACCTACTCGCCACCACCAGGACGCCGCCAACTCGGTCCCCTCTGCCTGGATCATTCCTTCCCCCGACTCCAGGCCTGCCCTTCAGGGGCTGGTTTTATTCAGAGGTCCCTGCCTCCTGCGAATGGCTAACCTGCTCAGCTGTTAGCCAGAATGTTTGGGGTTCCAGTCCACCCAGAGATCGACTTCTGAAAAATGAAACACACACATACACACGCACACAGGTGCGCGCGTGCGCCAGAGCCCTGCCTTACTCCATCCGGCACTCAGCAGGAGGTGGCCAGATAGCCTGGCTTGGTTTTATGCCTCCTGCTGGTGTCCCCATCAAGAACCCTGGTGCATTGTGGGTTATGTGGTGGGCTGATGACTACAAGGTCAGCAGTTTGGATCCACCAGCCACCCCGTTGAGAAATAGAGACCCAGAGAAGCAGCTTGACTCTGGTCCTATGGGCTCGCTGGGTGTGGACTCCATGGCAGGGAGTTTGGGTTCGGTTTTGGTCTGCACTTGAACTTGGCCTCTCACAAGTTCAGGGCTCCTTCCTCAGTACTCGACACAGCATTGCAATGACCTGCCCACTTTCTGCCCCTCCCCTGCCTGGCCTCTGGACTCCCGTGGACAGTCCGTGGTTGTGCTGTCAACTCCTGAAACCCGGCAGATAAGGATGTTTGAATCAATGAATGAGTGGACAAGTGAACTCAGCACGTGTGGGCCATGCCCCATCCTGGAGGTCTCACAATGGCATCAAAACTGGTGTGGAGTCCTGAACCCAAACCCTCCACGGCAGATCTAAAGGGAGCAGACTGCCTCGTCTTTCTTTCGCTGGGCGGCTGGTGGGTTTGAACCACATACCTTGAGGTTAGCAGCCCAATGCTTATCCCATGACGCCACTAGGGGCCCCAAAGAGAAGACCCCTCTCCCTATAACCTCTTACTGCCTCCATTTCCTGAAAAGAGCACCAGGATAGCATCCATCTAGCAACCACGTTCCCCTGAGCGAATCTCTGACCCACCTGAGCCTCAGCCCCCACAGCTGACAGATGGGAAGAGTGGAGCAGGTTCTGAACACGGCGGACTTGGGCTAAGCTGATCCGGGAGCTGCTCTCCCAAAGGGACGGTGCAGACTGTGGCTCAGGCTCCTGGGTCTCACAGCTGCTGCTGGGTGGGAAGAGTCTGAGGCAGAAGTGGGTGCCTCTACATTTTAAAATTCATGACCCTAAACTCTCGGAGGAGCCACCTGCCCCCTCTCAATGACAGACACTAAGTAAGCATTGGTTCAGGTCTGACAGGCACCAGTTGAATCCAGCTGCTTACTGGATTGCATTCAAAGTTACTAAATTTCTCTCTGCCTCAATTTCCTCCTTGATAAAACAGAAGCAAGCGCAGTGTCGAGCACAGAGGGCTCTGAGAAGCTGAAATGAGATCACTATATAAAGCAGCTAGCCCTGCTCCCTGCAGGTACCAGGCGCCCCATTAATGCAAGCCGTAGTCCCCTGCTATCCCCGTGACTCACCCTTGCCTCCAGGAAGGGAAGCACAGCCACCGGCCTCCCCAGTTAGCAGAGCGAGAATCCAGAGAGGTTCCGGAATTTACCAGAGGTTACCAGTGACTCAGCCGCCTGAGGGGCCCAGGGTTTCTGCTCTTATTTCCTTGTGGCTTGGACTTGAATCATTCTCTCATTGCCTCCTGGTACCTGCTTCAGTCACTCTAGGAGACTGGGATGGAGATTTTTCCTCGTCCTTTCCACTTGCTCGGCAGGGCTGAACTAGAGAAATCTTTGGGAAGAGAATGGGGAGCGGGGGTCAAACAACATCCAGGGGAAGCTTCTGCTTCTTTGTATGTTCTCCCGCCAGGTCTACACCCAGGTGAAGAGGACATTTCCATCCCTTGGACCAGCACGTCCAAGCAGCAATTGTGGCCTCCCCAAGGGACTGGAGTGGTGTTCCTTAAGCTTGAGGGACAAAATGAAGTCCGCAGGGGCAAGATGAGGGACAGTGGGTGGCTGGGGTAAAGGTTTCCTGACGAAATACTCTTAGGACATCCCTTTCTACTTTTGAAGAATGAGCAGGTGTGGTGTCATGATGGGGGCGGGGCGGGGCGGGGATTGCTTGGCACAAACTCTCCTGGACGCTTTCTTCACCAGTGTCGTTTTTAGTTTTCTTAAAACTTCGTTCCAGTAAGCCCCTGGGATCCTCCTGTGTCCTTAGAGAAACACAGCAAGACTAACCCTTTGGGGGAACCAATCACATGATCCAACTATAACCCACTCCCAGGTGAATGAACAACAGAAAAGTGGGTGAAGGGAGACACCGGTCAGTGTAAGACATGAAAAAATAAAATCATTTATAAATTATCAAGGGTTTATGAGGGATGGAGGTGGGGAGAGGAAAGGAAGGGGGGGAAATGAGGAGCTGATACCAAGGGTTCAAGTAAAAAGAAAGTGTTTTGAAAATGACGAGGGCAACATATGTACAAATGCGCTTGACACAATGGATGTGTGGATGGATTGTGATAAGAGCTGTACGAGCCCCCATTTTTTAAAAAAAGACTACCCCTTTGAAATAAAATTTTTAAAAAGTCATCATAACTTTCTAAACAGAGGTCTCTGCCTTGAATTTATTCACTGGCCCAGCAGACACCTTCAGAAGCCATTGTTTGGACTGGGCTCTTTTTTCTAAGTTACCTTCACAATAAGGAGGGTGTTCCTGAGAGCACCTTTCTGCCGTCATCCAAGGCTGTGGAAAGCCAAGGACCAGGACCCAGGTGGAGGCCTCATGGCGCGCTGCCAAATCAGGTCTGAGGGGGCCTCCCAAGTCTGAGCCCTGGTGGGCAGTGGTAACAAGCAGGGCTGTTAACTGCAAGGTCAGCAGTTTGAAACCACGAGCCCGTCCTCAGAAGAAAGATGGAGCTTTCTACTCCCGTAAAGAGTGATAGTCTCAGAAACTCACGGGGGCAGTTCTGCCCTGTCCCACGGGGATGCTGTGAGTCGGCATCAACTCCATGGAAGTGAGCGAGTTGGTTCCAAGATCAGAGATTTCTACTACAGGCAGTCTGTAGTAGACACACGACAACATGCTGGGAAACCAGCGACCAGCCACCTTCTGGATATGTTCCTGCATGGGCAGTACGGTGAGGGATGGGGACAAGGCGCCTCCTTAGGAGTGAGAGCAACTTCACAGAAGGGCATTTCAGCCTTCCAAGCACGACTTCCCACCTCTCCCAGGCTCCCTGACTCACCTTCCATTCCCCTTCCTCCTCAGGTGTCCAAGCCTGGCTTGGAAAATTGGGTAAGAGCCACATCTCTGTGAGCCGCCCTGGATTGGGCAGTATTGCTACACCAGGGGAAAGGTTTTCCGAGCACAAGGGACTCTCCACTTGGGGCCATGCGTCCCTCTTCCCTGTGCTAAGCAGATACCAGGCACGCCAACCTAACCACAGCCATCAAGTCGATCCCAACTCTGAGCGACCCTGTAGAACTGTCCCTGTGGGTTTCTGGGACTGTGAGCCTGTCTGGGTACAGACAGTCTCATCTTCCTCCCGCGGAGCAGCTCGTGGGCTTGAACTGCCAACCTTGCTATGAGCAGGCCCACACTTAGCCCACTCTACCACCAGGGCTCCTTACCAGGCACACAGATGTTCAAATACAAGTGAGGGACAACTGACACTGATGCCCTTATCCTCAAAACATGCCAGGCTGGTCCTCTAATCCTCAACGGGACCACAGAGAGTAGTGAATGGAGCCTTAAGAGCCCGTGAGAGGCCATTGAAGCTGTAGCTATTGGTCTCTCCACACCCAGAGGAAAGATGGGTGATAAAAACTGAAGTCACGGGGAAACAATGAGTCCCAAGGCCTAAAGGACCACACAGACATGAGGCTGTTCCATCCTGAGACCAGGACCCATGGTGCCAGCTTCCAATCCCAGCAGCTCCAAAAGGGGCCACACTAGAAGGTCTTGGCTCGAATGGAGGGTAAACATGGGACAGAACTCCAAATCATAAAAGAGATCAGGCTTCTAGGCAGAAAGCGGGGGTGGGGCCAAGACTATGGCCCTTCACCACCCCACAGTTCTAGAACTGAGCTCCCTCCACGGCTCCATGTGCAGCCAAACAGTAGACAGGTGCATACGGGGAGTGAGGGGTGCACCCCCTCAAATCCCCGGCCACGTGAGGTTTACCCACCACAGCACTGATCCCAGGACAACGCTCACACGGGTTAGGAAAGACGGGAGAGTAAGAACAGGGAAGAAGTGAAAGAAGCGAATGAGAGGAAGTCAAATGTGTCTGTCCCTACGGTCTCAAAACGAACAAAAACCCAGCCAGGAGAGACGCTTCCACCACCTTCCTCCTGAGCCGTGTAGTCTCCCACCTGACCTTCTGGTCTAACGTTAGTCTGTTCAGCTGTCGTTTAGTCTCTGTGCGGTCAAGGATCCAGGTTCTCGGGTGCGGTCAAGGGCCCCCTCAGCCTTTTCTGGACTAAGTCATCGTGAAAATATCTTTGATCACTTCCTGGGCTCTCCTCTTGGCCCATCTCCAAGCCTTCCCCCAAGTGCCCCCTTTGAGCATTCCCGGTTGGCTCTGCCAATGGGAGAGAGCTCTTGTGTGAAGAAGCCTGAAGGTGGGGGTGGTTTGGTGGTGGGCAGCCGGGAACAGGAGGTGAGAAAGCAGTTTTCTGCTTCAAGGGCCTTCTGGAAAAAGACTGCTTCAGAAACTGCTCATTCACAGGTCTTCCCCTACTGCCAGCCACCCAGGCGCCATCCTGGCATCCCAGGAGACCAGTCCCCATACCCCCACCTCCCCCCACCCCAGCAGGAGACGGGTGGGATGATCTGTGCAGTGGCTTTCTGCCCTTATTGTCTGTTCCCAGGACTCATGGGGACAGGTCTTTAAAGGCAGATTCACACGTCCATTTGCCCACACGTTCTGATTCTAAGGGCTTGGGTCCAATCAGTTTGCTATTAGTGGGCCCCCCAGAAGATGCTGGTGGTCCAGGAAGACTGCTCATGGACCACCTCCCAGGGGGACAGAGGCTGACAGCCAGCTTCTGCAAGCCCATGGTCTTGCTTCGCAAATCAGGCTGGAGGCAGATGGTGAGTTGGAGAAGGACCTTGGATCTGGTCACTGGCAGACAGGGAGCCCCTGTCCCATCATCCCCAACTCAGGACCCAAAGCAACAGGGAGCCAGTGAGGAGAGTGGAGGGAAACCCCAAAGAAGAGGGACTCCACAGAAGAGCAGCCCCACGGGCTGGCCAGAAGAGCCGCTTGGGCAATGAGAGTTTCACTGGATCCCAGGGCCTCACATGGACATCATTGCCGCGCTGATAAAGTCTGATTGCTGAACAAAGGCAGGAGGGCAGGGCAATGGCCAACCTGGACCCCAGTGAAGACCCCTCAGTGACCTGAGCTTCTATCCTGCTGTCACTCCTAGTCTCCGCCTCTCCCTTTCTCTTAGGAGCTCTTCCAGTCCCTGAGGCTGAGACCCAGGCTCTGGCCACCTGAGCCCGACTTGTGCACTTCCCAACATCTCCAGAGAAGGAGAGGCGAAGACCTCGCCCCAGTCTGGAGATCACCCCTTAGTCCTGCCAGCCTGACTCCGAGATTCCATTCACCTCTGTTCAAGTTGGCTGTGCACACACCCCGCCTCCAGAAAAGCTTCCCGGGAAATCCCAGGCAGCCTCAGGCTCCGGGAATGAGCCAAGCTGACTAGCAGGGTGACAGGGGCAGGCTCCTGGCATTTCTGAGACCTGCATCTCTTCATCCACCTATATTGGAGGTGAATGAGCCCTACCTCCCAGCAGGCCTGGGGGATCAAAGGAAATACACCCATGCAGCACCTAGCATGAACGGTTCCCTCTGACTATCTCCTGTACCCCTACTACAAGCCCAGCTTAAAGCAGAGGAAGAAAATAGGCATCCATGTGGTGATGAGCTATCGATTGGAGATGTCTGTTTATAGGAAACTCCAGATTAAGAAGTCCTCAATCTTGTCCTTCTCTTAGTGGGGGGGTTGGGGGGGGCGGTGTTAGTCTGGGTAGACTCAAGAAACAAATTCACAGACGCTAAGGTGTATAAGAAAGAGCTTTATATACAAGAATAACAATATTCAGAAAACATCCCAGCCCAGTCCAGATCAAGTCCATAAGTCCGATATTAGCCCATATATCCGATACCAATCTATAAGGTCCTCTTCAGACTCATGAAACACATGCAATGATGTCAAATGCAGGAAGATCACAGGCCAGTGGGTGGGGAAGACTTGTGGATCCAGTGGTGGTGTAAGAATCTCAGTGCTGGCAGGGGTCTCCATGTGGCTTTTCCAGCACCCAGGGCTGCATCAGGGTAGGTCCGTATGACTTCTCCTCAGGGATGTCTCTCAGGGAGTGAGCCGAGAGAGTGTCTCCCGCCTCCAAGGAGGAACTGCAGGAGCTCCCAGAATCCTCAGGAGAAGGCCATGCTCACACAGAGGCCTCATTGGCTATATCCTGATTGACAGGCTAGACTCCACCCCTACACTCTTGATCCTCAAAGTGACACCAGGTCATGTAACTACCACAGAAAAGATGTCTGGGGCTCTCGGGGATAAAAGTGCTAGATCAAGAAAGCACATATTCTGTTTAATAGATACCACCTGCTTGCTCTTCAGGGTCTAGTCTTTTCTCTCATCCTCCTACATCCCATGCTCCACCTTCACCTATAACTCCTTTCCTCAACATACACGAATTGTAAGCACCTTTCAATTCTCGGTTCAAGCCCAGCCCTAGAGTCTTCCAAAGCTGATGGGCGAGACCATGAGAGGTTCTGCCCTGGGCAGTTGCCGCTCTCTGTAGCTCTCCTCCTGCAGATCAAGGTCAATGGTGAGGACAACTACTGTGACCCAGACCTGTGTCTTCACTCACATGTTCATCCCTCACTCAGCAGACGCCTCTTGAGTCCCAACCATGTGTCAGATCTCCAGCGAGGCACCGGGATGATGGAGTGTGTGTGTGGGGGGAGGCGGTCCAGAAGAGCCAAGGGGGAGGGATTCCTAGTGAGGCTGGGATCTCCCCTGGTCCTCATGTCTTGGCCACTAGCCTATATTGCCTTGGGGAAGACACAGACCCATGAACAATTGGTACCTCACTGTGCTGGGTGTTATGATAAGGTTGTGCAGGGATTCAGGACACCAAGGGAAGGATACCTGGCCCAGGCTGGAAGAGGCAGAAGGAGAGAGGAGGCTGTTTAGACAATTGACAGAAGGAAATCCAGCCCTGATGAACCAGGGACATGAAAAGTCTTGCCCTCAGACAGAGCACATCAGAAAGGGAATTAACTTCAATATAACCAACCAAACAGATTCACTGCCATCGAGTTGATGCCAACTCATAGCAACCCGAACGGCAGGGTAGGCCTGCCCCTGTGGGTTTCTGAGAGGGAACCTTTTAGAATAGCCCATCTTTCTCCCAATGCAGATATAGCGAGGCTAAAAATTAATATCCTATCATATGTTTTCCTTTGACCCATTTTTATATTGTTTTCTAGTTTGGTTTTTGTTTACTTTGGGATTGAAGCGTCTCTGTGCTTATTTTGTTTTGTTGTTGGGTTTTGTTTTGGGATGCCTTTATTTCTATGAGACTCAGGACAGGTGAGTCTCTAGAGACAGTCTCTAGATGGATGGTTTCTTAGGTTACGGCCTTGGGGAGCTCACAATAATGAGTACAAGAATGAAGCAAGTGTTCTAACATGGCTTGTGCGGATAATGACACTCTTTTTTAAAAAATCGTCTTATTGGGGGTTCAGATGATGACATACTCTTCCTGATATATTCAAACCATTGAATTATGTGGGATGAGCCCCAGGGGCGTAATGGGTTATGCCTTAATCACAAGGTCAGCAGTTTGAAACTACCAGCCACTCCTCAAGAGAAAGACAAAGTTTTCTGCTCCCGTAAACAGTTAGTCTCGGAAACCGACAGGGGCAGTTCTACCCTGTCCTACAGTTAGTCAGAAAGAACTTGATAGCAGTGAGTTTGAAAACTGTTCAGATTTAATAAACACGGTGGGGGGCGGGGTGATGCAGATGGTAAGCCTGACCAAGGGGAAGAGAGCCCTCCCCCCCCCAATCAGGCAGGAGTATGGTGCAGGGGAGGTGTTTGTAAACACTTAGAAAGGCTGCATACACACCTGGAGAAGGGCCCATGCACAGCTGCTAAGGCTCCGGATCTCTGGCAAATGATATTGTGAGACCTTGTGTGTGGAGGCGCCCCGGGGGTGCTGGTTTTTCTCGAGGCTGCAATCTGCATGGTCAGCAGTTTGAAACCACCAGCAGCTCCTCGGGAGAAGGGCAGGGCTTTCTACTCCCATAAACAGTTACAGTCTTGGAAACGCACGGCACGTCGCTATGACTCAGTGCGGACTTGATCAGGCCGTGAGTTTGGTTTGATTTTTATGCTGTCTTAGTTATACAGAGCTATTTTGTTTCATTGTTTTTGGTTTGTTTATTTTTGACGCTAGGAAGAATTGCTTTCCTAAGCAGAGAAACAAAGAGCAGGAGAGAAAGGGAGTGGGGGCGGGAGGAAGGGAGGAAAAGACAGAGAAAGGAGAGTATTCGGTGTATGATGGAAATGTAAGACGCACGGTGCCTGGGGCCCCCAGAATGGGAGGGGAGTTGCTAGTGTAATGTAGGAAAATCCATCCCCAGAGCCCGAGCAGCTGTGAGTCTGTCTCGAGCCTGCAGGCAGCTGCCTGGGGTGCTCATTAATTGGGTGCTTCCTTTCCTGGGGAGCAGCTGGGCAGCCCGGAGGCACGTCCCTCATCAGCCCAGGCTGCTACAGTCCAGCTCCAGCTCGTGGCGTGAGCCGATCCCTGGGCTGCGATGCTCCTGGGCCCAAACCCCATTTTCCTGTGAGCAGGAAGGATACTCAACTAAGACCGAAATGTGGCTCTCCCTGGCCACCCGAAGGGCATCCAGAGACCTAGCTGGGATGTTTCTCTTGGCCTCTGCCTCCTCTGCCACCTCCTTCCCCAGCCTGGATCTGGGCTAGACTGGTGAAGGACAAAAGGCCTGGAGCTCTTGGAACAAGGTCATTTGCAAAAAAAGTCAAGTAAGATTTTGATCATATTGACCTTGCAAAAGAGTTTCCTACCGACCTCAGGCATTTCTCTTGAATGCCCTCTGATTTAGGAGGGTCTCCTTCCATCTCTCCTTTGCCAAATAAGCGGGACATAGCCCGTGTACTGTAACTCAGGTGTGCCCTTCACACACACACACACACACACACACACACACACACACACATTTCTTCATCTGTTCAGTTGAGTCCACAGGAAGTGGCTGCAATTTGAGGAACACCAACAATGTCCCCAATCAAGAATAACCTCTCTGGACATTTATTTTGGGTGAGGCATTGATCACTTCCTGTATCTTTCTCTCTCCTTTGAAAAACTGTATTCTTGTTTCCACTACAAGTGTCCTGGGAAGGTGCCGGCTTGGGTGCCTGTGTCCCTGTGTGGCGTCACAGGTGAAGACGGGACCATGAGCCCCATAGCTTGACGTGGTCAGAAAGGGGTGGGGCACCTGAACACCGGTAGGGGTGCAGTTTGGGGTGCTTTATCGGGGCCCTCCTCACTTTGGGGGATGTGGAAATAAGAGCATACGAAGCTTTTCTCAGAGACAGAGCTTGGTTTGGGATGTAGACGGCTGCTGCCCGCTGCCATTGAGCCAGTTGCCTGGTTCTGCAGGGTCTTCATGCTCAACGATGTGTCTGAGTCCTTGTTGCAGCCGGAGTGTCGATTCTTCTCTCTCCTTTGGGACGAAGACTGCTACTGCTGTTGCGGGCTGTCCAGTGAGTTAGAGGGCAGAGCAGGACTGCCTCATACCATTTCACAGAAACGGGGCAGGCCTTTTGTCCAAGGGGGCAGCTGGTACCTTTGAACCGTCAACTGTTGGGATTAAGAACAGGGTCTCTGTAGGGGGCTGATACCCACTTTCACCACTTCCCTTTGGCTAGAAAACTACAGAGCAGCTCTCTCCTCCCTCTTAGGCCCCAGAGTCTAAGGCATAGGACGATTAGGAGCAGCTCCAGGGACAGGGACATGTCACGAGGTGACACTGCTGAGAACAAAGGAGATGACATAACAGGGTAGAATAGCACCGGGGACAGAAGGGCAGTTCAGAGAATGCTTGATTTTAAAAGTGATGATATAAAATCTCAGCAATTACCCATAAAAGCCACATTACGTGTGCCAGAAGACACAAAACACATATTTGGGAGGTCGTGGGGGTGCGGGGTAGGGGGGGAGACCCATGGGTGCCAGGGGAGAAGGCAGAAGTTCCCCTTACTAGTTGTGCATGTGAATCATGGAAGATTTATATAAACACACATGAGCAGACCACACCCAGACATAATAAATCTGGACATCCAGGGACAAGGCCTAGGAATTTAGGTACTTATTTTAAAATCCTCCAGGTGGTTCTGAAATTCAGTCATGTTTGAAGAAACTTCGAAAAACAAACTCACTGCGCTCGAGCCAATTCCTCTTCGCAGCAACTCCATAAAATGGGGTAGGACTGCCCCTGGGGGGTTCACAACTGTAAGTCTTTAGGGGAGCAGAGAGCCTCATCTTTCTCTCAAGGAGCAGCTGGTAGTTTCAAACTGCTGACCTTGCCATAAGCAGTCCAAGGCACAGCCCACTATGCCACAGGGCTCCTCTGATGGCAGCTAGATGGAGATAGGGAGGCTGGGTTGAGCATGAAGGGCAAGGGAGCTCAGGTGCGAGAAGCGAAGGCCTACGGGAGAATGCCGGTGACAAGCAGGTCTCTCTTGGTCTGAGCATGCTGGTCAAGCGAGAACTAGGAGCTCTTCCAGCTGAGCTGCTGCAGAATCGGCTTCTCGGCTCAGTTCTGCCCTCAGATCAGAGGCTGTGGGAGGCTGGAAGGGTGAAGTAAGGTAGAGGGGTCACTTGGCATGCCTCCCCGCAACTGACGTTCCAGTGAAGTAATGCATGTGAGTTTTCCTTGAGGACCATAAGAGGAGCCAAGACGATCTTCTGGGTCCCTCTCACCCCTACAGACCCCTTCATGTCCCTCTAGAGCCTTAGCCAAGAGAGGCTGTGCCTCGCAACCTAGCCTGTGCTGGGCGGGCCAGAGAGACCCAAGCCAAGGGGACAGCATGGCCGTGTCCTAGAGTAACTCTGGTGTTTTACTCTGAGATTTGGTGGGGAGGGAGGTGGGGCTTCCTTGATGTGACAAATAAATATGGGCATGATATGAGACAGGATGTCTGGCTCCTCCTTCCTCCCTTCCTACTGTTTGTTCTGTGGGGTTTCCGGGTCGCTCAAGGGGTCCTCGTGGCTCAGGGATGAAGCATTCACCAACTAACCGAAAGGTGGGCGGGTCGGAGAAGCTCTGAGGGAGAAAGACCAAGACCACCAAGAGACCCCCATGGGGCGGTGCCGATTCCACAGCACACACCCCCACCCCCTCTCCACCACCTTTGAGTCTTTTGCAATGGTTTAGACTCAGATCCATGATTCTTAGTTTTCATGCGTTCGCCTAGGTGGGGACTAACCGCTCTCTTGGGGGAAGAAGTCTAACTGACCTTCCAGTCGGTCTGCCCTCCCCTCCCCCGTCTCTGTCAGCACCTCCTTGACGTCTATGTTCTCAAGGTTTTAAGCCATCGCTAAGCTGTGTCTGGGTCTTGGTTCTCGGAAGGAATACAAATTGGGGGTGTGTTTTGTAAAAGCAACGCCACGCCCGTCGCGTCCTGCTGCGCTGAGCCTGCAGAGCCCTGTGACTGGGGTGGTCAGCCTCCTGCCTGTCCTTAGGGCGCCCCAGTGGACGTCTAAGCGGCACAGGGCTGGGGAGCCTCTGGTCTCTAATCAGAGATAAATACAGGAACAAGTCAATACCCGTGGAGGCACTACTTCAGTGGGAGTCGGTAGGGTTACAGTGTAACTGGACTATCAGTTATCTAGTGTAAATGACTGGTTATCAGATTCAGCTGGTTTGGGGTAGGGCGTGGGGGAGGGGTGAAGAAAGCAGAGCCCTGGGCAGCTGGGAGGGGCGGACTCTATCAAGCTGAGGCCTGAAGGGGCTTGGAAGGGGCAGTTTGGGACAGAAAGAAGAGACTGACAACCTTCCTGGCCCCCACAGAAGTCTCTCCACCCCGCCTGTGCACCTTCAGCCGGTCAGGGACAAACAGAGGAGGCGTGCTGAGGTGTGGACCCCACCCTGATCAACACAGCTTCCCCAGGCTCAGTGAAGATTAGATCTGGGCACGAGTTGCTATTTGATGGCTCAAAATAGCCTCTGTAAAGGTGGGGTGGTGGCTTCAGACCTGGTCTAACTCCACAAGGGGCAGGAGAGTCAAGATCATTAGCATCTGCTCAAAGCTTTCCCATGAAGTGGAGGTCAGACATACCTGTGGGGCCAACCTTGCTATCAGTTATGATGTCCCACTTTCTCTGCAGGGTTTAGTAATTCTTTGCATGAGACACACGGAGCTCACAGGCCACGCTCACAGTTATGGGGTTTATTAAGGAAGTAACCATGTGTAAGGCATCCCTGGTGTTCTATCAATGAAAGTGCTTGGCTGCGAACCCAAAGGTCAATGGTTTCGGTTCGTCAGCTAACTCCATGGGAGAAGAAAGGGACACTGTCCTTTCATACAGACGGATAGGCTTGGAAACCAGGCTGGGGCAAATCTATGCCGTCCTATAGGGTCATGAGGAGTTGTGATCAGCTCTACAGCAATGGGTTTGGGTTTCGGACAGGTTGCTAGTCATTATCAGGAATGACTCAGGATACAGTTCTTCAGCCAGGACAGTTTCCTGGCCACACTGGCAAGCAAACTACTCTCTCAGACCCTTAATCCCTCACCCCCTTGGCCTGGCCTCTGCTCCGCTTAGTCAAGTGGTCAAATCGCTTTAGCTTGTTTGTTAAATGCTTAGACCCAGAAGTCTCCTGCCCAATGACACTCAGCTCCCTTGCTCGGTGGACCCACATGTCCACTGCCGCCACTTTGCTCTTTGGGTCAGGACTCCAAGCACAGCCTCTTGATTCATTCTCCTGGTTCTGCTGTGGTCCTTTCTATGTCCCACTAGCTTTCACCTCTCACTGTCTCCAATATTACAGATTTCTCGGTCTCCTGGGTCTTGGAGGTTCTCAGTGCAGGGACCCTGGGTCCAAAGGACACTTCTCACTCCTGGCTTTGCTTCTTGATGGTAGTCAGGTCCGCTTCTCTGCTTCTGGGTTTGGAGCCCTTTGAGCCTCGCTGAGTAGCAAAAACGAAGGGACCAGTTTCCTCATTGGGGTCCCAAATACTTTATTTGCATGCTCCCACGCCATAAGGGTTCTTTGCACCTTATTTTTATTGCTAGCAAATTGTCCAAGTCTATTGGTGGGCAGAGCACCTTACCTGCATCGTCCCACCCACTCGTGTTGCAGGAGGCACACAGCCATCCATGGCTAACAGGGTGATATTTAAGTAAATCATGGGACCGTAGTTCTAAAACCGCAGGGGGCGTTATGCTGAGACAAAGAGAAGATGGCTGCATGATTCCGTGTCTGTGAGTTAAGCTTCCTCAGTGTGAATGAAAAGCTAGAACAAGCCACAGTCATTTGTGGCAGGCAAAGGCCAGAAGAGTTGTTGCGAGGTGGTGGGGGAGTGCGCCTCAGAAAGGGGCATGATGGGACTTTCTGGGGCGGTCATGGTCACGCTCTGACGGGCTGGCATTGCACCGATGTAGGATGTGTCAGATTTGTGCATTTCATCACGTTTATGTGCAAAGAAAACAAACACGCATACAAAGATTGCGCCCTTGTGAGGATGCAGATGTGTACTGATGTGTGCAGCTTGGAAACGCATCCCAACAAGGAGATGGGTGAATCGAAGGATGGGTTGATGGCTACTGTCGAGTCCACTCAGGCCCATGTCCACCCCAGGCATTTCAGAACAGCTGCTCCGTCGGCTTTCCTTGGCCATGATCTTTTTAATGGTTTTATTGGCACTTCACCCACAGGTCATACAAGTCAATCGTTCAATCACATGAAGAAGAGTTATTCAATCTTTACCACAACCCGTTTTAGGACATTTCTTTTTCCTTGTACACATTGCTATTCATGTAATTATTTTTTTAATTTAGGAGGAAATATACACAGCAAAACATTCTTCAAGTCAACAACTTCTGCATGTACGATTCAGGATAATTGATTATCCTCTTCGTGTTATACGACTCTTATTGATGTCCTTCTCCATTTTGATCCAACACCATTAAAAATTAACTCAGTGCCCCCTAGGAAAAGGCTCTTCCTCCTTCACCCATGGTCATCATAGGTCAAGTTTAGTTTCTTTCTTTATTTCTTTTTTAGTAGTTTCTTGATATAAGCTTCACATATCATATACTTCCGTAGCTTTTTAAAATACTTGTATATCAGATCTAATGCTCCCTCCCCCTCCTGCATTCCTTGATTGCTCCCCAATTTCCTTCCCGCTCCCTGCACGCACACACACACACACACACACACACACACCTCCTTCCCAATCAACCATTGTCCTCAGTTATTCTCTCTATATATCCACTTCTTAAACTGGGAAGCTTAACGGAAACAAACAAAAAAAAAAGGAAAAACAGAACAGAAAGAAGAAAGTAATGATGATATACCAATAATATAAAGATCAAAAGCAGGAGAAGACCCCTAACGACACTTAAAATTGCCGTGACCTTCACAGAAGAAGATTGCCAGCCTCTTCTTTCATGGCCCTACTGGGTGGGGTCAAACTCTGAACCTTTAGTTTGTTGTTGTTAGGTGCCATTGAGTTCATGCCAACCCATGGTGACCCTATGCTCAACAAAACCAAGCACTACTGCCCAATACTGAGCCATCCTGGCAATAACTTCTGTGCTCGGTCCCATCGTCGCAGCCACTGTGTCACTCCATCTTCTTGATAGCCTTCCCCTTTTTCCCTGCTCTACCAGCCGTGATGGCCTTTTTTCCAGGGACTGGTCTCTCCTGATAACATGTCCAAAGTACTGAGATGAAGTCTCTCCATCATTGTCCGAGGAGCATCCTGGCTGACTTCTTCCAAGACAGATGTTTGTCCTTTGAGCAGTCCGTGGTACGTTCCATATTCCTTGCCAGCCCCACAGTTAGCAGCTGCTCCTAAACTACGTGCAACACCCAGAGACCTGGATGGGGTGGGTGGATGTGTGAAAAAGAAAATGCAGTAAACTACTAGTGGCAAAATCTGGGTGGTGGGCTGAGAGTATTTATCGTAGAAATCCTCGACTTCTCCATATGTCTGAAATGTTTCATAATGAAATGTAGACATTCGAATAATTTAGACATTGAGGAGTTATTCCACCTCCGTAGGACCCTCCCACAGGGTCTTGGCTTGTGTAATTTGGTGGGTTTGGGCAGAGGGGGCTTGAGACCAGACTCCCCTCTCACTCGCTCTCTGGAGCTCATCTGCCTGGGAGGGACTGGTGACCTGTCAGGATGTCACAGAAAGATGCCACATTTCACGAACCCCTTACTCTTCTCCTTTTCTAAGAACCAGGGTCCCAGTTCTCTCGAGTCCAGGACTCCCTCTCCCTCACCCCCAGCTCTATGTGTTCTAACCGGCAATCAGGACGCCGTTTCTATGCACCTCTTGCCTCCATATCTTACTCCTTTCCATCTGCCTCTGTTCTGAGGCTTGCTTCAGTAGGACCCTCACACATCATCCATCCCACTGTCTCTGGGACTCATCACTGCCAGCACCACCAAAGGAAAATCCAAACACCAAACCCACGATGACACAACAGGACAGAATGGAAGGTCCCCTATAGGGTTTCCAAGACTCCCATCCTTATGGACGCAGACTGCCCCGTCTTTCTCCGGTGGAGAGGCTGTGGGTTCGAACTGTTGATCTTTCCATCAGCAGCTGAGCACTTAACCATTAAACACAAAAGAGCATCCTTTAGGGACCACCATAGAGCCACCAGAAGATTCCACAAGGCCCAGTTTCTAATCGAATACCCGCCCACCAGGAAAAAAAAATCTCCTTTGTGTCTAACCTAAATCCTGCATGCTGCTTCTCTGTACACAGGCCACTGGGGTCTGGGGTTCTCAGTGTACAGGGTGTGGTCCTGTCAGGTGCACAGGGCTGTGTTTGTGTAACTGGTGGGGCAGCCAAACCAGAGCACAGGGGTCAAATTAATCTTTCTGCTCCGCTGGCCCTTTACCCTGCACTCCACCCACATGCCCAGTGTGGCTGGTCACCCAGGGCGAGCGAGCGAGTCCCTGTTCCCCCTCCCCACCCGCTCTCCCTGGGCCAAGACTTCTCTCTGGTGCCTCTTCCCCACATGACAGCCTCGTGCAGTTCACCCCCATCTGGGAGCATCAGCCCCAGCAGGCTTCATCCTCCCACTCCCAGCCACCACACCTCCCCCACACCAAAATCTCAACATCCTCCTCAACTCCAGGCCCAGGGGCTTTCAGTCTTGAGATAAAGACAGGAATTGAAATGGGGACAGGGTGTCTGGGGAAGGGGCCCCATTTGGTCAGCAAATGTTGGGGATGGCTTTCCCATTAACAGAAGAATAAACTGAGCCTTGGGTTGGTTAAGTCGCTTGGCTAAAGCCAACACAAAGTCACTGTCAAGGTCCCACACTCTCTTGCTCAGTCACGGCCCAGCGTCTCCCAGCCCAGCAAGGACTAGCAATCAGAGCGACAGACTAAGGACCCCCGAGGTTGGATGGGAGCTTAGACATGCCCGAAGTGTGCTCCTCAGTTTCCATACATGTAAAATGGGGATGAATAGCCCTTTCCAGCCCCCAGGGCTAAGGATCAGCTAAGAGGATGTATGTGTACTCATGCTCAGAAGCTAGAAAAAGGGGGAAACCGGCTGCCACGAAGCTGAGTCCCGTGCAGGACGCCCCCACGTGTGCCAAGGAGCACTGTTCCCCAGGGTTTCCTGAGCTCCAGTCTCTATGGATGCGGATTGGATTGTCAGGCCTTATTTCTATGGAAGCAGATTGGATGGTCAGGCCGTATCTCGATGAAAGCGGATTGGAGCCAGAGGGTAGTTTTGAACCGCCAGCCCTTAGGTTAGTGGTTGAGCACAAACCGTTTGCCTCATTCAAGGACCTCTCTAAACTGTGCGTGCTCTGCAGATGTAAGGGGGAAAATTGTTCCCTTCGTATTAATTAGTAATGCCACTTCATCCCTCGCTTGCTGTTCTCGGGGAGACAACTAGAGAAATCTACAAGTTACTGGTCCACAGGATTCTTTCCTGGCCCTCAGGCCCCCAAGCCCCCTTTCTCTCGTCCCACTCTCTGCTGGCGACAGAGGTGAGTAAGCAGGAGGGCTGAGCCTTTACCTAAGGCAGCTCCCCTTACATGGGGGATTGATTACACTGGGATCCAGAGTCTGACAGGGAATCAGAGACCTGCTGGGCTGTTTCCTGGAGAGAAAGACTTGGGGTTGGGTCTTCGGCAGCAGAGGAGAGGAACCAGGGGGATGGGCTGTTCTGGCTCTTTCCCCAGCTGGGCCACGGTGCTGGGCCCAGCCCTGAGCAGAGAGAGTGAAGAGCTACCGACAGAGACGGAAAGGGCCGTGTTCACCAGGCACCTGAGCCACGGGGTCTATGTGTGTGCTAGAGTGAAGATTAAACACCTCCAAGCACCGAGCCTTAAGCAGCAGGGAGTTCTCGCTCTGACAACGGTCTCAAGATAAGCAGTCTGGTCCCCTGGAGCCCTGCGACTGCATGAGGTCACTCACACGCCCAGGGGCCTTCCGGCCAGTTCTTCTCCACTGGTCAAGGCAGTGCCATCCTGCAGTGGGGGCTGAGTCACGACCACGGCTAGGTGTTGGCCAGGAGGAGGAGGGAGAGCATGGGGAAGGCCCGCCCAGCATCTTGAAGCCCGAGCTGGAAGGGGCTCCCCGCCCCACACTCACATGCCATTGGTGAAAACGCAGCTCTTCGTCTTTGTAAGAGAGGCTGGGTCGTGGAGCCCAGTGACCACCATCTATCAACCCCCGCGCTCCTTCTGCGGAAGGATGGTACAGGAGCCCTGGTGGCACTGTGGTTCAGCACTTGGATGCTAACCGAAAAGTCAGTAGTTCAAATCCACCAGCTGCTTCGCAGCAAGTGTGGCAGTCTGTTTCCACAGAGACCCTGTGGGGGCCTTTCTACTCTGGCCTGTAAGGTTGCCATGGGCTGGAATCAATTCAAGGGCAATGGGTTTGGTTCGAGGGGCTGGGGTGGAAGATTGGTGGAGGGGATTCTGGTAGGTGGCTAGCAGTCTGCCACGCAGCGCCGCCAGTGTGGGGAGCACAAAGAGAAAGTCGTTGGTGTGTCTGCCTGGTCACTGTGAACACTGCGACATTGGGCTCTCAAGGACTTGAGCTCTGGGGCACGTTGGAAACTGCCAAGGCTAACCCCAGGTGACTACCACCAGGGAAGGGACTCAAGGTTCTGAGAGAGAGGGAGGGGGCACCAGCTGGCAACATGGGAGGACAGCACAATAAAATGACCTCACCAGCTGGTGGGGTGTGGCTGTCACTGAAGCTCCTCTTTGGAACCCTTAAGTTGCCACAGAGCATGACCGAGACCACTGTAAATGATGGTGCTTCTCCGTCCCCTAGGACAAGACTCAGGACGGGTGTGTTGGCTCAATAGGTGACCACCCAGGTTAATAGACTTCGTCTGTTTGGGACCAGGAAGGACCCCAAAGAAGCAAAGACCACCCCAATCCTATGTTCCAGGAATTTAGCCTCTTGTGAGGGATCCGCATCAAGTTCCTGGTGGCATGTGGTCAAGTGTCCAGCTGCAAGGGCCAGAGGAGTCGGGGGATAACCAGAGCAAGCCAGGCAGGCTGCCTGGAGGAAATGGAGATGAAGCTAGACCACACGGGAAACAGAGACGTGGAGGAGGAGCATCCAAGCTGCCAGAAAAAGCATAAGAGAAGGGGCAGTCTTGAAGAGATGGGTCTTCTTGGGGCATGGGAATGTCAGGTCCTAAGTCCAGAGCTTTTCAGCCATTACCTTGTTTCTCCTTCCCAGCATCCTTCTGAAGTTGTCATTGTGTTGTTCACCAGTGCCACTGAGTCGGTTCCAATCCAGAGCGACACTATGCCCAGCAGAGAGAAACACTGTCCAGTCCTGCTCCCCCTCACAGTTGTTTATATGCCTGAGCCCATTGGTGCAGCCATGGTGTCAATCTGCGGTAGTTACAGAATCTGTTGTCCATTTGAGACTGAGGAATGAAGGGGTGACGTTTAGCCTGTCGATCAGGTCGCAGCTTGACGACATCATTTGGAGGTGTAAGGAGATAAATAGCTCGCTGGAGGCAGGACACACGCTCACTCCCCGTGAGACATTACTGACGACGAGCCTGATGGAGCTACACTGGTGCAGCCAGAGCCCTGGAGCTGGAGGAGCCACGTGGAGATACCTGCCAGCGCTGAGATGCTTCCACCGCCATTGGATCCACAAGACTTTCCACCCACCCGTCTGTGATTTTCCTGAATTTGGCGTCATTACATGTGTTTCATGAGTTTCAAGAGGGATTTATAGATTGGTCTCAAATATATGGGCTGCTATCAGACTTATGGACTTGAACTGGACTGGGCTGGGATGTTTTCTCAACATTCAATTACTCTTTGATAGAAAGCTCTTTCTTATACCCATGTGAGTCTCTCTGGATTTGTCTCTCTAGTCAACCCGGACTAACACACACGCTATCTCCTTAGGGGCTTTCCTCTTCTTCACCGCTGTCCCTCTACTTTACCAAGAAGGATGTCCTTCCCCAGAGATTGGTCTTTCCTGACCGCACGTCCAAAGGATGTAAGAAGAAGTCCTGCCATCCTTTCCGCTAAGGAGCGCTCTGGCCTTGCTTCTTCCAAGCCATATAGGGTTGTCCTTATAGCCTCCATGGTTCTTTCTTTCTGATACGAGAACATTTATTGCACAACGACATGTTGAAATCCTGAAGAAGCACTGGACGCTGCAACAGCTGCCGTCTTGGGTTTAGTGTTGTTCCTTCATGGAATCCACACCTGAACCTGTGGTAGACAGTTGTTCCATGTCTCACTCGACCAGTACTGGTGGTATTTCGTCTGTTAGTCTGGGCACTCCAGTTACACTTCCTCTGGTGCTTGACGGGGCGGGGGGCGGGGGCACATCTGCCACGGATCGACTTCTGTAGATAGGCAGTGGCCTTGGAGCCACAGCGGCAGCACAGGGTGTGCGTCTCTTTGCGGCGCTTTCCGGAGGATGACTTTTCCCTCATCATCTTGCTTCTGCCCATGGACCTTTCTGTATTCTTCTCCATCCAGCATGATTCAAAAGCATAGCTTCTTCTTCTGTCTTCTTTATTCAACGTCCTATTTTCACATGCCTATGAGGCCACTGAAAATGCCATGACTCTGATATGTGATTTATATGCCCATAAGCCTATTGGGGCAAAAAGAAAATACCATGGCTTGGGTCAGACACACCTTAGTCCTCAAAGTAGCATCCTTGATTTTCAATACTCTACAGAGGTCTTGAGCCGCAGAGTGACCTAATACAACTCATCTTTTCATCTCTTGACTGCTGCTTCCAAGGGCACTGATTGTGGATCCAAGCAAGACGAAATGCTTGACAACTTCTACCTTTTCTCCATTCGTCATGGCGCTACCTATTGGTCCAATTGTGGGACTTTGGGTCTTCTTTACATTGAGTTAATCCATGCTGAAGGCTACAATCCTTGAACTTCATCAGCAAGTGCTTCAAGTTCTCCTCACTTTCAGCAAGCAAGGTCGTGTCATCTGCATACCACAGGTGGTTAAAAAGCCTTCTTCCAATTCTGATGCCAAATTCTTCTTCAGAGAACCCGACTCTGATGATTTGCTCAGCATGCAGATTGAACAAGTATGGTGAGAGAAAACAACCCTGTCTGTCTCACACCATTCTTGATTTTTCAACCACGCGGTATTCCCTTGTTCTGTTCACACAGCTGCCTCTTCATCCGTGTGCAAGTTTGGAATGACCACAATGACTGGAATTCCCAGTCTTCATAAGGTGATCCACAGTTTGTCATGGTCCCCACAGTCAACTGCCTTGGCAGCAAAATACTTCTGGAGGTGCTGCTGTTACCCACGTTTTGCAGGTGAGGAATCTAGGCGCTCAGAGAGGTTCAGGAACTTGCTCACAATCACACAGCTGTCGCTGGTGGAGCTGGTGGCAGCGTCTGGGCCCTCAGCCTCTTCCCTGGGGTAGTGGCGGCAGCAGGACTACTCAGAACTGGCTGGCAGCCCAGGGGGTCCCATCTCAAGCTGGCAAGACCCTGCTGCTTCTTAACTCCCCGCTCAGCAGAGTGCTCCGGTCCTGCCCACAAGCCTGGCATCCTGCCTGCCCCTGAAGATGCCTTCAGTGGGAACCTCAGCCAACCAAGGTACCAGAAGGATGAGACAAGCAAAAATGCTCCCGAGGCTCCCGAGAACAATGAGGCTTCTGTGAGCAGACTGGGCAGGAGCACAGCCCTTGGAGGGCTGACAAGAAAAAGTCCCAGCCAGCCGATGTGTCCCCAAGGACACCTCAGAAGCAGCTGCCCACAGCCTGTTCTCTGTGCTCTGCCCCCTCCCCAACCCTAACCCAGGAGCCCAGGGCTTAGACATGTGCATCCTTGAGGTTGGAGCCCAGAGTCTGTGCTGGACGGGCCCAGGGCCCCCTGCCATGCTGGGACACCCAGAGGAGTTGCTGGTCCCCGACTCCCTCCTGCACCCTCAAGCTGAAGCCACTTGGTTCTAGGAACTCTACACCCGCTCTCCATGGCCCCTGCTCCCATGGGCAAATGGAGGTCAGGTTGGCAGGGCTGGCCAGGTGAGGAACTTGGAGTGTGGCCCGGCTGAAGTCCTGACTTGGTCCCTGTCCCCTTCTCTAGGGCCAAAAACCTCTCCCCAATCATGCCTCCCCTCTGCCATAGTTGGGAGTAGCTGTAAGGCCGGGAGGAGGCAGGAGGGAAGAGGAGCAACCCAGATGCCGAGTCCCCCAGCTTGGAAGACAGCAAGAAGGGGATATAGCAACAGGTGGGGTGCCCGCACGTTTCTAAGGATCTGTCCTCAAACCCATCTGACCTCATTCTCTTGCTGCCCAAGCTCTACCCTGGAGACCCACGGTTATCAATTCCATGTTCCTCTAAACGTCCCGGTTCTCCATGAACTGAGGGCCCAGGACCCCTACACCCTGGCCTGAGCAGCAGCTCCTCCACCCAGGTTAGTATGCATTCGGTTGAAGGCCCCAGAGTTGGAGTTGCAGTCGGAAGGCTGTTGAGTCGATATTAATAGCCTGGAACTCACCCCTCCCCACCTCCAGCCCTATTCTCCGTGTTTCCAGGCCAGTTCGAACTGCCTCCATCACCCTCGCACATTCCGCAGATTTCCGGTTCTGAGCAGAATTGTTTCCATGCCCTGAAAGCTATAGGGCTGCCCCCCTGTGAGCCCTGTCCCCTGGCTCCCTGGCCCTGTCTCTGCAGAGCAGCTGCCCGCCTCTCCCTCAACAAAGCGGGCCAGAGCTCACCCCATCAGAACATGCCTACACCTGGGGAGACTGCTCCTCTGGGAGAGAGGGGGGGTGGAGGTCCCTGAGTGAATTCCTTTTGGTGGAGGGCGAGCCTGGTTCCTGCTCCAGGCTGGGTGGGGCGAGCCTGACTGAGCTATCTCCTGGGCTCTGCCACAGCCCGCTGCAGTGACCTTGGGTAGCTCACTCCTCCTTCGGGTTTTTACTGATAAATGAGGAGAGTGAGCCCGGTGGACAGACACAGGGCCCTTGCTCTCCCTGAGGCCCTGCACTGTGATTTCCTCTCCTTTCGGATGCTTGGGGGTCTGAATCTCTCCAAGCAGCCCATCCAGATTCGGCCCTGAGGTCCCTTCCAGTATGCTGTCCCCCAGTGCTAATGCCGTGTGCCTCCTGAGAAGCGGCTCTCTGCCTGCTTCTTCCAGAGACTTCCTCCCAAGGTCTGGTCCCCATCTGAACTTGCACCCCCAGTGCCCAGCACAATGCCGGCCAAAACACAGGCTCCCTGCGTGGAAGGACTGAGCACAGGTTGGGGTCACTCTGTTCACCTTGGCTTCCAAGCTCCCGAAAGACCTAAGATGCTTACAACTGGACCTGGCACCCCAGGCTCTCCCTGGGGAGACAGGCAAGAGCAAGGCTCAGCTGGAGTAGGGCTGCAGCCTCCGGTGCCCAGGCACTCACTCAGAGGCTGGTGGCTGCAGGCTGGGTCAGAGCCTACTACCCCAGGGCAGGGGGGTGGGGAATTTTCTGTCTTCATCCTTCAGGTGTTTGCTTAAGTCACCTGGCTGCTCTGCCCAAGACGTGACCCCACCCACATCTTTGGCACAAGCCTGCACCAGACACACGTGCAGGAAGCCTGCAGGCACAGGTAGGGCCAGAAGGGCACAAGGCTGGGCCAAGATGGTGGAGTGAGTGTCTTTCTTTGGGTGAGGGTGGGTGGGAGGTCATTCTGGCCTCAGTTTACTCATCTGCAAAATGGTTTTTAGATTAACTCGGAGGTGAGGTGTGTGTCAGGAGGTAGCATAACCCAGTAAATCCCCAAACCTGCTTGGTGTGAGTAGGAGAGAGTGCTGTGTTCATACAAGGTATGACAATGCGCTGAAAAACAGTCAAGCTCTAGAGAAGAGAGGAGCATGGGAGTATGCTTGAAGGCCAAGAAGCCGGTGCCGATCCACAAGTCAGAGCGGGCTTAGGTACAAGGTGGGAACCGCTTCTATGGCAGCCCTGTCTCACTTCCCCCTGCAGTGATCACCCCGGGGTCTATAGTTCAGGTCTCCGGCTGTGGCAGCCCCTCCGTGTCTCTTCTTGTGGGAAGTCTTCCCTGAACTACATCCCCTCCCCTCAAAGGTTGGTCTCTCCTGGGTTCTCCCAGAATGCCCCAGTTTCCGTGTTACAGTGGTCTCTTCACGTTGCCGTCTTCCTCACCAGAATGCGTGCATTGCTTAGCGGGGCCCTAAGGAAGTACCCCGGGCTGGGAATGTAGAAGAACCATCTATTGGCTCCGGTTTCTGGAGAGTGGGAGTGTGAGATTCTCTTGATTTTGTCTGCGATTGAGGGCGAGAGCATGCTCCTGGCCTCTCTCCTCGTTTCTTACAATTCCAGGCGTGCCTTGGTTGGCAGTGGCATCTCCGCCTGGCACCTCCCTGTCTCTCCGCTCGTGCTCGCGCGTCTTCTCTTTCCACAGGACATCACTCAGTGTGACCTCACGTTAGCCTGTTGGTATCTCGTGCATTCAAGTTACTTCTGACGCGTGGACCCCCGGCGCATTACAGAGCAGAGATGCCCCATAGGCTTTACTTGGCTGTCATCTTTCTCTTTGCTAAACAACTTTTTATTGTAAATCTGGTGGACGTTGACCGCGTAGATCATTCGTTTTCCATTCAGTGGTCGATGTGCCTTTTCTTTCCTCTCCTTCGTTGCATCCCACCCCCCACCCCCATAACCTCACTCCATTCCCATGTTTCCTGGTTCCATTTCTTCCTTCTTTCTAAGATCTCTTAAACTTTGCCCTTAAACAAATGCTGTCCTTCTGAATCTCAAATGGCCGATTAGTCCTGGTGGCATAGTGGGCTCCCCATGGGGCTTCTAACCTCAAGGTTAGCAGTTCAAACCCACCAGCAGCTCCACCAGACAAAGATGAGGCTTTCTACTCCCACTAAGATTTACAGCCTCAGGGACCCACAGGGGCAGTTCTGTCCATGGGGTTGCTATGAGTTAAAACTGACTCTATAGCCGTGAATACAAACCTCTTTAGTGTTATTGTCCTCTTTGTAGATGTGTTGCTTGTCTGAAAATTGAACCATGGGGGTGAGTTCCATTCCAGACCTGAAGGGCGACTAAAGGCCGTGTGGTAGTTACATAATCTGGTGTTGATTTGGGACTTGAGAGGATTAAGAGTGAAGGGGTGGAGTCTAGTCTGTCAATCAGGTCACAGCCAATGAGACCTCTGTGGGCATAGCCTTCTCCTGAGGATTCTGTGAAAACTCTGGTATTTCCTCCTTGGAAGCGGGAGTCACTTTCTCATCTGCTCACTCCCTGCGAGACCCTCTACTGACAAGGCTCACTCGTTCGAGACATCCATGAGGAGAAGCCACATGGACCTCGTCAAGGGTCTTGCTCTTTTTCTCTGACCTTCTGCTTTTCTGACATCTTTGTCCAGGGACAGGTCTCTCCTGATCACATGACCAAAGTACGTGAGTTGAAATCACACCATCCTCACTTCCAAAGAGCATTCTGGTCCTCCTTTCGATCCACATTTGTTTGTTCTTCTGGCAGTTCACAGCATGTTCAATATCGTTTGCTAACACCTTAATTCAAATGCATCAATTCTTCTTCAATCTGCCTTATTCATTGTCCTAATTTCACCTATGTATGATTGAAAAGACCATCTTGGGTCAAGGCCATCTTAGTCCTCAAATTTACATCGGTGATAGGTAAGTTTATTGTGCCAACCTGGCCAATAGGAACATGTGGGCTTAATAAGTTTCATTGGAGGGTAAAAAGATAAATGGCTCAGCGAGCCCCACCCCACTCTGTCTCTTGCTCCCTGGTGGTCGGACTACCATGTGTCTACTTTAACTAGTTCTCTGTCTCAATTTGTGAGCTACACTACCTGTGAGACAGCCAACATGTGTGTGGTAGTTAGATGATTGTCAATTTAAGGATTAAGCATATAGGGGTGGAGTCTAGGCTGTCAATCAGGATATGGCCAATGAGATCTCTGGGTGGGCATGGCCTTCTTCTAAGGATTCTGGAAAATCCTGATTTTCCTCCTTGGAGGTGGGAGACTCTGTGCTCACACCCCGGGAGACATAGCAGCTGATAAGACACATGAACCCACCCTGATGCAGCCCTGGGTGCTGGAGAAGCCATGCAGAGACCCCTGCCAGAGCTGAGATATTTCCAATGCCACTGGACCCAAAGACTTCCTAATCACTGGCCTGTGATCTTCTACATTCAGCATCATTGCATGTGTTTCATAAGTCTGAAGAGGACTTTATAGATTGGTATCGGACATATGGGCTAATATCGAACTTATAGACTTGACCTGGACTGGGCTGGGATGTTTTCTCAATGTTCGATTGCTCTTGTATATAAATCTCTTTCTTATACACATATGAGTGTCTCTATGAATGTGTTTCTCTAGTCTACCCTGAGTAACACACCATGGATCATGTTGCTAGAGATTGAGGTTCCATTGAGCCCTGCTTCGCCCTGCTGCTGCTATGTGCCTTGCTTGGGCCTGAAGCTGTTAGATCCCGTCGTCTTGCATTGCTTGTGTTCCAGATTCCATCCAGTCCTGCTTCGCTAAGTTGCTGAGCTGCTGACTGTTTGTGACCCGCCCTGCTGTTTGCGGCTTGTGGCCAGACTGCTTGCATGGCCTAGGAAAGACTCAGCTGTCTTCATTGACCTTGGTTCCCAGCAGCCCTAGTGAGTTGAAGGACTTCCAGTATATTAACTGTTCGACAGAAGTGAGTTGAACTGAGCCCTCTCTACTGCTGTGTGGACTAATTAGCTGTTAAATTCCTTTGTGCTGTAGCTATCGATCTATCTCTCTACAGCTATCCATATTTATATAATCATAAATGTTCTGCTTGTGTTTTTCTAGAGAACCCTATCTAACAAAACATCCTTGCTCTTCAACACATCAAAGAGATCATGTGCAGCAAATTTGTTCAATGTCATACCTCATTTGATTTCTTGACTGCTGCTTCCATCAGCATTAATTGTGGATCCAATCAAATGAAGTCCTTGACAATTTCCATCTTTTCTCTATATGTGTTATCTATTTATCCAGTTGTCAAGATTTTTATTTTCTTTACATTGATTTGTAGCCCATACTGAAGGCTTCAGCTGTTGATCTTCATCGGAAAAGGCTTCACATTTTCTGTCAGCTTCACTGTGTCATCTGCATATTACAGGTCATTAATGAGCCTTCCTCTGATCCTGATGCCAAGTTCTTCTTCATATACTCCATCTTCTCAGAATATTTGCTCAGCATACTGATCAAATTAGTATGATGGAGAACTACAACCCTAAATAACCTATTTTCTAATTCACAGTCGTATGTTCTGTTCATACAACCACCCCTTGGTCCGTGTATGGGTTCTACGCGGACACAATGAAGAGTTCCAAAATTCCCTTTCTTCTAAATGTTATCCATAGTTTACTATGGTGCGCACAGTGGGATCACTCTGCATTGTCAATTAAACCCACGTAAGCCTCTCTCTAGTACTCTCTGCTTTCATCCAAAATCCATCTGACACCAGCCATGATGGCACGCCCTCTTCGGAACCCGTCTAGAATTTCTGGCTGCTCCCTGTTCATGTGCTCCTGCGACCATGCTCTTCAGCAAAACTTGACCTTGCATAGAATGTTCACAACGTTGTTCGACAATTTCTGCACCGTGCTGGGTCATCTGTCTTTCAGTCGGCTGGCCAGACAGCTGTCTTCCACATTTGTTGGCATAGATGAGTAAGTGCATCTGGGGCTTCATCAGCGGGTTGAGACATCTCAATATGCAAAGACACATGCAGAAATATCCTCTGTCAGGCCTCTGTAGATGCGTGGAGATTGTCCCGCTCTTGGCTAGCCTTTACAGAAGCAGATCACCAGGCCTTTGTTTCCGATGTGCTGGCTGGGTGAACTCAAACCACCAATCCTTCAGTTACCAGTGACCAGTCCATTGGAAACTGCTCTGTCCAGGGACCACTTTGCTGTTAAGCTAACTGATAACAACCAAAGACTCGATTTCCAAACAAGATCATGCTCACAAGTACTGGAGGTTACAACTGCAATATACATTTTAGGGACTCTCATTCAATTCATCATACTATGAGATCTTTTCAGGGCAGGGGCTATGTTTTACTTTTCTCTGGAATCCCGGGACAGGATCCTAACACTCAATAAAGGTTTGTAAGTGAACAAATGAATGAGTCAATCAATACAACTTTCCACCAAAAGAGGCAGGGGAAATGGTCTGTTACCAAAGAAGACGCTGAATCTTTCCAGAGCCAGGTAGCGGGTTAATGCTTACTACTTTTTATCACAGACAACAATGCAACCAAGATCATGACTAAACTCCTTCGGACCTTGTGTCGTGTGTTCCTCTCTGTATTTCTAAATCTTAGTCTTCTTTCTCTGTGGGTTTCTCGACCACCAAGACCAGCCATCTTCACCCCAGTTACCTTCAGAGAAGCACCTGAAAGGGAGGTTGATGGTCCCTAAAAGAAGGAAGCCTGCGTAGGATCTCAGTCTGACCTTTGCAGATTGAGAGCAGCGTGATAGGAGGCACTGAGCGCTGGGTTGGAAGCCACAATGGCCGAGTTAGATTCCTGTCTCGTCCATTGAGATCTGTGCGGCCATGGACATGTTTTTTTCACTTCAGTCAGCCCCAGTGTCCTCCTCTGGAACACGAGGGCAGCGATGCCTTGTTCCCGTGGTTGTTACAGGAATGAAGCCGTGTAATGTAGGTGAAAGCTCCCTGCAAACTCAGTGTTGACATGGGAAGTTCTTCAGGCTCGTGGGCCACTGACTCACTCACAGAGCTCCCAAGACATCAGCTCGTAGACCAGAATGTCTGCAGATCAAGTGAAAATGAATCTGAGCCTCCAGGCTGTCCTCAGTGTCAGCTGGACAGTGCAAGGAAGGAATCAATTATAGCCAGAAGAGTCCCTGGTGGACATGATATCCCAACAAGGGGACATAGTTGTTTGATCTTGATGGCCAACTGTCACCTAGAAGGAAAGCCTAGTGACTCATCTGCTCTCTAGGAATTACCTGGCCAACATTTAGAACAGGTCAGGCCACCCCACCACTGGACAGTGCTGGCAACACAGGAACAAATGGGTGCCCTGTGGCTCTGCTTGGTTTAAGACGCCATCCGGGTAGCCCTGCTATCAGACAGAGAGCACTGGCAAGCCGATCGGGGCTGATGTCGTTAGGTCAAAATGTAATATCTTATCACTTGGTCTCCCGCTCAGTTTAAAAAAATAAAACAAAGGGGAAAGACAGACACAGAGGGTGGAAAAGAGGACTGGATGCAAAGGGCTTATGTGGAGAGCAAATGCTTTGAAAATGATGAGGGCAAAGAATGTACAGATGTGCTTTACACAATTGATGTATGTATGGATTGTGATAAGAGTTGTATGAGTCCCTAATAAAATGTTTTAAAAAATAAAATAAATAAAAGACATTTCAAGCAACAAAAAAAAAAAGAGAGAGAGGAAAAAAAGAAAAAAGACAGACAGACACATAGATGAAGCCCCTGGTGAATACCACGGACCAGGGATTTGAACAGCCTTGGGAACGTGCTGAATGCACTGGAAGGTGGACTGCTGCGGATGCAGTTAAGATCCATGTCAACTTGTCTTAGTTTTTATTGTTTTCTGCTTTCTTTTCAATTGAGTTTTTTTTTCCTGTTTTACCTTGTTGTTCGTGTTCGGTTTGTTTTTTCATGTTTTTCTGCATGTGAGATCCAGGTCAGGTAAAACTATAGAGACAGTAACTTGATGGATGGTTCCTTCAGGGTATGGCAGCGTTGCAGGGGAGGCTGAGGGTGGGGGTGCGTGGATGCGTAGCTAATAACGATGAGTCCAGGAATGAAGAAAATCTTGAAAAACTGATTGTGGAGGTTGTACAACTCTTCGTGATGTGATTAAACCATTGAATTGCACGCTATGTGAGTTATATGCGAATGAACTGTGGGGGGGGAAATGGAATGAAAAGTTACCACTCATTGAAGATTTTTTATCCGTTCCATAAATATACATTAAGCTCCTACTAAGTGCGTAGCATTGAGTGAGGCTCTGGGGATTCACAAACAAACAAGACAGACACTGCCCTGCCCTCCTGTTGGCACAGTCACAGTATGGAGAGGCAGGCTGGTACCTACCGTATATACTCGTGTATAAGCCGAGTTTTCTCAGCACATTTTTTATGCGGTCTTTGTGGGTGCCTCGGCTGATATTCAGGCCGGCTTATACTCGAGTATGTCTGGTACTTAGCGTGAGTTGGGATGCTGCTGCCAATACTCTGATGGTGAAGCAGAGGGAGCCTGGGCCAGGACTCGGGAGAAGCATCCACGCTCACATCCTCCCCTCAACGAGGTGGCTGACACAGAGAGGTCACTGCCCTCCAGGTGCTGCTCAAGGTGCCCAGATGCACCTTGACACTGCGTGATTGCAGGTCCCCACAAGCAATGCATCTACGTACTCTCCTTTGGGACACTGTGTGATTGTAGGTCTCCACAAACAATGAATGCATCTATGTACTCGCCTTTGGGTTGGGCTTTCAGATCATCTGCTCTTTCATTCGCCCAACAGATACAGGTGGAGTCCCCAGTACACCCTGGCAGTCAGTGAGAGCATTCTCCCCTTCCATCCTGAAGAATAGTGTATCTCATCGGCAGTTATCGGTCTCCGGGGAGGTTTGTGGGCAGCAGTGAGGTGATTCAGTGGAGCTTCGAGACTTAGACGGACTAGGAAGGAAGGCCTGGCTGTCGACTTTAGAAAACCGGTTGATGCAATGCCTATGGACCACAACAGTCCAATCTGCAGCCAGGGCCTGCGCACCCTTCTGTTCTGCTGGGCACAGGCTCACCCGGAGTTGGGGGTGACTTCATGACAACAACAGTGTACACTGACAGAGTTCATCCACCTTCCCAGGGGGACTTTCTGCCCCCCTTCCCTGTACAAATCCCAAGCCCAGTCCACCTCAGAATCCCACTTTTTTTCTCTGGAAAGGTAGGGTGACCAATTCAGGACAGGGAAAATGCTGCCCCAGAAACACAGGAAGGAGTGCCTGCTGTCAGAGGGGGTGTGTCAGCCCAGGTAGACTAGAGAAACAAATTCATAGACATTCACATGTGGGTAAGAAAGGGCTTATATACAAGAGCAGTTGAGAAAACATCCCAGCTCAGTACAGATCAAGTCCATAAGTCCAATATTGGCCCGTATGTCCAATACCAGTCTACACAGTCCTCTTCAGACTCATGCAACACATGCAATGACACTGAATGCAGGAAGATCACAAGCTCGTAGGTGCAAAGTCTTGTGGGTCCAGTGGCGCTGTAAGCATCTCAGCGCTGGCAGGGGTCTCCATGTGGCTCCTCCAGTTCCCAGCGCACAGGGTCTATCAGCACAGTGCCATGTGTCTTGTCAGTAGAGCGTCTCTCAGGGAGTGAGCTGTGAGAGGATGCATCTCCCACATCCAAAGAGGAGCTCCAGCAATTCCCAGAATCCTCAGGGGAAGGCTACGCCCACACAAGAGGCCTCATTGGCTATACAATGATTGACAGGCTAGACTCCACCCCTTCACTCATAATCCTCTCAAATTGGCAACAGATCATAAAACTACCGCAGGGGTCTTTCATCTCAAGAACTATGTTTGAGAAGCCCCCACTTGTCCTCCCACATGGGTCTCCAGAGCTGCTTTCTAGGGTTCTTCCAAAGGGCCAACTGGGCAGCTATAAGCTGGCAGGCAAGCCACAGCTTGGGCAATGCCACCACCCAAACCCACTGCCACAGAGTCGACTCCAACTCAGAGTGACCTTATAGGGCAAAGGAGAGCCGCTCCATAGCGTTTCTGCCGCGCTCAGTGCTTGTGGAAGCAGACTGCCTCATCTTTCTCCCGGGGAGTGGCTTGTGGATTTGAACTGCTGCCCTTTCAGTTAGTATCCCAGCACTGCACCTCCTGTGCTACCAAATCGAACTGGAAACCCAATGCCCAGCCACAGCGGCCCTGCAGGACAGGGTGGAACTGCCCCTGTGAGCTTCTGAGACTGTGACTCTTTAGGGGCGTAGAAGGTCTCATCTTTCGCCCGCGGAGAGACTGGTGGTTTCAAATCGCTGACCTTACGGTTTGCCGTCCACCCTGACCTACTGTGTGGTCGAGGAGGGCACTGATTCCAGGGGAAGGCAGGCGTCTGTGGACGGGAGCTGTGCGCCGTGATGTCACTTACATAACACGGTTGTAAGCCGCTGGAGCATCTTGACCAGATCCCAAACCACCATTTTCCATGCACTCGACCAGGGGGTTCGGGGAGCAGGGAATTCTTGCCATCGCACTCATGGGTACGTGGGACTTAAGATCAGGGACAGAACCGGGAATGGGGCCTCAGACGCAGCCCCAAGAGTCCCCGGGGCTTCCGGTCATGGTGTGTCCCTTCTGTCAGGGCACTCAAAGGGCCCCTGTCCACATCCCTCCAAACTTCAAAGCAAGCAGCCCCAGGACCCAACCCCTAGGGTGGTCTCAATGAGTCCCATTGTCCAAGGGGCGATGGGGCCTGACCCCCCAGCCCCATGAGCAACCGGACAGCAAGCTCGGAAAGGAGTCTGCCTTGCCCTCCTCCCCAGCTTCAGCTGGCCGCCTTGGGGGAGCCTGTGGGGCAGGGGCCCCGCTGAATGTGACCTATTGTCTCCGGGGTGGATTTAGGAAGTGCCAAGCTCCCATCAAACAGCCCTGCTCCCCAGGTAAAACAAAAAAAGGGCTGTTCATTTGGGACCTTTCCCCCCTTATCTCCTTTTCCTATCTCCTCGGGCTTAACTATGAGGTGTAGTGTTCAAAACCACTTCCCCTCTGAGCCAATCAGAAGCCGGGGCCCCCCCGTGGCCCTGAGGTAGAGTTATTTATAAACGCCCTCCCTGGATTATTTGAGCAGAGCCTTCGCACACCTCTGGAACACCTTTCGGCCGCCGGCTCCCCAGACACACCTGCAGCTGTGCCCTGCCCAGCTCTGCTCGCCTACCGGTAAGCCCCACCCCACCCACCCCACAGGACTGGGGTCACCCCTTGAAAAGGTCAGGTGCCAGGGAAGTGGGTGGCAGGGTGGCAGGAGCCAGCCGGTCACGGGCGTGAGCTGTCCGCCAGCCCAGACTCTAGTGGTGAGAACGCTCTGGCCTCTGGGTCAGAGAGCGGCCCCTCAGCTCCACAGCCCTGAGCTGGGTCATCCGGTCCTCACTCGCGGCCAGGAGCCCAGTGGCAGGTGGGAGGCTGCAGGGGGGCTGGTCACACAGAAACTGCTCCGACCTAAAAGCTCTGCTTCACCCCAAACAGAGAGGGGCCAAACAGCCAGCTTCCTTGTGCAGCCTCCCTCAGCCCGCCAGTCTTTGAAGGTGCTGGCTCCTCTCTCCCCCTTTCTGCCCATGACTTGGGAGCAAAAGCTGTGCGTGCCCGGCTCACCAGCCTACAGCGTGGGGCTGTTGCCCCCTCTCTCTGCCCCACACACCCTCCTTCACTCGTGCCCTCCCCACGGGACAGCCCGTCTGTCCTCACGAATCCTGAGAAGGCAGGAGAATGAAGGTGGGGGGAGCTGACGAAGGAGTGGAAGGCAGGCAGGGAACAGAACTCAGGAGACGTGATTTCCAGGCGAATGCGCCAACACAAAAGGGCTGGGGCCAGGACCGTGGAGGATAAGCCAATGCCACTCATTGCCAGTCTGTCCCTCAAGGAGTCCCACGCTGCCCTCAGGTGGTGCCCTCGGTTCCCCAAACCAGCTCACAGGGCCCAGCCTCGGTCTACACATCTCTCAGCATTCTAGAGACAATGGCCCCCGGGGGCTCTGCCCTGTGGGGAAGACTGCCCTTCTGGACAGGGACCTTTCAGTGTGCTCAGCTACTGGAACAGGACAGACCCAGAGAATGGCTTCTCTCCTGGAGCCTGCCTGCTCCCCCACTCTCTCTGCCGGCCCTGCAGTTCAGATATCGGGCAAGACCCTCCCTGAGCAGCAAGAAGCCCAGTCCACTCACCACTCCCACCATAGGATGGGCTTCTTGGCCAATCCAGAGCCCGGCCAACTGTCAGATGCCCACTGGCATAACATACTAGGGACAAAATGAAGTGGGTTTTTTTTTGCTCTTTAACGAATGTGCTGAACTGACCCAAACAGGCAGAGACTGATCACCACGGGGGTTCCCTGAGGGGGGTGTCAAGCAAGTGGCACAGAGTGGGGGCTTCAACACTTGGAAGAAGGCAGCTGGGAGAGATCACACTCCCCACCCTCCTCGGCCCATGGCCTCTCTGGGGGTTGAGCTGGCTTCCTTGGGCTAGAGCATCCAGACCCTCCCGTCCACTCCCCTGCCTCTGAGGCCAGCCCTGACCCCCTTAATGCCTGGGGGACATCTCACCTTATGTGTCTGTCTCTGTGACCTTGTTGGCTCTTACAAAGTCAAGCTGTCATCCCTTTTGCTAGAGATTGTTTCCTCTGCCCAGCACCCATCCCCCTGTCCCAAACCAAGAAAACTAAGAGGGAGGCAAAGAGCGGGCTTGACAGTAAGGGGTTCGGATTTGGGAGAGGGTAGCATGGTGGATCCAGGAGCTCTGTGATGCCCTGGTTAGGGTGGGAAGCCATGAACCAAAAGGTCGGTGGTTCAAATTCACCAGCCACTCCAAGGGAGACCGATGTGGTCGTGGGCTTCCCTACAGATTTACAGCTTTGGGCAGCATGGAAGGGAGGAGGGGGCTGGAGATTTGCCTAAGGAACGTGGGGGCAGTTGCAAGAAAAAGTATACATAAAATGCCTCCCAGGTTCACGTGCTCCCGCCTCCTGCCAGGGACATGCCCTCCCCACCCTACCAGCCAAGATCCCCCAGCCCATACCTGGGCATTCAGAGCCTGCCCTAGGAGGCCCCCACCTTGGGTGAGATGGGAAGCAGCCTCCTTGGCTAAGGCAAAGTGACCTTTCCTCTCCTAGAACTCAGCAATCAGCCTGCTAGGGACCGACCCTCGATAAGGATTCTGGGCTGGGTTGACCAAGCAAGGCTGCTCCCCGTGCCTGGCCCACGTGCCTCCGTCACACACACACACACACACACACACACACACACACACACACACACACACACTCAGGGCAGGGCAGGGCAGGGCAGGGAGGAAGTCAGGCTGGGCTGCAGTGACAGGCTCACCTGGAGACCTGACAGCAGACACCTCTCCTTCCTGCTCCGCAGGCATTCCGCCCTCCTCTAAAAAATATGTGCTGGTTCTCTTCTCACAGGGCCTGGCAGATCTGGGGGGAGCAATGGGCCTGGTTGGGGGTGGAGGGCACAAGGGTACCTGGGAAAGGAAGACCAATGAGAGGCGAGCAGCCTGCTGGGGATCACAGAGAGCGAATCCCCCAGTGTACGTACGGGAAAGGCTATACATCCACATCCAACACACAGCAGAAAGGCCCTCTGACTCCCGGCGGGCTCCTGTGTAAGAGCCGACCTCTGCTCCCCAGGGCCCAAGCCTGTCTCCCCAGATGCCTCCAGGTGGTCTTGAACTTTCTGTTAGCAGCCGTGATAACTGGTCACGCCATGCCGGGAAACCGATACAGTCGCAACAGTACAATTCGAGGGTCAGGCCTGTCCCAGGCTTCAACGTCCCGGGCATTCGCCATCCAGCAAACCCCCCTCCACCCACAGGACATGGACATACAGACCCCTGTCAGAATGTGATCTGGGGGGAGGCATTTAGGGGGTCCTTGTGGGGAAGCAGGGTGTTAATGAGAGGCCTCTACTCTGTGCCCTCCCCATGGGATAATTTCTCCCCACCCAACTCCCACTCCTCAGCTATGCAAGACCCCTGCACCCCTCCAGTCCTAGACTGGATCCCAGCCCCTACCAAGCCTTCGGGCTTTGTCCCTTTGCCCTCCGTACCTACTCACTGCTCTTCCCTGCTCTCTGGCTACTTCCCAGGAGTACACAGCCCGCCCCCAAGTCTCTCCAGCTCTCTTGGGACTGCCCTGATCTCCTTCACAGTGGGGGAGGGTGGCAGGGTCACCTTTGTGTTACTCAGCACTGTCACATGGCACCTGCTCTTTATGCCTGTTCCCGTGGGAGGGGGCTGGGGTAGGGGTGGGGGGCTGGCTCTGACCCACACCAACGCTGGCTGTAGGGCACTTGACTGTTAGCAGCAAAGCTGACCCAGGGGCAGGGCTAGATGTTTGTTTAATCAGGGATCAAGCCATCAAGTTCCCTGGAGTTCTCTTCTTTTCTTCCTTCCCACCCCAAACCTGGCCCTTGTGGGGCCCTCTCTGAGGTCCCAAGGATCCCACAGTCCCCTTAAATCCCTGTTGGGACCCCCTAGGTCCTCCCCATCCCACCCCGGCACTATTTCCACTCGTTTCTGCCTCTCCCATCCCCCCTTCCTGCACCTTGGCTCAGTGGCCTAAAGGACACCCTGCAGATGAAGTAACCCCCCCCCCTCGTGAGCCCCACCCCACCTCAACCCTGTTCTTGGAATTAGGAAGTGTGGTGAGGGCACCTCCTCACCAGGGGCTGTAGCAGCTGCTGGCGCTACAGATTGGAGACTCTCCTTGTCCCAGAAAACCGAGGCCGGAAGGAAGGCAGAGCCCCTGACAGGTGACAGGCCCAGAAGTCCTTCCTGTCAGCCGGGAGGCAAGGTCACTAAGGTGGTTTGAATAGGGCACTTTGAGTGACAGCCCCCAGATGTCAGGGATCGGTGTCAATCCTGTAGTTCACATCAAGGACCCGGTTTGGATCTCCATCCCACCTCTCTCCCCAAGACTCCACTGTGAAGCGAGAGGACTGAACTTGAGTAGGTCTTGGGGGTGCGCAACTTTCATTAGATGGCACACTGGAAGCTTGTGGTTTGGGCCGACCCAGCAGTGCCACGGAAGAAAGGTCTGGAGATCTACTAAAGAAACAGCCACTGACAACCCTGCAGTGCTCAGTCCTACTCAGCACAGATGTGGTCACCGGGAGCTGGCACAGGATCCACAGCGACTGGACTGGGTGGCAGTTTTTCTTTGGTTTGGTGTTTGGCTGTCTGTTTTGAACTCACACGGAGCTCAATTCTATGAATCCGACTGGCTACCAGGTACTCTCCTTTATGACCGTGAAAGCTCCGCTAGGCTTCTTCTCTCCCCAGGGCCCAATTTCTGGGGTGAAATGCATGGGGGACGTGGGCATGGTGGTAAAGCCAAGGAGCTCTTTTCTCTCTCGACCTGTGTAAGCACCCAGTCTCCCATCTGTAGGGAACCTGGCCCAAAGGGGCAGAAACAGTCCTGAGTCCTCCACCTATTGTTCTCTGAAGGCACCAGCATCCCCTTCTACCCGCCTTCCCTGGAGGGGACAGCCAACAATGGCAAAGCCAACACTGGTGTTCTGGCGGGCAAGGTACAGATAATCTTGTCTAGAGAACGCGGGGTCAAAGAAAGACCCTTAGCAAAGGCCACAGAGTTGATGAGGAAGACTGGGAACAGGGGGAAGGAGCCCCAAGGCTCTAGAAACCGTGTGAACCTGGCCCCATCGGGGACCCAAGGACTGCTTCACGGCCCTATCTGAGAGTTCTATAGGGGCTCTCCCCCCTACCACCACCACCACCACCACCAAATCCCCTGAATGTACAAAAACAAGGCCAGAAGTTGAAAAGACTAAAATGACATAAGACCAAGCTTGCCCGTGACCCTCCTGGCAACGAGGGAGCTGACGGTTTCTGAGCAGGGAGCGCAGGTCAGAGGCCTGTGACGAGGCTGGAGCTGGCTGGGACACTGGAATGAATGGAGACCGGAGGAGCAGCCCAGTGTGGAGGCTGAGGAGGAGGCAAGGGCAGAGGGGTGGGCCTGACTGATGGGGAGAAAGGTTCCCCTGGGAAATGGGGAAATTAAGAAGGGAGGCCAGTTTAGTTGGGGTCAGGTGTGATCTACAAGCTACCCTCCCCAGACAACCTTCAGATCAGCCTGGGCAGGGGCTCATGGCCCCCCCTGGTGGTCGACATGAAAGCAGTCTCCCATTGCCCTTTCTTTGCAGGGGGCGGGGGGGGGGGTGCTCTCTTCAGCTGCCTCAAACCCCTCCCTTAAACTATTTGGTTGCTCCTTTGAGAGCGGTCTGTTCTGAAGGGTCACACTCCCCTTCCGAGGTGGCCAGAGGACTCACCCCGCCCCACCCACCCTGCCCCCTGTAAAGCCAGCCCCTCCCCAGGAACCAGTAGGGAGGAGGAGCAGGGCCGAGGGAGGGTGCCGGGCTGGGAGCCTCAGACGGGCCTCTCCTCAGGAAGGAAGCACCCTCCCCTCTTAATAATAGTAATCACGGCCGTTACATGGGGGCCGATGAAAGGCCAGCCACTTCATCCGAGTGATGTCATTTAATCTCCTCGCCACCCGAAGGGACTGTCATTACCCCATGTGCCGATGAAGAAACCAAATCCTTGCACCCAGGTCATTCGGACTAAAACGGGGTGCTGCTTCCCATCGGCGACTCTGCCTCTCATGTCTCACCTGGTTGTCACCCTGACTCATCGCTGCCCGGGTCTCTGCCAAAGCGTCCCTGACAGATGCCCAATGAGGACGCGCTCAGTGCCAGGCTCCAGGCCCAGTGCAGGGCTGTGGGTGGTCTCAATCCCACCTTCACCCACCCCCCCAGCGAGGTCCTATCGGTGGGGGTCCGCCCGCACCCAGCCCTTGCTCATAGTTCTCTGGGGACCTCCCTACCTGACACCAAGTGAATAGAATGTGCCGGCCCCACCTTCATCAACCTGAGCACAGTTCTCTTAACAATAACAACCTGCATCGACATGCTCCTTGAACATTCTCTGGTGACAAGTGCTTAGGAGTCCCATGGCTATGTGCAAGGTCTTCCACTCGAACCCCCAGCCGCCCCACGGGAGGCAGACAGGACTCTTCCGCTCCTGTCAAGAGAAGCTCATGTGGGCAGGTCGACCCTGTCCGATGGGGTCTCCCTGCATCGCACCAACACAATGGCAGAGAGTTTGCTCTGGTCGGTTATGCATGGCATGGAGGGAGGAGCCTCTGCGGCATAGTGGATGATGCTCTGGGCTGCAAACCGTGAGGTCAGCTGTTTGAAACCACCCGGCACCCCTAAGGGAAGAGATGAGGCTTTCTACGCCCATAGCGGCTTATAGCCTGGCGCTGAGTTTGGTTTGGGGAGTTTGGGACCCTCTATGAGGGAGCCCTAGTTCCGTAGTGGGATGAATGAAAGGCGGTGGTTCAAACCCACCAGCCACCCCACAGGAGAAAGATGAGACTGTGAAATCCTATAAAGACTGACAGCCTCGGAAACCCCATGAGCGGAGGTGGGGGTGGGGGGATTCCACTCTGGTCTCTAGGGTGGCTGAGACTCAGAACCCCCTGATGGCACTGGGGTTTGGTTTGAGCTACGGGACTCTTGGGCAGCCATGGCATTTGAATTCTACAATGACCATGCGAGGAAGGGCCGGCTGTCCACATTTTACTGATGTCCTCTCAGAGTGGGGGGTGGGAAGTGTCAAAGAGGTAATGTCACCCCCACCTCCCTCCCTAGTAAAGCCAGGGCTAGCACCTGGGTTTCTGGACCATTAGTTAATTCCCTTCTATTGTTCTGTCCCCAGTCTGCTCCCCTGAGAGCATCCTCCACTCTCCCGGGAAGTTGGGGTATTCCTAGTCTCCCATGCAGTTACTCACTTTCAAACCCATCGGAAGTCTTATTTTCCAAATCGGCTACAACCACCTGGCACGCACCTCCCCAAAGTTGCCCCACCTCATCCCTCCCCTTCTGCCTTCCTCTGAGGTGCTCCAAACAGGCTTCTCCCAGCTCAGGTGGGAGCGGTGGGGCAGTCATGGGCCGTCTAGGGAAGGTTCTTGCAGGGAGCTGCTCTGGGCCTCGGGGCCTGGACACTACGCTCGGCCCCACTCCGCGCCTGGAACGTCAGCAAGGTTACGCAAACACGTGAGGTGGAGAGAGACACTCACTGGTACACAAGGGTGTGGGGGAAAGGTTAGGCACAGGAAGCCGTGGGAGAGAGCCACCAGCGGGCCGTCCTGATTGCCCCAAGCACACCACTGTCTCCGGGGAAACCTGTTGGTGAAGTCCTAGCCGTCTTGTACAAGAAGGGTCTTCCTGAGGTCACCTTGGCCATCCCCCTACCTCCAGGCAGCCTGTTTGCTCTGTTTCTTCCAAGAGGACTGGCTGGCGGGTATGAGCCTTTCTGCCAAGGAAACGGAGGCCTGGGAAGGGAGGGTGGCTCTAGGGGACCCTGGGGGCCTCACGGGGGTGGGTGGGCAGGAGTAGAAGCCATGTGCTGAGTCCCAGCCACGACGCCTGCCCTCACTCGCGCACTCGCTCTCTCCCTGGCACTTCTACCTGTCCTTCGCTGGTGCTCCGCGGGGGCGACGGTGATGTCACAGGTGTGGGGTGTCAGTCACATACTGGGCGCCAAACCAAACAGGACGAGTGTGTGCATCACCCTCGCCCGGGAAGGAAGGCCACCCGGGAAGAGAGTCTGGTGGAGAGACTTGAAAGAGGGAAGGGAGGCACCGAGCCCGATGGGGGCGGGGAAGCCCAGGATAAAACTCCTCTGCACCCAGGACCTGAGGGAGAAGGCCCAGGCTGGCACTGGGGAGGGATGCCCCCTCACTGCCCTCGACTCTGCTTCTCCCAGAGCTCGTCCATGCCCCAGACATGAGGCAGCCCAGGCCCCGCTACGTGGTAGACAGAGCGGCGTACTCACTCACCCTCTTCGATGACGAGTTTGAGAAAAAGGACCGGCCGTACCCAGTGGGAGAAAAACTTCGCAGTGCCTTCAGGTAATGTGGCCCAGAGCCCAGAATCCTCTTTCCTCTGCCCCATGCCCACCCCCTACCCCACCCCAGCCAAAACCTTTCCTCCACCAGGCTGCAGCTCCTGCTCCCAAGAGCCTAAAACAGGAGTTAGGGAAGCCCTCAGATTCCATCCTCTGAATTGAAGATCTTACTAACAGACCCCCAGGGAAGATGGGAGAACCATACACAGCTCCAGGCCCTTCCAACTCCCTGCATGGGGGTCCCACAACCTTCTCCGCCTGCCCCAGTCTGTCTTGGCTTCGCAAGGGAGCTGTGGGTGCGCATGCCACATCTGAGTTCTTACTTCCATGCCACGTTCCCTCTGTAGCTCAGAGGATCTGCACCCACCGCCACCCCGTGCCCTTGGTCTGGTTGCCTGCTAGATGCTTCTCCCATAGGATTGTCTCAGGGGGCCCTCTGTTGCCAGGCTCTCTGGAAGGGGGCGGGTGAGGTCTTCTTACTGGCCCCTGGACTTTTTCCACCGTGTGCCCCTATCTCCACCATTGGTTTCCTGGAACTGTGGTGTGGAAGTGAGACTTTGACTCACAGAGAGGGGCTCTACCAGGTGCTCGAGGCCCATACCCCAGAGCCCTGCGGCTATGCCCTGTACCCTCCCCCTGCCCAGACTCCTGGCAGACCTCCTCAGGCCTCGCTACAGGCTGGCTGGCTCTCCCTCACGGCCCTGGGGAAACAGCTGATTCAGTTACCTGGATTGAGGTCACTGGCAGTGGTTGAAGTGGAGGTGCAGGTGGAACTGGTTCAGGCTGGGGGAATCACCCACTTGAGTCTTAAACTAAAGCCTCAGCCCAACCCCACTTCTCCTGGGAGGAGCTCTCTCCACCCGATTACAGGCAGAGTCTTAGGGGCCTGGTGTCCGGGCCCTGTACCCAACCTGTGCATCCTTGGACAAGTGGTCACTGCTGGTCCTGATGCTCAAAGAGTTTAAGCTGGGGTTCTTTCTGTACTGGGGCGATGGGGTGTTTGCCGTGTCCCCACAATGCCGGGGTGGTGATGACCAGGAAGGAATGAAGGGGACTAGCACACCCCGTGTTGCTGACGTGAGACCCTAGATCAGTGTGCCGGGCAGTATTTGCTTAATGAAAGGACGACTCTCTTAAAAGCTAATTCCTCTCTCCACTTCCTTCTTTATGGCCTCTGAGGTATCTGTGCTGGTGTTTGGCTTTGCCCAAAATACGGTAGGCACGCAAGTAACGCTAGGCATGCGTGAGTGGTTTTTCTCTTCCTGGTCAGTCCCTTCTTCGTGTGCCCGGTGCTTTGTGCCACCGACAAACCCGAGGGGGCCCTCGAGGAACTGATTCTCGAGACAGGCTTGGTTACGGACCACCAGGCCCCACCACCACCACCTCCAACCCCCTCCTGCCATCCCACCAACGTTGGAGCTGACCCAGGAATCAGATGGCGATGCCCTTTCAGCGTGCGTGTTTGGGGCAGAAAATCCGCCCAGGCTTCCCAGGGTACAAAACATTGTCTATGCTGGTTTCAGCCTTGGCTGAGAGCCAGGGGACCTGGTGTCAGGGGAACTGACATTGAGCAATAGCCAAGCACAGGAACTGGTGCTGGGCAGGACAGGAGACCGGTCAGATGGTCTCTAAGGATTTGCGTTCCCTCAACGGGGAGAGGAAAAGCTCACGCCTCTCCGCTTCCAGCCATCCAGCCTTGAACTTGTAAGTCCTGATTCCTGCCGCGAGTGTCGAGTGTCGGGAAAAGGCCCTGGAGGTGTTGCACCAGCAGGGAAAGGGTGACGTCTCCCCTGCTCTACACTGACCAGCAAACAGCTCCCCCATTCTTCTCTCTCCTGCCAGCTGACAGTGGAAAGAAATCCAGGATCAATCACACCTGAAGGAGGATGAGCCAGCAGGGCCAGCCCTTTGAAACCATCAGGAACTCCTCAGGGGGTGAAGTGAGGCTCTCTTTTCCTGCAAAGACTAACAGTCTCGGAAACACATGGACCATTCTACTCTGTCCTATAGGGCAGTGGTTCTCAACCTTCCTAATGCCACAACCCTTTAGTACAACTCCTCATGTTGGGGTAACCCCCCCAACCATAAAATTACTTTCATTGGTACTTCATAACTGTACTTTTGCTACGGTGATGAATTGTAATGTGTTTTCTGATGGTCGTGGGCGACACTTGTGAAAGGGTCATTTGACCCTCGATGGGGTCTCGACACACAGGTTGAGAACCGCTGCCCTCGGGTCACCATGAGTCTGAACTGACTCAATGGCAGTGAGTTAAAAGTCAAAGAACAATCAATTCTTATGACATGGCCCAACTCTATGCCTGCCCTCATGAAGAGATCATTGAAGATATGAGTGCTATAATAAAATGTGGTGAAAAAATCAGATGGTAACCAGCAATTATAAAGAACAGTGTCTGAAACCTTACAACAAGCAGTCATATGTACATATGCAAATATATTTATATGTGAGGATGGGGAGATGGATTTATGTGCATATACTTATAGGTTTAGTATTAAGGTAGCAGATGGACATTGGGCCTCCACTCAAGTACTCCCTCAATGCAAGAATACTTTCTTCTATCAAACTGGCATTCCATGATGCTCACCTTCCTGACATGAAGAAAAAGAAGAAAAAATCATGTCATTGTGTGCTCACCTCCATGATACAATCGCTGAAGACAAATGGGTGCATAAGCAAATGTGGTGAAGAAAGGTGATGGTGCCCAGCTATCAAAAGTTATAGCGTCTGGGGTCTTATAGACTTGAAGGTAAACAAGTGGCCATCTGGCTCAGAAGCAACAAAGCCCAAATGGAAGAAGCACACCAGCCTGTCTGACCACGAAGTGTAGAAGGGACCAGTTATCAGACATCAAAGAACAAAAAATCATATCAGCGGGTGCCCACCTTCCCGATATGATCACTGAAGATAAAAGTGTGCATAAGCAAGTGTGGTGAAGAAAGCTGATGGTGCCCGGCTATCAAAAGATATAGCATCTGGGGTCTTAATGGCTTGAAGATAAACAAGCAGCCATCTGGCTCAGAAGCAACAAAGCCCACATGGAAGGGTCTCAGGGAGGAGATGAGCCAGTCAGGGTGCAGTGTAGCAATGATGAAACATACAACTTTCCTCTAGTTCTTTTTTTTTTAAAAACATTTTATTAGGGGCTCATACAACTCTTATCCTCTAGTTCTTAATACTTCCTCCCCACCCACTATCATGATTCCAATTCTACCTTACAAATCTGGCTAGATCAAAGGATGTACACTGGTACAGATAGGAACTGGAAACACAGGGAATCCAGGATGGATGATCCCTTCAGGACCAGTGGTAAGAGTGGAGATACCAGGAAGGTAGAGGGAGGGTGGGGTAGAAAGGGGAAACCTATTACAGGGATCTACATAACCTCCTCCCTGGGGGACAGACAACAGAAAAGTGGGTGAAGGGAGATGTCAGACAGTGTATGATATGATGAAATAGTAATTTGTAAATTATCAAGGGTTCATAAGGGTGGGGAGAGTGGGGATGGACGGGGGGGGGGGGGAATTAGCTGATGCCAGGGGCTTACGTGGGGAGCGGGTATTTTGAGAATTGTGAGGGTAACAAATGTACAGATGTGCTTTATCCAATTGATGTATGTATGGATTGTGATAAGCGTTGTATGAGTCCCCAATAAAATAATTAATAAAACAAAACAAAACCAAGCAGCCATCTAAGTGAAGTGACAGCTCAGTGCACACAGAAGCACAGCAACTTGTGTGACAAGGATTGTAAATAATAAAATCTAAGGCTGGAGGAGGGAATGGTATTAGAGCTTAAATTCGGAGCATCCAATTTGCAAAAGGCCATGGTTGACAATGGAATCCTAGTCTATCCGCAGGGTCCCCACCTGGATTAAGCCTCTGGGGAACTCCCTCTGACTATGGGCCCAGCAATGTGGACAACTTTGCTATCGGGCAAAGTGCACTGGAAAGTGAATTAATGCCGATGTAATTGGGTTCTAATTTAATGTCATCATTTGTTCTCCCTTATGACCCATTTATAATTTGTACTGTTTTTATTATTTTCTCTTATCTTTTCCAATTGGACTTGATGGCAGTGAATTTGCCTTGAGTTTTGTGTTCTCTTTTCAAATGAACTTTTCAATATTTTATTTTGTTATTGGGTGTTTTGTTGGGGGTATGTTTTTCCTTACATGAGATCCAGGACAGGTAAAATTATAGAGACAGTAACTGGATTAACGGATAGACTCTTGGGGTTATGGTGGGGGACGTGGGGGCAGGGAACGGGAAGCTAATAATAATGAGGACAGGAGAGAGTGTTCTAAAATTTATTGTAGTCCTGATCTGCACAACTCTCTTTAATATGTTTAAACTACCGAGCTGTATGACAGGAGAATTACATGTCAACAAAACTGTTCACATTCAAAGGTTACAGTTTAGGAAACCCTACAGGGCAGGGATCAAGTCAAGGACACACAGCAACTTCCCCACTGCGAGGACCCGCTCTGCACCCTGCTGAGTGGAAACATACTTTCTTCCTCCATAGATGTTCATCAGCCAAGGTCAAAACCGCCGTGTTTGGGCTGCTCCCTGTGCTCTCTTGGCTCCCCAAGTACAAGATCAAAGACTACATCATCCCTGACTTACTGGGTGGACTCAGCGGGGGATCTATCCAGGTCCCACAAGGTAAGAGGGTCTCCCCTCCCTAACCAGGCTCTGCCTACTGTTTTCCCTCATTCCCCTACTCTTGCCCCACCCCGAACCCTGTGTCACCTCTGACACCCTAAAACCTGCCATCTCTGTCCTCCGCAGGCATGGCATTTGCTCTGTTGGCCAACCTTCCCGCGGTCAATGGGCTCTACTCCTCGTTCTTCCCCCTGCTGCCCTACTTCCTCCTCGGGGGTATACACCAGATGGTACCAGGTAAGAGCCACCCCCTCCTGGTGGGCAGGGTCCCTGGGCACCCGAGGACAGGCAGTGTGCATGAAGGGGAGCCTTCAGGGGATTGGTCAGCTGTAGTCTCTGAGCGTTGAAGCTGGTCTGCCCTGGAGGGACGCTCACTGTTGAGAGGTAGTCCCGTGTTTCCTGTGACCTTGAAGAAACCCCTTAGCCCAGTGTCCTTACGTAGACTTCCTTCTTCCCTGGGCTGTGGGGAAGACTGGGTGGAACAAGACACACCCTGCACCAGAAGCTCTAAACAAGGGCAGATGTTCGGCACTGGGCAACCTGAGTTGAGATGAAAACCCCAGGCTGGTCCCTGGTCCAGGCACTGTGTATTTTCAGAGCCCACTCGCTCACATGTCCAGGGCAATAGTAGAACTGTTGAGGCAGACATGCTGTGGGAAACATGGCTCCTGTGCAGATGTGTGGGGTTGGGTGGGTAGAAGAGGAGCCTTGGAATTGGGGGGGGCAACTACCACCCAAGGGTGGGGAAGGGTCCCAGGCATCCTGCTTTTGTCTGTGGGCATGGCCCAAACCTCTGACTTTTGCGGCGGGGTGGGGCACCACAGGTACCTTTGCCGTTATCAGCATCCTGGTGGGTAACATCTGTCTGCAGCTGGCCCCAGAATCGAAATTCCGGGTCTTTAACAACATCACCAATAAGAGCTACGTGGACACGGCGGCCATGGAGACAGAAAGGTTGCACGTGTCGGCCACCCTAGCCTGCCTGACTGCCATCATCCAGGTGAGGCGACAGCTTCCATCCCTGCCAGGGACTGGGCTCAGCAGAGGGTCACCCTGCCCCACCCCGGCCACAGAGGCCCCATGAAGGCTGGTTTTGAGTTATACCGGCTCCCTCTTCCCCATCCCCAGGGTCTAAGAGGACCTAAAAGTCAGAGTCTCACACTCCTGCCTCCAGAGTGGGCCGTAGGAGGGGCATCCCCACCTAGTAACACCGCTCTGGAGCACAGCCAGAGAAAACCAGCTGCCTTCAAGTTGATTCTGACTCAGGGCAACCCTGTGTGTGTCAGAGTCAGAGAGTGAGCCCTAGGGCTTTCGAGAGCTGGTTTCCTGAAAGTAGGAGAAAAGTCAGAGGGTCAGGGAAGGCCCCCAAGAAGAGGTGACATTAGACCTGAGTCTTCAAGGATACATGGAGGTTAACCAATCACCAGGCCTGGGGAAGGAGGGGGAGGCCTTGAACCTCCCACCTTGTGGTTCTCAAAGGAGCGCCTTCAGGGGCTCCACCCTGAACTTAGTATTTGACAAAGAGACCCAGGGGCCCAGTCCACAATTCCCTCTGCCACCACAGTCTTCCCATTGCTCCTTCATATGGGTCCAGCCTGCTAAGCTATCTAACACTCCTTGGCCCCTTCCAGACTCTTCTGCTCAGAGCCATAGCATCAGCTGCACAAGAAAGCATGAGGTTGTGTGTGTTGTGTTGGTGCGTATGTGTGTAAAGGGAAGGCCAGCCTGATAGAATGCAAAAGTAGGAAATAACTTCAAAGAACCCCTTTCATTCATTCACTGCTTCACACATCCACGCTATTGTTTCCCGGGCTGTTTCACGGCACCAGGAACTGGGCTGGGTCCTAGGACCCCAAGATAAGTAAGAAAGAGCCTCCGTTCCCCAGAAGCTCGCAACCTGCAGAGGAAATAGCCGTGCCAACAGATAAGTGTGTGTGCAGTGAGATAAGCGGCATAGCAGGGCTTCGTACAAAGAGCTGTGGAAACCCAGGACACAGGGTCAGGGCGGGCCTCCAAGAGGAGGTGCCATTTGACCTGTGTTTTAAAGGATGGATAGAGGTTTGCCAATAACCAAGAGAACAGGTGCAGAAGGATGATGCAAACGGGGAGCAGCATCCGAAGGAGTGGGGGTCTAATCCGCCTGTGGAGTGGAGAGGAGTGCAGTGCCCCTGGGGGATAGAGTCATAGGGAAGAGACCAGAGGAGAGGCTGGAATGGCAGGCAGTGGGCAGAGGATGGGATCCAGAAGCTACTTCCAAGCAGAGGCTTTGGCAGTTTATCAGGATGACTCAGGTGCGGGGAAGCGGGTGGCTGAGAGGGTGACTGAGTCAGGAGACCTGCCGGGAGGAGAGGCAGGTGTCCAGGCATGAGTGACGGGGACACCCAGTCCCAGGGGTGGCAGCGCGCAAGGAGATGGAGGTAGCGTGTGTTGGCATGAGCAGTAGCAGGACTTGGTGACAGATTGGATGTGGGAGGTGAGGGAGGATGACTCCCAGGTTTGGGGTTAGGCAATGGAGTGGACGGTGATATCATTCAGTGGGCTGTGTGCATGGCACAGATAAAGAAAAGGAAGCCCGAGATGAGTTACCAAGAGGCCGTTCCTCTAAAGGAAGGACACATAAGGACAGTGAGGTCAGGGCAAGGCCAGGGCCAGGTCAGGAAAGGCTCTTGTCCCAGAGCTACAATTGTTTCAGCGCAGCCCGGAGCTCCATGCAGCCCAGGGTCCAGTTGGCAGGCTGTGGGGGCAGCTCGTCTTTCTCCTCCCCGGCTTCCCTCCTCACAGATGGGCCTGGGCTTCGTGCAGTTTGGCTTTGTGGCCATCTACCTCTCCGAGTCCTTCATCAGGGGCTTCATGACGGCCGCCGGCCTGCAGATCCTGATCTCAGTGCTCAAGTACATCTTTGGACTGACCATTCCCTCCTACACTGGCCCAGGAGCCATCGTCTTTGTGAGTTGGGAGTGGACCCTTACAACCGGGGAGGGGCACCTCCCCAGCAGACACAGAAGCAGATGGGGGACTGCTTTCAGAAGCTCTGAGCCCCTCCTGGGGAGAGCAAGTGCTGGCTGAGCCATTGTTCAGAGGGGACCCAGGGGGCTCCCTCCTTGGGGAGGAGAGTTGAACACCCTGCCTTAGGGACTTGCCTTTTGGCAACATGGAGGAGAACCAAAGATGTGTCCAGCCTCCCATCAGCTCCCCCTTCCGGGGCTTCAGCCCCTCCCATAAGCTTGACCTCCGTCTCTCATCCCTCAGTTAGAACACTTTCGACAGAAAGAGAGGTCATGGGCATGGGCACCCCAGCACCAGCAACTTTGAAGACAGGCCCGCATTCATGGCCCGGGGCTCGCCTTTACTCTTAGATGCATGGTTGGTACCCCTTCCCTGGGTGAGGTGCCCAGGAGTCAGGGCAGCGTGGGGAGAAAGGGTGGGACGATGCGGCAAGCCTATTGCTCTCTCCCCCCAAGACCTTCGTTGACATCTGCAAACACCTCCCCCAAACCAACGTGGCCTCGCTCATCTTTGCCATCCTCAGCGGCATCTTCCTAGTCCTGGTGAAGGAGCTCAATGCTCGCTACATGCACAGAATCCACTTCCCCATCCCCACCGAGATGATTGTGGTAAGGACCCTGCCCTGCCCGGCCAGGCTGGAGAGACCAGGCCGAGGGAGCCCCCTACTCCTGCCCAGCCCACCCCCACCCCCACCCTGCCCCGGCAGCCCATGGAATAGGACCCCAGCAGGAATGGATCCGGTTCCCATAGCCATACTTCCGCTTCCTGCTCTCAGGGCATGTTCCCCATGGAGGCAGGGGAGTGGGACTTGGGGCTCCCAGTGGACAGGAGGACGTGGGAGAGAGCCCCGTGCTGGCCTCCACTGTGGGCCAATCCCCATGCTGCACTCGGGGTTACAGGTGGTGGTGGCGACGGCTATCTCTGGAAGCTGTAAAATGCCCAAGAAGTACCACATGCAGATCGTGGGAGACATCCAACGTGGGTGAGTCTGAGTACACCCAGGGCCTGGCCTCAACCCCGCCACACCTCCCCAAGGCCGAGGCTCCGAGAGACAGATGGGACCAGCCCTGCTTCAGAGCAATATATACCGTAGGACACTGACCAGACAAGTATTAGGACAATTACTGAGCAGAGCTACCCAGCCAGCCATTGCTGACTGCCTTACCAAAACCTCAGCCTTCACCGCTGGCCTCTCCCCAAAGTTTCAGTCAATCCATATGGTTAAAGCAAAGCTCTGCTAGGCAGGCCCTGGCTGGCTCTTCACCTTCCTCTAGTTACCTGGCTGGAAGGGGATCCTCTTAGGATCAGTAGAAGCCATCAGGCATCCATCTGAGCCAAACACGGAGCCTGGAAGGATAGGGGCAGCACTCACCTGTAGTGTTGGAGCAGGTCTGTCCGGGAGGAAGTCCCCACAGCACCGCAGTGGCATGGAAAGGCCTGTGGACCAGCAATGTCGCGAGTCCAGAGTCTGGAAGGCTCCCTGTTTGTCCAAGTGCTCAGTTATTAACAGAAAGATGGGCTGTTTGAACCCAGCCCCCCAAGGGCTTCACAGGATCTGCTCCCATACAGGTAACCAAAAAAGAAGAAATTTAAACCAAACTCACTGCTATCAGGCCAGTTCTGGCTGGTAGCATTGCTGTATAGGGATTCCCAGATGGGCCATCTTGATGGGAATAGAGAGCCCATCTTTCTCCCACAGAGCAGCCTGTGGGTTTGAACCACCGCCGCCTTGCATTCTGCAGCCCGGGGCTTCCTCCCCCGTAAGGATTCCAAAAGACTCTCCCACCAAACACACATCCAAAAAGTCGATTCTGACGCATAGGACTCACTGTGACCCTGGAGGACAGGGTAGAAGTGCCCTCGTGGGTTTCCGAGACTGTCACTCTTTACGGGCATTGAAAGCCTCATCATCCTCTGGCAGAGAGGCTCCTGGTTTTGAACCACTCCCCTTGTGGTTAGCAGTCCCACGCATAATCCAGTATGCTTCCGGGTCTCCCTTCCCATAAAGATGGCGGCCTAGAAACCCCTGTGAAGCAGCTCTGCTCGGCCCCATGGGCCCCCGTGAGCTGGCACGAGCTCGGCTCAACAGCCCTGAAACAGCAGCCCAGAGCCTGAGCGTCCATGAGCCAGACCTACCCTGACGGGCTCTGAGACGCGGAGGTTTCTGTTTCCTCCCTTTGGAAAGCAGGCATGGTCGTGCCTCCAGGGTTGTACTGAGAATTCAGACCGGAGGGAATCACTTCTGCGAAGACCCCATTCATTGTGGGGGCGCCGGGGGTGGCAGGGACTGGCTGTCCCTGTGGGTGGGTGGGGAAACCAGCCGCCCTCCCTCTGCTCACACCCACGGGCCCGGCCTCCTCTCTGACTCCTTGGCAGGTTCCCCACTCCCGTGTCACCTGTGGTTTCTCAGTGGAAGGACATGATTGGCACAGCCTTCTCCCTTGCCATCGTGGGCTACGTCATCAACCTGGCTGTGGGCCGGACCCTGGCCAGCAAACATGGCTATGACGTGGATTCCAACCAGGTAGCTCTGGTCAACCCCTGGCAGGTCTGGGCGAGATAGCACTTGAGGCAGCAGACGCCGGGCCGGAGACATCTTGAGGCTCTGTGGGTTGAGGCGAGGTCAGCTCTCTGCCAGCAAGCGGCCGGGGCCAACCAACCCCACAAGGCTGATCGAGAACGTGTGGCCTGATAAGGACAGAGTCACCCACAAGCCCCAGGCCCGAGGTCCAGCGGGGGTGGATGACTGGTAGTCTCTGTCCTGAGCCCCTGCCTCCCAGCCCTGCCCCTGCCTCTCTCTGCAGGAAATGATCGCCCTGGGCTGCAGCAACTTCTTCGGCTCCTTCTTTAAGATCCATGTCATCTGCTGTGCTCTCTCCGTCACGCTGGCTGTGGATGGAGCTGGAGGAAAATCCCAGGTGGGCTCAGTACCTGGGCAGTGAGAGGGGGCCCTGGTTTCGACCAGCTGCCCTGGAGGAGCTTGGGCAGCCATAAGTCAGGCCAGCTGCCTCCCCACCTTTCCTGGGCGCCCCTGACCCTCCACTTCACCTTCTACCAAAGTCTTTGCTGGGATGAACCAAGAGCAGGAAGCCATGCCGCCCTCCTAACCCTTTCTCTAAACAGGTGGCCAGCCTGTGCGTGTCGCTGGTAGTGATGATCACCATGCTGGTCCTGGGGTCCTACTTGTACCCTCTCCCCAAGGTAAGAGCCTGCAAGATAACCACAGCCACGAAGGTCCTCAAGGGGGACTAGTGTAAGAACAGGCCTGGGAGCTGCTGGGGTGGCTGTTGAAGGAGTGGGCTCCGGAAAGGTCCTGGGGAAATGGAACGGACAGATGGCAGAGATTTTTTTCCTATGAACTTTTGGAAGCTCCCTGGTGCACATTACAAATTACACTTCCTGTCTGATTTAATCCTCATCACACCCCGGGGATGACTCTTCCTATTTTACGGGTGAGGGAAACCGAGGCTGAGAGTGGCGACGTGATTCGCCCAGGGTGAGGCAGCTCACAAGTGCCGCGCTGGAGTAGGGCTGCCGTCTTCCGGCTCGCAAGGGCCTTGCGCAATCGCTGTTTACCAGTGCCTTTGAGGGCCAGGCTCTCCCGGCCCAGTCACAGGCGGCTCTTAGGGCGAAGATAAAGGAGGAAGGGGGGTGGCTCTAGGGCCTGTTCTCTCCAAACGCAAGGCTGAGACCACAGAGCTGGGGGCTCTGCCAAAGGAAGTATTTCAGGATTTCCCGCCAGGCTCTGGGATCAGGTAGGTGCAGGAAGGGCAGACAAAGGTGACATTCGGGGTGACATTGGACATTGTTCTGCTTCCCCAGTCTGTGCTCGGAGCCCTGATAGCTGTCAACCTCAAGAACTCCCTCAAGCAACTCGCTGACCCCTACTACCTGTGGCGGAAGAGCAAGCTGGACTGTGTAGGTATCCGGAAGTCTCCGGGTGCTCATCCATCCTCGTGCCCGACCTTCCACCCCAAATCCGTGTCGGTTCTCCTACAGATGATCCCTGACGTCAGTGACTCCCAGAGCGGCATAGTGCAGTCTAGGGATCATAAGTCACCCTATGTTCAAATCCCAGCTCAACCCATCTGGTTCAGTGACCAACAGCAAGCCCCTCAAAGTGCCTGCGTCTTGCCTTCCTCATTGGTGAAACGACAAGTTGGCATTCCCTGACAAAACTGCTGAGGAAGAAATGAGATCCTAAGACAAGGCCTGAAAGGACAGCTCCGTGAAAGCATAGTGCCTGTTTATCATTAGGATTTCTGGTTCCGAAAGCAGGCAGACACTGTGGTTCGGTTTTCAGTCCCAGATCACAAATCCAGAGGACCAGAGTCCTGTCCAAGTCACTAGACTTCCCTGGAGCTCCATCTCCTCACCTGCAAATGCAGGTGGTCGTCATGGCTGCAGCAGGAACTCCAGCTGAGATTAAGTGGGATGATAAGCATCAAGTCGCCAAAGACACAAAGTACTGCTCAGATGAGTCACGCCCCTCACTGGGCAATAGGCACAGAGGCCAAGAGCGTTGCCGACAGCATGATCTCCACTGAAGGCCTGCCTTGGGCCTAGAGAGGACACACTAACCCTATTTAAGCAGGGTGACAGCCAGGCTCAGAGAGGTTGAGAGACTGAGCAAAGGCCTCCGATGGCAAATGGTAGGGCCTGGATGTGAACCCAATTGTCTTGGACCCCAAACCTTTGGGATACAAGCTTTGGACCAAACCATCTCTGGGAGATGGAGGGGGGCAGCTCAGCAGCAAGGTCCAGAGAATCGACCTGTGCATCTGAGTGAGGGGGTGATGGGGGTGTGATTCCCAGCCCAAAGATCCGCTCTGAACGCACCTAGCCACCCCTCTCCCACAGCAATGGTTCCTTAATATTCCAAAAGTGTGTTGAGCTTCTCTGGTCTCGTCACAGTTCTATACAGATTTCTTTGGTTTTGACGACTGTGAGGGGCCCTAAAGGACCCCCATGGCATCCTGGTGGCACCATGATAAAGCGCTCAGCTGCTAACCAAAAGGCTGGGTCCCGGCACAAGCAGTAGCTCCACAGGAGAAAGATCTGAAAACTCACCTCCATAAAGATTATAGCCTAGAAAACTCGGGTGGCTAGTTCATCTCTGTCACACAGGGTCTTTGTGAGTCAAAGTCAACTGGATGGTGCCTCGCAACAACCCTGGTGGCACAATGGTTACATGTTGGGCCCCTAACTACAAGGTCAGCAGTTTGAAACCACCAACCACTCCAGGTGAGAAAGATGAGACTTTCTACACCTGTGAAGAGTTATAGGCTCAGAAACCCACCTGAGGTAGTTCTACCCTATCCTACAGGGTCACTGTAAGTCAGTATCAACTTAGCAGCAGTGAGTTCTTCCAAGTTTTGAGAACCACAAAGGGTCCATAGGGTACCACTTCCAATTCTGCCCCAACCCAGACAGCCAAGTGCCAGCTGTCTCTTCCGGAAGAAATCATGGAGCATCTGCAGGGGCGCCGAGGTCACGATTAGGCAGAGCTATGAAACCTGCAGTTACTGGTATCACTGGGTGCCACTCAATGGCTGTTGTCCGTAGCCATGGAGTCAGCCCCAATTCACGGTGACCTCATACCCAACAGCGTGATGCATCACCCAGCTGCGTGCCACCTGTGACGGTCGTCACGCTCCAGTGCACTGTGGAAGCCACTGTGTATCCTGAATGCCAGCCAACGTGGAGGATTCCATCTTCTGGCACTTTATCAGACACTGTCCTGTTGTGCTCCATCGGGTTTTCATTGGCCGGTTTTCAGAAAGAGACCTCCAGGCCTTTCTTGCTCATCTCCTTGAAGGAGCTCCTTGGAAACCAGTCCACCATGGGGCACTCTGCTTTATTTGATATGGGGGTGGCCTGACTTCCGGGATCACAGCACCACAGAAGCCACCAAGCAGTAATGGATCCCTAAGCTTGGAATGTTACATTCCTTAACTCTTCTTTCCCTCCATGAAGTAGGGATTCCTAATCTCCTTTTGTTGGTTAGAAATGGAGGCTAGGAAATAGTGACTCAAACTTTGAACCCAAGTATATCTGACCCCATAAAGAAGTACTGCCTCAGAACCCCAGAGGGGCAGTTCGACCCTGCCCTACAGGGTCACGGAATTACGGGAGCCAGAAGGGCCCTGGGGACAGTGGGTTTGCATCTGAGTCCAGGCTCACGATGGCATCATGCCCCACTGCTTCCCTGCCTGAGCTGCCATTGTCTGTTAAACAAACAAAAACAAGCTCAGGGGCCATACTCTGTGCAAGCTAGTCTAACAAATACATCCCATTACAAAAGACAGAGAAGGGGAAGCGCTGCACCTGAAGTTGGTGCTGGCAGAGAATGAGTGGCCTTGCTCCTGCAGAAATCCCTGCCCCGAGTTGGTCCCAGCCTATAGGACAGAGCAGACCTGCCCCTGTGGGTCCCTGACACCATAGGTCTCAGAGCAGAAAACCTCCTCTTTCTCCCGCAGAGCGGCGGGTGAGTTTGAACCGCTGACCTTGTGGTCAGAGGCCCAACTTGTAACCCACTATACCACCAAGGTGCCTGCTGCTCCCCTAGAAAAGACTTCCTGAGAGAGGCAGCCTTCTCTAGGCCTGCTTCTGACTGCTGTTTCCTCACAGTGTGTCTGGGTGGTGAGCTTCCTGGCTTCCTTCTTCCTGAGCCTGCCCTACGGTGTGGCTGTCGGCGTCTCCTTCTCCGTCCTGGTTGTGATCTTCCAGACCCAGTTGTAAGTAACACCCGCCTCCCACCATCACGTGGGGGCTCCTGGTTCCGGCTGCCAAGGACTCCCAGCCCCAGGTCTGGCCCAGCCCCGCAGGCTCTTCCTCCTCCTGGGCCTGCACTAGAGATCAGAGAGGACCAAGCCCAACTAGGACTGTGGCCACAGGCTGGTCTGCCTAACCTCCCACTACCTGGCAGTGGGTCACGTGGTCCTGAGGACTTCAGCGAAGGAACCAGACAATATGGAGGACAGTGGGTGGGTGAGGCGCCTAAAGGCACGGCCAGAGATCCCGACCACCCAGGAGCATAGTGGGACGGACACGGGACAGCTGCAGCGCCCTTCCTGGGACTAGACTGAGTAGGGCAGGCTGGAGACACCAGGGCCCAGGGCAAGGAGCATGCAGACGGTGAAAGAAATCCTGACTTCTTCCTGGAGAACTTGTGCAAGTGGTCACTTCAGGGGCCACAGTGCCTGGGGTCCGGTGTGACCAGCCTGCCCTATCTTTAGTTGCAGCTCAACCACAAGCCACAAGGCAAACAAGCCTGGGGATGAGGAAGGGACCCGCACCTGGACCTGGTCCCTTGCCCCGGCTCCCCAGCATCCTTCTGGGCCCATACGCCAAGGGCCTGCCCTTAAGTTTTCCATTTCCTCCTCCTTCCAGTCGAAATGGCTACACCCTGGCCCAGGTCATGGAGACGGACCTCTATGTGAACCCTAAGACCTACAATAGGGTATGAAACCCCAGCTCGTGACCTCCCCCTTTCGTTCCGTCCTCATCCCAGGGTGGTGCGTTTGTGGTAGCTGGTTTAAAACAGCAAATACAGAGAGTTCTGCTCCCTGAGTCCAGTCTTCTGGTCACAGGTCCAGGAAATTGCGGGGGTTAAGATCGTCACTTACTGCTCCCCTCTCTACTTTGCCAACTCAGAGATCTTCAGGCAGAAAGTCATTGCCAAGGTAAGGTCCAGTCGGTCTCCGGGCAATCAAGGAGCTGGGCAAAGATGCAGCCTGGAATACAAGGGGTGGATGGGGCGGGGAGCTGAGAGCAGATCCCTCCTAAGAGGCGGAGGCCAGCATTGCTATTGACCCTCTGCCCCCAGACAGGTGTGGACCCCCAGAAAGTATTACTGGCCAAGCAAAAATACCTCAAGAAGCAGGTGATGGGGACAAAGATGCCCAAGCAACAGAGAAAATCACTGTTCATGAAAAACAAGGTGAGCTGGCCCCACACCCTCTCTCCTGCTCATTCTGTGTTTGTCCCCTGAAGCTCCACCTCCCCCAGCACGCTGGGAGGCAAAGACAGGACATCTCTGGATATTCTTCATGGGTGAGGGTCACCACTGGATTCCCATGAATACCCCTCCCCACTTTCTAGCTTAGACAAAGCACTGCCTGCCAAGCTGCGAACACACCCAGATGATGCAGTGAGGAGCTAGGCGCTCAGGCTAGGGTGGGGCTGGGAGTTCTGGGGAGGTGCAGGCAGGCAGGGGCAGATGCACAATTTCCTGAGGTTTCCTCCCCTATGGCAGTAGCTCTCAGAGGGTTCCTCCCCACTTCCTCTGGCCCATAGGAGGCCAAGCTTGCAGGCCCTGCCCAAGGACGACAAGGTCTTGGGAGAAGCCTTTGCTGTGTATTTTCCGAGCTGAAAGCAAAGGCCACCCCCTCTCATTACCACCCCCACCGAGCTCCACTGCCCCTCTGCACCCCACTCCCCCTTCACAATTCAACCCAGCAAAGTCCGATTCCAGCCCCCTTTCTGCCCCCCCTCCAGACTGTCTCCCTGCAGGAGCTCCAGCAGGACTTTGAGAATGCCGCTCCCACCGACCCCAACAACAACCAGACACCCGCAAATGGTGCCAGCGTATCCTACATCACCTTCAACCCTGACCCCTCCTCCGTTGCCCACTGTGAGCCACCTGCCGAGGCTGAGGCTGAAGCCGAGGCCGAAGCCCCCAGTGAACCCATTGACACGCTGGCCAGCGCCCCTCCCTTCGTCACCTTCCACACCCTCATCCTGAACATGAGTGGAGTCAGCTTTATGGACCTGATGGGCATCAAGGCCCTGGCCAAGGTGAGGCCTGCCGAGGGAGGGCGCAGAGCCCAGCCCTCTCTCTGCCCCGCTCCTTTCCCTTGTCTGCTGATGTCCACAATCGAGGGAAGAAAGCCAGCAGGCAAGGGTGCTAAAGGCTCCTCAGAAGCCCCCTTTCTCCAGAGCAGGCCCAGCACAGCCCAGAGGGAGAGCCCCACCGCCTCTGGTCCCATAGCCACCTGGTCCTGGGTCCTGGCAGAGGCCATAAGTTGCTGCTTCTCAGGCTACCTGAAACCCTCTGAGTAGAATCAGCATGGGCCTGCCTCCCACACTCTCCCTGCACTGGACCCGTCAGCCGGATGCAACCAGCTGAGGAGAGAAGACTGCTATCAGATCCCCACACCCTCAGACAAAGCAGGCAGCCCAGCAGGCACCCTGGATAAATGTCCCCTCTGACATGCTTTCAGCAGTCACCCCTGAAGGCGGGGAGTCAGCAAAGCTCAGGGTCAGCTGAGCCAAGGCAGGCAACCCCCGAGAACTGAGCGAGGTACCAAGCATACCCCACTGCCTGATGTACAGGCTCGGCCCGGGCAGAGATGTCCCCTCTACCCCCAGTCCAGCTTGGCTTCACAGCCTGGGCCTGGAGTCCTGACTGGACTTGGCTGAAGCCACAGCCTCACTGTGCCTTCGTCCTGCCCTGAAGGGTTAGCCTGCAACCATAGAGTTGGGAAGGAAGTGGAGTCTGGGAGGCCGGATGCACAAAAGAAGGATCAGGCCCCATCTGAAGGGGCTGTGGCCACTCCGGGGGCTTGCCACATTGGCAAAGCCTCACTTCCGTCCGCTTTCCTCAGCCAGCACTTGAGAAACAAGTGGTGTGCTTTGCTGCTATTTTTATCTTTGGCTCCCAGGGCCCTCGGGCCTGCTCGCTGGCCTGGCTTCCCCTCTGAAGTTCGTGTTGTGCCTCACTCAGAACATTCCTGTCCTTTTGTCTCTCTGCCCCACCTCCCTCTCCAACTCTCCAGCTGAGCTCCACCTTCGGGAAGATCGGTGTCAAGGTCTTCTTGGTGAACATTCATGGTAAGAAGAGGAGGAGGAGGCGGCCTGGGGGGCGGAAAGGCTGACCAGAGGCTTGGGTAGAGGCAGGTTGGTGGGGTGCTGAAAGCGGGCGGGGAAGCCCCAAATCTTTCCTCAAATTATTGCCAGCTTCAGACACAAGTCAGGGGAGACTTGGGGCCAGAAGGTGTAAACACCCTAAAGAACCAGCAGCCAGTGATCCGCCTTCTGACAGGGCAACCCAATGGGAGGCCCAGTAAACAGCGAGGGGGGCGGGTTGTGGCTGACTGGGGCAGCCGACCACCCAGTCTTTCTTCTAAGGCGGCTCCAGCAGGCTGAAGCCGCCAACCTTTGGGCTACAAACTCATGCTCTGTTTGTACCCCGGGATTTGGTCGACTTGTTCTTCCTGGTTGCAATGCGGTGCATTGTGACTCAGGTTGACGCCCGGAGCACGGGCTTTGCTCGGTTGTCATCTTTCTGGAAGATTGCCACATCACCAGCTTGCTCTGCCTTTGGGCTCTCAGGCAAGCGCTTCACCACTGCACCACCAGGGCTGCGGGGTCACATCCTGAGGGTCTCGGCACAGAGTCGGCGGCAGAACTGGAGAAAGGTCCACTAGGATTCCAGCCTGTTCCCATGGCTCATTTGCCTGGTGACCTTAACTAAGTCACTTGGTCTGTCTGGGAACCCATTTCCTCCTGTATAAAAGGAGATGGTGGGCTAAACGGATTCGGAGGGTCTTTCTAAACCTGGAAGACCGTGAATCTATGCCAGCAGAGCACGCAGTCTCGGTGGTACGAGGACCTGTCCGCAGGGCAGCACAGCGTCACGTGGTTTGCGCGTGCGCACGTCGTGCCCGGACGTGAAGCCACAGTGAGAGCACGCAGCTTCACGTGAGTGTGTAAGGCACACTCACATGCACCCAGATGCACACTGACCTTCTGTCAGAGCCTTCCCAGCAGAGTTAGAATCTGTGGAATTCCTTCCGCCTTCTCTGGACGCCCCCTCAGCAAAGCATCTCTAGGATTTGTTCAAAGCAAGGGCTCCACCACAGGCTGGAGGTTTAGGGGGAATGGCTGGGTCAACAAGATGCAGGATGGGCCCCAAGGGGGTACAGCTAGCCGCAGCCCCATCAAGAACAGTTTAACCTTTCCCTCTCCCATCACTGCCCAGGGTGGAAGAGCAGCATCCTCAATATCACTTTGCCCTCTGCTGTTAAGAACAGGAACTGCAGGTCCCAAACCAGACCTTTTTCTCTGTCTCTCCTGTCTCTGGTCGCACTGGCCTCCCTCGGCCCAGGTGCCCAGTGGCGGCTAGCTCCCTGAAGATGGTGTTTCCTTCCTCCAGCCCAGGTGTACAATGACATTAGCCACGGAGGCATCTTCGAAGATGGGTGTCTGGAGCGCAGCCATGTCTTCCCCAGCATCCATGATGCGGTCCTCTTTGCCCAAGCAAATGCCGGACAGGTGGCCCCAGGACCCAGCTTCCCAGGGGTAAGGTCCCTCCCTGCACCTGGACAACCCCAGGCTCTCAGGGCTCTGGAATCGCGGGTGTCCAGTGCCTGCCGGGTCCTCTGGTGTTCCTGAGTCTTTGCTGCCTTACCTGTAAGATGGGCTCTTGGCAATCGCATCGCCCACCTCAGGGGGATTTTCTGCTTCCATTGTAGGTTGCACAAAAATCGTATTGCTTACGTTACTCGAAAGCACTTTCGAATAGCTTGGAGGATTTCAAAATCCTGCACCAAGGTTACTTAACTTCCTGACCTCCAGAACTCCAGGACAGGCTGCATGCTGCCCAGGGTTCTAGCGTGGCTCACCTTGCCCCTTAACTCACCCGAAGGTCTTTAGGAAAGGTGAGGGAGCGTTCCCATTTTCCTGTAACTGAGCCTACAGATCTCAGGCCAGTGACTGGTCACCGAAGAGGCTGAGTCTAGGTTTCATCTCAGCTTTTTTATTTTGAATTTACTAGCTCAGGAAGAGGCACGCCAATCAGGTACAAATCACGTGAGGAGGGAGCCTCAAAGAGTGGGTGACAAAACGGAATGATGGTGTTTTCCCACAAATTTTGTGACGCCCCCCCCCCCATCAGAACAAGCCTGCCCAGCCTAGGCCTCACAGCCACCCCTCCCCTCAGGGGTCTATCCTGGCTCAGCCCCTGCCTTTAGCCTGGCAAGGTGGTGTTTGTGGCCCAGTTCTTGATTAAAAAAAACCTCCCCTTCCCTGTGTGGGTCATATGAAAGACCTTTCCGGCCCTTGACCAACCCTTTGCTCTCTGCAGTAAGACACTGGTGAGGGTGCAGCCAGCTGTCCTCTGTGTTGAAAGACTACCCGGGAAAACACAGGGCCTGGCTGCCACCCTCCATGCTGAGAGAGAAACTGTGGGGAGGGACACGTTTCCCTACTTCACACGCCTTGTCCTGGAAAACAAGTGGGGGGCGGAATTCTAGAAGAATCTTCCTCTCACTAACGAGTGTCAGCTATTACACAGTATGGATTACATCCAGATATATAAATGCTAGAGTGTGTATTCATACATAAAATTCTATATTTGTATATGATTTTATGTGCTTAAATATAAATTATGATTACAATGATATATTCAGGTATATCCATGAAAACCACTAATATGTATATTAGTCTCCATTTTCTTCTCTGTAAAATAGGGAATTATTGGTATTCTTATACATAAGTTACACGCACATATTTTAAACAATATGGGATACTGTTACCCCATACTGAGGAAGATACATCTACACACACACACACACAATTTTAACAGCATGGGTTAAGGGACAGCAGTGAGTTACATACTAGGCTTCTAACTATAGGGTCAGCAGTTTGAAACCACCAGCCACTCCATGGAAAAAATGATGAAGCTTTCCCCTCCTATAGAGAGTTGCAGCCTTGGAAATCCACCAGGGCAGGTCTGCCCTGTCCTATCACGTCATTATGAGTCAGAATTGGTGCAATGGCTGTGAACTTGGGTTTTTTGAGGGGTTTTGTGGTTGTTGTTTCTAATGGCATAAGGGCATCGATGGGAGTCTGGTTCTTATTTTTAAAGATGTGGACACAGGTGCCCTGTGAGGGGCAAAGCATTTCTCCACCTTAGGCAGCTGATTAGGAAAATGCCACGCCTTGACAGAGCCTGTGCAGGAGGATAGGCACTGACGCTGGCCTGTCGGCAGGGGCAGGTCCGGGCTGTGTGTGCTGTATTTGGTGAGGCAGGCGAAGGAGGCGTGGGAAGGGGTGAGAGAGCACGTTACACATCGGTAAACACAGTGTGTACCCAGAATTGGCCCTTTGTTCATCAGCCTGCCAGGCGGTGCCAGACTGGTTTCTCCACCAGTGAGGCCATCGATGCCTGTTTCCCCCTGCAGATCCCAGTGGCCCCTGAGCTCTCCTTGTACGATGCTGAGGAGGACCAACCCAGCTACTGGGACTTGGAACAGGTAAGCTGCCATGGGTAGATGGGAGGTGGGGCTCGGGGGGAGAACAAGACCCTCCGTGCTCCTGGGCTCTCTCACTCCCAAGCCGGAACAGTCACCTTGACGGCAACAATGCTTCCTTCTCCTTTTTCTTTTAATAGCAGATGTTAATTCTTCTCACTCCCCGCAAGGCATTCTGGGGAAGGGAGAGACCCTGGGCCAAGTCCCAGAGGACAAATGGCTATTCTTAACATTCCAACGCATCAGCTACTGATCTTGGGCAAGCTACAGAACTCAGCTGAGTCTGTTCTTCTCAACTGCAAAATCAGGGAGATATTACTTGTCCCCTCTGCCTTACAAGTGTGTGTGGGGGGGTGGGGGAGGGCTGGGGGGGCGGCTGAGTCCTTTCCTGAATTCAGCAGCTCTTTGTCGAGTGCCTGCTATTTGCCTGACACAGTTCCAGAGTGGCCGGGTAATGGAGAGCCCTGCTCTTGAGAAACGTTCTGGTAGAATCCGGTGGATTCTAGGGGTCCATGTGAACTATTGGTACATTCAAGCAGGCTTTGCCGTGCGAGGAGCCCTATCCTCCCTGGCCCTCAGGGCCCAAGGTGAGCATTAGCACTAAGCCAGTGACCCGAATTAAAAGGAACCAGGTGACCAGGCTTAGAGAAAGCTGCCCACACATGAGGCCTAAGGCGTCTCTCCTTATTCCTCGTCAGTCCTGGGGGCCTGGGCTTCTCTAGTCCGGGGCATGTCTCTGAGGTGTTGGGGGTCTAGGAGGGACGTGAGGAGAGAGCCACCAAGATTTGACAGCCTGAATTCTGTCTCCGCACCCCCCACTGGAATCACTGTCAAACATCAAACCCATCAGCTCATGATGAGCCATGTGCTCCAGAGCAGAGCTGGCATGTCTCGCACCTTCCAAAAAGCACGGGTGGGGCAGGTGGCTGACCAGACAGCAAGACAGGGCTTTGGAGCCAGCCCAGGCCATCTATCGAGAGTCCTTGAGGAAGACACGGAAACTGAACAGGGAGAGGAAGGGTGTGGAAAGCCTCAGCACCCTGGGGTGGGTGTGGGGGCTCTCATGACCCTGTGCCCCTACACTCACATACACACACACACACGAATACGACACACTCCCTCACACTCATAGACTCTCACACACAGTCTCACTCAATCCATACACTGATGTCACTCACACTCACCCGCTCAGATACCACACTCATTCACACTCTCCCATGCATACCCATAGCCACATATACTGTCTCGCACCCACAGATACACACTCACACTGGTGCCCACACTCAAAGACACACACTGCCTCATACTCTCAAATACACACTCTCCCTCCCCCAACGCACACCCTCATGAGGGCTGCAGAGTCCCGTCTTGGTTTCAGGCCCTCTGTACCCACAGGACTAATGGTCTCTTCTCACCCTCCCCCACTTTCCTTCTGTGGCCCCTGCAGGAAATGTTCGGGAGCATGTTCCACGCAGAGACCCTGACTGCCCTGTGAGGGCCCAGCCAGCTCCCATGCTACCTCCAAGTGCTCCCCCCAGGAGGGGGCTCCGTGGAGAATGAGCCCAGGACCACAGGGCGGGGCCGGTAGAGGAGAGCGCATCCACCAGGACCCTGGCTCCTCTCCACCCTCCTCTTTCTCCTCCTCTCTCCTTTCACTGCCTCCCTCCTGGCATCTCTAGAAAGAGGCAGTCCCAGCAGCGAAAGGAGCCCACTGACCACAGAGAGAGCCCTGGAACCTCTCCGACCTACATCTGGCCCTCGGGACCCTGGCTGGCCAGGAGCAAGCCTCTGCTCACTCCATGCCGCCGCCACCACCCCCAGGCCCTGGCCATGGCGGACCACCAGGACCCGACTTCGTGGATTTAGAATGAGCCCCGAGGACACATGCAAAAGTCTGACCATGCTGACTTGGAGCATCAGCCTTGAAAGTGTCCTTGGGCCCGTGTGGCTGGGTGATGGAAAGTGGCAAATGGCCATAAGACACAGGAATGGTGGCTGCAGCCATGGGCGGGGGGGGGGGGGGGCGGGTTGTGCCTACCAGGCACTGAGCTTGGTCAGTGCTCAGTGACTTTCTCTCTCCACCTGCAACCAACCGTGTTCCTGACATATCTTCACCCCTGCAGACATGTGCTCCCCACAGTCCCAGAGCACCTGTCCCCTTCCTCTTTGCCCCCAGACTGCTGAGACCTCCACTGCTCCGCAACGCGTCAGATTCCAGCCTGGGCGGGGTGGGGGGCCCTCAAGACCACTAGAGCTATCTCCCCAGGGAAGCCTCCCCCAAGGCAGCTGCTCCGGCCTCCTGACCCACTGTCAGTCCCCTGCCCTTAGGGACAACACCCTTTCCTGGAGGCTGGGTACAAACCCCCAAAAGCTAGGGAGGTCTGCCACTGGTAGAGCCCCCTGGCAGCTTACCGAGAGATACCAGTGATTTTGCACAAAGGCTCTCGGAAATCCTTCTTTGTCCCTGAGACTTGTCGGGAAGGAGGTGCTAGTGCCAACCCAGGCCAAACGGGAGGGAGCCGAGTCCCGACAGTTGCCCTGACCTCAGGACCCATCAGGGAAATGTCTCCCTCCCCCTGGAAAACCGGCCTGAAAAGTCACTTGGCAAAGAGTCCTTGATCATTTAAACTCCCTGACCAACCCCTAGCTCAGAGCCACCTTCCAGGGAAGGCGCCCTCTACGGACCAGCTGAGTTCCCCAGCATGCAGCTGACCACGCAGAGGAGCTGACCCATGTGGGAGCTGCTTCTACGGGGATCCACCGGCAACTCACGACCTGGGCCCGTCTCCTTCGAGGAAACCCCAAGATGGAGGTGAATTATGACTACAGAGAGAGCTAGGAGAAACCCCACTCTTAACTTGAAGAGAACGAGGTTCCACATATAAGTGTTTTATAAAGCGCCCGTAGAAGTTCACAGGAAACCTTCCGCCTTCTCCCCACTGCTTCTCCGGAATACCTTCAACGTCATGACTCCCGCCCCAACAGGTTGGGCTGGCCCCACCTGGAAAAAGGCAACCTACTCCCCTCTTCTCCCTGGCCTGCACTGTGTGTCTGGGTGGGGAGTGAGCCCGTCCGCTAGCCCGTCTGCTAGGAATTAAAGGAGTGGGTACTGGCAAAGGGCCAACACATTCTTGGCCTCCTAGCATGGCTTCTCTGTGAATTCATTATGCCAACTGGCTGCCAATGGAGCTCAACACTTGGAAGACAATGTTATCTGGGATTCATCGTGCCCAGCACCGGAAGTGCCAAATTCCAGGAGGATAAAAACCTTAGCCAATGACAATTCACCCTCCCTACTCCACCTCCTTTAAAGTCTAGCTCAGGCCCAGGAGAAGGGGGATGGTCCCAGAGCCTTCAGTCATCCCAAGTCAGAGAGCCCTCTGAAAGAAGCTCCCTGGAGGACTTGATGTAGTGACTGTGAATCTGAAGGCCAGCCTCAGGACCCAAGAGGCCTATTGATTCATGATGGCCCGGAGCTGGTCAAGGCTTGGGAGAGATCCGACAGCAGGTCCAAGGGTGCACGTACTCCCAGAGCCCACTGCAGAGGTGAGATTGGAAGCACAGGGCAGAGGGGAGACAGCAGAGAAAGCCTCACCGCTGGAATATTTGGACAACAAGTTCACCTAGACCACCACTCTTCTGGACATGGTGGTGGCAGAAAGAGGGGGCAAGATAACAAAAGAATCCAGAATTTCAATACCTTTGACTGTTCTTCTTGATACGAACCTGTGATGATATTGTTCCCGGGAGGCCCGGGACTATTGAGATATGTGTGTAATTTATTTAATTTAAATGCCGTCCTTCTTTTGTTCATTTTGGTAATAAAGTGGTTTTGAAATGTGAGTGAAGGAGTGTGCTTGGGAGGTTTTCTGGGTAGACAATAAAGAGTCACTCGCAGGTGCTCTTGCTTGACGCTGTCCTCTGGCCAAAAAGAGGGGGTGAGATCTCTTCAGGAGTCTTCCAGCTCCTGTCGAGGCACCTCCTGGGAATGAAGACGCTCCCTCAACCAGGCTGAAGGGCAAAGGTCTAAGAGAGGAGATATGCCTGAGAGAATCATACCCAGAGCCAGTTCCCAGAGTCCACTCTGGCTTTGTGGCCGGGTTGTTGTTATTGATTAACGTAACTAATCACAAAAAGGGGAGGAGTAAAGACAAAGAAGTCAGTGAGTTCCAAAATGACTGTATATATCCATATACGCACATACACGCATATCTGTCTCGCCACCACCACTGATGTGATGACCCTATGGGACAGAGCAGGACTGCCCCCTAGGGTTTCCAAGGCCGTGCATCTCTATGGAAGCAGACTGGCTCATCTTCCTCCCAGAGTGGCCAGCGATCTTTTAGTTAGGACTTAAACCACGGCTTCACAGGACCCCTTGACTAATGTACAGCAGAACAAAATTGTTGGGCGGTCTTGTGCCATCTTCTTAACTGTTGGTATAAATTTGAGCTCATTGTTCTAGCTGTTTTGTCCATCCGTCTCCCCGAGGAGGAGGATTTTCACTGACCCCCGACTTGATGTCTGTGATCGTTACGGCTGTATATCAACTAGGCTGGAACATGAGTCTCAGTGGTTTGGCAGTGGAGATGTAATCACTCTCCATGGTGAAATCTGCCATGAGCATCCAATCCGTTGGAAGGGAGTTTCTTAGCGGTACAGTCCATTTCCAATATAGATGGACGTTTTGCCAAAGCTCACTTGGTTTTGCTGGATCTGAATCCTGAAACTGGCTGGTCATCAACTTTGGACTTGACTGCGACTCTGGAAATGGACTCATCAGCCACCACAGCCTGTGTGTGAGCCAGCAACCTTCCATCTTAGCGGCCGATCTTTATGCCTCCATTTCTGAAGCCAGCAACCCATCTTGGGTCATGAGCCCATGCAGCCGCGTGAGTCCGGAACCTCCAGTCTCATAACTGGTCTCTGAACCTAGAACTTAACAGCCTCTACAATGATGTGAACCATTTCTGTGAAATAAATAGACTGATCTCTATACTTATCTTTTCATCTATAGCCATACACACAGATATAAACTTCACTAGCTTTGCTTCTCCACGGAACCCAGCCTAATAATTTTGTGGGGAGTTTCCTACAATTGGTCTTTCCAGATGATGTGTCCAAAGGGAGTCTGCCAAAGTCTTGCCACCTTCAGTTCTAGGATTGCATTTCTTCTAAGAGTGATTGGTTCATGCTTTCCGTAGGCCATGTTAAATCCAATACTCCTCACACCACAGTTCGAACATATCAATTCTTCTGCTGCCTTTAGTTGTTGCTCACTGGGTGTCAATAAGGGGAGTCAACATACCATCACCTTTTCTGGTTATGCTTCACTCACCACTCTTTAATGCGAGGGTCTATTATTCTAAATGAAATGTCTAAAGAGGCCAGTCCTGACAATACGCAGCAAAGCTTTCCGACTCTTTAGCTCAAGGGAACACACAAACTAATGTCCCCTCCCTGCCCCGATGGGGTGGGGGGTGTCTATATAAGAGGGGTAAGATCCCTGGACTGAACTATCCAATAAGCAGGGCTGAGTGCCGGCTTTGTGTCTTAGCTGTAGGAAATGAAAGAGGACGACAAGGATCACATAAAAACAAAGAGCAAAGGGTAAAGAAGGTAGAAATCGGATGGAGTGGAAAGCTATGAAGAAATAGATAGGAGACAAGACAAAGGAAAGAGGAAGATGAACGAGCAATGGGACTGAGATACAAAGAACAGAGAGAAATGGCTCATGGGAGGAGGAGGATATATTGAAGCGGCAGAGAAGTCAGTGAGTCCCAAAGAAGTCCGCTTTGCACTGAAGACAGTAGCCAAAAGCAAGGCTCCAGAAATTGATGGTATAGCAGCTGAATGTTTCAACAAGCTGACGAAACCCTGAAAGCACTTGCTTGTCTATGAAAAATAAATTGGAAGACAGCTACTTGCCCACTGACAGGAAGAGATCAATATTTGTACTCATTCAAAGGAAAGGTGGCCCAGGAGAATGCGCAAATTATCGAACCACATGACTGATATCACATGCAAGCAACATTTTGCGGAAGATTGTCCAGCAACGGTTGCAGCACCTTGACAGGGAGCTTCCAGAAGTTCAGGCCACATTCCGAAGAGGACTTGGGACAAGGGATATCATTGCAGATGTCAGATGGGTCTTGGCTCAAGAATACCAGAAACACGTTGACTTGTGTCTCATGGGCCACGCAAAGGCATTCGACTGTGTGGATCATAACCGACTATGGAAAACCTTGGGAAGAATGAGAATTCCAGGACACTTCATGGGGCTCATGTGGAACCTGCACACGGATCAAGAGGCAGTTGTGCAGACAGAACAAGGGAGCGCTGCCTGGTTTAAAATCAAGAAAGGTGCGTATCAGGGTTGTGTCCTGTCACCATGCTTGTTCAATCTGTGCGCTGAGCACATCATCAGAGAAGCTGATTATATGCAGAAGAATGTGGTATCAGGCTTAAAGGAAGGCTAATTAGCCACCTGTGACATCTAGACGGCATATTCTTATTTGCTGGAAAGTGAGGGGGACCTGAAGGGCTTGCTGGGGAGGACCAAGGTTTGCATCTTCAGTGTGCATTACAACTCAAATCCTCACAACTGGATCAATAGTAACATCATGATAAACAGGGAAAAGATGGAAATTGTTAAGGATTTCATGGTGGTTAGATGAAGCTGCAGGTGAAAAGGTCGAACGATGCATTGCATTGGGAAATGTGCACAAGACTTCTTTTAAGGGTTGAAAAGCAAGAATGTTACTGTGAGGACTAAGGTGCGCCTGACCCAAGCAAGCCCTGGTATTGCCAGTCTCCTCATATACATGTGAAAGTTGGACATTGGATGAGGAAGACCGAAGAAGAACTGATGCATTTGAGTTGTGGAGCTGGTTAAGAATACTGAAAGCACCATGGACAGCCAAAAGAACAAACCGATCTCTGTTAGAGGAAGCCTACACCCAGAGTGCTCCTTAGAAGCAAGAACGGAAAGACTTCATCTCATGTCCTTTGAGCATTCTTCCACAAGGAGCCCACCTGGCGCTGCGGCTTGGCTTCCTAGATGTAGGGCATTTGCTCGGAGGACCAGCGCTCATGCAAGGAGGCTGTGGAACACTCAGACAGCACAGAGGAAACAGTCCCTCGGTGCCTACACTGATGGACCAACCCGTGGTCCTTTGCGGGTCAGACGAGGGCTTCTTCAGGGATGTGTGTGAGCTCTCTGCAGGAAATCGCCTCACCGAGAAAGGAGGAGGCTGGACCGCTCTCATTGACACAGGGGCAACGTTATCCACCACGAAGCCTACCGGTCTGTCCAAGTCCTTACCTGAGAGGAAGAAGACATCTACGGTAGGTAGTAATAGTCAAGAACAAATTTTAATTCACGTCTTACCTGTTTCAATATGTTTTCATCCTACTGCTTAGTAGCATACAACGGTAAACATATTACAGGGAGACATTTTAACTAAACAGCACTGCTGGCTGGATTTCCCGGGAAACTGTTGCTATCAATTCCTGAAGAATAACAGAATCATTGTTAATAATTCAGAGACCACCCCACCATACCAATGTGGTGAGAGGTTTCATGGTTTCATCGCGGTTTTCCAGGGATGCGTAATATTCCATTGTGTGTATGTACAGGAGTTATTTTATCCAATCTTCTACTGATGGGAATTTCGGCTGGTTCCAACTTCTTGCTACTGCAATGAACGTGGGAGAGCATGCATCTATTCATGACCTGGTGCCTATTTCTTTGGGGTATTTGCCCGGTAATGGTATTGCTGGGTCATATGCTCTTTCCATTGCCATCTCTTAGGAATGGCCCTATTGCTTTGGGCAGTGCTGTGTGTTTTCACAAGCCGCACAGCAGTGTGTGAGAGTTCCAAGTCTCTCCACACCCACCCCAGCACTCGTTGATCTCAGTTGCTGTTTTTATACATTGGGCTACGGTTATGGATGGTAAATAGTACATGGTACACATGGTGCATAGATGTCTCCAGGCTATTTCCAGAAGTGATTTCATATGCACTAAAACCTGAAGATAAATAAGAGCAAAAAACCATCAAGGACTTTCTAACCAAAGGTCTAATTCTACCTGCACCAGCCCTTCACTACTCCTGTTTCACTGATCAAAAAGCCTGGTAAGGGGATTAAGTTTGTGCAGTACCTTTAGGTGTTTAGCAAAATTATCATACTCTATTTTTTTATAGTACCTGATCCCCATGTGTTGCTTTCATTGATACTTGAAGAACTACGCTACAGTCCCTGACCTTTGTAGGGAGGTTAAAATTATCCCAGTTAATTCAGAGTGGCCGTATTTGCTTTCATTTGGTGGGGCCAACAATGAGCTTGGGCCATGCCCCCCAGAGGTTCACAGAGAAGTCCTCCTACCTTTCCAAATGGTACGTGATCACTTTAAAACTGTAGAATTTCAACACGGATCTGGCTTTTAAGACTATCTAGATGAACTCTTGGTTTGTCCCTATAAACCAACACACTATCTGGGCCACACTTTGCCTATGTAAGTGGAGAATGAGAGACTAGTATATAAAATGTTGAGGTACCCTTTTGCATAACAACTGAGATGAGAGCCCCTAATATACTAGGGAAACCAAATATTGGGGTATTACAAAACAGAACGCACTCAAAAATCCTATCATCTTGTACTCAGGTTGGGGTTGGGCCTTCTGAAGACCTTTACTTCTGCCTGTGGAGTGTTTTAATTAGAACAATTTCTCCACAATCTTTCTATTACTATGAGCCAGAGCTCAAATGAGTGGAACCCAGACAAAGGCAGTGTTGAGTAATCACACAGCTTGGACTTCCTCTTGGCTCCGCAGAGGGGAGTTTTTGGTGCTTGTGGACTAATACTCGAGAGGAAGTGAATCAGAATATACATAAAATTAGACAAGCTACTTGGTTACATTTCCCCGTAACCAAAGAATACCACAGGAATAGACTCATGGGTTCAAGCTTTACTTCAAGGACGAGTTATCTTCCTATTGCTAATCTTAGGTAGGCTTGGCTTTGTTAAATGCCTTGTAGGCTGCATGGCATGTTACAGGCCCTCAAAGGAGTTAAAGGCAAAAAAAAATAATGTGGGTTGATTCTATTCACTTTTACAATACTCAAAAAAGGGGCAAATCAAGTCTCAGAGAACTAGTGAAGAGCTAGGTGGTATCCGATGGAAATTGACACCATGGTTTTAATGCACCTGCCATGATCACCACTTACACATCAGCAAGACTGGGTGAAAACACATTTAAATTTTTTCTTGGTTATTTTCATGCCCCTACAGACTCTGGAGCCTTCCTACTGTGGACAGTTTGAGACCAGCTCACTCTGAACAAGAGGTTTTCCAAAAATAATTTTCCAATAATTATTAAAGGGATGATGAGCCTTATCCTTGATCAAAAAGGGGAACTGTGGAAACAGAATGCCTCAGAAATGTCAAGAGTTAGTGGATAAGGAACCACGGTATGTTAGCCTGCATTGCCTGGAGAAACAAATTCAGAGACACCCATGTATGTATAAGGAAGAGCTTTATATCAAAGAGTCATTGTATATTAAGGAAGCATCATAGCCCAGTCCAGATCAAGTCTAGAAGGTCAATATTAGCTCATAAGTCTGATATTAGCCCATGAATTCCTCTTCACACTCACACAGCACATGCAATGATGCCAATTGCAGGAAGATCGCAGGCCGGTGGGTGGAAAGACCTGTGGATTCAATGGCAGTAGATGCATGTCCAGGACTCTGGCTGCCATTGTTATGGCTCCATGTGGCTTGTCAACAGGAAAGTGAAGCAGAGAGAGTTCCCAGAATCCTCATGAAAAGGCCATGGCCACAAAGAGGGATAATCAGGCTGTGACCTGATTGACAGGCTAGACTCCACCCCTTCATTCTTGTTTCTCAAGTTTACATGAAATTGTGTATCTACCGCAGCTGGAAATGGAAAATAAGAACAAAAGAATCTTCCAGGACTCTTATGGATCTGATCATTCTGAACTCCTTCCAATGGGAAACAAAGAGCAGGAGGGGTGGGTGTGCCCACCCACCTGTCCCATACCAAACCTCATATCTGATACTCGAAATGATACCTATATTGATGCCAACCAATCCAGAGATTGACATAGAAAGATTGATAGTGTATTGGAGATAAAAGGGTCATCACTGATCAGAGTCACGCTGCTGCCTGTACTGACATGTAGTCTCTCTCATTTGAATGATTTGTTTATTCTATTATGTTGTGTCAATAAACCTCTTTAACATTCTTTTTTTTTTCACAATCCATACATATACATACATCAATTGGAACCTCTTTAACATTTACAGCTGCTCTTTCTCACCCATGCATACACATATACCCACATGCAAATATACATTCACATCCATTCATACATATATGTATACTCACACATGTGCTTATAAACAAGTACATAAACATATACACACGTTTTTAAGAAATTGTGAGGAGAATGAGCGAACAGGGAGTACTCTTGTTTATAGTAGAATGCTAAAGACCAGCTGCTGAATGTAGAAGGTGTGTTGAAGTTGAAGAATTAACAACTTGCTATTGTCCTGCCCATCAAAGCAATGATAAAATCAGACAAAACCCATCAATGGATGGCTTATCTGGGGGAAATGTTAATGAGGAGCATAATATTTGCAGAAAGCTAACAACAGTGTGTCAGTCAACAGCTTCCTTCAAAGTCTCGGTGGGGGTAAGAGCTCTGGGTAGGCTCACCCCACAATACTCTCCCTGGAGTCTTGTCGTGCCTCTCACTTCCTCCCATGGGTGTCTCTCATGTCTCGGTGCTCTGTACTTACAAGGCTCCAACTTCAAACTGTTGGAGAACTAACATCACTGGGACCACTTTTAGCTAATAGAAGATGAGAGCAATAATGAAACATTTCTCCACTTGGCAGGGTCATCTTCGGGGCTCTTCAGAGTGCCCAAAATAATGGCACCCCAGTTACTCACAATAGTGGCTACTTCAGTCACTCATACTGGCCTCTGCTTTCTCCTCACCCAGCTTCCCTCTTCCCATCCTTCGCTTTTGCTCCCTGAAATCACTTCCTACATAGCCTGTGCAAAAGCTTTTCTCTCAATTTCTATTTTCAGTGACTCTCAGACTAAAATAACATTACTTAAAAATAATATAAAATTTAAATGGGATGCATGTTAATTTACCCAAAGTCAACCGGCTCAGCTGAATAATAAGGTGAAACATGGTTTTCCCATGACCACCATTTGCTGAGTCAATTCCACCGAATGCTGACCCCATCCATGTCAGAGTAGGCCAATACTCCATAGAGTTTTCCATTTATTTGGTAGTAGTTCATCAGGCTTGTCTTCTATGGCCCTTTTGGTTGATGGAAACTCCCAACCAAGCACATTAGCCACATTCAACAGGACTACAAAAGCAAGACTGCTGTGGTTGTTGCTGTTGTTAGGTGCTGTCGAGTTGTTTCTGACTCACAGCGAGCCTACATCTGGCAGACAGAAACACTGCCCATGCTATGCCATCCTCACAATTGCGCTTACGTTTCTGCCCGTTGTTGCGACCTGTGTGGATCCATCCTGTCCAGGATCTTCCTCTTTCTCATTGCCTCTCTACTCGACCAAGCATGGTGTTCTTTTCCAAAGACTAGTCTCTCCTGAGATCATGTCCAAAGTACATGAGACAAAGTCTCTCCATTATGGGAGGCTGGTACATTGTTGGGTACCAGCCTCTACATCCAAATGGGCCCTAGGGGGCAGTTATGTAATTGAGGGGTAAATTACAGAAGCATCAGACAAGACATGCAAGTGTTCACCTCTTCCATGATGACCAGAAGCAGAGGGGGGTGGCGGTGTATTCTCTAACAAACGTATATAATCTAGGCCACGCAAGCCCCTGCACACACATATGTAACAGGAAGGGGTTATATTAGAGACATACACATAACAGGAAGGGGATGAGCTAGGGGAATACACACAATAGGAAGGGGAGGTGCTATAGGCATGGTGGGTTCTAGAGTTAAGATGGTAACCTAACCTTGGTTGACTCTGAGCTGGCTGGATATTAAGTGGCCCGAAGATCTTCTGCAGGAGAACGGTCTATGATCCTTATCAGAAGGGAGTGAGCTGTACTTAGGGTTAAATGGTCTGATTGCTCTTGAGGGCAGAGAGCCTCTGGCAGCTAACCTTCAAGAGTAGAGTAGCAGCCATATGCTTGGAGGCAGCGCCATAAAGTTGTCCTTACTATAGGGGAGGAGGAGAGTGGACGTTGTGGGGATAACTTTCACTTAGGAGAACGTGACCGGGAAGCAATTCCAACGCATGAATATAAAGCCCGTGGGCATGAACCACAGTCTTACCAATGAGAGTCTCAACCTCCCAGACTCCTTAAAATGTGAGCATAGAGAATTTGTCCTCATAGACTCTCTTCCCAGTTCTCGGTTTCCCACACTCCACACTTGATTCTAAGGAGCATTCTGACTGTACTTCTTCCAAGACAGATCAGTTTGTTCTTTTGGCAGTCCGTGGTACTTTCAGTATTCTTAGCCAGCAGCATAATTCAAATGGATCAGTTCTTCGGTCTTCCTTATCTGCGCATAGAAAGCAACTTAAAATACTATGGCTTGTGCCAGACTCAAAGTAACAGCTTACATTTTCAACATACTACAAACATTGATGAACCTTCAAAACGTGCTAAGTGAAAGAAACCCATCACACTCACACACACACCATATCATATGATTCCATTCACATGAAACTTCCTAATAGGGAAGTCTATAGAGATGAAAAGTGTATGAGTAGCTGCTCTAGGCTTGGGGTCGTGGGTAGGGGATAGTGGAACAAACACCTAAAGGCTATGGAGTTCCTTTTTGAGGTCATGAAAATGTTCAAAAATTGACTGTGGTAATCGTTGCTCATATTTGTGAACATACTAATGACCATTTTACTGTATACCTTGAGTGAGTAAATTACATGGTTGTGCATTATATTCCAATGAAACATTTTTAACGAAGTATGTTGAATTTTGTGAAATGCTTTCTACTTTCTGAGGAAGTAATCATATAGTTTATTTTTCTACTCTTTGGATATATCAATATGGTAAATTGTATTCAATTATATCGTATTATCTATTTATTATATAAAGAAAATACAATGATTTAAAACATGTATGTCTTAACAGTCCAAAACTAAACTCACTACCTGTGTTAGGCCTGGTTGACTAGAGAAACAAATCCAAGGACACTCATATATGTATAAGAAAAAGCTTTATATCAAAGAGCCACTGTATATTAAGAAAACATCGCAGCCCAGACAAAATCAAGTCCATAGTCTGATATTAGCCAATAAGTCCCATTCTAATTTATAAATTCCTCTTTAGACTCATGTGGTACGTGCAATGATGCTGAATGCAGGAAGATCACACGCTGGTGGGTGAAAAGTCTTGTGGATCCAGTGTCAGTGGGAGCATCTTAGCACTGGTGTGGGTCTCCATGTGGCTCCTCCAGATCTCTGGTTGTCTCAATAGCAGGAAAGTGAAGCAGAGAGAGAGAATGGCCTTCTTCCAGAGAGAAAGAGAGGAAGTTCCAGAGTCCTCCTGGAAGGCCACGCCCATGACAGGATAGACTCCACCCCTTCACTCTTAATATCCTCAAGTTGACACGAGATTATGTAACTTCCACATTGCCAACAGCTCAATACTAATTGATAGCAACCAGTTGACAGGTAAAAACTGCCCCTGTGAATTTCCAAGACTATAACTTAGTGGAAGTGAAAGACCAAGTTAGCAGCCCAGTTCTGAACCACTAAACCACATGGCTCCTATCTAACAATAGAGCCTTAAATATATGAGGCAAAAATTTAAAATATTAAAAGGATACTAAACAGTTCTACAATTGTAGTTGGAGACTTCAGAACCTCACTTTCAATAATTGATAAAAAAAAAACAACCACACAAAGATTAAAAGTAAATAGAAACTTGAACAACTCTCTAAAGCAGGTAAGCCTAAGAGACATACAGAACACTCCATAAAACAACACACTCCACGTTCTTCTCAAGTGCACATAAAACATTCTCTAGAATCTATCATATGTTAAGCATAAAATAAGCCTTAATATATTTTAAATGTAAAAATCATAAAGCAGACTCACTCACTGAACTCACGCCGCTCACTCAATCAACTCACTCACTGAACTCACTCAGATCACTCACCCATTCACTTAACTCATTCACTCACTCAACTCACTCAATTCACTGACGCAGCTTACCAAATTCACTGACTGAACTCTCACTCAACTGAATCACTCAGCTCTCCCACTCAACTCAATCACAAAATTCACTCAAAAAGAAAAAAATTTTTTTAATCATAAAGTAATTTTCCCAAATACAATGAAATCAGTAACAGAAGGAAAACTGGAAACTTCATAAATGTATGGAAATTAAATAGCACATTCTTAAGCAGTCAGAAGATTTTTAAAAAATAAATTAATGAAGGGATATTTTCAAATACCTTGACTTAGTGCAGTGGATTTCTTTCATTTTTCCCCCTCATTCACTGTATCTTTATTGAGAGTCTATTTTGAGATAATCACTGTTAAATACTGAAAATAAGCACAAAACCAAATGCACTGCCATCAAGTCACTACTGACTCAGCGACACAATGGAACAGGGTAGTTTCTGTGATTGTAACTCTTTTGTAATTAAATAATTTTTAATTTAAATCTGTTTATTGGGGGCTCTTACATCTCTTATCACAATCTAGACATTCATCCATTGTGTCAAGCACATTTGTAGATATGTTGCCATCATCATTTTCAAAGCATTTTCTTTCTACTTGAGTCCTTGATATCAGCTCCTCATTTTTCCCTCTCCCTCCCCCACCCTCCCTTCCTCCCTCATGAGGCCTTGATAAGTTATAGATAATTATTTTCATATCTTATATCATCCCCTGTTGCCCTTCACCCACTTTTCCATTGTTCATCTCTCTGGGAGGGAGTTCTATGTTGATCCTTGTGGTCAATTCCTCCTTTCTCCCCCCATCTTCCCCAAATCCTCCATGGTTTATCTATCCTGGATTCCCTGTGTTGTGAGCTCTTATCTGTAGCAGAGTGCATGTTCTGCTCTAATCCTATTTGTAAAGTAGAATTGAGGTCATGATAGGGGGGGCAAGGAAGTATTAAGAACTAGAAGAAATTTGTGTGTTCCATCGGTGATATACTGCAGCCCGACTGGTTCATCTCTTCTTTGGGACCCTTTTGTAAGGGGATGTCCAGTTGTCTACAGATGGGATTTGGCTCTCCACTCTACCTCCTCCTCCCCACCTTCACATTGGGTATGATTTTGTTCTGGGTCTTGATGCCTGATAACTGATCCCGTTGACACCTCATGATCACACAGGCTGGTGTGCTTCCTCCATGTGGGCTTTCTTGCTTCTCAGCTAGATGGCTGCTTGATTATCTTCAATCCTTTAAGACCCCAGACACTATATCTTTTAATAGTGGGGCACCATCAGCTTTCTTCACCACATTTGCTTATGCACCATTTTGTCTTCTACGATCATGTCGAGAAGGTGACCATTTTATAATGCCAAATTGTTGGAACAAAGTTTTCTTGTGTTGAGGAAGTAGTTAAGTCAAGGCCCAATGTCCATCAGTGCAGTGGATTTCTTAACATGAATATGCCGACAATAATAGCTTTTGTAACTCCCATGAAATTGTTGGCCGAGACTGTGCAAATGATGTGCTTGTGACCCTTCAAAACATATAATATTCTTGTGGGCGTGGCACTGAGGTGTAGTCAATTAATATGACCCTTCTAGCCATAATTCCTAATGTGATATATTGAAATTCTGGACTCTATATGCCTGTTGCTATAACCCCATTTTGGAGAGTATTCTCTGCTATACTGATGAACAGGATTGGCTGGGATTACATCTAACTTAAGCAGCGGGTCTGAACCAAGTCACAACCTCTGTTGGTGGCTTCTTTAGTAGAGAGTGTGACTTAAAACATTCTCTTGTTTTCCATGGGTGGGGTAAATACTCTGGTACCATGATTCAGTTCTAGCACACATCAGTTCACCTGGAAAGTCATACCTCTATTTCCTGACGGAGCTATGGTAGAAACAAGAAGACCTGCTATGACTTTTGGACACATTTTTGGCTTCTGGCTCTGGCCCCTGCATTTGTCTCTGCTTGATCTTCAGATCTGAGATTGAACAACACCCAACGTAAGATATTTCCTCAAAATGTCATGAGTTTCTGTGAGATGTTGCAGTGAATTACAGAATTCGGGGACATTAGGAAATATACTCAAGCAAAAACTGCAGGAATAATGGACCAGAATAACATCTGAAAAGAGTTGGATATTTGGGATATCATTAATCTCCAACTCTGTGTGGTTAGTGTGGTATTAATTCTTCTAAAATAAATTATTACCATGGGTACCATGCAATTGAGGTACCTATGGTAATAAACAAGGGCATTGGGCAATTTTGCTATCCCAATAGATTTAAGGTAAAGCAAAATATGAAGGGGTACCCCCTAAATGAATTTTTTTGCCAGAGCTAAATATATATATATATATATATATTTTACAAAACAACCTTATCATTTCCAAAGTACTCTCCATTACACTTAATACATTTGTCAAATCTGTGATTCCATTCTTGGAAACACTTTTCAAACTCTTCTGTTTGGATGGTTGACAGCACCTCCCTCTTTTTTTATTCACTTCTACATCATCAAATTGCTGTCCTTTCATGTCCCTCTTCATTCGTGGAAGTGGAAAGAAGTCCCACAGAGTGACTTTCATGAAAAAATTCACTGTGACCAGAGACCCTTCCCAGGTGACACCACTGGATGCACTACCTCACAGCTAGTTGCTCAATGCTTGTCTCACAGGAAAAATGTGCCCTATGAAAGCTCCTCTGCCCAGAGCAATTCCAGTTTGGAAGGTGGGGTGCGCCCTTTTGTATTATAAGTAAATGTGCAAGGACCTAGAATTAAAAAACCAAAAGGGAAGAAAACACTCAGCATATCTGAAATTGAAAGAACTCAAGAAAAAAAATCCAAGCCTTGAGTTGCAATCTTGAAAGATTCTATAGGCAAAATATGGACTGATGCAGGAAACATCAAGAGAAGTTGAAAGAGTACACAGAGTCAGTCTACCAAAAAGAAATAGTTGACATCCCAGCTTTTCAGGAGGTACCATCTGAGCAGGAACTCACGGTATTAAAAAAAGAAACCAAACTGCACTGAATGCATTAGCAAAAAACAAAGCTCCAGGAATTGATGGAATACTCGTTCAAATGTATCTTCCAGCTGAAGAAGCACTGGAAGCCCTCACTGGTCTGTGCCAGGAAATTTGGAATGTGGCTACACAGGGACAACACAACCTACTGAACCACATGGGGTGAGTCATCAGGGCAGCTGAAAGCAGGCAAAAGTAGAAATTGCAATCCCAGGGTGCTCCAGCCCCAATTGGCAAATCTAATCCCTCCTCCCTGAGGTACAGCTCATCACAGCCCTCCATCCCAAGGCATACAAAAGGCCTGAGACCTTAAAAAACAGGGTCACTCTGGGGATTTTCTTTCCTTTTTCTTTTTTACTTGTTAAACTCCCCTTGATGCACACACCTGGTATTTGCATAGTAAAACAAGAAGCTACTGCAACATATTTTGCAAGGAAAACAAGTTTTACAAGCCTAGGCAGGCAGTTTGGGCTTGGGACAGAGCCCCTAGGGGCCCACAGGATGCTCATGGCACACATATGTAGTATCCAGCCCCTAGTCACTACCTCAAACCTCTCACATAAACCACCTGCTCTCTGAGAAGATCGTTGCTTTAATTCACCCTCCTAGACCACCTAGGTGGATGACAGGTATAGACCCTATTCTCCTGTCCCCATTTGGTCACCCCCATCATCAGTAAAGAGCGAACCCCATCCCCTCTGACCTGATCCACCAGAAACCTATTCTCTCAAGATAATTAACTTAAACCACAAGAATACAGGACTTGTAGCCATGCCAGACACCAAAATCATTCTGCTAGCCTTAATCTTAACCCTATTCTGACACCCTACAAGAACACAAGGTAGTAAGACATCATACTATAAGACACTGTGCCAAATGGAATAAACAACCTCTGCTCCAGAGTCCTGACTCCCACCACCTCCCTCCAGGGCAAGGTGTGGGACCTAGTGGCTCTATCTGCTGGTATTGTTGCTACTCTCTGTTACATCATCCCTATACCTGCCCCCTCTATAGTATTCTTATGATTCATCCTCAAAAAGTACTTTCCCATTTGTAGGTATATGTAGAGAGTGTCACTTTTCTTCTCACCAAACTTTTCTTACTTTCCCGTCTTCATAAAACCAAAAGCTGACATAATTATTACATTTTTAAATCATTTTATTCTATCAAATACTAGTACTCATTCCTCCATCATTGCAAATCAGACATTTTGGGGGGTAAAATCTCCCTTCCTTCAACCTACCAAATAACATTACCTGATTCCTCCTATTTGACTACCTTACTTTGCATACTGCTTCTTTCGCTCTCCCTCCCCTAACACTTGCTCTCCCACTTTCGGATTGCTCCCCTAACACCTAATCTAACACTCTCCCCATATACTCAATGCAAACTGACCATCCCCCCTCTACTGCACCACCTAACAGAGTTAACCAATCCCACATAATACCACCTACCTAACACCCCCAAAATCAACTCTAAGATGTCAAGAAAACGACAGAAGATATTGGTGTACACAGACAGAGAGAAATAGAAACGAATAACCAAATACCAACCAGAGCAAAATGCAATGCCTGAAATTGAACAGGCTATGGATTTACCAGAAAAAGAGTTTAAAAGAATAATAATTGCATTCATGAAACAGTTGAAGGAAGAGTCTGAGAGAAAAAGGGAAACAATAGATAAGCTAGTGACCTCACAAGAAAACTCCAAACAGAAACACAACAATCAAACACTAAAATAGCACAATTCAAAAACTCTATAAAGGAACAGGACAAGGCTAAAAAGAACAGAGAAACAGAATTGAAGACATGAAAACAAGACTTAGTGAGCTAGAAGACCAATCTATAGGTTCCAACCTAAAATAATAACAAATATCAATAAATGCAAAAGAGATGGAGAAACCTTCAGAACAATGTGGGACACAATTAAAAGGAAAAACCTGAGTCTTATAGGGATTCTAGAAGAGGAAGAAACAAACAAACAAATCCACACAGAGAATAGTCCAACAGCTTGTGCAAGAGAACTGTCCTCAATGTCTAAAGGAGGAAAAGAACATTACTCAGGAAGCAGAAAGAACCCCAGCCAGGAGAGATCCCCAAAGGAAAACTCCCCGTCATATTGTAGTCAAGATGCTAACATCAACAACAAGGAAAAACTTCTTAGAGTAGCCAGAGTAAAAGATCTATTGCATATAACGGGTCAGCCATCAGAATAACCTCAGATTCCTCAGCAGAATCACGCAGCCAAGAAGACAGTGCAGTGACATATACAGAGTACTGGAGGGAAAAAATTGGCAGCCTAGAATCCTGTATCCAGCAAAATTATGAATAAAATATGATGGTGAAATACAACTATTCCAAGCTAAGTAGAAATTGAAATAATTCACAAAATCAAGACCACAACTACAAAAAATACTCAATGAAGTTCTGTGGCCAAAAATCCAAGAGCAAGAACACACAATCCTGAAACCAATATACAAGACAATTGCTCACATAAACTAAGATATACATAGAACAACATCCAAAACAATGAAATGACACCGGATGAACAAAGAAACTAGGCACCATAGACATACAAACATACAACACACATATGTAAAGCAAAATGAGAGTAAAAATACATACAGATCAGTAATTTAACTGAATGCTAATGGACTAAATGCACCAGTAAAGAGACAGAGAGTAGCAGAATGGATAAGAAAGCAAAATCCACCAATATGCTGCATACAAGAAACACACCTCACAAACAAAGACATGAACAGATTACAAAGAGAGGCTGTACAAAAGCATACCAAGCAAACAGCAACCAAAGGAGAGCAGGGGTAGCAATATTAATCTTGAAGAAGAAAGACTTCAAGGAAAATAATGTAATAAAAGATGGGAATGGACACACATAATGAAAAAAGGAACAATAACTCAGGAACCATAACTATAATAAACATATATGCACTCAATGAAAGAACTCTGAAAACATCAATCATTCTCACAAAATTGAAAAAAAGATATAGATACACTGACAATAATAACAAAAGACTTTAATACACTACTCTCAAGGAAAGACAGACCATGAAGGGAAAAAGCTCAACAAAGACATAAAAAGCTCAACAACATGATAAATAAAAACTCCGAATAGGGCAAGATATGACAAAATAACAATCTATAAATTATCAAGGGCTCATGAGGGAGGAGGGAGCGGGAAGGGAGGGGGGGGGAAAGAGGACCTGATGCAAAGGGCTTAAGTGGAGAGCAAATGCTTTGAAAATGATTAGGGCAAAGAATGTACAGCTGTGTTTTATACAATTGATGTATGTATATGTATGGATTGTGATAAGAGTTGTATGAGCCCCTAATAAAATGTAAAAAAAAATAAAAACAACCTTGTAGAATATACAAAATGATTCATCCAACAAAACAACTGTATACGTTCTTCTCAAATATACAAGGAACACTCTCAATAATAGACAACATACTAGGCTGCAAATCATGCCTCCACAGATTCAAAAAATTTAAGATCCTACAATCAGTCTTCTCGTACCACAAAGTGATAAAATTAGAAATCAACAATAAAATGAACAGAAACAAAGACAAACACATGGAGTTTGAACAACATAGTATTCACAGGTGACTGGGAAATAAAGCAAATAAAGGAGGAAATTAAAAATTCCTCGAGGCAAATGAGAATGATAACACAACATATCACAACCTCTGGGACACAGGGAAAGAAGTAACCAGAGGCCAATTTTTAAAAATCATTTTATTGGGGGCTCATACAATCCTTATCATAATTCATACATCCATCCATTGTGTCAAGAACATATGTACATTTGTTGCCTCATCATTCTCAAAACATTTGCCTTCTACTTGAGTCCTTAATATCTGCTGCTCATTTTCCGCCTCCCTCCCCAATCCCCCCTACCTGATGAACCCTTCATCATTCATAAATTATTATTATTTTGTCATATATTATACTGTCCGATGTCTCCCCCGCCTTCTTCTCTGCTGTCCCTCTCCCAGGGAGGAAGTTATACATAGATTCTTATAATCAGTTCCCCCTTTCTACCCCACATTCTCTCCACTCTCTAGGCATCACCACTCTCGCCACTGGTCCTGAAGGAGTCATCTGTCCTGGATTCCCTGTGTTTCCAGTTCCTATGTGTACCTATGTACATCCTCTGGTCTAGCCAGATTTGTAAGGTAGAATTGGGATCATGATAGTGGCGGGGGTGGGGTGGGGGACAAAGCATTTGAAAACTAGAGGAAAGTTATATGTTTCATCGTTGCTACCCTGCATCCTGCCTGGTTCATCTCCACATAACCCTTCAGTAAGGGGTGTCTGGTTGGCTACCAATGGGCTTTGAGTCTCCACTTTGCACTTACCCACATTTTCAATGATATGATTTTTTTGCTCCTTGATGCTTGATACTTGATCCCTTCGACAGCTCATGGTCACACAGGCTGGTGTGTTTCTTCCATGTGGGCTTTGTTGCTTCTGAGCTAGATGGCCGCTTGTTTATCTTCAAGCCTTTAATACTCCACACACTATATCTTTTGATTGCTGGGCACCATCAGCTTTCTTCACCACATTTGCTTATGCACATGTTTGTCTTCATTCATCGTATCAGGGAGGTGGGCACCCATTGGGATGAATTTTAGTTCTTTCATGTCTGATAACTGGTCCCTTCTGCACCTTGTGGTCAGGCAGGCTGGTGTGCTTCTTCCATGTGGGCTTTGATGCTTCTCAGCTAGATGGCCGCTTGTTTATCTTCAAGCCTTTAAGACCCCAGTTGCTATATCTTTTGATAGCCGGGCACCGTCAGTTTTCTTCACCACATTTGCTTATGCATGCATTTTTCTTCAGCAATCGTGGCAGGAAGGTGTGCATCCTGGAATGCCAATTTAATAGAACAACGTGTTCTTGCATTGAGTAAGTGCTTGAACTGAGACCCAATGTCCGTCTGCTGCTTTAATACTAAACCCATAAATATATGCACGTAGATCTGTTTGCCCACACTCATATAAATATATTTACATATGTACAATCCAGTCTTAGGACCTCCATAAATACCCTAGTTCTTTACTCTATTTCCTTTTACTCTCCTCTTGTCCCACTATCAGGCTCAGCCTTCATTTGGGTTTCAGTAATTTCTCTAGGTTACCTTGCCCTTGCTGAATCCTTACCAGGCCTCTCACACCCTCCTTGCTACTGATTTTGGATCACTTATTGCTCCCCTGTCCTTGGGTTGGTCAGCATCACCTCCTTGGCTCCTCCTCCCCAACTCCAATGTCCCCTCGGCAACCATTGGTCCCATTGTTTTCTCCTCCAACCTATTCATCCAGTCTATCTTATCTAGATAGATCTGTAGAGATAATAATATGCACCAAAAATCAAATCATAGCAAGATAGGCGATGAGTGAGAACACAGCTATGACAGCAAAAAAGGAAACCAATTACCCATAGAAGAATAAATTTATTAAAAGAAAAAAATTTTAAAGAAAGAAAAACCTATAACTAGATCAAGGTCTGATTTTTTATCTCTTTGATCTCTAGGCATGTCCTCCAATCAGGTCCAATGGGGTACCATGCTTTCACCCCAGAGTCTGTCCTTTGTACTCCCTCGGGGCCTCCCTGCTCTGCTCCCACGGTTGCTCTGCCGCATGCTTTTAGTGGTTTGCCTCAGTGTCAGGCTGGGCCAGTCCCAACCCTGAGTCTCCAGTGTTGTCCCCCTTAGGGCCCTGGGCCATCAAGGAATGGCGTGTCTCATAGTGGGATCAGCTATATTGTCCACTCTGTCCATTGGCTGTTCAGAACAGGGATATCATCCTCCAGGCCTAATGGACCAGGATGTGCTCCACTCTCTCTTCCTCCCCCTTCTTTGCTCCCATTTGCTCTGATCGAACATGCCCCTCTTCCCTAGCTGCAGCTTCAGTGCCGTCGTCTCAAGTAAATTCTTCTGGAGTGAGGGGCAGTTTTCCATGTAGCTGGTATGGGGGCCGAGCCCTCGGACCCCTCCATTGGCTCCCCACTCCTTGCCAGCACACTATATTCATCTGGCACTGGCTTTATATCTGGTCCCCCTTTCCCTGTGGAGACACAAACAATACCCTCCCCTTGGGTGGGTCAGTGCCCTATTCCCCCATCACACATCTTTTTTTCCCCCCTTTCCTCCCTCCACTCCTGTTTTAGTTGGCTATCATATGTACCCCTTGATTTGGTCTGACCCCAGCCATACTCCCTGGACCTCACCCCTGGAGTGTTTGTACACAGTAGCTTTTTCTCTGTGTTCCTTTTGCACTTACCTTTCTGTTCTCATTTTATATATATATATACTTCAGCATACTCATGTTATACTTGTCCTTTTGTGCTTGGCTTACTTCACTTAGCATAATTTCCTCCAGTTCTTCCCATGTGTCAATATGCTTCACACATTCATCACTGCTTTTTAGCGATGCATAGTACTCCACTGTATGTATGTACCACAGTTTTTGAATCCATTCGTCTGTTGATGGAAATTTGGGTTGTTTCCAACTCCTTGCGATTGTGAACTGTGCCACAATGAACATTGGAGCACAGATGTCTGGCCATGGTTTGTTTCTTGCCTCTTCTGGGTATATGCCCAATAGAGGAATTGCTGGGTAATATAGTAACTCAATTTCCATGTTTGAGAAATCGCCAAATCAATTTCCATAGTGGTTGTACATACCTAAAGGACCACCCGCAGTGGATGAGAGTTCCTATCTCACCACAGCCCCTCCAACACTTGTTGCTTTCTGATTTTTTTGAAGTGGGCTATCTTTGAGGGTGTTAGGTGGTATCTCATCGTTGTTTTGATTTGCATTTCTCTTATGGCTAATGATCGGGAACATTTTCTCATATGTTTATTGGCCATTCGGATTTCAGACTCTGAAACTTCTATTCAGGACCTTTGCCCACCTCCTCAGTGGGCAATTCGTTTTTCTCTTATTGAAAGCTTGCAAAGTATTATAGATTTTAGTAATGAGGCCTTTGTCTGATGTATCATTGCTAAAGATGTTTTCCTAGTTGGTGGACTCTCTTATTACTCTCTTGGTGAGTTCTTTCAATGTACACAGGGTTGTTATCTTCAGTATATCCCACTTGTCTAATTGTGACTCCCCTGTATTTGTATCCTTCCCTATTTCTGGTAGCCTATGTAATCCCTGTGCCAAGGTTCTCAGATTTGTAACAATTCCCTCATTGATGGCCCTAATTGTTTGGGGTTTATCTCAAGGTCTGTGATCCACCTTGAGTTTATTCTCGTACATGGAGTGAGGTAAGGGTCTTGCTTCATTTTTCTGGAGGTAGATATCCATTTTTTTCTAGCACCATTTATTGAAGATGGCATCTGCTCCCCATTTAATATTTTTGGGCCCTTATCAAAGATCAGTTGCCTGTATGCTGATGTTTTTATTTCTGGGTCTTCGGCTTTTTTCCATTGGTCTGAATATCTATCATTATGCCAGTACCACACTGTTTTGACTACTGTGGCCATATAGTACGTGCTAAAGTCAGGTAAACAAGCCCTCCCACTTTGTCCTTCTTCTTGAGGAGTTCTCTGCTAATTCTGGGCTTCTTCCCTCTCCATATGAAGTTGGAAATCTGTTTTTCCAATTCTTTGAAGAAGGATGGTAGTATTTTATCAGGATAGCATTGAACTTAAAGTGCATTGGACAGAACTAACATCTTTACTATATTCAGTCTGCCAATCCATGAGCATGGGATATTCTTCCATTTGTTAAGGTCACTCTTGATTTCTTGAAGTACTGTTTTATAATTTTCCTCATACAAATCTTTCTTTTTTTTTTTTAGTCAGGTATATCCTTAGGTATTTCAATTTGTGCTTGGCAATTGTAAAGGGTACTACCTTTTCAATCTTCTCTTCTGTGGTCTTGTCTAATGTGTAGAGCAGTCCAATAGACTTCTGTTTGTTGATTTTGTATCCTGTCACTCTGCCATATTCCTCTATTGCTTCCAACACTCCGCTTGTGAAGTTTAAGGGATCTTTAATATATAGAATCATATCATCTGCGGATAATGATAATTTCACCTCTTCCCCAGTTGAATACCTTTAATATCTTTCCTTTGTCTTATATTGTTATCTAGGACCTCCAGTACGATGTTAAATAGGAGCAGGGACAAGGGGCATCCTTGTCTGGTCCCCTCTTTCAGTGGAATTGTTTTCGTCTTTTCTCCACTAACTACCACATTAGCTGTTGGTTTTTCATATATGACTTGTATAATATTGAGGAAATTTCCTTCTATTCCTATCTTCTTAAGTGTCTTAAACAGGAATGCGTGTTGGATGTTGGTGAATGCTTTTTCTGCGTCTATTGATATTATCATGTGGTTCTTATTATTTCTCCTGCCAATGAGGTGAATAATGTTGATGGTATTTCGTATGTTGAACCGTCCCTGTATCCCTGGTATGAATCCCACTTGGTCGTGGTGATTTATTTTTTTAATACACTTTTGTATTCTATTGGCCAGTATTTTGTTAAGGATTTTTCCATTGATGTTCATTAGGGATATTGGTCTATAGTTTTTTATTCTTGTGGCATCGTTTCCCGCTTTAAAAAAAAATTTTTTTTTTAGGTATCAATGTTATACTAGCTTCATAGAAAGAGTTTGGGAGTTTTCCATCTTTTTCTATGTTCTGGAAGAGTTTGTATAGAATTGGTGTCAGTTCTTCCCTGAATGCTTGATAGAATACTCCTGTGAAACCATTTGACCCAGGGGATTTATTTGTTGATAATCCATTGATGGCCGTGTCTATCTCTTCCTTTGCTATGGGTCTGTTGAGGTTGTTGACATCCATCTGGGATAGTCTAAGCAGGGATTGTGTTTCCAAATATTTGTCCATGTTTTCCAAATTGCTGAATTCATTAGAATATAGACCTTCATAGTACTGTGTAATTATCCTTTTTATTTCATTAGGGTCCCTTGTCATGCTCCCTGTTTCATCCCTCATCCTTGCAAATGTCGTTTGTTCCTTCCTTTCTTTGGTTAGGTTTGACAGGGGCCTATCAATTCTGTTAATTCTTTCAAAGAACCAACTTTAGCAGCATTAATTTTCCCCATAGTTTTCTTGTTTTCCCTCTCCTGTATCTCTACTCTGATTTTTGTTATATCTATATCTGTTCTGTTGACTCTGTTCTAATTGGTGTAAGTTTTGTGTCAGCATATCATCCATGAGTCTCTCTTCTTTTTTAATGTGATCATTTATTGCTATCCGCCTTCCTCTGATAAATGCCTTTGCTGAATCCCACAGGATTTTTGTTCTCATTGGTTTCTAGAAACGTCCTGATTTCATCTCTGATCTGGCTCAATTCCCACTCCTTTTGTTCATCCTCCAACAGTTTACCCTTGTTTACTTCACTATCCTTCTGTTAATGTCCAGCTTTATGGCACAATGATCGGAGAGAGATGTCTGAATAATCTTTATGTGCTTGAATTTACTCAAGTTTGACTTGTGTCCCAGCATGTGGTCTATTTTTGAATATGTGCCATGTGGACTTGAAAAGAATATGAATTTTTTTGCATGTGGGTGGAAAGCTCTGAAAATATCTATCAAGTCAAGTCGTCCAATTGTGCTATTTAGATCTGTAGCCTCCTTGTTGAGTTTCTTTCCCAATGATTTGTCTTTATCAAACAGTGGTGTTTTAAAGTCACCAACTATAATTGTTGAGCCTGTGATTTCTTTTTTCATCTTTTGGAGTGTTTGATTTACAAATTTCGCAGGTCTGTTGTTAGGTGCATATGTTTATTATGCTCACTGGTTCTTGGTCTATTATTCCCTTGAGCATTATATTGTGCCCCTCCTTGTCTCTTGCTATGGCCTGTATCTTGAGGTCAATTTGGTCAGATATTAAGATGGCTACCCCTGCTTTTTTTGCACTACCATTTGCTTGGTATATTTTTCTCCAGCCTTTGATTCTCAACCTGTTTTTATCTGTAAGCTTGAGATGAGTCTCCTGGAGGCAGCAGATCAATGGGTTATGTTTCCTGAGCCCGTCTGTTAGCCTCTGCCTTTTAATACTTGAGTTCAGGCCATTGACATTCAGTGTTATTATATCTATCTGTGGACTCTGTGATGTCATATTGTACCTTTTGTGATGGATATTTCGCTATCTACCTATCTTACCTGCTTGTTGTGTGTGTGGTTTATGTTTGCCTTCTTTCCACTATTGAGCTGATGCTATCCTGGGGGCTGTTTCCTCTTTGTCACCCTATGGGTGGAGTTGTTCTATGTGATAGTCTAATATTTTCCCTTGGTGAGTGTTGATCTTCTGCCCATACTGGATCGGCAAGGCTCTTTTGTAGGGCTGGGTTTGTTTTTATGTATTCTTTGAGGTTGTCCCTGTCTGGGAAGAGTCTTACTTCTCCATCTATCTTAATAGATAATTTGGCTGGGTAAAGTATTCTTGGGTTTGCGTTGTTTTCCTTCAATTTTTGGAATATGTTACTCCATTCCCTCCTCTTCTTCATCATTTCTGCTGATAGATCTGAACATACTTGAGATAGTTTATTGTGCCAGCCTGGCCAATAAACACAAGTGGGATTAATTGAGGGCAGAGAGATAAGTGGCTCAGTGAGCCTCACCTTTCTTGTCTCTCGCTCTTTGATCATCAGACCAGTGTGCAGCTGCCTTGCTTGTTCTGTGCCTCAATTTAAAGGGCACACTTCCTGTGGGACGCCTAGCCTGTGGACTGTGTCGTTGTAAGTTGAGGTCCCTTTAAGACCACACAAATGAAATTTACATCTCCGGAGCTGAGGACTTACAGTTGGTGACCTGGCTGACGGTTTGTGACCTGCCTTGCTGTTGCTGCCTGTGCTGGGATCGCCTAGCTCTCTCTCTCTCTACAGAGATTAACTGATGGCCCTCAAGGCTTGAAGGACTGACAGTGTCTCACAACTCTCTCACGGGAGTGGATCACACTGAACCAATTATACTGCTTTATAACTTAACTGTTCATTTCTTGTATTATGTTTCAATCTGTTTATAACTTAACTGTTCATTTCTTGTATTATATATCTGTTTATAATTTAACTGTTCATTTCTTGTGTTATATATCTATCTTTATAAATATATATAATTATCAGCGATCTGGTTTTATCTCTCTAGAGAACCCTGTCTAACACAATACTCTTATTGGGGTACCTTTATAAGTGATTGTTTGTTGTCTCCTAGCTGCTTGTATGATCTTCTCCTTTTCCTCATAGTTGGATAGTTTGACAATTATGTGTCTAGGTGACTTCTTATTGGGATTCAGTCTGGCTGGTGTTCTTTCAACCTCTTGTATGGTTGCTTGATTTTTGTTTACTAAGCTGGGGAAGTTTTCCTCTAAGAATCCCCTTGCTGATGGACATTGGGCCTCCACTCAAGCACTTACTCAATGCAAGACCACTTTGTTCTAATAAATTGGCATTCCAGGATGCACACCTTCCTGACACGATTGCTGAAGAAAAATGTGTGCATAAGGAAATGTGGTGAAGAAAGCTAACAGTGCCCGACTACCAAAAGATATAGCGTCTGGAGTCTTAAAGGCTTGAAGATCAACAAGTGGCCATCTAGCTGAGAAGTAACAAAGCCCACACAGAAGAAACACACCAGCCTGTGTGACCATGAGCTGTCGAAAGGATCAGGTATCAAGCATCAAGGAACAGAAAATCATATCATTGAAAATGTGGGTGAGTACAGAGTGGGGACTCAAAGTCCAATGGTAGCCAACCGGATACCCCTTGCTGATGGGTTGTGGGGAGGAGATGAACTAGGCAGGGCGCAGGGTAGCAATGATGAAACATAACTTTTCTAGTTTCCAAATGCTTCCTTCCCACCCCACCCCCACTATCATGATCCCAATTCTACTTTACAAATCTGGCTAGACCAGAGGATGTACATAGGTACAGATAGCAACTGGAAACACAGGGAATCCAGGACAGATGACTCCTTCAGGACCACTGATGAGAGTGGCGAATAACCTCTGACCTACTTTCGTTGCCCTCCTAGTACAGTAATTTACCATATGTGGCAAGCAGCATCTTGGGTTTGCCATATATTTGGGGGAGACAACTAGGAGAAATCTTTCTGTATACTACAGATAAATAAACTATGGCACATACACACGATGGAATACTAGGCACATATTGAGCACATCCCTAAAAAACAGTGATGAAAAAAGAAAAAACAGTGATGAAAGCATGAAACACCATATGACACGGAAGGACTTGTGTGTTAAGCCGGGTTGACTAGAGAAACAAATCTAGAGACACTCACATATGTGTAAGGAAACGTTTTATATCAAGTGATCATTATATATCAAGAAAACATCTCAGCCCAGTCCAAATCAAGTCCATATGTGCAATACTAGTTCTTAAGTCCAATACTAGTCCGTAAGTCCCTCTTCATACTCACAAAGCCACATGCAATGATGCAGAATGCAGGAAAACCACTGGCCGGTGGGTGCAAAGTCCCATGAATCAATGGAAGTGACTCTGGAAGCTCTCTAAGTGACTCGATAGCAGGAAGGTGGAGGTAGAGAGAGGAGCGCGGTCTGCCTCCAGAGAGCTGCTTATCTTGATGGGAACTCCAAATGAGGTCATCAAGCTATACCTGATTGACAGGCTAAACTCCACCCCTTCACTTTTATATCTTCAAGTTGACAAGAAGTTGTATGCAACTACCCCAGCCTGGACACCATTATGCTGAGTGAAGTAAGTCCATCACAAAAGGACAAGGATTGTATCAGTCCAATAGTATAAGGAGAAACACCAATTAAACAAATCTCAGGGACCAATTCCTGAACAAAAGGGGAGAAGGCTACCTATTGGCAATGAACCATACATCACCTCTATTTTGCCCACTTCACAAGAGCCACCTTGAAAGAGGAGACCTCACATTGCCTGGGGTCACTTTTTCAAGAGGGGGAAAATGGGAGAAGCCCACCCACTTGAGGCTATGCAACATTGAGACAAGGCTGGGACAAATCAGTGTCCCCTCCCCCCACAGAATGGAAAGAGAACCTTGCCAGAAAATCAAGCCAAGACCAGGGGACAGGAGACATGGATAGTTCCGTTGGTGAGTATGGGGGTGACTCGCATTGGAAGGGACGTTAAACAATGATTGCAGGGCACGTATGGAAGACTTTATTTTTATGTTCCTGGGTAGACACTACAAATATGTTTCTACCCAACCCTCAGTGAAACATATCATGGACTAAACACCATGATGACCTCAGACACTAACCTTGCAGGCAGCATGGCATAACCCAAGGACTACACAAGAAGGACTTAACATAGAGGCCCAGCAGAAAGAACTGAGCCCCAGCCCAAATGTGCTTACACTCTTGGACTGTGGACTGGGGTACTCGGTTGAAAAAGGAAGCAGAGAGCAGCTTCCTCAGACCTGTGGAAATGGTGGTCATGGGACCTTTGGGGGAACCCCTGGTTTGGTGGGTGTCCAATGGATAGGGACCCTGAATCACCATATACTTAGCACCTCAATGACTACCACCACCACCCCAAACCCCAGCATGCCAGGTTTTGATCTGTGGGTCAGGGATTTGTACTTGAAAGAACTGATCCAGAAAGTTTTCCCCTGGCACAAGTACCCACGCTCAAGGAAAATAGGACCCAATCAAATGGGAGATATAACTGTGTGGAGCAACAATTCATGGATTGTGACTCGTGGTGGAACTGTATTGGCATAGATTCCACATAATGACAGTGTCCAAAGTGATGTGTCCTTGGAAAATTTGATGATGTTATCAGTGAAATCCTCTAAAACCCCCTGGGGGATGATTGACAAAATTTTACTTTTCTGTTTCTATGGGTTTTGCTTTCCTGCCTTTAGTTTGCTTGTTCTTGTTTGTCTTTTGTTGTCTGCTAGATGCCTTGTTGCTGTTCTTGGGGTAGTCGGTCTTAAGGAATTTGGGATAATACAACCTCCAAAATAAACTTGAGTCATGCATATCCCAGGGACAAGCAGATAGATGCTGGGCTACCACTGAACTCTAGCCCCAATCCAAGGGCCATTTGATAACAGGACCCTGCTCAATACTCATCTTCCTGAAATGATCACTGAAGATAAGGGTTCTACAGCAAAATGTGGTGAAGAAAGTGGATGGTGCCTGGCTATTGATCAGAATAGTGTCAGGGTCAAACGTATTGGTACTAAGGTGTCAGTTCACTTGTCCATGGGTTTATTACCATCAGAGGATGGTTGCAGACAAATTTTCTCAGTCAAACACTTGCCCCTTAGGGTGCCATCAGAAAAAAAAAATAGATCCAGTCAAAACAGTTGCTCTGCTGGGCCAGTTAAAGTCAAGGCAGAGAAGTCAACCCAGAAGGTCATGGCTACTACTTTTTAGGATTCCAACAGGGTAATTTTGATAAAATTTCCCTCAAAACACAAGACGAAGACCGGAATTATGATGAAGAGCATTTTAAAAATTGAGAACTACATGGATGAGGATATGCTTGAGAAGTCTCACCGAGGAATTTTGTCATCGCTGGACTATGTACCGGCTCCTTCGTTGTGGGTAGCGAGAGTTGTCATGAGACAGACTCACCTTAGCCACTGTCACACCGCCAGCGTGTTGACTGAATGACTTGTCTCCCAACCCCCTCCCATCTCGGAAATTCCCACCAGTGATGGATTTTAGAATGTACGCTCCTGTTCTGGAGATCAGAACATTTCATTAATAGTAGTGCTCCTTTTGATGTTGTACCCAGGATATTACTATTTTTATTTTATTAACCAGGTTGTTATAATCAATGCTGTACCCTGTAAGGCCCACTAACTCTAAAGAATAGTAACATTAAGTCCTAGACAAATGATACATGAGTTCTTTGCCTTTAAAGATGGACTGAAATGTCCACTCCACTCAGAACTGCAATCAAAGAATCGCTTTTAGATTCTAGCAGCCTGGATATAACCAAATAAAAACTCTTCTAAGTTATCAAGACATTATAGTGGTCGTCATTTATTCAAACCCACAACCATCCTATAAGAACTTCCTTGGGACACCTTCACCTTATTCACCTGGCAGCCCTAACCTTGCCCTTTCAGACTCCTTTTTGAACCCCAAACTCAAGGAACATTGAAAGGAACATGATTGGAGTCTCTCAAGAATGCCAAACTGCCACTTAGACACGGTATAAATCCAAGAGCACAAGGGTACTCAAAGAAACAAACCACTGCCATCGAGTCTATGCCGACTCATAGCAGCCCTAGAGGACAGGGTAGAACTGCCCCTGTGGGGTTCCAAGACAGTCACTTAACAACAGTAGGAGTGGCAGGTGGTTCGGAGCTGCCAATTAGCTTCCCAGTGAGTAACACTGCCTTCAGAAGTGTATGGACCTAGATGGAGGATATATTGAAAAACAATAGCGTCACAATTTGCTATTTTTGTCTCATGAATGTTTGTATCATTTTGTAGCAGTACTTTTTTTCTCGTTTAGGATACTTTTATTTATTTATTTTAAATCACTTTATTGGCACATAATCTACATATCACACAATTCAATCCTTCGATACCATCAAGAAGAGTTATAAAATCATCACCACACTCCATTCTAGAACATTTTCTTCTTCCTAAGTCCTCCTTGTTATTAACTCTCCATTTCCCCCAGCCTCTCCACACCCCCCAAGAAACCATTAATCCAGTTACTGTTTCCATTGATGTACCTATCCTGGATTCCGTCTTCAGAAAAACATACACCACCCCACCCCCCAATAAAACCCTCACAATAATAACAAAGTAAAACAGAGAAAACCCTCCATCAAAAAGGAAGTAGAAAATGTTTAAAACTAGAACAAAATGCAAATGGGTCAAAGAGAAATCAAATGTTAAATTTCCACCTAACTGCCTCTGCAATACTCCGCTTCCCAGTGAACTCTGCATGATGACAAGGTTATTCACGTGCCTGGTTTGTGGGGAGAGGGGAGGGTTCACTAGAGACTCAGTTCATGTGTATTTCCCCTTCACTTTTTTTTTTAACTCAAACAACTTTTAAATGGGTCAAATGATAATATATTACATTTTCACCTAATGATAGCGGCAACAACTGACTTCACAATGTTCTCTGTCTGAGAACAGGTGATTCATATCCCTGCCTATGGTCAGAGGGGGGTTACTTGAAGAATCTCTGTGGACCCTGAAAATAATTTCTGGCTTCCACTGTCATCCATAGCTGCTGCCAACCAGTTGTTCACAATTTAAGCGCTGATTCCATTCCCTCCATCAGACTTGCATTATGTTATTTACAATTTTTGAATCACAGACGCTGATGTGATACGTCCATGTAGTTGACGCCTCACTTAGATGGTTGCTTGTTTGAAGACAAGCCTTTAAGACCCTAGTTGCTATTTTAAAAAATCATTGTATTGGTGGCTCAGACAACTCTCATCACAATCCATGCATACATCAATTGTGTCCAGCACATTTGTTCATTCTTTGCCCTCATCATTCTCAAAACATTTGCTCTCCACCTAAGCCCTTGGCATCAGCTCCTCATTTCCACCCTTCCCTCCCCGTTCCCCCTGCCCTCATAAACTCTTGATAATTTATAAATTATTGTTTGTCATATCTTACACCCACTTTTCTGTTGTCTGTCCCCAAGGGAGGAGGTTATATGTAGATCTTTGTAATTGGTTCCCCCAGATGCTATTCTTTCTGATAGTTGGACACCATCTAGTTCCTTCACCACACTTTGCTCTCACACCCACCGTCATCTTTGGTGAGTTCTTCATGAGAGTGAGCATCAAGCAGGCCATGTCATAAGAACTAACTGTTCTTAGATTGGGCTAGAATTAAGTGTGAGCCTCAAATCCATTCATCTATCTGTGATTTATGTTTGTCTCTCATTCACCTTAAAGACATCATTGTACTTATACATTGGAGATCATTATCACTCATCCCCCTGGGGCATAAATTAATTATATTAGTAGTGTCACTAATTTAGCCAATAATATGGAATTTAAAACACACTTGAGAAAGGGAAATTACATAAGTATAGGCCAGCTATGAACTGCAATGCATGAGTTAACTTGTACAAATTAAACTCATAAATGACTGAACACTAGGTACATGAACAATGGGATTTGGTGATTGAGCACAACTTTCAATGATATTCATTGAAGGCAGCAGAATCATGCCTACCAGATTAGTGCAGGTTATCATAAAGTAAGGAAGTCATTAAAATAGCAACTATATGGTAATTTCAGCCCACTACTCATTGTGCGCCCTCAAAGTGCACAATGTCCAATGGCCACCAGCTCTATTCCCTTGGGCTAGCAGTCCTCTGCTTCTTCTCACACTAAGGAGTTTCAGGCTTAAGTCCTGGGGCTACAGGTAAGTTTGAGGTGCAGCCCAGTCCACTTAGTGGGGTTTCTGCATTGAGTCTTTCTGCTGTGGTCTGTGGAGAATATTGTTTGCCTCAAAAGAACAGACTCTGAAGTCCCAGTACTCCATAGCACACAGCCTGGGCCACCAAGGGCTGGATAGAAACTAGGTCAAAAGGGTCCAATTAGAAACACAGTGCCAAGCATCTTCTCCCCATGGGTTCTATATAAATAGAGCTAAGCATTTCCCCCACCCCCAATGGAAGTTTTATTCTCCTCATTCACCCACCAACAGAAGTATAAATCGCCTTCTCCAAGACATACATATCCCTCCTCCAATCTTGACTTGAATTTCCAGTAACATTCCCTCTAGGACAGCGGCTCTCAACCTGTGGGTCATGACCCCCTGGGGGGGGAGGGTTGAACGATCCATTCACAGAGGACACCTGACTCATAACAGTAGCAAAATGACAGTTATGAAGTAGCAATGACAATCATGTTATTGTTGGGGTCATCACCACCTGAGGAACTGTATGAAAGGGTCATGGCCTTAGGAAGGTGGAGAACCACTGCTCTAGAGTGTCTGTGGACTTGAGGTGACACAGTTCTGTACAGCAGCAACTGAATAGTCTTCTCCCTCCCCCCTCATCTTGAAAAATTCATCCCAGCGAAGGTGAGATCTCCTCTATCCAGGTGGTTTGTAAGACGTACCTATAGACGAGATGCTATATGGCTCATGGGTGCTAGGGAGGCTCTCTCTCCTGTGTCTTGGGAAGCTGGATTAGATTTCATGCACTGAGACCTGAAGCCTGCCTTCGTTTCGGTGTTTATCCTTATAGTAGTAAACATATACAATATTTGCCCTTTTATGATTGATCAGCTTCACTCAGGAGAATGGTTTCCAAGTTTCTCTGTCTCCTGAGGTGTTTCATGGTTAAACGGTTGCTTTTTAGACATGCATTGTGGAATACAGAAAGGTTTCTCCCAAGCTGTCTCCCCCAAATATATGCCAAACCTAGCTGCTTGCTACACATGGCAAAGGACCATACACTTGGAGGTCAAGGAAAGCAGGTCAGAGGTTATTCCCCCTAAGGGTTCTCAGCCATCTAGAACAATCAGACTGTATAGTCTGTCCCACCCTAAGTAGGGCCCACTCCCTTCTGATAAGGACAGTAGTAGATTGTTTCCCTGAAGGAGACCCCAGGGAGGTCAAGCCCACCAAGGGTGACCAAGGTTAGGCTTCCATATTGAATCTGGGGTCTGCCCATCTTGTCACATGTTGACCCCTAATCCCTCCCCTTCCTATAGATCGTCCCCTTCCCATTACTGGATTACCTATAGTACACCCTTTCCTGTGACATGTCTTTACCTGTAGTTGGGGGGCTTGCATATCTCCAAAGATATATAAGCCTTGGTTAGAAATAAAGCACACTCTCTCCTGCCCTCCTCTCCCCCCGCATCCCCACGTGGACCACCAAGAAGGGTTGAGATGAGCATACTATCACGAAATGTGTCTGGCTTCTTTATTTTACTTTCTCTTCTATCTCTCTCACTCTCTATGACTTTACTATAACCTTCATTTATTTTAACCATACGGTTGCACCTACCAAACCCGCAATTAGTTGGTGGTGGTGGGAGGGACTGGTTTCCCCACAATGGATAGTATTCTGTTGTGTGTATGTACTAGGCCTTTCTTTGTTTTGTCTTGTCTATTCTTCTACTGATGGGCATTTAGGCTGTTTCCAGCTTCTTGCTATTGTGAACTGTGCTGCAAGGAACATGGGAGAACCTACATGTATGTGTTTATGTTCTGTCTGTTATTTCCTTGGGTTTATGTCCAGCAAAAGTATTGTTGGATGGTACGCAGTGGTGGGATTCAGCTGGTTCTCATTAGTTAAGCAGAGCCGATACTTCATTTCTGTTGAGTTCAGCTAACCAATTGTTACAATGGCACTTGTAATTGGAATTCTCTCTAAGGGGGCAGCCACACAATACGGAAATCACAAATGCACTTTCCTTACTCTGTGCAACCGCATAGTCTAAGCCCCGGTAGCAGTGGTTCTCAACCGGTGGGTCAAGACCCTCTTAGAGGTCAAAGGACCCTTTCACAGGGATCATCCGATTCATAACGGTAGCAAAATTACAGTGATGAAGTAGCAACGACAATCATGTTATGGCTGGGTGGGGGGTGTCACCACAACATGAGGAACTGTATTAAAGGGTTGCAGCATGAGGAAGGTTGAGAACACTGCCCTACAGTAATGTTCATTTCATCCATAGGTACCCCACCAGATATTATGAGTGAATTCCGCAGTTCCTGAAAGTGTTCCAAGAGCTAAAAATCGCCAGAGCAATTGCTGTAAGTTCAGCAGACGTGGAAAGGGGCCCCTCAAAGATGAACCTAGTGTGTTCAGAGAAGAGAAGGAACCTAGCCACTTTTAATACTTACGTCAATAGGGCATCAAACTGGTTGTTAAATTATTTAAATCCCCACCACCAATCATATGGCATTGCTATTGCTAGTTGCTTTAAGTATCACTATTTCGCTTTCCACAACGGCGCTACATGTCTACAGGCCCAACAGCAGTGAATAAGAGAGCCAATCTCTCCACAGCCTTGTCAGCATTTGTTTTTTTCAGGTTATTTTTTTTAACATCATCGTTGCCTTTAATTTTTAGCAACACTTTTGACTTACTTTCATATTGTCCAGCCCATGTAATCTGTGTAAAGTATTTAATAGGGCACTCACACTTTCAACCCTGGCAATGCGGAGAGGTAAAGGCCCCGGGCATCTGTTTTATTATTTGTTTTAAAGGTACATTGTGCTCCCTGTGAGACATTCCTGTTGACAAGTCATATGGAGCTATGCTGAGAGAGCCAGGTCCCTGGAGCTGGAGGAGCCACGTGGAGACCCATGCCAGCTCTGAGATGCTTCCACCACCACCTAGATCCACAAGACTTTCCACCTACTGACCTGTGATCTTCCTGCATTCGGCATCATTGCATGGCTGCATGAGTCTAAAGAAGAATTTATGGACTAGTATCGACATATGGGGTAATATTGGACTTATGGACTTGATCTGAACTGGGCTGGGATATTTTCTTAATGTACAATTGTTTCTTGATATAAAGCTTTCTCTTACACATGCAAAAAATAAAGGTTCATTGCCTATGTACTATTGCATATGTTGTTTTGTATGTACCAAATATTACATAAGATAATTGAAAGAGTTATAAGGATGGGGGAATGTTCTTGATATTGTTTTAAAGCAAAAAATAGGACGTTGTGTGTACCTGTTTCATTAAAAAATACACATACTTCATATGTGAACATTATGTGCAGAGAAAAAAGTCAGATGACAAGTGAAAACACCATGAGTGAATACTTCTGGATATTGGGATGACATAACTTATTTTTAATATTTTCTAAATGGCTCACAAATGTTTATTAAATTTATAATAAAGTTCTTAAATTTGATAGAAATCAAAGTAACTCTTGTTAAAAATTCTGTCAATAGTCACACTTAAAAAATTCATTTAGACTCTGTTAAACTGGCTGAAAATACAAAGATTTTTATTATACGAGCATTATTCACACATCTCTAATAATCTATCATGTCTTTTAGATTGAATATGACTATCGGGTTTTATTTTTGCTTTTAAGTAGAATTAATGAAATGACGAGACAAAGCACTCTGGGTTAGGCCGACTTGTCTAGCTAAACAAATCCAGTGACACTCTGCCATGTCTAAGAAAGAGCTTTGTACCAATAAGTAATTCCATATGAAGAAGGCATTCCAACCCAGTCCAACTCAACTCCATAAATTAATGCTAATCCTTAACCCTCTTCAGAGGCACACAGCCATATGCAATGGTGCAGAATGCAGGGCGATCAAAGAGCAGCGGGCAGAGTTGAGTGGACCCAAGGTTGGTAGAGACCTTGCCCTGCACCATCAGTTCTCAGGGTCAGTAGTCGAATCCCATCAAGCAGGACGGCAAAGGGACAGAGAGACAGAGGTTCCCAGCCACCCCCACCCCCACCCCCACCCCCACCCCTAGAAGAAGGCCACGCCCCCAAGGAAACATCATCAAGCTGAGACCAATGGACGGGTCTATTCTTTCCTGTATCTTCAAGTAGACCTGCAATCATTAACTACTACACACTCCCGTGAACTTTGACTGGGGCTGTGTTTGTAGCTTTGGTCACAAATAGCTGACTGGCTGTGGAACATTTCCTGAACTTTCTGGAGACTCCTAAAATACGAGGACAGTGTTGCCAAAAGAAAGTGCCCAGGGGCCTGGCAGGGACAGGTTCTGATGACGCCAGGAAACCGAATTGTATATTTCTGTGCTGTAGGAGGGTGTTTTTTCCTTCCAGAATGAACCTACTCTCAGTCACTATGAAATTTCAGTTTGCTTCGTATTTGCAATTGCATCCAAATTCCTTCAATGGTTTTGCGATCATTTTTCTAGAAATACTTCAGTGATTGCATGTTGTTCAACAAACAAAAACTCACTGTCATCAAGTGGACTCCAATTTAAAATGACTCTTTGGACAAAGCAGAGCTGCCCGTGTGGGTTTCCGAGCCTGTAAAACCTTCACGGGAGCAGACCACGCAGCAGAGCACCTGCTAAATGGGATCTGCTGACTTGGCGGCCAGCAACCCAAGCCACAGCCGCTACACGGCCAGGGGCTAGAGTTACAGAATCACAAGTGTTAGCTTTAAAATCATATTATGAGCAAAATTCCAAAACAGGCGAGAACCCCCTTTCAAAACACTGTCTATAGACAGAACAGCACGTATTCCAATTTCAGATGAAATCGAACCAGAGGTTCGGGAGAGCTCCCATGGAATTTACCGAGAAGATAGGGTCTAGGATTCCGAAGAAGCACTAGGCGATTTTCGTTTCACTTTATTATTCTATAGCAAGTGATTTCCGAGTTTCCCAACGCAGATGACCTAAGGACAGGAAAGTCGCCTCCCCTGGGGCTCAAGTCCACCTTCGTTCCGACGGCGGTCGGGTCCAGGGGGCAAAATAAACCACAACCCCCAAAAGGCCTTTCGAGCTTGAGGCGGGGCGATCCCTTCGATTGGTTGCCTCGCTGCCCCAGCCGAGCAATGATTGGCCGCGTCCAGGGATGGGGGTGGGCCTAAAGCAGATTGCGGGAATTAAAGCCGCGACGCGGGCTGAGGGTCCAAACGCCAGCCCAAGACTGGCCGCGGGGACGTCCCAGCATGGCCGGGCGATCCGTTTGCGTGGTGATCCTGGCGGCCGTGCTGCTGCTGGGCGTCGACTCCAGGTCGAAGGGCCTACGGAGCAAGGAGCCTCAGGGGCCGCGGCGAATCCCTTCTCGATTCAGCGAAAGGGAGCGCGTGGAGATGAAAGAGGCGCTGAAAGGTGAGCTTGGGTGTTTCTCCCCCACCTGTGCTCCGCTGGGTCCTTCTCTCCAGTCAGCGCTCCCCTCCGCTCTCCCACTGCTCCTGCTCCTGCTCGGGCTCCAGCTCTGCTTCCCACCCCAGGCCTGCCCCCCCCCCCCGCCGCCCCCAACACCTGGGGCGCAGCTGGGGAAACATCCCTCCCGCAGATTTGGCTTCTGGGGACTGGGGTCAAAAAACCAAAACAACAAACACCGCCATCGAGTCCCTGCCGACTCATAGTGACTAACTCCAGGGACGCAGAAGCTCCATCTCTCTCCCGCAGAGCAGGTGATCTTGAACCTTGTAGATAACAGCCCAACTCGTAACTACTAGGCCACCGGGGGCTCCGGGGACTTGGAGTGCTCCCTGCTTAAACCTGGAAATCGCCAACTTCGCCACACTTGGCAAGGCCATCTGTTACTCACTATACTCCTATTTATTTGCTTTGAGTATTGTATTTGTATGGTACAGCTTGTGAAAGTTTTTATGTGTGTCAAATGCCATGGTATTTTATGACTAAAGGATCATATCTAAGGGAAATTGACTCTTCGATCAGTTAAAGGATTTTCTCCCAGGTGGGAGTGTGGGGGTATCGAACGGAGGTGATCCCAGGGTGCTCTTGTGGTTGTGAAGTGCCTCTAGTCTGTTGGGACTTATAGTGTGCACCACGAAGAAACACTGCCAAGCCCTGCACCATCCTCACATCCATTCCTTATCAGCCCCTCCAGAAGGATATCTCTAATGTCATCTCCTAATGGAAGCAAATCTCTCCTCTACTAGACTAAAAACTCATCTCATCCCTCCTCCAAATCTTCATTTCCCAGGAAAGAGGAGCATTTCAGGGGAGTGCTAGAGTCTGTGGGATAGCAGGGTCCTTTCCCGACACTGGGAGCAGCTCCAGCCATTTCCCTCTCATGAAATGATGGATTAGAAGAAACTGCCTACGTAAACATGTGGAGGCAGATGCAGGGACCAGAGTGAACCCCAACGGTGGTTCACAGGGGCAGGCTGAGGATGCATGGCTCTGTGAAAGGCAGCAGCTCTGCCAGAATCTGTCTGCATTGAAAGAAAGCAAAAAGCTCACTCAGAATCTAGAGGAGGGGGCTTAAAGCAACATGGCGTCTGCCTCGAGAGCAGGCATTCTGCTCGCTGTGAGCTTCAAATTCCCGGTCCATGTGGCGGTCTGTGTTGCCGATGCGATCTCAGCTGGAACCAAGGACAGGGTTAAGTTTGTCTGTGAGAGCTTCCCCCTCACTGTCCAGCTGCCCAGGTGACTTTGTGTCCACTGTGATCTTGGAAGGATGGAGATCCAAACAAATGTTCCAGTGACTCATCGGGCTCCCATCCCAGTGCTGTTTGCCTTTGATAGTGGACTGAGGAGGGTGAGCCAGTTGTGACAATTCCAATTTTTAAAAATCCAACCCATTGCCCAGCAAGTCCATTCTGATTCATAGTGACCCTACTGGGCAGGGTAGAGCTGCCTTTGTGGGTTTCCAAGGCTGTAACTTAAAAAAAAAATCATTTTATTGGGGGCTTGTACAACTCTTATCACAAGCCATACATCCAGACATTGTGTCAAGCACATTTGTACATTTGTTGCCACTATCATTCTCAAGACATTTTCTTTCTACTTGAGCCCTTGGAGCCCTCATTTTTCCCTCCCTTCCCTCTTCCCTCACGAACCCTTGATAATTTATAAATTATTATCATTTTGTCATGTCTTACACTGTCTGATGTCTACCTTCACCCACTTTTCTGTTGTCCATCCCCTAGGGAGGGGGTTATATGTAGATTCTTGTGATTGATTCCCCCTTTCTAACCCACTAGTATTGCTACTCTCATTGTTCTGAGGGGTTTATCTATCATGGACCCCCTGTGTTTCCAGTTCTTATCTGTACCAGTATACATTCTCCGGTCTAGCAGATTTGTAAGGTAGAATTGGCATCATGATAGTTGTGGGGAGGAAGCATTAAAGAACTAGAGGAAAGTTAAATGTTTTATCGGTGCTATACTGCACCCTGACTGTCTTATCTCCTCCCTGTGACCCTTCTGTAAGGGATTTCCAGTTGCCTACAGATGGGCTTTGGTTCTCCACTCTGCACTCCCCCTCATTCACGATGATATTTTTTTGTTTCGGGCTGCTTGTTTATCTTCAAGCCTTTAAGACCCCAGATGCTATATCTGTTGATAGCCAGGCACCATCAGCTCTCTTCACCACATTTGCTTATGCACCCTTTTTGTCTTCAGCGATCAGTATCAGGAACGTGAGCATTGTGGACTGCCAGTTTAATGGAACAAAGTGTTCTTTCATTGAGGGAGTACTTGAGTGGAGGCCCAATGTCCATCTGATACCTTAATACTAAACCTATTAATATATGCACATAGATCTATTTCCCCATCATTATATATAAATATATTTTTATATGTACATGCCTTTATTTAGACCTCTATAAATGCCCTTTGCCTCCTAGCTCTTTCCTCTGTTTCCTTTTACTTTCCTTTTGTCCCACTATCATGCTCAGCCTTCATTTGGGTTTCAGTAATTCCTCTCAGTTACATTGTCCTTGATCAAGCCCTTCCAGGCCTCCTACACCCTCCTTGCCATCAATTTTGGATCACTTGTTGTTTGTTAACACCACTTCCTTTCCCCTGCCTCCCCCTATCCCATGCCTGCCTCCCCACCCTTGGTCCTTTTGTTTTCTCCTCTGGATTGTTTATCTTGCCTATCTTATCTAGATAGACCTGCAGAGGTCATAATATGCACAAAGAACAAGACAGAGCAAAACAAAGCAACAAAATAAAACAAAACAGCAACAACCAAAAACAATGATACAAAAAAGAGAAAAGTCTGTAGTTAGTTCAAGGACTGTTTGTTGACTTTTAGGAGGGTTTTCTGGTGCAATCTGATAGGGTGCCATGCCCTGGCTCCAGAGTCTATTTTTTGGTATTCCCTGGGGACTTCCTTGCTCTGCTCCCCTTGCTGTTCTGCTCACGCCCTTAGTGTTTTGCCTTGGTGTGGTGGGGTCAGACCGGGCACAATTCCCACACATGTCTCCAGTGTTGTCCTCCATAGGGCTATGGGTCAGTGAGGGATATCTCTTAGGTCTTCTCTGTACATTGGCTGCTCTGAGCAGGGATATCGTCCTCAAGGCTTGGTGGGCCAGGATGTGTTCCACTCTCTCTTCATCCCCCTTCACTTGCTCTTTTGTGCTCTGATCAGACATATCCGTCTTCCTGAGCTGTAGCTTCAGTGCTGTCCTCTGAATTTAATTCTCCTGGGCAGGAGGAGTGGGGGTGGGGGGGGAACAGGAAGGTTATAACTATTTATGGGAGTAGAAAGTCTCCTCTTTCTCCTGTGGTGTGGCTGGTGGTTTCAAACTGCTGATTTTGTGGTTAACATCCCAATATGTAACCACTACGTTAACAGGGCCGCAGATTGATAATGCAGGAACTGAGAAATGTTATCTTGGGATGTTATCTTGGGAGTGAGACACTCCCTTGGGAGCTTCGAAATCCAGGCCTGCACAGACATCCTCTTCCCCCAAAAACAGTTGGGTTGAGAAGATTAGAGAGGAGATGAGCTAGTCTTTGTGAAATAAACTCATTCTCAGCACAAAAAACCCCTTTGAGGGAAAAACCAAGGACAGCGGGTTTCTTGTGGGTGATGGATCTCAAAATCGCTCAGGGAAATGGCAGCTTCAGAGGCAGACGATGAGGCCTGTAGAAGAGATGATGTCTTTGCTCTGATCGTGCTGGGGGCAGTCCAGATCTACTTCCCCCAGATCGTGGACGCTACTTTTTTCTCTCTAAAAGGAGGATGTTAACCTAAGCACCTCCGAAGGCCTGTGCTACAGACCCAGCTCAGTTGCTTGCTGCTGTCTTGGGCAGTGCAAGTAACGTCCTTAGGCTCCGCTTCCCAGTAGGAAAAGCAACACTTCCCTGGAGTTCTGCGTCCACTCCAGTGAGACAGTGATTGTGAAGGAGCCCTTTACATGGCGGATCATGTAGAGAAACAGTGACTATTCTTTCATCTGCCTCTGACAGGTGCCATCCGGATCCCAACCGTGTCTTTCAGCTCGGAGGAGTCCAATGTGACAGCCCTGGCTGAGTTTGGAGAATACATTCACAAAGGTAACTCAACTCCAAGGCCAGCTGGAGACAAAGGGGAGCAGAGGTAGCCCTGGGCAAGGTAATGGCGAAGGTTATTTATGACTGACCCCAAAGACCACCTCATTCCCCTTAGACAGGCCTCTTCTGAGTTTTATACATATGGAAGGGGGGTCCGACACAGAAGGGAGAACTTAAGTGTTAGAATGGAGCCGGAGTCGAGACTAGAGAGCTCCCCTTTAAAGAGCTATTGCACACAGCTGTTGAGTCAGAGTTCAAACTCTCCCAATCTTTGCCCTACATATGTGTCCGTGAATCCACAGATTATCAGAAAGGTACAAAGGGGTCCTTCTCCCTGTCCCAGGGCCCAGCTCTATGCTGCCTGCTCTTCCCAGCCCCTAGTGCATGTGTACACACACACACACACACACACACACACACACACACACACACACACACACACACAACCACCCAGATTCTACTCCAGATTTATCAGATGTAGCACATCTCTAACTTCTAGGCAGCCAACAGCTTTGAGCTGCAACCCTCTCTCCTGGCCGCCAGCACCCACGGTGTACAGAGCTGAGGAAGCCTGTGTCAGGAGGAAAAGACCGTTGGGAGCCCCTGCCTTCCTCCTTCCTAAATCACATTAAAGCCAGCCTCCTCGAAGCCCTTAGTAGGTGAGAGGAGATAGCCTAAAGGTCCAAGTAACCCCCTCTCAAATGCTCGGGGGCAGGCAGGTCTGGGCTTCCCTCCCACGAACCAAATTGAGGTCAGGCTGGAACTAGGAGATTTTTTTTAAAGTGATGAATACTGATAATAAACTAGACAGGCTGGGTGGCCAAATAAACACGTACTCTTCAGTGTTTTGTCTTCAGCTATCCACACAAGGTATACATGGATTCCTTCAGCAAAGCCCAGTGGGAAAGAGTTCTCTGTTGCACATATCTAAGTCCACCCGTTAGAACCCACCAGTTACCTCATGATGGCGCATGGTAACACCCACACCTGTGCACAAGAAGCCTGGCCTTATGCAAGAGGGAATGATCTCTATCTCCACACAGTACAAACCATAGGAATGTTGCTTTGATGAACGAGCCCTGACAAATATCTGAGATATGACTATATATAGATATCTCTCAAAGCCATGTTTGCTTCCACATAATTTGGATACTGAAGCCTATGACATTTAAAATTGAATGCACACCTACTCTGCATAGCTCTGTGGCCTGTGCTTATGATCAATCCTATGTTATAGGGCCGACCAAGCCAGGTCCTGAGAGTATGACTGCTTCAGGGTGGAGTCTTGGCGTGTGCCTGTTCCACAGGCAGAGCGTGGTACTGCGCTATGGGAGAGGGGAGTTTCAGCAGTTGTCCAGGAAGGGCAAGAATTAGATTAGAGCTTCCCAAAGAAGCTGCCTGTTCACAAAGCAGTCTGGGTGGGGGGGTGGGGGGCCGCAGATGGCTGCTCAACCGAGGGTAATTTACCCCCATCTTCCCCCCCTGCTTGACTCCCCTCCTCCACTAGTCTTTCCCACAGTGTTCAATACCAACTTTATCCAGCATGAAGTCGTGGGAGGGTACAGCCACCTGCTCACTGTCCAAGGCTCGGACCCCAGCCTGGAGCCCTACATGCTGCTGGCTCACTTGGATGTGGTTCCGGCCCCTGCCGAAGGCTGGGAGGTGCCCCCGTTCTCTGGGCTGGAGCGTGATGGCATCATCTACGGCCGGGGCGCACTGGACAACAAGAATTCTGTGATGGTCTGAAACCCTGTGTCTCTTCCACCTTGGGACCCTAGCTATTAACCCAGGCTTGGTGGGGTCGGGGAAAGGGGGCTCTGCTGTCGCCTGGGAAGCAAAGAGATGGTAGTAGAAAGATAAGACGCTTGACTCCAAGAGACCTGGGTTCCCCCACCCCATCCCGACCCCCGTCTGTCTGTCGCCTCCCTTCTCTGGGTCTCAGTTTCTCAGCGGTGCCCTGGGGCTGAGAGTAGACGATCCCCAGGCCGCCTGTCCATTGGGATCACGTTCTACTTCCCTCCCGTGGGAAAAGCGCTTCTGCAGCCCTTTGCTTCCCTTCACCGAGTCCCCGGGGCCACTGGAGTGTGCTCCCTTTAAGAAGAGTCCAGTTGTTCCCTTAAAGAGGGTCTCGGGAAGTTGCTGGAGGTCTCTGAGACAGGCCCTGGGATGCCTCTTGAGACAGCAAGCCTTTCTCCTCTGTCCCGCAGGCAATCCTGCAGGCGCTGGAGCTACTACTGCTCAGGAACTACGTCCCCCAGAGATCTTTCTTCATTGCTCTGGGCCACGATGAGGAGGTAGCGGCTTTCCGTGCTTTACAGCCCCTTGAGTACCTAAGTCCGCAGGGTCTCCGTGAGCTGGTGTGATAGATACTTTGCGAACCCTTTCTGTGTGTCTGTGTGCCAGAATTACGTGAAGGACCTGGCACCAAAGACGTGCATCTCCCCGGGGCCCCGTGCAGTAGATCTGGATTCTGAGCACCACCACCCCACCCCAAAGTTGTTCAGAGACAGGTGTCCATCGACCGAACCTTGACAAACACTGGCGTGATGGGAAGAGATGTGAACAGGGGATGCGTGTTGTGTTTCCCATGATGCCACATACTCGCACTCCACGCAGGTCACCGCAGCCTCTGGGCTGTTGTGAAATGAGCGGGTGGGCTCTGCCAGCTTTGACCTCTGCAGATTTATAAGGAAGGAGGACCGAGGGCCCTGCCCCACAGGTGAGGGTTGAGAAGGACGCTGGGTCTGGGATCTGCGTCTGCAGGTGTCAGGGAAGAACGGGGCTCAGAAGATCTCAGCCCTGCTCGAAGCGAGGGGTGTGCGGCTAGCCTTCATTGTGGACGAGGGAAGCGCCATCCTGGACGATTTCATTCCTGGAATCAAGAAGCCCGTCGCCCAGTGAGTCACACGTCACACCATGGGAGCATTGACCGCAGCCTGGGGTGTCTCTATAGCATGCTGGGACACCCACTCCTGCCTCTTTCACCCCAATCCTTGACCAGTTCCAGCTCCCCCTTCCTGTCTACCTCTAGTGTAAATTTTTTTCAGCAACATGAAACTGAGCTCTCAGCCCACCAGCCTACCCCTCGGGCCGGTGAGCTGAGCCTGGCCGAAAGGCAGTCAAGAGGACTGTTTCCCACAGGATCTCAGTCTCAGAGAAAGGCAGCATCAACCTCCAGCTGCAGGTCAACATGACTCCAGGCCACTCCTCAGCTCCTCCCAAGGAGACGAGCATCGGCATCCTGGCAGCCGCCGTCAGCCGGTAGGCAGCTCCTGTGTAGCCAGCTCCCTGCCCTGCAGGCCGAGTGCAACCAGTCGGGACGCAGGCACCCATAGCCAGGCAAGGGGTAGGGTCAGAAGAGGCTCTCTCAACACATGCACATGACAGCTGGAGTCATCTAAACGCCAGACAGTTAGGCTCGACAATGACAATGACTGATCAACCTGTTGCAATCCTCCCTCTGCCCCCACAGGAAGACAAAAGTCAATCAGGAGACAAAGGTAAAGACTGCAGGGTCAGGAACAGCAGAGCTCACCTCAGGCTCTGTTATCTTGCCAGAAAGGGGAAAGACATACCCATTCGATGAATATTTTTTTTGACCACCGTTCTCACGGTCGCGGCTTGCTCCCAGGTAGTCAGCATACAGCCAGAGATGGGCAAAGCAGTTTCAGGAAGGCGGCGTTCCTGGAGGAGACTGACCGTTCTGCTGCAGTGTGGGAGTGCGGCAACAGTGGACAGACACACAGGGAGCCCGAGAAAAAGGAGATGGGTCATCAGGACAGGTGGTCCTGCTGGTGCTTTCTCAATGGTTGGGTTGGTGGCGGTGATAGGATTAGAACAGGAGACCTTTGCCGTCTTGTCGAGACTTCCTTCTATCTTCTATCCACCCTTCTTTGGCTGAGTCTGGAGAGTCCCATTTCTCTTGCAGACTAGAGCAGACACCACTGCCTAACATGTTTGGGGAGGGGTCCCTGAAGACATCATTGGAGCTTCTGGCAAATGAGGTATGGGACGAAGTATCACATACTCACGGTGAGTCGTGGAAGGGGGAGGAAAGAGTGGCAGAGAACAAACCCTCCGTGCCCATTCCAACCCATTCTCAGCTAGCGGCCGAGTCAAGAGGAGGGGGCTGGCTTGCTCGTGGGCCATGATATTGACTTGGTGGCATGGTGGGTTACTAACCACAGGGTCAGCGGTTCAAAGCCAGCAGCTACTCTTCAGGTGAAAGATGAGGCTTTCGACTCCCATCAAGATTCACAGGGGCAGTTCTACTCTGTCTGACAGGGTTGCTGTGAGTTGGGATCCATCAATGGCAGTGAGTCATGCACCCAGGCCCTCTTTGGGTTTCCCGCCATTCCTGGAAGCTGCTGGATTGTCATTTGCACTTCCTCCCTTACCATCTGACAGAGTCTGTGCTAGCTGAACCCAGCTGCACCCCTGAATGCTGAGAGCCCCCAAGGCCGACGAGAACGAGGCAGGCTCAGGCCATAGGTAGAGTGATCCTGTCATGTTGACCTCTCTGTAATTCTGCTAACCTGTTGCTTTTTCTTTCAGTTTTCCTTCCCTTTTAATTTTATCTTGAGAAACATGTGGCTGTTTCAGCCTCTTATAAAAAGGTAAAATTTTATCTTTCTATCCTACGCATTCCCATCCCGAACTTACCGACTTCCCAATACCCTTTTCTTGGCTTCACGGAGTCTGATTAGTTGTCTCTCAGCCACCGGATACTCCTAATTCTTCTTTTTTTTTTGAAGTTGAGATTTTTTTGAGGGAAAGAACTCCCGGGAGGGAAGGGAGAGCAGCGAAAGGGACAGGAGCATCTTGAGCTCCCGGGTGGGTTTCTCGGCCCAGCGAGTTAGGTCAGGGAGCTCACCCAGACACTACTTCTAATGCATGTATGCAGCAGCCTTCCTAGTCTTAGAGCTGCCCAAGGCTCAAGAAAGCGAATGATCCTCGTTTCTCCCTTCTCCCCATTGGGCAGCACTTGTTAACACCTCCTGTGCATCATCGTTTTGCTTTAGGTTTCTGGAGGGAAACAGCATGAGCAGTGCACAGGTTAGGACCACCACCGCACTCACCATGTTCAACGCAGGAATCAAGGTAGCCTTGCCTGGTTGTCTTCATGCACTTTTTCCTCACTCCTTCTCCATCCTTCTATCCCTGGGCTTTATCTTCCGCCTCTGCCCTTCTTCTCTGGTTATAGATTTTAATAACAGGAAGGGCCAATGCTGAATGATCCTGTGTCATAAGCCTCAAGAGTGAAAGTTGTAGCCGAGGTTAATGAGCCCTCTGAATTTGTTGGTCAAATTTTGTGTGTGTGTATTTCAGTGGGAGGTATCCAGGGCCCTTTCCTACACACACACACACAGACAGACACACACACAATCACCTTAGTATGAATAAAGGTTATCGGGGGATTAATTTTTGTGACCAAGGCTGTAATTCAAACTGTCGTACCTTTACCTGGCCTTTTAGTCATATAGACTAATCCTACTCCAAGGGACCTTTTTGCTTATTCCTCCCAGTGTTTTGAAAGATTTGTCCACCTGACAAGCTTAATGAGTGATTCATACATCTTTCCCTCCCACCTACCGATATAACTGGGGTTAGTTCCACTGAAAGAGAAAAACTCACCTACTATTTATAACATCTATATTGAGTCCAACTCATAACAGCCCTGTAAGACTTTCCAGGCTGTATATCTTTACAATTAGACTCCCAGGTCTTTTTTTCTGTGGACCAGCTTCCATGACCCTAAGACCAGAATAATTGGATGGTGCCGGCTACAACTGCCAACCACACTGAAAGGGATCATGTCAGAAGATCCTACACAAAGCAGGGGAAGCTTTTGGAACAAAACAATCATAAAAGAGAGAGGCTAGGCTTACTGTCTGGGTAGGGACTGATGGAACGATGCCCCTTCAGGCCTGGAATTGAACTCACCCTGTATTAGGCAGGGTGAACCTCACTTTCCCAACCCCCATGGCTCAAGGACCAATCAAACCCTAGACCGATGGGTCTATACGGTGAGTAACAATACGAGGGAGGTGTGCACTCCTTACAATAATCAACCATTTGAGAGAAAGGGGCAACACTTACCCAAGGACAGAGTGGCAGCAAGGGTTGGGGGAAAAATAAAAGAATGGAGGGGGAAAGCACAGGGAGGGAGCCATGATGCACGGTGGGGATTGCAATCCACGACATGGGGGTGGGGGAGTGCATGAATTGTTGAATGGAAACCCGAGTGACTCTGTCAACCTTCACCCAACTGGCAAGGAACGTTTTTAACGATCAAACAGCAGCTTGACCCCTGCTGGGGTGGGTTGCCTCTCCTGGGCAGGGGTCTGTGATGGGAACCTTCGGGCCGGCCGGGATCAAGGTTGTGGCTCTCTCTCCAGAAGAACGTCATCCCCTCCGCGGCCCAGGCCACGGTCAACTTCCGCATTCACCCGGCCCAGACCGTCCAGGAGGTACGTACTACGGCTTCAGACCACCGGTCCAGCATCAGGGAGGGGTGACTGTCAGGACCAAGGCTTATGTGCAATCCCAGTGCTGGCCCAGTTTCTCACGTGTTCAATCAACACTTTTCAGAGGCTTCCGAGAACTCAGGATAGGGGGCCCTTGGAGTCTGGGGAGGGAGATGATCACTAATTAGTTATAAGCAATAATAGCAAACATATAAGGAGCTTGCTACGTGTAGTTCTCACTGCCATCCTACAGCAAGTATATTACCCTCCCTGAGCCAGGGAGCACCTGAGCAGCTGGGTAGCATGCCCAACGTGACACAGGTGGCAATCTGATTCCAGAGCCTGTCATTTTAGCCACAACACTGCCTGTGATTATAACAGCTAATTACCAGGATTCGTTAAGCAGTAGACGAAACTGGGGAGAAGCGGTGGGAACTGAAGATGGAATTGTAGGTTAGAGAACAAAGTTGTCTGCTGTGCCAAGGAGGTTGGGCTCTAATCTGAGGACACAGTGTCCTGGAGAGAATGCTAGTGACAAAGCTGCCGCGACACCCCAGCATGAGTATGAAGGCCGGAACTGAGATCGTGGCCTGGGGTGGAGAAGAGAGCACCGGGTACCAAAGGTGAGTGAGATAGATTCACCAGGTTTACCCCGCAGATGGGTAAACGGATATGGAGTGAGAGACAAGGATACTCCAGATGTTTAAGACTGTAACTCGTTACAGGAGTAGAAAGCCTCATCTTTCTTCCTCCAATTGACTGGTGATTTCGAACTAATGACCCGGTGGTATCACCACTATGCCACCAAATATCAAAGGTCTATACGCAGAAATGAATTAGAGGTACAAGCTGGGGAGTCATCAGCATCATTGGACCGCTACTCATGACTACCAAGCTGATCCTGACTCATAGCGCCCTTTTAGGACAGGGTGTTGGGTTGCTAACCCCAAGGTTAGTAGTTTGAAACCACCAACCGCTCAGAAGGAGAATGATGAGGCTTTCTATTCGCATAAAGATTTACAGTCTCGGAAATCCACAGGGCAGCCCTATTGGGTCGCTGTGAGTTGGAATCAACTCGGTAGCAGTGAACGAGGACAGCCCCATGAGATTTCCAAGCATCTTTACAGAAGCAACCTGCTGTATCTTTCTCCCTCCGACTGGCTGGTGGGTTCCAACCACCGACTTTGCAGCTGTCAGCTGAGCACTTAACCATTGCACTACCAGGGCTCCTTACCTGGAATTCTAGCAATCCCACGGGAAGGGTGTGCAAAGTGAGGAGGATTTGGGATAGAGCCCTGCAAGGGTCTCCTATGTAGGTGTCGATTTCCAAATTACAAACATGGCGTCATGATGGCCAAGTGTGACAATGCTATGAGTCAAAGGGACTCAGTGTTATTCTGAGGCTAGAACCAGCGCCGACCTGGTCTGCCCGTCAGGCCAAGCTGCCGAGGAAGGGGTGCTGGAGCTGATGCCTGAGGGCGAGTTGACGTCGCACAGCCTGCTCGGTGTGTATGGGCAATGATGAGCTAAGAAGAGTTCAAAAGGTAAACCTTAATCTCTAGTCCAGCAGTTCTCAACCTTCCTAATGCCACGATGCCTTCATACAGTTGTGGCGACTCCAACCATAAAACTATTTTCGTTGCCACTTCATAACTGTCACTTTGCTACTGTTATGCATCGGGGAACCCCCCAGGTTGAGAACCGCTGCTTTAGAAGGTGGTCAAAATCAGGTAACCCCACAACTGCCAGACGACTAAAGCAGGGTCCAGGCAAGTGCCGTCTCCGGAGTCTCTGCAAGTCGGGCGCCCTTCCCTCCTCGCCAAGTCTGCTTACACACATGGCTTCGCTTGTCCTCCCGCAGGGAGGGAGGCACGGCCCTCAGCCTGGGGCACGCCGATGGGCTGCCCCTAGGCGCCCAGCATTCTTGGGAGCTGGGGCAGGTGCGAGCCTGGACTTTGCTGCTTTTCATCAGGTGCCAACCTTTGTCCTCTCCCTGGGGGGTTAGGAGGCCATCAAATCACTCAATTCCCCTCACTGAGCTTCTTTCCACCAGTTTTTTTCCAGCCTCATTCCAACTCCATTCCCTTTCCGGGGCTGTTTTCCACCCAGCTGGGCTTTCATCTCCCAGGCTCTGGCACCCTGCCCTCCCCTCCACTGTCCTGCTGCCGCAGCCTGTCTTTCTGGTCTGTCAAACGAAATCCTTGGGATCCCTAGGCCTGCCCACCCCCACCCCACCCCAGGAAGGCACCGAGAGCCTCCATCTTTCAGAAAGTTCACAGGGCCCATCCGGCCAGGCCACCATTCTCCCTGTGCCCCAGGCCCACAGCACTTCCTGCTGCCCTGAGACCCGAGTATACAGGGCCTCGAGCTGGGCCTAACAGACACTGGCAGCTCCCAGAATCCTCCTCTTCCACCTTTAACGGGTCTCCCCTTATTCCAGACATAGATAGCTCTCCACACCGGCCTGTGAGGCGAGTGCAGAAAGTCAGGCGGCTGCCATACAGAAAGGAAACTTCGTCGGTTGGTTCTACCATCATGCTCTTTATTTCTATCGGGTCAGTTGTACTGTTCCCCTCTTTCGTGGTTCACTTTGGTTATTGACACATTTTCTCGCCTGACGTTTTGTCGATTTCACTGATCTTTTCAAAGAAAAGATTCTATTGTCTTTCTGTTTTCAATTTTGTGTGTTGATAATCTTTACAGCAGTGGTTCTCAATCTTCCTAATGCCGTGACCTTTTAATACAGTGAGCCCCCAACCATAAAATTATTTTTGTTGCTACTTCATAACTGTAATTTTGCTACTCTTATGAATCGGGCGACCCCTTTTAAAGGGGTCACGGCCCACAGGTTGAGAACCGCTGCTTTATAGAGAGCCTGCGTGGCATAGTGGTTCTGCACTGGGCTACTAACCACAGGGACATCATTTTAAAACACCAGTAAGGAGACACATGGCGCTTTCTACCCTAAGAGTTACAGTCTTGGAAACCCACAGAGAAGTTCTATCCTGTCCTTTAGGGTCGCCGTGAGTCAGAATGGCCTCCATCGCATCGGAAGTGAAGCGGGTTTTGTTGGGTTTGTTTTGCATTTTTGTTGTCACGCTCTGACCTTTATTCTTTCCTCCTGGTAGACTTGGGGCTGTTTCTCTCCTCTTTCTCGTTCCTAGAGTTGTCGAGGGACCGTTCTCTTTACATGCCGGCAGTGAACGCTCTGACCTTCCAAGCTCGGAGCCCTCTGCCTTCGCTGCATTCCATACATTCTGGCAGGCTGTGCTTTCCTTGTGCTTGAACTCTAGGAAATCTGCGATTTCTCTTTGGATTTCGTCCCGGTTCACTTGGTAGCTTAATAGTGTGTTGTTTAATTTCCACAGACGTGTATTTTCCAGTTGCGTTTTGCTCTTCTGTTATTGATTTCCAATGTCACTGCACTGTGGTCAGGGGGAATACTTTGTACAATGTCAATCTTGTAAGCTGTATGGAGACTTGCTTTGTAACCTAGCACCTGAGCTGGAGAACGACCCATGTGCACTGGTGTAGCATGCACATGGGTGCTGTGGTTGGGCGTATGTGTGCAAAGTTTGCGTTGAAGGGCTTCAAGGAGTAGCAAGAAGGCCACGGGGAGGACTTTGGAACATGTGACCTCGGAAGATATTGAGAGAATATCTTCCAAAGAGAGTTCCGTCAGAGGCTGACTGTCCACCGGCCCAATATGGTACCGAGAAGATTTCATTTGTCCCCTCTTCTTTTCTTCGCTCACCAAGTGTGTATTGAGTTGTGAGGAAAGTTAAGGAGCAGCCGGGGTTCTCTTCGGTGATGCATAAGGTCACCCTGCACTGGAGCCAACAGCAGAGAGCTAGCGCTTCCCTTGGCTTAAGGGTGAGCCAGGAGGGGGCTTCCATCCTTATGCAGAAGACACGTTGCCTGATGGGCTCTAATTCCCACGGGAGTCAGATGCTGCCCAGTGCGATGAGAGTCTAGTGTGAAGCCGTATCCTGTGGAGCACCTCGGGGCTTAGGTTTTACGGGAAGCTAACCTCAGCATTCTGTAATGAAGACCTGCTGGATCGCTCACAATGCCTGGTGTCTCTGGCCTGTGACGGAGAGCCTCCTGCCCGTGGAAATGTTTGAGCTGGGATTGGATGGCCGCCGGCCAAGAGGTTTTAGTAAGTAAGTCCCACAGCCGGGTGGAAGCTGGCCGTGCTAGTGTTCACGACCTTGCCAGTTCCTAAGTCTCTATTGTCCTTGCCTTCAACAAAATTCCCATCCACTTAGGAAGAAAGTTTCTCTGCACATGAAATGATGAGAGAGCAACAGAATGGCTTATGTAATTAATTAAATGCCAACTTGTGGGACTCTGCTCCAAGGACTATGGGAGATCGGAGATTAAACGTGGATGCCCCTCCCACCAAGAGTCCCAGCCTGGCGTCTTTGGTAATCCTCCAATCACCTAATTTTATTGTTTTCACTGCTATCGAGTCAACTCTGACTCATAGCTACCCTATAGGACAGAATAGACCTGCCCTGGTGGGTTTCTGAGTCTGTAGCTCTTTATGGGAATAGAAAGCCTCATCTTTCGCCCTTGGAAGGGCTAATGGCTTTGAATTGCTGGTCTTGAGGTTAGAGCCCAAAACACAGGACACGACCAGGGCTCTGCACCTCATGCTTGTTGAGTGCTTATTCAGTGTGCCAGGCACTGGCCTAAGCATGTGTTATTAACTCAAGGAATGGTATCAACAACCTCTTAAAGTAGGTGCAATTCTAAGCCACATTTGAACAGATGAGCAAGCTGAAGCACAGAGGCTAAAGAACTCGCCCAAGGTCACGCAGCCATCAGTGGCAGATGCGAGGTGTCCCTCGTCGGTGTTTGTACATGCTCCTCTGCATGCTCAGGATTGTCTTCTCCATCAGCTCCCTTCTAACTCGACCTCAACGATCATGCCAGAAGGAGTCTATCTTAGATGATCCCGCCCTCTTTCCGCCTCTACCCGATGCCAGCTTAGCCTGTGTGTACTTGGGGAGCAGAAGCAAGTCGTCCTCGGAGGAGCAGAGGGGCCTTGTGAGCCCAGCCCAGTGATACTCACAGTGGGCAAGTGACTTAAGGAGGCAACTCCCAGGATTGTTTTAATTGGCTGACGTCTGTTAAATTCCATGTAGCCAACCTTTATTGCGTGTCTTTCCTGTGCCTGGCACTGGACATGCAGAAATGAAGTCAACTGACCCCTGCCCTTGAGGCAGGGCCTGGCCTAGCAGCTGGAGGGCAATCTGGGCTGCTGTGGCCTCACCGCATGAGGACCAGAAAAAGAAGGCCAACCTTCTTTTTGGGCTCTCTTTGACTGCAGGGGGCTTCCTAGGACTCGCCAAGGAATTCGGGCAGGGGCTGCTGAACCCAGTCTCCACCCACAATAGAGATGATCTCCAGAACCTCCCAGTGGGTCCAGAATATACCAAGGCTGTACATTAAAATTTGCAGTTGAATATTTGGGTCAGGCATGCTAGAGGGCTTCACATCAATTCAAATGGGCCCAGTCATTGCCATCCTAAATCAGAGTCAAGTATGCATGGCCTAGCAACCAGACAGGTTGCCGTGGTGTTTTGACCCGAGCAGGAAACTAACAGCTGTGGCCCCTCAAAGACAGAGGCTGGCCTAGCCCACCGGCTTCGAACACGTGCTGCCAGGAATCCAGTCTCCCACAGGAGGCTCCTGACTCCATCAATTGGCAGGACTCCGCCACCCATTGGCTGCCCAAGGTAGGCGTCTCGGCATAGTGTGGTGTCAGTGCACTCAGCTGCCAACCAGAAGACTGGAGGTTCAAGTCCACCCCGAGATGCCTCCGAAGAAGAGCCTGTGATCTACTTCCACAAAATCTGCCACTGAACACCCACAGTTCTGCTGTGAAGGGCGCAGGTCCGCTCAAACACACCCGGCGTCAGAGTCAACTCCATGGCCACTGGTCAAGCCGAGAGTAGAAGCCCACGTTTCCTTCCCAGACTCAGCTCCTGGCTTGTATTGAGGGGACCCTGACCTGCCAGAGTTACTGTCGAGGCCATGCCCTGACTCAGGTCATTCCTGCTTCTTGGACAGAGTCCGTGTACAAAATAACTCCCCATCAAATGGGTGGGGCCATGCTAGCGCTGGGTGGGAAGGTTTGGGAGGCCAGCCTACTTGGCTTCAGTGTGACGTGATCCTCAGGGGCTAGTCTACATCCTGCCTGGAACCGGAATCTTGCTGGGTTTGGCTCTCTCCATTTTAGACTGAATTCTCTAGGCATGTCATGGGGTCCCGCTGTGAACAGTGTGAACTTCCTGAGGAAAGGTGGCAAAGAGAGAAAAGTAGAATCTGAGACTCTCCCCTCCTGACTTCTTGTCCGCGATAAGTTCATCTTCCTGGCCCCAGGGCCGTTGGTCCCAAAGAGGAAGCAGCGATGCCCAAAGAAGGGAAAGGAAGGCATGAGCCCTGTTCCTGGCCTAGCTGAGACTCCCTCAGTTTCAAACAAGGTCATCGTGGCCATCCTCCTGCCTAAGATTCAGTCTACTGTCTTTTCTGCACCACATTCACGCCTTCTTTCTATGCTCAGTCCTCTCACCCCAAGGCAAAGAACACCTAATCCCCCTCCTTTTCCATTGCCCACCACACTCTGGCCTCCCAAACACCCAGCCTCAATCTATCTCTCCATGGTTTACTTTTCCAGAATGCCCAACTCTTGGATCGCCTCTAGCCAGTCAGCTGAAATCGAGGTCCCAGCGCTAAACGGTTGAGTTTCTTCTGTCCTCTCCGGGCCTTTGCCTGGCTGAAGAGAAGACATGACTATTAAGTCAGATGGCCGTCGAGTAGCAGATCAATAAGAAGTCTAACTCCTTCTGTTTCTGTCCCGAAGGTCCTAGAACTCGTCAAGAACATCGTGGCTGATGACCGGGTCCAGTTCCATGTACTGAATGCCTTTGACCCCCTGCCCACCAGCCCCTCTGATGACCAGGCCTTGGGCTTCCAGCTGCTCCGCCAGACCATTCAGTCTGTCTTCCCGGAAGTCGACATCATCATCCCAGGTCTGACCTCATCCACTGTGGCTGAAGGGAGTGGGGTGGGGGGAGGAATTGTTTCCTATCTCATGGCCGCGGCCCCACCCCCATGCCAGCTGTTTGGCCTGGAAACAGCTGGCTGCTTCCCCTCCTAACGGGACTGGAACTGTATTTTCCGCTCAGAATGGAAGTGAGAGAGCAAACAGGAAAGGAGCAGAAACAATGAATTGGGTCAGCTACGCCTGGGTCCTTACTTAACCTGGAGCAGCCTCGCTGGCTTGGAGGGAAGGATGGGCCTAAGCCCCCAGCCCCACCTCACCTCACCTCACCTGTCGTTGCCCCAGGGCTGAGCAGGTCTCTCCCAGACTCTGGTTCTGTTCCATCCTAGGGTGTGTTTGGGGCTACAAAAGAGACCCCATCCCAAACACAATTTAAAGAGAAGATTCATTTGGTCTTAAAAGCGACAAAGACAGCACATCATCCAGATGGGGTGCCACCCACACAAGGCTGAAGTAGCAGCCAAGGGTTCGTTGGGACACCGAGCCTTAATAAGGGCCCTGGTGGGCAGATGCATCAGGACATCACAGAGATAGGCGGGACTGCCAAGACAGGAATGGGACCGTGATGGGCTTATAAGATTAGTGCAGGGCCCTCCGACCAAGACAGTCAGGACCAAAGTGACCGGGCATGACGTCTGACTCTGCAACCCCCTGCACTGTCCCCAGGACCCCTGGTGGTGTGGTGGTTACACAGTGGGCTGCTAACCGAAAGGTCGGCAGTTAGAAACCAGCCACTCCCTGTGAGACAGGCGGGGCTTTCCACTCCCATAAATAATGACAGTCTCGGAAACTCACGGGGGCAGTGTGTTACTCCGGGTAGACTAGAGAAACAAATTCATGGACACTCATATGTATATAATTATATATAAGAGTAATTCTATAATAAGAAAACATCCCAACCCAGTTCAGATCAAGTCCATAAGTCCGATATTAGCCCATCTGTCTGTACTGGTCTGTAAATTCCTCTTCAGACTCATGCACCCAGTCCTTCTGTGTCCCAGATTCTCCTCTTGGCCCTCAAGGGGCCCTTGTCCCACTACCTCCCTTCCAAGAGAGGGTGAATCCTACTAACAGGGTTAAACTGTTACAGAAAAGAAAGAAGGCAGAGTGAGACTGGTAAAAATGTGCCCCCCATCCCCAGGCAAGGAATTGTGAAGGGCCTGCCCACCTGAAACCAGGAGAAAGAGTAGAACAAACCACAAAGTCCCATCGCAAAGCACCCATCACGCTTGAGTTGATGCACCAAGATCCCTTTCCCCAAAGAACGCTGCTCTCGGGACCAAGCCCCCACCTGCTTCGAGAGCAGAAATCTGGAGAGGATCCAGGGACTTTCCACACCTGAGGTTTGACTCGAGGAAGACGAGGCCATCCTTCCAAGGAAGAGAATAACAGGAAATTATGTTCAGCTTCAAGAAGGTTGCATTTTACAGTGGCCAAGTCCCCCCTACGGAGCCCTGGCGGGGCAATGGTTAAGTCCTTGGCTGCTAACCGAAAGGCCAGCTGGTTAAACCCCACCAATTGGGCTTTCTTGAGGGAAGAGACTTGCCTAACGATCTGGTCTCCTAAAGATGGCAGCCCAGGAAACCTAGGGGCAGTTCTCCCCCGTTCTGTGGCAAGATCCACGAGTCTCCGAGTCAGAACCCACGCCAGGGCCCACGACAACAACGTTCCCCTAGGAGGTATTCTCAGAGGACCCAGTGAAAAAGAAGTGGGATCTGGTGCTGGGGAGCCCTGGTAGCTCCCCAGTGGGTAAGCGCATAGCTGTTGACCAAGAAGTTCTCGGTCAGAACCCACCAGCTGCTCCACGGGAGGAAGAAGGGGTGGTCTGCCTCTGCGAGAGGAGGCTTTGCTCTGAGCCAGTCAGAGAGTGGGCTCCGTGTTCCTGGTGTTTGAGCCGGGTTTGGAGAACGATAGCCTGCAGGACAACACTTTGAGCTGCAGACCTCCAAAAGACCGGGCCATGCTCTCTCGGGAAAGCCCAGGCATCCTAGTTTGCCAGCGACTCCCTTGGCTTGCTTGTGCCCATTAAGCCCCATTCCTCTTCATCTTCCCTTTCTAGGTGTCTGCATAGCCAACACAGACAGTAGACACTACACAAACCTCTCCAACGGCATCTACCGATTCAACCCAGTCTACGTCCAGCCCCAAGACTTCAAGAGGTGAGGGGAAGACGTTGAAGCAGCAGGTGGGGAGTGTGTGGAGTGGGGGAGGCCTGCCCATTGCCCCCCTCGATCTCCTGACAGGCCACAGGACGGGGTTTCTGCAAACAAACCTGCAGACACTCTGGAGCCTGGCTGGCCAGCTGTTCTCATTGCCAGTTCTTGGCAGTTCCCCAGCATTTATGGGAATTGGCCCCTACTTTTCAGAAATGGAGATAATCAGGTGATTGGTACGAACCTGGTCGAACGGTGGACCGTGCGTACTAATCCTAGCTCTTCCACCTTTGGGGACCTCACTCTCCGACTGTCACATGGGGAGACTCCTCAGAGATTGCACAGGGCACTCAGTGAAGTCAAGGGTGGGCCTAACCAAAACCAACCCCAGTGCCAGCGAGTCCACTTGGACTCCCGGCGACCCTCCAGGACAGAGTAGAACTGCTCATCTTCCTAGAGAAAGCCCCGTCTACCTCCCAAGGAACAGCGGGAGGAGCTGACCCACCACCTGACCCATAAGCCATACACCATCAGCCCACAGGATTTTAATTGTCAGATGCAAAGGCAAAGTGAGATATGTGAATTATTATTTGGTGAGTCTTCAGCATTTCTGGGCAGTGCAGTGAAAGGAGCCCTGGTGGCTCCGTGGTTATGCACTCTGCTGTGACTCAAAAGGCCGGTGGTTCAAACCCACCAGCCGCTCCATGTCAGCCCGTTGTGAACAGTGTGAACTTCCTTAGACACGACAGCCTTGGGAAGCCTCTGAGTGGATCTGCTTCCGACTCCTTGGGTTGTGGTAGGTCAGAATCAGCTCGATGACAATAGGCCTTTTGTTGTTGTTGCTGCTGCTGCTGCTGAAACAATGATCTGATTTGACTGCTGGCCAGACAGTTGGAGGTTGGAGCCGCCCAGAGGTGTCTTACAAGAAAAGCTTCAGAAACCACCCCAGTCCTCTTGGGCACACATTTATAAGGTCACCGTGAGCTGGTGGTGGTAGTGTTTTCCCAGAAAATTGTAGACCACGGGGTGACCAGTGATTTCCAGCCCCTCTCCACTTGTACTCACATTCAGACCAGCACACCCCCACCCCCACCCCAGGCCCACCCCCCATGAATCAGTTGCCAACAGAATGAAATACTGGAAGATGAACTTCAGAACAGCTCTCAGGCTTCGTCTGGTTGTGGGGATGCCAACTGGTAGGCGTGAGGTCTGACGGTGACATTCCTAGGGCTAGCAGAGAATCAGACCAGTGCTTGGGGCAGTTACCCTCTCTACCGGCTCCTGCCTCTAGTTGGCTGAGAGGACGGGTGGCTAGCAGGGAGAGAAGTCTAGCCGGGGACCCTGGTCTACGAGATAGAACATTTGGATGCTACATCTCCCGGAGGAGAAATCATCAAATGGATTCTAGTGGAGGAGATGCATGAACTCCCTTGGAGTCTATTCACCATCTACCCATTATTCTTTGCCACACGCGTGATCCTTGGGGGACAACCAACGTGCCCTGCAAGTGGCCTCTCTCACCTGCCTACTTCCTATTCCTGAAGGGCCAGAGGCCTGGGACATTGGGGCGTGCATGGTTTGGGGAGAGGGGGCCAGGGGGCTGCTCTTTAATAACACTGTCCTATAGTGATTGACTCTATGCTCTTCCCGCCGAAATGCATCGTTTCTCATTCCTTTAGCATTCACGGACTCAACGAGAAAATCTCCGTCCAAGCCTTTGAGACCCAGGTGAAATTCCTCTTTGAGTTGATCCAGAACTCAGATGCGGCCCAAGTGCTGGTTCCTCATGTGCACGAACTGTGAAGTCAGCCAGCCTTGATGAAACGTCTGGCCCAGACCACATCCTAGTGCATCGCCCACTTGCCCTGGCGATTCCTGGACTCACCCAATACCATGGCCAGGGAGTAAGCGCTGGCCTGCTAGACGCTGTCTTCTCCCATCTCCTGGCGTCTCTGTCCCAAAACCACCTGACCCTCACCGTCTCTCCCGCCTCACACCTGGCTGGCTGGGCCGGCTAATGCTGGTTATGCCCACATCCTGCCTTCCTGGCCCAATTTTCCAAATTCAGATTTTGAAAACATTTTCAAGTCGATTTTACCTGATGAGACGTGTTCCAGTTGAGAGCACTCTCTCTTGCTGGGCCTGTCTCCTTTAGGGCTTATCTATTTCTCCATCCTTGACCTTCCTTCCCAGTCTTTCCCCGTCTCCTCTAAGATCCCTGGCTGGCACAAACAAGAACTAGCCCGCGGGTTTTCTGAAGCCACCGGTGGTGCCACCTCAGAAAGACCTGGCCACCCACTTCCATAGGGATTTCAGCCAAGGAAGCCCTCTGGCACAGTTCTACTCCAGCACACGGGGTCTCCATCGGGTAGAATCATGGCAATGGGGTTGGTTTGATTTGATTTTAAAAGAAAAAAGAGTTTTGGTTTTTTTTTCCGGATTCCTTAGTTGTCTCTTCCTCCTTCCTCTCTCGTCCCTGCATTCCTCCTCCCACCTGGCAAAGCAGTCCCCACTTACGGGCAACTCACCCACTTACGGGCAACTCACCCACTACGGGCAACTCACCAACCCGGACTTGCCCGCGCCCTTTAGTGGTGTGTAAATGTGCCCTCACTTTGACTGAACCAACCTATCTGCTCACAGCAAACTCCCTGCGACCACATTTCTCTTGCTTCCCATGCAAGTTTTAAATCATTTGAAATGTTCTAAGCCTTTTTCTTGTACTAAAACCAGAACCAATCAAGCCCACGACCATGAGTAAGAAGGTTAGACCCACCGACCTTGTGGCTAGCCGCCCAACACCTAACCTAGAGTGCCTCCAGGACTCCTTAGCAACCCGTGCAGTCTGGGCTTGCCTACAAATTCTCCACGTCACACTTAGGCAAGGGCCTCCTTCATACCCTGGGTCTGCTTGTGTTCTATCTCTGGGGCAGGAATTAATCACACGGTGATGTTACCGTCATTGCCAAATAAAAGGAGCTCTGTGGCACCAACAGGCCACAAGGGTTAAGACTGAAGCAGGGGGGCCTCTGGGGAACCCCAGATGCCCCTGTTCTAGAAGCCAGAGTCAAGAGAAGAGAGCCTCTGTCCTTGGGCAGTTCCCAAGGGCTCCCTGGGCTCTGCTCCCGCCCCCCTCAACACCCCCCCCCCGCCCCCCAGCCTATTCCTGTCACCTGCTGCTGCTGCTGTCTCACCCCTGGGGCCACTAATCTGTGGAAACTTTTCCCTGGCACTTCCTATGGGCTGAGCTCCCAAGGGAAGGGAACTCCATAAGCCAGCCCCACGATGGAGCCCAGGACCAGCAGGGCCCTGGCCCAGGCATCCGTGTCCTGATTCCCGCTGATCAAAGGAAAGGCAGAGGGAGGAGGGCAGGGAGACTGGTTTGAGGGGCTCCGCCGACTGACTGGTGAAGGCTGGGGAGAAGCCAGCTGCCCTCCCTTGCGGGACAGACTAAGGAGCTCATGTCTTTATCCTCGAGAATCTAACCTTGAGTTTAACCTCCTCTGTAGCTGCCAGGTGGGGAGTGCTGGAAGGCAACCTTTCTTGGCTCCAAAGCTGGGAGCTGTGCTTTTGGGATCACGAGGGAGTTGGGGTCACGGAGGGAGACTCAGAGGAGGCTGGGACTTAAAAGACTCCCTCTCTTTTCCCTCAGCAGACAAGGACCTTCCATGCCTTCCTGGGGTTGGACCACAGTACGCTCCTTTTCCCACTCCTCGCCATCTCCCCTGTCGCCCGCCCCTCCCCTCCCTCCTGTGGATGTGAGCTGCTCCTAGGAACACAGGCTGAATGGGAAAAGTTAGAAACACAGTGTGGACATTATCCCAGCCTTTTTTGTTTTGCGGCTACTCCCCCAAGATTCTCACTCCTTCCCTCGCCCTCCTTTTTTGGCTCCTCCAGGACTTATTCAGCCTTTGTTAGAGGGTGAGCCTAAGACCAGAAGCATGCCCTCGCACTTGCTCAGAGCTGCCCAAAGCGCTGTCACCATGCCTTCTCTGCTCGGAGCCCCGCTAGGACCCCCGCGAAGAAGGCAATGCCACCCTTTCTGACAGATCAGGAACCAAGTCTCAGAAACATTATAGTCACCTTGAACTCATGCCACAGCGCCCGAACTCCGTGTTATTCTAAGATCCTCACAAAATGCACGTTGGTGGTGCAGCAGTTAAGCGCTCCACTTGGAACATCAAGGCCTGTGGCTCAAGCCCACCCACCTCTGAAGGGCAGCAAGATGGTACCACCGTGAAATGACAGCCTGGGCCCCTGAGGCAGTTCTCCTCTGTCTCGTGGGATCATTGTGAGTTGGAATCGACCCGATGGCAGTGGGTGGTCCTCAGAAAACCCTTCGGTGATATTGCCCGTCTTAGAGGTGAGGTGACAGACTCAGAGGCCAAGGGCCTCGTGTAAAGTCATGCAGGTATTGGGGACAATCCACTGGACTACAGAGGCTGTGCTAATAAGAAGAGGAAACTGAGGCTCAAAGAAGCCATTCAAAGTTGAATGCTAGTCAAAGCTCCCCAAGTCCAAGTCCACGCTGTCCACCACGAGAATCTGTGGGGTAGGGGTCTGTCTCCTGCATTCTGGCCCAGCGGGGATCCCCAGGACAAAGGCTGGCTGCTGTTGGCCATGTTTCCCTGGCTGACCTCTCCCTATTCCCACGTCCCTCTCCCTCTGTCTGCCAGCATCTTCTCACCATCACCACCCTCCGTGTCTGGGTTCAGCTCAGCGCCCCTCTTCAAGTTTCGGGGCATCCAAGTCTAATGACACATGCACTAGCAGAATGAGCAGGCAACTCCCATCCCCCTCCTGTCTCACCACCATGCTGAAGCCCCAGTAAGGATGGTCTTCCAAGCCCCCCAGTGGGAACGGTTGCATATTCTGGGTCTGAGGGCTTCTGGAAAGAGTGGCTCAACCCACTGGCCTCACCATGACACATCAGCCCCGACTGACTAAGGATCTGGAGAGAAAGGACATTAAGTCTAGGGCTCTTCTCACCCATGTGAACCCAGTCACTTCTTCCTCATAGTGACCCTGTGCGACCCCATGTGAGTCAGTGTCTGACATAGGGTTTACAAGAGGTGGGTTTTCAGAAGTAAGATCACCAGAGCGTTCTTCTGAGGCACCTGGTGGGTGAGCTCAAACTTCCAACAACCCAGTTTATTATCCACTACCCAGGAATAACTCCCTTATCTGTATAACGCACGGTCATGGAGTTGTTTCTGATGCATACTGGTCCTATGTAGGATTTCCAAGACTGCCAAGACAAGAGAGGTCAGCCTCATCTTTCTCCCAAGGAGCAGCTGGTACATTTGAACCACCGACACTGCAGTTAGCAGCCCAACACATGATCCACTTCTTTATCCATACTAAGCCCCCAAATCAAGCTCGCTACCGTCGAGTCAATGCCAACTCACAGTTGCCAGGGCTGCAATTCTTTATGGAGGCAGAGAGCCTAATCTTCTACCCAGCAGCTGGCGCATTAGAACTGGCAGCTTTGCGGCGAGTAATCCAACATTTACTTGACAACCACACGGCTCCTTGCCTAATCCACTGTGGTGAGATGCCATGAAGGTGCTTCTGACTCACCGTGACTCGGTACAACAAGACCAAACAGCGCCCAGGCCCACACCAGCCTCGTGTGATATTTGAATCCATTGCTGCAGCCACTGTGTCAATCCATCTCATTCAGGGTCTTCCTCTCATTTGATGATTCTCTCCTTGACCGAGCACATCCTTTTCCATCGACTGGCCCCTCCAGATAAGATGTCCAAAGCACATGCGACGAAATCTCTCCATCTCATTTCTTTTTTAAAAAAATAATTTTATTGGGAGCCCGTACAATTCTTATCACTATCCATACATATATCCATTGGGTCAAGCGCATATGTACATTTGTTGCCATCATCATTCTCAAAACATTTGCCTTCTACTTGAGCCCTTGATATCAGCAGCTCATTTCCCCCCTCCCTCCCTGCTCCCCCCTACCTCACGAACCCTTCTAATTAATAAGTTATTCGAGCCTTTAAGACCCCAGACACTATATCTTTTGATAGCCGGGCACCATCAGCTTTCTTCACCACATTTGCTTATGCACACATTTGTCTTCATTGATCGTATCAGGGAGGTGGGCAGTCACTGATATGCTTTTTAGTTCTTTGATGTCTGATAACTGGTCCCTTCTGCACCTTGTGGTCAGACACGCTGGTTTGCTTCTTCCATGTGGGCTTTGCTGCTTCTCAGCTAGATGGCCGCTTATTTATCTTCAAGCCTTTAAGACCCCAGACGCCATATCTTTCTCCATCTCATTTCTAAGGAACGTGCTGGCCATACTTCTTCCAAGATAGATTTGTTTGTTCTTCTGGCAACCCCTGGAAATGTTCTACTGCTCTTTTCCAATACCACAACACCACTCTGAGTCCACCTTGTGTGAGCCCTGGCAGATAATCATAGGTACAGTCACCCCAGCCCGAGTCAGAGACTTAGCTCAAGCTGGTCCCTCACTCCTTCATAAGCACAGAGAACGTGCAAGGAAAGGAATAAGACTTTGGCTGGAGCCCTGGGTTTTGACCCTGGGTTTTGACCCTGGGTTGCTAAGCATCTGGGCCACTCTTTCAGAGGAGATCAAAGAAGGTGGCAGAGTTCGTACTCAAGAGCGGAACACTTAATTAAAAAGTCTTGGAAGTTTCAGGGTAGCAACGATGAAACATATAACTTTCCTCTAGTTCTTAAATACTTCCCCCACCACCACCACTATCATGATCCCAATTCTACCTTACAAATCTGGCTAGACCAGAGGATGTACATTGGTACAGATAGCAACTGGAAACACAGGGAATCCAGGACAGATGACTCCTTCAGGACCAGTGGTGAGAGTGGTGATGCCTGGAGGGTGGAGAGAATGTGGGGTAGAAAGGGGGAACCAATTACAAGAATCTACGTATAGCCTCCTCCCTAGGGGAGGGACAGCAGAGAAGAAGGCAGGGGGAGACATCGGACAGTGTAATCTATGACAAAATAATAATAATTTATGAATGATAAAGGGTTCATGAGGGAGGGTGAGGGAGGGGAAACATGAGCATCAGATATTAAGGGCTCAAGTAGAAGGCAAATGTTTTGAGGATGATGGCAACAAATGTACATGTGTTCTTGACACAATGGATGGATGTATGGATTGTGATAAGAATTGTACAAGCCCCCAATAAAATGACTAAAAAAAAAATTTTTTTAAGTTTTTAAGTCTTGGAAGTTTCAACTGAATTAAATCTTTTTATAAAAGTGGAACTATGGCCTCCCTCTCTCCGTTTCTCTGCCACCCTGAGTGCGGTGGTGCTGCGACTTCACCATGTCGTCTCATAAGACTTTCAGGATCAAGAGATTCCTGGCCAAGAAACAGAAGCAGAATCGGCCCATTCCCCAATGGATTCGAATGAAAACCGGTAATAAAATCAGGTACAACTCCAAGAGAAGACATTGGAGAAGAACCAATCTGGGGCTGTAAGGAGTCCCCTGAAGGGTGGCACGCATGGCCGCATTTTCCCAGGCTCAAATTTTGTCTCCATCTGATGACTTGAACTTCTATTGGCAAATAATCTGGTTTATTCCTTGTTTTTTTGCTTCCTAATCAAGTTTAACAATAAATGATGTAAGGCTGTTGGTGTGAAAAAAAAAGTGGAACTATGCAAATCCAATGGCCAATGTCCGATTCGTTGTCAGTGAAAAGAATCATGTCATGTGGGTTACATCTAGACTTATAAATGTAAACACGAAGGCCACTACAGAAGGCTTAAGACTACAAAACGTTCCTTGGCCTCCCTGTACAACTCGCTGCCACAGGTGCCAGCCTAATGCCCCACCAGAGTTGGGGACGCCAAGAGAAGCAAGAAAATAGACACTCAGCACCACTGGGCAGGCAGCTGTCAGGCAAGAACTGAACGCAGCCATGCTGCCTGTGAGGGAGAATCTGACGAGTGCTCTTTGCCTTGTACTGAAGCACTCCCACCGCTTGCTTCCTGCCCGCCTGCCCACACAGCCACGTCTGTCTCCACAGCCATATGCCCACTCACCTTCGGGATAGTCTGAAATAGAATCTGTGTGGAGGCGTGTTTTAGGACTGTATGCTTAGCCCTCCTGGCCGCCCTGTCAGCACTGAGACATTCCGGAGTTTTTATAGTGTGACTTCTTTTGTGATGACCATCTCTGGTGCCTTCTCTCACAGGGCCCTTGGTCCAAACCTGCGAGAGGAGGGCTTATTTTATCCACACTGTAGGGTTGATCTGGGATTCAGGAGACCCTGTGATTCAGGTGAGACCTCAGGTTACATGAGAGCTAACCAGGCAAAGAGTTGGGGGGAACTGAAGCAGACTGAGCTAATACAGTATTTGAAGACTTGGGGGACGGGGTGTGGATGGACAAATGGAAGCATGACACCTTCAGCAATCTGAGAAAAGGCTGACTTGGGTTTTGTTAAGTCAAGATAGGGATTTTGAACTTGGATTTAGGGGAAAAGGGAAAGAGATGAAGACTGAGAGCATTTCTTGTTCCCTTCTCTCTCCCCCACCCCTCCTTCCTTCTTTTGTCCCCTCCCTCCCTCTTTCCAGTTTCCTTCCTTCATCTTCTTCCATCTTTCTGCGGAGAGCTCCCAGAGTGAGGCACTTAACTGCTATCAGATGGATGAGGCCGGGACTAAGCCCCAGTGCCTGTTGTTGTTGTTGTTAGGTGCCATTGAGGGGGCTCCCTGTGCACAACAGAACAAGACACCGCCGAGGCTTGCCCCGGCCCCACAGTCACGCCAATGCTGGAGCCCACGTCCCCTTCCCGAGGGCCTTCCTCTTTTCCGCTGTGCCTCTACCAAGCACGGTGTCCTTCTGGCTTATTTCCCCTGCAACGATCCAATATTGAGATGGACTTCAGGGCATGACAAAGGAAACTTCCCCCTCTGTGGTTACAGATTTGAATGTTCCTAAGCCTGCCCACGAGGTCCTCATCAGCACTTCCCTCAGTTCAAACGGTATTGAACCGCCTCCTATCTTGGAGTTTACTTTGTCCATTCTTGCTCCCGGGCACTTCTCTTTCTTCCTTTTTCCCCTCCTTCCTTTTCTTCCTTCTTTCTAACAGGTACAGGGTTATTACTGGGCACACTGATGTAGATACGTTTCATTTTGCCTTCCTAATAATGACCCCAAAGGCAGGCGGTGGCCGACAACAAAGGGGACAATGGAGTCTGAGAAAGATAGATGGGTCAGTAAGGTGAGTAGGAGCCGGCACTCATGACTTATGGGTGCTGGGAGGCAAGAAAGTCGAGGAAGGAATCACAGATGACTCTTCGGTGGCTGCCTTGAGCAAAGGGGAAGGTGGATCCATTTACAAAGAGAGCAGAAGGAGCTCCCGGGTCCATGATGGATCCAACACTTAGCCGGTGCCCTGCCGGGACTCCTTCATGCAACATGAGGTCGACCTAAAGGAAGTCTTAAGCGCTGTAACTCATGATAATACCACGGTCTCTGTCTATCGCTCCTTTATTCAACACTTCTCTGCCTGAGTCCTCCCCATATCACATATCCTGCTCGTCCCTCAAAATACCACCAGACTGCCATTTCACTCTGACTGCTAGAACTTCAATGGCTTTCTCTCCTGCTAACGTCACATAAATTCAATCAAAGGACTTCCATGTCTGTCTAGACTTCTTCAATGAAGTTGCCAAAGTTACTCATATAACGAAGGTATATTTTGTTTGCTTGCTTGTTTGATTTTTAAATTTACTTTATTTATTGCTGTTTATGATTTATTGCTGTTTATATATTGAGAATATGCACAATAGAATATGTGAATTCAACAGTGTCTTCATGTACATTCTTCATGTACAGTGTCTTCAATACATTCTTTGAATTGTAAAGCCACTATCTCCTTTTCCAAGTTGCTCCTCTTCCATTAACATAATCTCACTGCCCTTAAATTTCCTTTCTAATATAATGAGTTGTTACTGTCAAAATGGTCCCAGATAGATAGCTAGATAGATCTTAAAAGAGGATATGTTCAAGACAATCTTTACTAGTTAAGCTACACTATTGTTTAGTTTTCAGAAGACTTCAAGGGATATTTTTAGCTTAAGGTTTAAAGATTATCCCAGAGCAATAGATTCTGGAGTCATCCAGCCTCCATAGCTCCAGAAAGTCTGGGCGGTTGGAGAATTTAAAATTCTGTTCTACATGTTCCACCTTTTGATCAAGAGTCTTCTAAAGAGTATTTGATCAAAATGTTAAGAAATCATAGTCGGGCACCCTCCAGTTTTTCTGGTCTCATGGAAAGGAGGCCATTCATCATGAAGGCCACTGAACACACATTCTATTTCCTTCTCCTAACACCTTCATAGGTTGCTCCAGGGGAAAGACACCCTTCGCTGCGTTGCTTGCAAGCTTTTGACAAAAGTGCAATTTTGTACCCACACTTGTTTTGCTGGGGTGCCTTGTGTGCGGCTGTGATTCTGGAAGCTATGCCATCTTCATTTCAAAACCCAGCAGGGTCGCCCGTGGTGGACAGGTTGTAGGGGTGCTTGCCGACTGACACAGACTAGGATGGTAGACTGAAGACATACTTCTGAAAAAAGAAAGAAATCGGTCAGTCAAAACCTTATGAACTTTGTGCCAATAAAACTGTTGGGCGGGGGCGGGGGGGAGCTTATGCATGACAGCGGACCATTGTCTGAGTCCCTCTGGAGATGAGTGGATTAGGTTAGAAAGCGCTCAAAATACGACTGGGAAGAGTTGCCTCCTTACAGGAAAAATCCACTGCCATTGAGGCAAGTAGAGCTCAGAGCAACCTCAGTGGCATGGACGGAGTAAAGCTGTGCGGGACCTCCGGTGCTGTTGTGTGGCAAGACTCAAAGTGAGAAGGAACGGCTAGAAATGGCCACTGATAACCAGAAAATAAAAGGTGTGCAAAGTATGCATCTAGAAAAATTGGAAATCTAAAACTAAGTGGAATGCCTAAACAACCATATCCGAAGCATTCATAAACTGGAATGGACTGGTTAGGCCCATTTCTAATCAGATAAACATCTAGACTGTGCTGGGAATGGCAATAGAAGAAGCACGGCGTCATGTTCATCATCAAAAAACATTTCAAGATCTATTCCAAAGTACAACACTCACTGGTAAGATAATTAACATCCACGTGCCTACAAGCAAGGGCAGTTAATGAGACTACTATTAAAATCGACACACCAACCGCTAATGTCAAGGATGAAGAAATTGTAGATTTTTACCAACTTCTGCCATCTGACATTGATCAAGCATATAATCAAGATTCATTGATAATTACAAGCGATTGTAACATGAAAATCAGAAGCAAAGAAAGATCATTGGTAGCTGGACAATATGCCCCTGGTGGTAGCAATGAAGCCACGGTGGCAGGATGGAATTTTGTAAGGCTAACGATTTATTCATTGCAATATAAACAGCGAATGCCCACATGGATCTTGCTAGAACACACAGGAACTCATTTGCAAGAGCAAAATGAAGTGTTCTGGAACTCCCGTTTTTCAAAATATGATCTTATGCCCCCACAGAGTCAAATGCCTTTGCACAATCAAGAAAGCATCTTTCCGGTGTTCTCTTCTTTCTGCCAAGATGCACGTGACAGCCATCAGCAGTGCTGTCCCTCCTGACACGTCTTCTCCAGAATCCTGCTTCAAGTTCTGCAAGTTCTGCATCCATTCACTGCTGCAAATGTTAAGCAATCTTCAGCAACACTTTGTTCAGCCGTGAGAGTAAGGATACTGTTCGATACTTTCTGCGTTCTGCTGGGCCACCTTTCTTTAGGATGGCCGCAAGCATGGGTCTCTTCCCGTCAGTTGGCTAAACAGCTGCCTTTCAAATTCCTTGGCCTAGACTAGTGAGTGCTTCCAGGGCTTTCCCAGCTCGCTGAAGCATTTCTACTGGGATGTCACTCAGTCCTGGAGCCTTCATTTTTGGTAATGCCTTCAGTGCGACTAGGATTTCTTCTTTCAAAGCCATCAGTTCTTGATCACATGCTACTTCTTGAAATGGTTTAATTGTGACCGACAGACACGTGCTGGGCCCTGAGCACAGTGTGGCTGCAGGGAACGGAAGAAATGATGAAGTCTAACAGCTGGACAGAAATTTTCAAAGGACAGCTCAAAAAGGCCCAAGTGGTAAAATAACATATGTACAATCATGGCGTTAGAAAACGAAAAGAAAAACACACACAGCCTTTCTCAAACTGAAAGAACTGGGGGGGGGGGTGTTCAAGCTTTCTGTTGCCATGCTGAAGGCATCTTTGGAAAGTAATAGTAAAGGTCACAGGAAGTATGAAAAGAAGGCGGAAGCCTGAGGGGCCTGCTATCATGCAGGGGCATTGGACAGTGGGTTACCACAGGTGCAGTTAGGCTGAAAGTTAACACCTTGTCATTTGATCCTCCTTCTTCCCTTTCTCAAAGACTTGCATGGGGCTCCTACAGCTCTTATCTCAATCCATCCATCCATCCAGGGTGTCAAGCACATGTGCACATATGCCGCCTTCATCATTCTCAAAGCACTCTCTTCCCACTTGAACCCGATGTCAGCTCCCCATTTCTTTCCCCTCCCTCCCCTGCGCACCTCACTCACGCACCCTTGATAAGTTATAGATTATTATTTCCATATTTTACATCATTCTCCATCACCCTTCATCCACTTTTCCATTGTTTGTCCCCCTGGGAGGGGATTCTAGGCTGATCCTTGTGATCGATTCCCTCTTTCTCCCCCCACCCTCCCCTAATTTTCCTGGTATCTCTGCTCTCATTGTTGGCTCTGAGGGGTTTCTCTATCCTGGATTCTCTGTGTTGCAGGCTCTTATCTGTAGCAGTGTGCATGTTCCGGTCTAATCATTGATCCTCTTTCAACTCATTTAAAATTTATTCCATGTATGAGTCCCTAATAAAAATATTTTTAAATAATTAATAAAGTTAAAACATAAAAATAAAATTTATTCTAGTTTTAATATTTTCTGACTTTTTTATTGATATTTCGTCTGTTTTACTTTGTTATTGTTCTTTGTTGTTGTTGTTTTTTTGCTTTATGTCTGGGGAGGGGGGTGGGGTCAGTTTTTCTGTATATTGAGTCCAGGATAGTAAACCTATGGATTTATAGTAGTTGGATTAATAATTTCTTGAGGGTATGTCAGAGAGGTTAGGAGTTAATAACAATAAGTATAAGAAAGAAGAAAATGTTCTCAAATTGATTGTGGTTATGATTATACAATTCTTCTTAATACAATTGAACTATTGGATTGTATGATATGTGAATTACATGCCAATAAAATGTTTTAGAAGAAGAAAGGAAAGCATAAAGCCACTGTACCAAAATAATTGGGTGACAGGCAACCATTTCAGAAGGTGGTACATGAACAAGCATGTTTGAAAAAAGTTCAAGAGGCATGGAAGACGTTGGTGAAAAGTAAGGTGCCAGGATTCGACAGAATACCAATTGGAATATTTCAGTAAGTGGAGGCAAGGCTGGAAGTATTTGCTTGTTTGCGCCAAGACATTTGGAAGAAAGCTATCTGGTCAACCAACTAGAGAGATCGTATTTGCACCCATTCCAAAGATAGGTGGTCCCCAGAGTGCGGCGATCATCAAGCCGTCTCTGATACCACCCTCGAGTGAATTATTTTGCTAAAGATAAATCAAAAACCGTATAGCCATACATTAGCAAGGAGCTGCCAGAAATGCAAGCTGGATTCAGAAGAAGATATGAAACAGAGAGTATCATTGCTGATAACAGGTGGATCTTGAATTCCAGGAAGATGTGTACTAGTGTTTTATTGACTATGTGAAGGCATTCACGCGTGGGTCATAACCAACTACTGATACCAGAACACTTCATTGCGCTCCTTCAAAACCTGGACACTGACCAAGAGGCGGTCATTCAAATAGAGCATGGGTTCCCAAACATATGTGGCCTGCCTCTCCCTTTTCAGAAAAAAAAATACTATCCAGTACCCCCTTGGGAAATAAAAACTTTTGTACTGTAGCCCATCATCCAGGATAAGGTGTAAGTGTCTGCTTTCACAGCCCTCCTGGACAGTGCCAGCCCCCCCACCCTCCAGGGGGCGACATCCCACTTTGGGGCACACTTGAATAGAACCAATACTCGGTGGTTTGCAATTAGAGAAAGTATGCCTTGGGATCGTGTTCTTTCACCACTGATGCATTCAGTCTGTGTGCCGAGCAAATACCTGGAGAAGCTGGGCTGCAGGAAGAAGAAACCGGCTTTCGGATTGGAGGCAGGCTCATTCACAACCTGCGCTGTGCAGATGACATGGCTTTGCTTGCTGACAGCCAGGAAGACTTGAAGCGCTGACTAACAGAGCTCAAGGCCACAGCCGTCAGTATGGCTTACATCTCTGCACAAAGAAAACAGGAACCCTCGCACCTAGACCAATTGACAACACCCGGATGCACGGAGAACACCGTGATGTTGCCAACGATGGTGTCCTTGGAGCCGCAAACAAGAAACCAGACGGCATACTGCACTGGGCAAATCTGCAACGAAAGACTTCTTTCAAGTGTCAAAGAGCTAAGAGGTCACTTTAAGAGCGAAGAAGTTCTTGATGCAAGCCGTGGACTTTTCCACACCTCATATGCATGTGAAAGACAGAAAGTGGATCCAGAAGCCTGAAGAAGAATGTGCGCCTTTGAATTATGGTGTTCGCAACGAATATCCAAAGTGCCGTGGGCTGCCCGAAGAACAAACCAATCTGTCTTGGAAGAAGTACAGCCAGGCGCTCCTCAGACGTAAGGATGGTGAGACTCGGCCTCGAGTACCACCCAATACTGGGAAAGGCTATCACGCTCGGTCAAGTAAGTGGCCAGTGAAAAAGAGGAGGACCCCGAGCGAGACGGATTGACACCGCGGCTGTGACGATGAGTTCAAGCAGAGTGGTCGATCGCAAAGGTGGTGCAGGCCCAGGCAGTGTTTCGTTCTCTCATCAATAGGGCTGATTCAGAACTTACTTGAAGGCACCAAACCACGTCCCTCGGCTCAGCATACCTGAGAAGTTCTTACGTGGGGCTCAGGGTGAAGCTACTGGGCCAGAGCACCGTTCCACAGACTGGTTGGATCATCCGGGCACTGATGAAAAGGATGGACTTGCTGGCCTCCTACTAGAGTTTTGGGGGAAAAAGAATTTCCAGGAGGTATGCCTGGAAACCTATATTGTAAAAGAATGCTCACACGTGATTCCTGTGATCAAGCCCGTTTTGGAAACCGGGGACCAGGAGGATAATAAAAAAGGCAATAAATACGCAGGATAGTTTAAAACCAGATCATCTGGTTTGGAAGATAGGAGATTCTTGCATCCTGTCTCTCACTAGATAAAACCTGCTAATCTTTGCCGTTGCCTCATACTGCCTGGTCTAGCTCCTCAGCAGCGTCCATGTGCCACATAGCACAGTTCTATCTTGAACCCTTGCCACTTAAGAAAGGGAAAGCCCCAGAGTCCTCCTCCAAAGGCCTCACCCTGGCTGGTGCTCCTTCTCCTCGTTGAGACTGAAATCCCAACAATCCTGCTGTGTGCAGGAAATGTTCCAAGTGCTATCTAGCACCACGAATGCCCCCAGCTTCTCTGAGAAAGGGAGTAGAAAATGGCCCAGCAACATGAAGTATTGTTGCAGGACACGCCACATCCTTATGACTACAAACCCAAACCAACCAAACTCACTGGCATGGAGTTGGTTCTGACTCATGGTGGCCCTATAGGACAGGGTAGAGCCACCCTGTGAATTTCGGAGACTGTCACTGTTTATGGGAGTAGAAAGCCCTGTCTTTCTCCAAAACACCTCCTGATGGTTTCGAACTGCTGACCTCGCAGATTGCAGCTCAATGCCTCAGCACGAGGCCACCAGGGCGATCGTACACTATGAGTGCGGCAGACTTCTTTGCTCCAGGTTCTAGTTGCCCAGGCTATCAGGGCATGCTGTTAGGGCTTCCTGGCTGTACTCAGTACTTACAATCCCGGCATTATAAACAAGTTTCTTCCTGAAATTTGTCTTTAAGTCAAATTTGTACAAGGGCTGGAATAGTTAGGCACAATTCATATCTAAATATTTGTCTGTGTATTGTATGTTGCGTGTCTTTCTATGCATAAATTAACTAGAAACAATTCAGACCCACTAAAACATCTTTCGCCCAATAATACAGAAAACATCATCATCCTAGTGGTTTGATGTACGGAGCAGCACCTGTTTGTTATTACAACCCATTATGTGTGTCTCGGCTTAGGACTATGAAGAGTTGGAACATCGGTTTGTAACTGCACGTTATATGAAAGTCAGATGTTCATAAGCTGGGGACTGTCTGTAGTTTTTCAGAACAGCAACTGCAAGACCTTGGGAACCATCCTGCTACAGGAATCCCTGAGTGGGGAGCCAGGGGGCTTTGGGGCAAGGGAGTTCAGCTGGGCCGAAGAAAAGAGGATGGGGAACCCAGCACACAGCACAGCTGGCCCCACTTCCCCAGCACACCCCCAGGGCGACATCCTCCCAGGACTGAATGAAGCGGAAGGGGATATCACCTCTGCTCTGGGCAGCAGGAAAGAGGTTGACCTCTGGGAGGGAGATAACAGAGGAGGGGTTATGGCCAGGGGGGAAATGGGAGGGGGCACCCTCTCCCAACAGAAACAAAAGGTAGAAAAATTTCCAGCCAGGTCACGCCTGTCTCGTGACTGTGCCATACTTATTTGGGGTCCAGGAACTCCGGGACTTTGGCATTCTGTCCTTTCAGAATAAGTATCCAGGTGGCAGGAGTCCCTTGGGGATGTGTTGGCTCAGCACGTGCTGGAAAATGAAAGGTTGGTAGTTTAAATCTACTCTCAGGAGCGATGCCTGGCCATCCATTTCTGAAAGATCGCAGCTATTGAAAACCAGATGGGACTCGGTTCCCATCGGGTCACCAGGAGTTACAATCCACTGGATGGCCCAGGGAAACCGTTGCTGGCAGTAGCGGGCATGGAAGACTTCTGGCCAGAGGCTAGGCGATTCAACTACTGAGGCAAATCCCAAGCAAGCCTTACCGAGAGCTGCCTCACAGTGGGTCTTCCTTCCATGAAGCCCTCGGTGACCCGCAGCTCCTCTTTCCTCACAAGCCCCATATTCCCAAATAAAGGTGGAGTCGACATCAAAACCCTGGCCTGGTCAGACAAGCACAGCTTCATGACAAGTCACCTGGCCCCTCTCCAACTAGATTGCGGCCCCTAAACGCACCCTGTGTGGAACTTGAGAGGTTGCTACTAGCTTCTGAGTAACTGCCACATCATCTTCTGGGGACCTGGGAAAGGACGCTGTGAACTTGTCAGGGCATCTCTCGCACTGGCCCTGGCCTCCTCTTGGCAGTATAGCCCCAGGAGGAGGAGGGGACACTGGGGAGTAATACAGAGATGGAGCACTGTGCGCTGCTGCTGCTGCTGCAGCGGGTCGGTGAAAAGACTTCCTGGGGAAGAAGAGACTGCCGGTGAGATAATGGCCTTCCTCTTCAGGTCAGCAGGAAGTTAAAGGCAGACCCAAAAAAGAGTTCTCGAAAGGCCAGGTAGGGACCAGAGCCTCTGACCAAAAGCTCAGGGGGCTTGTCTTCCTTTGGATAGGGGAAAATGCAGAAGCACTCTCTTACCTCGTGCTCACTGGGAGTGCGCCTATCTTAGAGAGTAGGCAGTACCCTTGAATTGTGCAGATTGGCACTGTTGGGTTGATAAATCTTTTAGTGTACATACATAGAGCTACAGATAGATATATAACTTCTTGAAATAATCTTAGAGGGCCTGTGTGATTTTCAGAGGTTCTTGTCCACAAGAGTCCGCAATGATGCTCAAAAGCCCTCGCAAACTCCTTGACGTTCCACCTCCAATGAACTCTCTCCTTCTGAAGCAAACAGCTGCCTTGCTACCTGCTGCTAGTTCCTGTCTTTTCATCTGTGACCTATGGCCCTACATCCGTGTGTCTCTCTTCGCAGACTGTAGCTATTTCTGCTCTTTCAATGGGGAAGGGTTGGGGTGTCTTCCCCTTCCCAAGGCCACAGCTGTTGAGTTAGAAGGAAATAAGCGTCCCCCGGGCCCTCGTGGTGTTGGAGTCTAGGTATCAACACGGGGAAAACGACCTGGAGGGCCGTCATTAATCTCACCTATTCAATCAGCCAACATACTTACTGAAAATCTACCAGGTACCCGGGGTTGGGGATACATTAGTGATCAAAATAAATAGGGAATATAGTCTTGTCCCAGTGACCCTGAAGCTTTAGAAGCCCTCCCCCCACCCCACCCCAAACGAAGGTCTCCTGTACTCAGGAATAATTGCAATCTCTACAACCAACAAGTGACTCATATCTGAAATATATCAAGAACTCCTACAAAGTAATAAGGCAGCAAATAAGCCTGATATAAAAATGGACAACGCAGCCCTGATGGTGTCATGGTTATGCATCTGGCTGGGTTCTACACGGTCGCCTGTTCAAAACCACCAGCAGCTCGGAGGGAGAAAGACAGCTTTCTACTCCCGTAACAGTTACACTCTCAGAAACGCACAGGGGGTCACAATGAGTCAGCATTAATGCCATGGCAGTGAATGAGAGAAATGGGCAAAAGTCTCGAGCAGCTACCCAGATAAATATACGCAGAGTTGATCAACCTCCTTGGTTATCGGAGAAATGAAAACAGGCTATAATGATGTGCCACGACGGACCCACTGGAATGACTGAAACTAAAAGATTGGTGATATGAAGTGTTAATGAGTTACAAACGATTGTAGTCATCCCCTTTACTCATGGGGGATGTGCTCCCAGACACCCAGCACATGCCCGAAACCCTGGATGGTACCAAACCCTGTGACTACTGTGCCTTCTCCTACAGGTGCACATCGACGATGAAGTTAACTTTATAAACTAGGCACAGTAAGAGATTGACAACAAGAATTTTAAAAGAGCAATAAATACTGTAATAAAGTTATATGGATGTGATCTTAGAAAACAAAGAAAGAAAAAGAACTGTTCATGAGAGTATGACCAGAAAACCAAACTCACTGCCATCAAGTCGATTCCAGCTCACGGCGAGCCTCGAAGACAGGGTAGGACTGCCCCTGTAAGTTTCCGACGCTGGAACTCTTCACAGGAATAGAACATCCTGTCTTGGAGCAAATGAAATTCTAAGATAGTGTGGTGACAGCGTATATTAACTGGCCACTTTGATAGATGTGTAGCAGCATTTGCTAAAACTCCCTGTGCCTATCCTATGACACAGTCATTCTGTTTCCAGGTAGATCTCCCAGATCTAGGAACCTAAGTGTATCAAAGACCATAACAAGCATCTCTACAGCAACATTATTCATAATAACCACTACCTGGAAACAACCTAAAAGTCTATAGCACAACGATAGATAGGTAAAATGTGGCATATTCAGGTAGTGACACCCATGCGCACCCTACGGAGGCAGTTCTATTCTGTCCTGGAGGGTCAGGATGGGTCAGAACAAACTCAACAGCGCATGACCACAACCTGGAGTGCTGGTCGTGATCGAATTCTTGATCTGGGGGTGGGTTTACAGGTATGTTCACTATGGGATGATTTGCCAACCTGTGCGCTTTAGCTTCTTGCATTTTCCAATCTGTCTATTCCATTTTATTTTAATACAGGAGATCAAGGTCTCATAAATACACACCCAATCCGCATCAACATGGTTGGGACTCAAAGATTAGGTCATTAGGGAAAAATTGGTGTGATAGCAAAAAAATAGAGGATGACCCCATCAGAACACAAATGGAAGATGACTAACATCATTCTATAATGCCAGATTGACATAACTGCCAAGCCACTGAGAGTCGTGGCCTGGCCGAGCTGAAAGATAACCCTAACCATGACAGTCAGCAGGACTCCCGCCTCGAGCCTTACCAGACGTGCATATGTTATTAATACACACAACTGTTGTTGTTAGGTGGGGTCGGACTCATAGCTATCTTAAGTGTAACAGAACGACTACACACACTATAATAATAGTCAGATTTTTCGCTATTGTAAATTTTAAATGTCAGAGAATGAGATGGTAGATACGTGAGGAATGGGTGTCAGTATCGACTGGGGTACGGCACGATTAATTGACAGGGGAAAGGAAGTGAGGGAATTTTCAGTGTGGCAGGACAGAAAGTGTCTCTGATCCCTCACTGAAATGTTTCTAGCTAGATTAAACTTCAGTCTTTATTCAATGCTCCACTCCCTTCCAAACCTGCTCCTTTCAAGCAGGGTCCCATTGTTTCCTGGACTAGCAATCACTTTTCAGATAGAAGTATCCAATGTTTGAAACCCAAACCGGGCTTCTGCTAAGACACTACCATTTCCCCTACTGGGTCTTGTGAGGCTACAGGTCTTTTGATGCAAATGTTCTAGCAGCTGAACTTGAACAACACCAGGGGGACTGGTGTCCAGGGGCAATGACTGTGTGTGTATATTTGTCAACCTCATCTTTTTTTTAAAGATCATTTTATTGTGTGGGTGCTCTTACAGCTCTTACAACAATCCATGCATCAATTGTATCCTGTAGGGTCAATATATCAAGCATATTCGTACTTATGTTGCCAATTATTATTTTCTAGCTATTTACTTTCTATTGAGCCCTTGGTATCAGCTCCTCTTTTCCCCCTCCCTCCCCAACCCCACCCTTGTGACCCCTTGATAAATTGTGCATTATTATTGTTTTCATATCTTACCCTGACCGATATCTCCCTGCCCCTGAGGTTTCTGTTGCTCATCCCCCTGAAGGAGGGTGTCATTCTCATCCTCATCCAAAGGTAAAAACCTGCCTGCTCAGGTTGTGCTTTTGTGTGTCTCAGCAGCAGGAAAACCAAAAACAAACTCACTGCCACTGAGTTGATTTTCACTCTCAGTGACTTGATAGGACATTAATCCAGTTACTGTCTTCATAGATATACCTATCTGGATTTCATATCCAGAAGAACATTTTTTAAACAACAAGAATTACAAGGTAAAACAGATAAAACCCTTACTTGAGAAGAAAGAAGAAAATATTCAAAACTAAAATAAATGTAAATGGATCATAAGCCAGATCAAATGATAGAATGCTAAATTTTAACCTAACTGCATCTGCAATGATCTATTTTCCAGTGCATTCTGCGTATTAGCAAGGGTCTTCACAGCCCTGGTCCATGGTCAGAGAGGATTCACCAGGGCCTTAATCCACATATATTTCCCCTTTGCTTAAAAAAGAGGAAAGAAAGAAACAACTTTCAAATGGGTGAAGAGGGAGCTCAAATGATATCAGATTTGGACCTAACCTTATCTGCCATAATTGACTTTACAAATGTGTGTTACTACACACATCCCTCAACTATAATAGGAGGGGATTTACCAGAGCCTTAATCCATCTGGGGACCCTGAAAATGGATCTGAGGCTTCCACTGTCATTCACAGCCTTCTGCAAACCAGGTGTTCACAATTAAATCTGATGCCATTCCCTCCTTTAGATTTGGAGTCTATTAGTTACAAACCTTCCATCACAGAAGCTGGTGTACTTCTTTCATGCGAACTTGGTTGAGGCCTGAGACTATAACTCTTAGCGGAGTAGAAAGTCAGGTGTTTCTCTCCAGAAGGCAGGAGGAAGGGAGCTGAAACTTTCCTCTCTCCTCTCCAGGGCCATGTCTGCTCCAAGTTGTATCCATAGTTCTGGAGTACCAGTGGGTTGCCCCCAAGCACTTCCCTGGAGGAAAAGGGCAGGAAGGGGCCACCAGTCACAGGTTCCACCAGCAACAGGGGGAAACTAGTGGGGAGGGAGGTGCCTCTAGGAGGGGTCACACGCCCTGCACACAAACATCCCAAAGTGAACTGGTGCGGAGTTTGCCCGGGAGAGGTGAAGATACCCCAGGGAGGAAGCGGCAAAAAACGACCATGGGAACACCCCTCTTTTATCCCACCGAGTGCGTCAGGGAAAGTTGGATTTCGGTTAGCTCGGGATGGAGACATCTCTCGGCAAACTGTCACCAGGATCGGCGGATCAAAGGAACCCTGGCGCCCTCCGCCCCTCCGGCAGGTGATGTGTGTGGAACCCCGGCCCCTCGGAGCCTGACCTTTTGTCCTTCTCGCCCGCCCATGCCCAGCCCTTCCAAGGCCAGCACTTTATTAAGGCAGGTCCCTTTTGGGGCTGAGCCACTTGTCGCCTCGGGGGAGCGCGGACCTGGCGGGGGCTCTTTCCAAGAGCAAGGTAGGGGCGGTTCTCGGCAGTACTGAGCGAGGGCAAGGGGCATGGGACCGCCGGCTGAGCCCGCTGGGCTGGAGCTGAGCTGGCCTGGCCGGCCCGCTGGCTCCGCGAGGATCTTTCCCTCGGCGTTCTCGAAGGCCGGGGGCTCAACGGAAACACTCGGGACGCAGGAGAGAGAAGACGCGCACCGACGCCGCGCAGTGAGCGCTGGGCTGCGGGACCGCCGGCCACCCGCCGGTGGACGCTGGGACCCGCGGGCCGCCGGGCCCGAGCGCCGGCTCCCCGCCCGCGTCACTCGCGGTACTGCGTCTCCAGGCGCCCCGCCCCTAGGGCACAAAGCGAAGGAAAGGGGCGTGGCTGAGACAGGACCCGCCCTCCCTGGTTCCTGATTGGCTGCTGAGGCCGTCCATCCGGAATCTATTTTTGATGGAGGGAGGGGGTGCCACCCAGTCTGCCCCAGATCACGTTTGCCACCGGAGCCAACCAGTGCTGCCCAGGTCGGCGGGGAAGAAGGGATTGGGGGCGAGTGAGCTCAGCCCCAGAGTCCCCAGTCCGGGTACACCGCCCGCCCCCCGCCCCCCCCAGCCCGAAGCGGCATACCCTGCCCTCCGCGGCCACCTCCCGCTAGTGGAAGCCTCGCGGCGGCCTCGCGGTAACGCGGAGGCGAGATGTAGCGAGCCGGGGGTCGCGGCTGGACGCTCGCCTTGGCTGGGGATGTAGAGGGAGCTCGCTGGGGGCCCGAGGAGGACTAGCGAGGAGGAGGAGTGATGAAAAGAGGGGGTACCCTGCACCCCCCGAGACCACGGGTCCCTGCTGCCACTCGCCAGGCGCCCCCCTTCCTCCCCAGCGAGGCGCAGGTCAGTCCTAGGTCGGGGCCGGGGGCGGAAGAGGGGTGGTGTTGAGGGGAGCTGAGTGACGGAGGGCGGGAGCCCTGGCTCACAGCGTATTTGCTGAGGCTGGATCTTGAGAGGCCACCCAGTTACTCTCCCCCTCCCGGGGCTGGGGGACACTGACTGACCGGGGTTTGTCTGTCCCCGCCGGGGAGGAGGGCGTTCTGGTTCGTGTTTGCTGCTTTCATCCCAGTTTTAGGCCTGTCTGAGGTCTCTTTCGTGGGAAAAGTGGGGTGAGCCCGTCTTTGGAGCCCCCTTTCAGGTTGAGCCGCCTGCCAAGAAGCAGGGAGGAGGGAAGGAGAGGTCGGAGTATGTGGGACATTTCCCTGCTTTCCAGCACCGAAGTCTTCCTCCTAGGTGTCTAGCCAGAGTCTAGGGAGGGGAAAAAAACTCTTTAAAGGAGCTTTTAGGAAACAGTGTGGCCACTGAAAGGGAAAACCCATTCCTAAAAGCCAGTTATCAGAGTTGTTTCCAGCCTTTCCCAGAGTGGAGTTGACTACATGAATGTGTTTTGAATACTGAAGGGCCTATTCATCCTACTTGGGGAAACTCTCCTTAACTCCCGCCCCCACCCACACACTTGTAAGAGTTCTTCTGGTGCTTAGGATAGGACTCGCGCCCAGAGTCCCTGCAAGGAAAGTGGGGCTTTCTATCTCAGGAGCCGGCTGTGGGCTCAGGAACAAGTGTGCTTTGGCTGTGTGCTTCGGTGTTCTGTGTTGGTTTGTTGCTTGTTATTTTGTTTCAAGAGTTACACAAACTGCAGCCCTCGGTAACCCGGGAAACAGAGGAGCCTAGGGAACGGCTGTGTGCCGCTAGTAGCAGTCTTTCCTAACACCCTCCTTGAATCTGACCAGTTCCTAGGGCCAGGAGCAGAGGGAGAGAGGAGGAGACAGGTGCAGGAGCGCAGTCAGTCCTAATCTTTCTGTAATACTGTTGACTCTCAAGGGCAGGACTGGGTAGGCCGCTGGCTCCTGGTGTTTGTCTGGCAAGCCCCACTGCCCAGGGAGTGAGCCCTTAAGGATTTCTTTCTTGGGCTAGGACATTTGGGGGGGTCTGGGATCTTCGCGTAGGAACCCTGGTGGCGTAGGGGTTACGAGTTGGGCTGCTAGCCTTAAGGCCAGCAATTCAGATCCTCGGGAGAAAGTTGAAGCTTTCTGCTCCCTTAAAGACTTACAGCCTGGGGAACCCAAAGCGGCAATTCTACTCTGCCCTACAAGGTCGCTATCAAGCTTGGTGCTTATCATTTGCAGGTGTTCGCTTAATACTCTCCCTGTTCAGGTGTCCTGTGCTGCTGTCACACGTGTGCTTGGACCCAATGAGATAAACAACCAACTTCTATTGCTGGTGGCTGTGTGGCAGGAAGGTTATGGCTGAACGTGGGACTGACCCCACTGGGAGATCACACAGAAAGGATCCTGGGCTCATAATGAGTGCCTAGAAGGATTCTCCCTCAGGACAGCACTGCCCATCCCTAGCTGCTGAGCAGACCAAGCCAAGGTCTCCCCTACAGCATCTGCCCAACCCCAGGCTAGTCATGGCTCCTTGCTGTTGAGTGTGGTGGTGGTGGTGATCCCTGTGGTCCTGAAGGGTGGCGAGGGGCACATCTGCTGGGCTTCCAGCTGTGGCAGACCACATGTGGCAATGCCAGATAAGTCATTTTACTGGGGAAAACGAAGGCAGTAAGGCAGGTATACCTCTCGGGGGCGAAGTCTCCCAGGATCGGCAGTCCTCTGCAGTATCATAACCTTCCCTCTCTCTCTCTCTTCTCCCCATAAGGTGCTCCACACAGTTTCCTGTGACTCTAAGGACCAGGGATTGGAAGCAGCACAAGGTGTTCCCAGGAAGAGAGGGGACAGGCGGCACATTCTGCCCTGGGACCAGCAGAGCCTGAGGTGCCGTGGGGAGCCCTTGGTCCCCAGCAAGAAGAGTGGGCAGGAGCCCCAGCTTCAGGCCGAGGGGGCTGTATTCTGAAAGATTGAACTCAAGCCACTGTGCGTGAAAGAGGGCCCACCTCAAAGGGTACCTTAGACCTGGCGGGGCTTTTCTGCTCCGAAGGACCCCCCCTTGCTCAGAGGAGCCTGCTCCTGAGAACCAAAGAAGATAAAGTGGCCAGAGAATATCCCCCTTCAGCACAGCGCGGGCCCACTGGAGGCAGGCTTTCTGCACCCCTAGTGGCCGGTCACTGAGTCTGGTGAGGAGCTTCGTGTTTCCTTTCTGCTTGGGGCTGCAGTGCTTGATGGGGCTGCCTGTTAGTGGATCAGTTCTTGCAGTGCCCGGTGGGAGCCGAGAGCCGTGGGAAGCGATCCTGCGGCGCCCAAGTCAGGGCTCACCCCAAGACTAAGTTCTTTTCCAAGTTCGAGGGGGAGAAAGCAAGCAAGAAAGGAGAGCGCCTCCTTCCCCTCCTCCCTGCCCATCATGTCCTCCAAACCGGAGCCGAAGGAAGTCCACCAGCTGAACGGGACTGGTCCCACTGCCGCACCCTGCTCTGCAGATGGCCCTGGGCGAGAGCCCTTGGCTGGAACCTCGGAGTTCCGGGGGGCTGACGGGGCTGGGGTCGAGGTGGTGGTGATTGAGTCTCGTGCCAACGCCAAGGGGGTTCGGGAGGAGGACGCCCTGCTGGAGAACGGGAGCCAGAGCAACGAGAGCGACGACGTCAGCACGGACCGTGGCCCCACGCCGCCCTCGCCGCTGAAGGAGACCTCCTTCTCCATTGGGCTGCAAGTGCTGTTTCCCTTCCTCCTGGCAGGCTTTGGGACGGTGGCCGCCGGCATGGTGCTGGACATCGTGCAGGTAGGACCTGGGCCCACGGGCCGCCTTTTCCTCCTGGGAAAGGATGGCTTTCATCCGTGGCCTCCCCTCCAGGCCAGAAGCCGCTGCCGCTTCCTAGAATACTCTTTCCCCTTGGACCCTGGCCTTGCTTTCTTCTTGGTCTGGGTAGTTTCTACAGAACCCTCAAGGAAGCAGAGAGCCCAGGGAGGGAGGTGGTCAGGGCGGTATTGACTCCACAGAAGCAGAGTGGATTCCAGACCTCAGCCTTGGGAAAGGAGAGCCGAAAGTGACAGCCCACCCTCCTGGGCCTTCCTGCTGAGCCGAGCCCCACAGGAGACCTTTAGACAGGTTTCTTCTCAGCTCTTTTCCCTTCACTTGGGGTTTCAAGGGTTCCCAAAGTAGCAGGCTCAGTTTCCCCTCCATTCCCCTGCTGGGCAGGAATTTGCTCTATGGCCCAGAGGGTCTCTAATGAAGTGGGCAGGCTCTTAAGGAATTTTGTTTTGTTTATCTGACTGTAACCTCCTCGAGGTGGCTGGCAGGGATGGGAGCAGGGGCACCTGCTGCCTGTTCTTTGACTTGGAGGCCTGGGGTGACAAGACCCAAAGTGCTGATTATGTGATGTAAAGGGAGACGAGATGTAACCAGGCCTGGGCAGAACTATCTCCTCTTTGCTTGTCGCCTATCTTTCATGATCCTACTCAGGGCAAATAGGCTGCATGGCTGCCATGGAATTAAAGGATAAGAAGTGGCAGGTCCTAGAAGGTAAGAGGCAAAGGGCATGCTATGTTAGTGTTTACTGTGGATTGGAACTTTTGGGTCCAAGAGGCAGAGAAAACCTCGTGCCCTGGTGAAAGGGGAACACAAGGCAGGATAAGGCACACAGCTTTCTGAAGATGTGGGGCTCACCACAATTAATCAGTAACGTGTCAAACTGCTGCTGAGTGCTGGGCTGTCGGAAGGACTCAGGGAAGCTCAGGCAGAGGGCCATCTGGCCTTTGCCTCATGGGACTCCACAGTGTGTCTTGAACCAGTAACCATGAACTCTCTCAGGACGAGATGGAGCTCAGCATGACTTCCCCTATGCCTAGCCAGGCCTACAGATGAGCCAGGAGTCCTGCCGGTGGCATGTCTTACCGTGCCCGGAGCCCAAGGCCCCGAGATGACTGGCATCAGGGGTTTCCTTCTGCTTTGATAGAGAACGCTGCCCTTTGCTAATGAGGGTGGTGTGCGCTGCCTGCCAAAGTGCCTTATTCCACCACCACCCTTATCCCTGAGCTGCTACCATGAGAACCACCCTTGGTGGAGTTTTTAGGAAGCCAGCTACAACTGGGGAAATGGCCTTTGGATCCTGCCTCTCCTCCCGGGCAGTGAGCACCCGGAGGAGGAGAAACAGGACTGAGGTGGCAATTTCTCTGGACCTCTCCCACCCCTTTCCTGCCACCTTGGCTCTCATGCTTAGACTTTGTGAGTTCTAAAATAGGGTGCCCACGTAGGGGTGCAGAGCCAGCGACCAATGGTGAACGGGGAAAGCGCTGGCTTCTTTCCTGGGTAATAATCCTGGCAGTGAGAGGATTGTGACGGCGCTTGCATAGCACTGAGGGTCACCCCAGCGCTAGGGTTCGGTGAGCTGGTTTGTGTTTGTCACACATACCCACCCACCCACCCACCCTGTCCCTCCCGCAGCCGGCCTGCTGCAGCTGGCTACAGTAATAGCATGGGATGGGGTGGGTGCCGAGGGGCCAGGACAGGGCACCACAGGGAGGTGCTTACTCTGCATTCAGAGTCAGCAAAGGGGATGATTCCGAGACCCGAGAAAAGCAGGACAATTTCTAAGGCATCTTAACCCGTATTCCCCTTTCCCACGCTAAGATGGCCTTCAGTGGGGCAGGGAGTCATGGGGAGGGGGGTGAGGGCAGAGAAGAAACCAGGGCCATGTGGAATGAGTGTCCCCCGTGTCTCAGAGCAACTGAGCAGCCATCCATGTTGATTGTGGTTGGTTGTCTGTTTGGTCACGAGCCCCCACTTCTCCCCTGCCCCCGCCCCCCACTGTTGGGTCTTCCTCTCTTCTCAGAAACCTATTTCTGTTCCCTCTGATCCGCCTGCCTTTCCACACAACATGCACAAGCAACCTGGCAGCAGGATCGAGACCCCGTGTATGGCCAATGGATGGCGCTCCTCTCCAACTTCCCCCACGTGGCGGAAGTTGCTGTGGCATTGTGGGAAACCCAGAGTGGGCCAACGGAGGGGCTTGGAAGTGTGTTGTGAGACAGCCACCTTTTTGTGTCCTCCTTCCATTTGTCCTAGGCTCCTGCAGGGCGTCTAGCTCCCTTTTCCTGCCAGCCTTTGTGAGAGGTGACGCCTTGGGCTGCAAACCAAAAGGTCAGCAGTTCAAAACCACCAGCCACTCTGTGGAAGAAAGACTTTCTGCTCCCCACAGGGGCAGCTTCACCCTGTCCTGGGGGGTTGTTTGGTTTGTGTGTATGTGGGAGGGGGGGGGGCAGTAGAGAGGTGCGCAGACCACAATTCTCAGCTACACTGAGACGATGGGGTTGTCACAGCCTTATGCCAATGGGCAGGAGCACAAGGGAAGTAGACCCTCCTCCTGTCGGCTCCTGGTTTCTTGGTCCTGCTAGCTGTGAGGCAGAGCCCTTGAAAATGAAAGTAGACATCACCAGGGGGCTTGGCAAAGAAACATTGCGCCCACAGGGGTCTCCCACCTGGGTGCTGCACTCCCTGGGCAGAGGTGTTCCCTTGTGGTCTCATTCGGTCACCCCTCACCCTCTGCTTGCTCTCAGGCACCCCCGCCCCCTCCCCAGTCACTCTTCTCACACGTTGGCAGCCTTATTCCAATGCAGCCGCTGCCCCAGGACCTTTGTCAGGATGCCTCGAGGAAGATTTGGTGGGAATCCCAGAGAGGTTCATGAAGGCTGGCCTGACTCAAATCCAATCTGACTTTTGTCCCACGCTGAAAGGTCTCCTCCAGCCTGTGGCCTACCGCTTCTATGCAGACCCTTCAGACTTTTCCACTGCCTTCTTGGCCCTTCCACATGTGACTTGTTTGGTGGTGGTGGTTGAGAGTCTACACAGAAAAGTGTGCACCAATTCAACAAGTCTGAACGTCATTCAGTGGGATTCGGTACCCACTCCAGGCTCATCTTCTGAATTGTTCCTCGCCCCCCTGAGCATCCTAACTCAGCTTTTGAGTAAACCAAAAGCTATCCAAACTGACTGCCTTTGAGCCCATGCTGACTCGTAAGGACCCCATAGGACAGGGTAGAGCTGCCCCTGTGGGTTCCCCAGACTGAGTTGTCATGGGAGCAGAAAGCCCCGTCTCTCTCCTGCGGAGCCACTGGTGGCTGTCAACTGGGTCCCAGGTAGATCGTTTGTACGAGGGCACGGTGCTCAAGGCAGACCTTATTTTGTGTTTGTTTGGGGTTTTTTGCCTTCTAGTTGAGCTCAACTCTTGTGGAATTTTAAGGTGATTTCCAGGGGTGTTTGGATGTCTGGAGGCCATCCTTCCGGCGGTGACTTTCTCCCTGTCCTGGCCTCCCAGAGCACAGAGGGTCAGTCTGGGGCGGTGGGGGGTGGGGAGGAGGGTGCTGGCCGGAGATGAGGAAAGGGAGGGACAGGTCGGTAAAGCAAGAGGCGCCTTGCAGTGAGGCTGTGTGTGAGTGTGAGGGAGCCCCACCCAGGTTCAAGGAAAAAATGGGGAAAGGAGCCGTGTTCCTGAGGAGCAGTGAACTCGCCCGTGCCCCACCACCCCTGCGGGCCAACACTTCCTGGAACGTGCAGGTTTCTGTCCCCAGCCGAGCAGGAAGGCGTGGGTGACAGCTTGGCTGACAGGTTTGACTTCAGTGGCAGGCACTCCCAGCCCGGATGGATGGGTGGGATGGGCCTGAATTCCGCCACAGGAAGAAGAAGAGATTCTCTGTCTGGCCCTGCTGCACTGCCCACTACTGACTTCCGGGCCACCCTGTTCCATGGGCTGGTCCACACCTCCTGCCCACCAGCATCTGCTCTCCCCAGAGTCGTGTGTGTGTGTGTTAGGGAGAAGGGTATGTGTGTGGCAGGGGGAGATGGAGTGTGTGTGTGTGTATGTGTGTGTGTGTGTGTGTTAGGGAGAAGGGTATGCGTGTGGCAGGGGGAGATGGAGTGTGTGTGTGTGTGTATGTGTGTGTGTGTGTGTTAGGGAGAAGGGTATGCGTGTGGCAGGGGGAGATGGAGTGTGTGTGTGTGTGTTAGGGAGAAGGGTATGCGTGTGGCAGGGGGAGATGGAGTGTGTGTGTGTGTGTTAGGGAGAAGGGTATGCGTGTGGCAGGGGGAGATGGAGTGTGTGTGTGTTAGGGAGAAGGGTATGCGTGTGGCAGGGGGAGATGGAGTGTGTGTGTGTTAGGGAGAAGGGTATGCGTGTGGCAGGGGGAGATGGAGTGTGTGTGTGTGTGTGTGTGTGTGTTAGGGAGAAGGGTATGCGTGTGGCAGGGGGAGATGGAGTGTGTGTGTGCCTCCACACTGCCTGAGCCACAGCTTGGAGAGGGTCATGTGAGTGGAACCTCCTGGTGGGGAGAATGGGCTGCTGAAACCCAGTTCTAAGTCAGCTGGGACGGGATGGGTGTGCGGTTGGGGGCTTTATTCTATGGGGGTTGTGAAGACTTTGGGGTAGGGCTGCTTCTTCCCCCGGCCTGTATGTCACTGAGCCAGTTCCTACCAACACCCCATGCCTTCTCAGGCCTCGTGAGTTGGAAAGGGGTTGTGTGGAGGCCTGGGAGCGCTGGCCGGAGAAGGATACCGTGCTCGGGAAGAAAGTAGCGGATCCACATGGGGACTGGCAACAGTAAGCTCAGCTAGAAGAACACGCGTGAGGAGGGGCAGGACCGGGCGGTGCTTCGATCCGTTGTCTGTAGGGTCACTCTGAGTGGGAACCGGCTCCACAGCACCCAAGAACACCTGCAGCCCAGGCTCTGTTCTCCAGGGCCATTGCCACTCGGAGCAGTAGGTTTGGTTGTGATGTTTAGTAGCAGCCAGAAGAACTTGGCTACACTTGCGACATTTCGATACATATGTGCATTGCAGGTGACAGGCCCAGTGGCTGCAGCAGAGGGTCCCAGCACAGCAGCGATCTATGGTGAGGGTGTCACAGACCAGAGCAGCGCGTCCTTCTGTTGTACGATGAGGGCCCCTCCCTGTGAGTCGGAGCCGGCTGGGTGGCATCTGATACCAATCACTACAGCAGTCATGGCAAGAAATTCAGAACAGCTCCCCGGCCTGTGCCTGGAGCGCTGCCCTTCAGGCTCTCTTCATTTCTTGTGGTGTTGGTGCAAACCCTGCCTGGAGACCTCCGCTCCCCACTCCCCTGGCAGCTTAGAAGCAAGCAGGGCTGTGGCGTGTGGTGAGGCGATGCTCAGAGAAGGGCTTCGAAGGTGCACAATCAGCACCCTCCTGGACGAGGCAGGGGGCTGCTTCTCCCCTCTGGAGCTGCGGGTCAGGCTCCAGGGAGGAAGAAAGTGGGAGCTGGGGCCCCAGCAGCGTGCACCAGCCACAGCCAAAAGGAACAGCCCCCGAGTTCCCCCCGTGACTGATGGGGCAGCTCCCACACCCCTTTTGCCTCACAGGGGCTGCCTGTGGTGGTGGTGGGGGGCTTCTGGATAAGAAAGGATTCACAGTCCTTTCAGGGCGTAGAAGAGGCTGGCTCTTCTGTAGGTGCCCTGAGTGATTAGCCACTGTGCTGCGATGGGGGAGAGGGTGCAGTGGTCTCTCCCCGCCTTAGTCCTCAGAGAGGGACCCCCCCCATACACACACTGCAAGAGACTTCTATGCCCACCTCCTGCGAGGGAGCAGACCAGGAGCTCAGAGAATGGGGCATGCTAGCCCTTCCCCAAAGCCCCCCTAGGAAAGTGCCCCCCACCACAAAGAGAACCATAGAAACCCAGGAACAAGGCCATCCCTGCCTCCCAGCCTGATTCTCTGGGTTGTACAGAGGAGCAACGAGCTCAGCTGGGAATGCTGGAGGTTTGCATTTTATCCAAAGCTGTCTTCGATGGAAGGCCTGGTGGTCTGCTTGTGAAAAATCAGCCCCTGAGGACCCTTGGGAGCACAGTCGACTCCCATACATGGGGGTGGGGGGCCACGACGAGTTGGTTCTGACTCAATAACTTGCTGGCTTGCGTTACAGTTGACTGCTACCCTTCAGTGTTCAGACACCCCTGGCCCCCGTCCCGAGCCCGGCTTCCTCTCGGGTCTTGCTCATCCTAAACCCTAGCATCAGTGCTAGAATGGCCTCCAAGACTCCTGATCTGGCCCCTGAATTGTCCATCTCAGTCAGGAGACTGAGGCCCCTGTGAAGGGCCGGTTGCCCTGCAGCTGGTCGACGTGGGGAGGCTTGCAGGGGAGGAGCTTGAGGCCCTTGCGTGCCTCTAGTCGAAGCCTCAAGTCTCTTGGTCCAGTGCCCCCTTCGTATAGCCTCCCAAGGGCCACTGGGACGCCCTTTCACCCGGGAGAAACGGGAAGTGCAGGCAAGCGCTGCCGGAAACCCCCAGGGTTCCTTGTGATTTGATGCTGAATTACTTGGTGGTCGTTGCGAGCTCAGAACCTGGCACTGTCGCCAAACGTCTCGCCACTCCACGGTCATCTCTGTGCCCCCGCCTGCAGTCCCCGGCCCGCATCAGGTCCTGACCCACAGCTTAAGAAGCTTTGTCCTAGACCAGGGTTCTGGGACTGACCTTACACCTCGGCCCTGCCATCACCCTTCTCCCTCTCCAAACGTGGAGGCCTCTCATTTCTGAAGGTAAACGAGAGAGACTCGGCGGCACCCTGCGCCGAGGGAGACGCCGCACCAGCCTCTTTGCTACAAGCCCTAAGTGTCAGCTTCCATGACAGCGCGTTTCAAAACTGTCAGCCCCGCTCCAAACGAGGTGGTATGTTTCTCTGGAACCCCGCTCCCCTTTTAGAAAAACGGGGTTCAACGGCAGCGGAGAAGGTCGCATGAGAATCACATGTACTGCCATCGGCCTAGCACGCTTACCCGTGACCGCAGAGTCGACTTGGACTCGCGTGCACCTCAAGTACGCGGCAGTGACCCCAGGCAGGTTTTGCAGGACTAGATCACCAAGACTTTCCTCCAAGGCCGGGCTTGGAGTGGACTAGACCCACCGGCCTTTCATGGCACCCAGCACGTTCATCGTCTGGCCCACCCAGGGGCTCCGTCCGGCACACGTGGCTGTGCTTGCTGGTAGGTGCCGTTGGGTCAGCCTTGACCCCTAGGGACCCTCTACAACAGGGGGGCACTGCCGGGCCCTGCCCCTGCCACACAACTCTTGTTGTGTTCCATCCATGGTTGCAGCCACTGTGTCCGTCTGTCTCCCTACGGCTCTTCCCCTTTCTCCATGACCCCCTGCTTGACCAAGCATGATGATCGAGCCCAGAGTCCCTACTTGATAGATGTTGTCAGCGGAAGAGGCAGGTAGGAGGGGCAGGCTTGATGGTCCTTTTGGGGCTAGAACCTGTGTCTCCTGACACCCAATCTAGTGCTCATTCCTCGGGGAAGGACGACGCACTTGCTTCAGCGGTGGGGGCTGGGGCCCAAAGCCCTTGGAGATGGAAAGCAAACAAAGGCTCTCAGCTCCTCAGCCCCCGCCCCGCAGAGCCCCACTCCCAACAGCTGAGACAACACCCCCCAGGTTGACGCTGCGGAGACACTGGACTCCATGCGAAAGAGGTTGCGGCCTGCAATATGAAGGGGTGGGGGCCGCGTGGAGTTAGGGGGTATGAGCCAGCCTGGGGTGGCTTGGCAGCGCATATCTTCACCACTCTCCCCACCCTACCCCCATCCCAACTCTGGGGCAGCAGAGCCAGGCTTGGGGGTCTCCTGATGGAGAGCGAGCCCTTCTGCACCCACCCCCATTCAGGGGTGTTTGGTTGGAACACCCGCGGGCTTGGTTTGACGCCAGAGTTCTTGGGGGAGAGGCAGACAGTGTGCCTGCCCCCCACTGGTCTGTTTCCTGCCCAAGCCCCTCATCCCAGATTGTCTCTAACTTCACTGCCAACTCCTCCGGGCACTGACATTGCTGGGTTATGTTGTCACCTTGTAGCACTGGGAAGTCTTCCAGAAGGTGACGGAGGTCTTCATCCTGGTGCCTGCCCTGCTGGGGCTCAAGGGGAACCTGGAGATGACCCTGGCATCGAGGCTGTCCACTGCAGTGAGTGTCCTGGCCAAGGGACGGGCAAGGAGCCAGACTTGGGGACAGCCACAGCCCGGGCCTGAGTGTGGGGCTGGGGTGGGAAGGGAGGGGCCGCTGGGCAGGTGTAGGGAGATCCCAGGCGGGACGTCCCACCCCGGGGCAGGGGCTTCCCACCCAGAGTAGTTCCCAGACTTGGTTTCTGGATGTCCCAGCCTTCCCTGGACTCCTGCCCCACCCCCTGCCTGGAGAACCACCTCGTGACTGTTTGTGCAGCTTTGACAGGCAGGCACCACGCTGGCCCCTCGGCCCGCACAGGTGGGGGCCTCCTCTGATCTCCAGCCCCGCTCTGCAGCTGGGCAGGAGCATAGCCAGGCGGCCCGGCCCCCCAAGGCAGCACACTCTTCTGCACGAGAGAGGCCAGTCCGTGACTCCTCCCACACCGCCTAGCGCAGCCTTGATGTCCAGAGATTGGACCGGACACAGGGCTGTGGGGTGGCAGGTGGGGGTGAGGAAACCCAGGAGCTCAGGGGGTCCTGGCATGACCAAGAGTCTGAAGAAGGCAGCAGAGAGAAATGGTCACCCGGCAAACTCATCCCAGCTTGCCTGAGCCCCCACACTCCTGACAGCTCAGCCCTGCGCTGCAGCTGGCCCTCCCTTCCCCAGGACAGCGAGCTGACTACAGAGCCAGGGGCTGGGTCATTATGACCCCCACAGGCATGGACTGCCCAGATAAGCAGGCAGAGTGCAGCCCCCTCTGCCCGCCCTGAAGGCCCTCTGCCCTCAGCCCCAGCTACAGGAGCAGAATGTTCTTCGGCCCTGCTCGCCTTTGCCTGGTCACGTCCCAGCCCCAGTCCTGGGTTCTGTGCGCCACCTCCTGATCCAGGCAGGGAGGGGCCTAATGGTGGAGCTTCAGTCCCTGTCTCTGTCCCCCCAGGCCAACATTGGACACATGGACACACCCAAGGAGCTGTGGCGGATGATCACTGGGAACATGGCCCTCATCCAGGTGAGGTGAGGGACCCAGGGCCCGAGAGGCTGGGCCTTGAGGCCCCTGGCTCAGCAGCTCTGTGAAAGCTCCTGAGTGAAGCACCAGCATCCTGCTGAACTGGCTTCTAGGAGGTTTCAGGTTGCCCAGGACAAACAGCCAACCTGGGGAGGGTGCCAGCATCCCCCATGTCACTGCCCTGCTCTGGGTAGCAAAGGGACTGGGGTCACCACAGACCTGGCTGGAGGAGCTGACTCAGGAGTGCTGAAGCATCCTCTACCATGTCCCCAAGAAACTACATGAGTCCGTGAGTCCCAGCCCTGGACTCTGAACCTGCAGCCTCCAGTTCTGTTCAACATACACCCCCCAAGTCCCAGATGGGCACTCATTCAGCCAGGAGCACGTGCTGGGCTCCTGCTGCGTGCACTATCCGACACTAATGTCTATGGAGAAACTAAATAAATAGACATCATTCCAGCCTGTGAGGACTGGACAGTCCAGCCCTGCCTGCCTCCTGGGTGTGGGGGTGGGGGGTGGATAGGGGACCGGAGAGGTCTGGCTAAGTGCCTGGTGGCCTCAGCTGAGACACAGACTGCTCCTGGGCTCTCCTCAGGTACAGGCCACGGTGGTGGGCTTCCTGGCATCTATTGCAGCCGTGGTCTTTGGCTGGATCCCTGACGGCCACTTCAGCATCCCTCATGCCTTCCTGCTCTGCGCCAGCAGCGTGGCCACTGCCTTCATCGCCTCCCTGGTCCTGGGTAAGGAGGGGGAGCGTGGAGAAGCCGGGGAGAGGAAGGGCTGCCCTGGGCCAAAATTGAACCGCCTGCCTCCTGCCTCCTCCCGCTTGCTATGATTTTAACAAAACGTGCCAGCTCAGCACTTTCTGCACAGACAGATCAGTAACATTGAGTACCTGCTTCACGTTGTACGACTATCTTCAGCATCCTTCCCCCAAATCAGTCTGCCTTTGACATACACCGGTCCCTCTCACACTTCCTCCCCTCCTCCAGTCCCCTCTGGTGCCCTGTCAGAGTGCATCGTGGCTGGGATTCCAGCTCGCCTCGGCCTGGGCTTATTCCGAACAAGCCATGAGTGACCGCGTCACTGGGATCAGGAGACAAGTTCTCTCAGTAACATACTTATTTCAGTCATTCTAGGATGCCTTCCAAAGCAACAACAACAGGAAAAAGTTCAATCAACATGGTGGCTTCTGCTGGGCTAGTTAAGTTCAAGGCAGGTCCGCTCAGGAAGTTGTAGTAACTGGTGTTTGGGACTCCGGAAGGGTGAGCCCGGAGGCTTTCCTCCAAGGATGCAGGATGGTCGTGGGCTGTTAAGAAGGTAGTCGGAGGAGGCCAGGAGAGTTGCGCTGAGGTTGGTTATTTTTCCTTTCCTAGCCTATCTTGACGGTGAACCTGCTCAATCTTCCAGGGTAACAAGAGCTGCCCTGAGAGCATTTTCTTGGGACACCTGACCCCACCTACCCTCTGGTCCTGATCTTGTCCCTTACAACCCCTTTTTGTTCCCCAAAAGAACATTAGAAAGGAGCGCCGCATGCGTGAGTGCCTCGGGGAGGACGCCCAGCCTGCCATTGCTGATGCCCGGGGTCAGAGGGCACAGGGCTAAGTGGGGAAGGGGCTGAGCGAAGCAAACACTGTCTTCAGAAGTGTGTGTGGGCCCATCCAGACGGAGGACATGTCAAGAAACAAGTTTCTTAGTTTGATGGTTGTGCTGAATGAAAGTGTCTATGACCTCAGCAATCCTCTCCGACTTCACCCTCCCTCGGGTTTGCTGTAGATCCATATGGGAGCAGATTGTCTCGTCTTGTTCCCGTGGAGCGGGAGCTGGTGGTCTAGCACCACCGACTTTGTTACACGCGAGGTCATGCAGCAGTTGTCCCTTTACTGTTGACTCAACTTCCTTTCCGTCCACAAGGGTGTCGTTCATGCAGTGGCGTGCATGAAGACTTGGTTTCTCGTGGTGGCTTCCTGGGGTCTCGTTGTGTAGTCCACACGTTGGCTATTGTGGCTATGTGTGTCCACACGTTGGCTGCAGTGAACAGTGGTGAGCAGGTTTTGGGTTGCGTTCCTGCAGTCACTTCTTCCAGGTATATTCTCTGGACATGGCAATTACAGGTTCCACTTGTTTAGGAACTGCTAGACTTTTCCACAGCAGCCGTACCAGTGTACATCCCCAGCCACCGGCGAGGTTTCCAGTTTCTCCACAGCCTCGCCAACACCAGGTGTTTTCGGGTTGTTTTGTTTTTACCATCGCCATGCTAATAGAGGTGAGGTAGTATGTCACTGCAGGCCATGCATGATGGTTTTCAGCTGCATCTTTCTAACAACTAGGCAAAGGGGGCCCTGGTGGTGCTGTCTGGGACGTATTTGGCCTGCTAACCACAAGGTCGGTAGTTCAAGCCTACACCAAGTCACTGTGCAGGAGAAAGATGAAGCTGAAGATGGACAGCCTTGGAATACTTAGGACTGCTACAAGTCAGGAGTCGGCACTGACAGCAGCGGATTTGGATTTGGGAGAGGGGGTGACCAATGAGGAGCCGTGGTGGCACAGGGGTCTAAGCAGTGGGTTGCTAGTCACAAAGTTAGTGGTTCTAAACCTCCAGCTACTCTGTGGGAGCAAGATGCGGCAGTCTGCTTCCATATGGATTTCCAGTCTTAGAAACCCTGTAGAGAGTAGAACCACTCTGTATGTACTACAGGCAGGGGCCCTCATACTACGGCCCACGGGCCACATGCGGCCCGCCGAGGACATTTTCCAGCCCACCAGGTGTTTTTGCCGCCACTGCCTGTCCTGCTTAGCAGCCAACTCGTCCAGTGTGCATAGGAATTTGTTCATATTTTTTTTTTAATGATAAGATTTTATACTAGTTCAATCTTTTTTTTCATAATTTTTTTTAAAGTATAGTCCATCCCTCCAACGGTCTGAGGGACAGTGAACTGGCCTCCTATTTTAAAAGTTTGAGGATCCCTGTACTGCAGGGTCACTACGAAGCAGAATCGATGACAGTGGGTCCAGTTTGCAATGACGAATGATACCTGAGCTTGTTGGCCATGCCCTCCCCGTGCTGTTGGTTGACACCCCTTGTCCTCTTCTCCCCCTGCCTGGTCCTTCCCCCCTTCCTCACCAGGTATGATCATGATTGGGGTCATCATCGGCTCTCGCAAGATTGGGATCAACCCAGACAACGTGGCCACGCCCATTGCTGCCAGCCTGGGTGACCTCATCACCTTGGCACTGCTTTCAGGCATCAGCTGGGGACTCTACCTGAAACTGGGTGAGGCTGAGCCCCTGACCCCTGACGCTGTGGCCATGGGGCGCTCCTAGATGGATTGTATTGATGGTGTTTCTTCCACGCTCGGTCTCCGCCATCACTTGATCTGGCTGTAGTTTGTGGTCACACCTGACCTTAGAGAGACGAGGCTTAGTACTACTCTCCACTCATGCTGGGCAGGCGTGGGGAGAGCCCTGAGGAAGGCCTGGTCCTGTCTACAGTCCAGTCCAGCCTGGTCCAGTTCCTTGGAGGAGCATGAGGAAAGGAATCGAAGGCTGAAGAGGGGATTGGGAGGTACAGGATTTCTGGAGTCAAAGTGAAAGAGTTCCAGCGTCTGGGCTCTGTCCCTAACTGGTTCAGTGCTCAGACACAGCCTTCTCCTCTATAAAATGAAAGGCCCTGCCTCCGTGCTGGGTAAGACCGGATAAAGTATTGGATTTGTGAGCATTTGCTGTGGTGTGGCTGTCGATCTTTGAGGGCAGCCAGGGCAGCTGAGCAGGCCAGAGGGAGGCTGGGAGCAGGGAGCCCAGTGCTCACCGCCCCTCTGGCCTCTGCCTCTCCTAGAGGTCTGGCGGTACATCTATCCCCTGGTGTGTGCCTTCTTCGTGGCCCTGCTGCCCGTCTGGGTGGTGCTGGCCCGGCGGAGCCCAGCCACGAGGGAGGTGCTGTACTCAGGCTGGGAGCCCGTCATCATTGCCATGGCCATCAGCAGGTAGGCTCTGGGCAGCCCCCACACGCACCCCACCCCGGCCACAGGCATTCTCCGAGATGGGTTTGATGGAAAAGCAGAGAGCACTAGAGCCTGGAACGAACACAGATCCCAGAGTCGAGTTTCACTGGCTGTGACTGGGTTACATGGCCATCCCTGAGCCAATCACTGTGTCCTTAGGGTCACCGGACTTAAAATGAGTCGGCCTGGGATCGAGCCCCTACACCATAGAGACGGAGAGGTGGTTCCCTCAGGAAAAGCCCAGAGAAGAAATCCGTGTTGACCAGACAAAGCAACTAGGGTCCTTTAGCCAACGTGGGTGGGTACAGCAGGCTGCCTTCACTGGCACCAGTAGCTGGCCTGGGGATGCTACCAAGTCGGAGGGTTAGAGCCAGCAGCCCCACCTCCGCCGGCCCTCCTCCCCAAGTCCTCCTGAGCCCCAGAGCGGTGCCTTCCCGTGTCATCCCTCGTTGTGTCTCCATAGTGTGGGAGGCCTCATCTTGGACAAGACTGTTTCAGACCCCAACTTCGCAGGGATGGCTGTCTTCACACCTGTGATTAACGGTGAGGTCTGGCCCACAGCTGCCCGTGGAGGGGGGCAGGGCCAGGGGGTGGAGGGGTTGCTTCCTGAGGGTGTAGTACGGATTGGTCAGCGGTTCTGACTCACCAGGTGCTCCCCAGGAGAAAGAGGAGGCTGCCTGCTCCCAGAAAGCTGTACGGCCTGAGAAACCCACATGGCCACTTGCCCTCTGCCTGACAGAGTGGCCGTGTGTTGGAATCAACCGGATGGCAGTGGGCTTGTTTGAGGCTGACTCTTGTACCCAGAGTCCCTGGGTGACGCAAACGCGAACACCGTCAACAGCTAACCAAAGTGTTAGAGGGCCAGCCCCTGCCAACCCCCTCAAGGTGCCGCAGCACAAAGGCCCTGGCGATCGGCTCCTGGGAACGCCGCCATTGGAGATGCTATGCACACCACATAGGGCTGCTCTTGCATGTGAGCCTGCCGGGAGGCAGCATCCCCTGAGTGACGACTGGTTTCTCTGTGTCCCGTTCTGTGTAGGGTCCAGCAGATCAGAGAATCAAGCACAGATAGTCCCAAGCATCAACGAAGGGATTGTTCGCAGGGATGGGAGCAGGGCACTGGCTGGAGGCTGGAGGACTGAGGACCCAGGGGAGGGGAATAGTGTCCCTCAGGCCCCAGGAGAGCCTGTCCACCACCCCGAGCAAGGGTACGCCACTCCTTAAAAGCATGACAGGACCAAGGACATAATCCGTCACCTCTCTTCCTACCTCATGAGCCACCCGTGCCACCACAAGGAGAGCCTGGGGTGGGGCAGCCTGCCATGCCAGCCTCTTGGGGCTCAGCAGGTTTCGGGGTGATGGGGCAAACTGAGTTCCCAGCACGCTTCTTAAAAGAGGAACTAGAGGTACCAGATACCAGTATTCAAAACTCAACCCCAGCTCTGAGCTAGTTCCTGAAACCAGGGCATGAGCCCAGAGTACCTGGGTTAGTTCAGGGGGGTGGGGGGAGGATGGGAGTGAGAAGGGGGGAGCCTCTTTCACAGTGTGTAAAGTAGATTTGCCGAGAAGTTAGGTGAGCTGACGCTGCTGAGATCTGCCTGTGCCCCTTCCAGCCCACCAGGGGCTCATGGGACTGTTGTGCCCCACCCCCACCCCCCACCCCTTAGAGGGGAAGCTGGTCAGAGCCTGGAGGACTTCCTGGAAGAGGAGCTATCTTTGTCTTCCTCCTTGGTGTCTCTCGCTTCTTCTGGGGACTGAGGAATGGGCGATGCCCGCCTCGCCTAGGTGGCTCCTGTAGACAGGCCCAAGGCTAATGCTGCTACCAGTAAGAGACAAGGAACAAGAGGGGTGTTTCCTCCCCTGGCATGGGTGGCTCAGCTCGGATGTGTCTCTGCAGGTGTTGGGGGCAATCTGGTGGCAGTCCAGGCCAGCCGCATCTCCACCTTCCTGCACATGAATGGCATGCCAGGGGAGAACTCCGAGCAAGCTCCTCGCCGCTGTCCCAGCCCCTGCACCACCTTCTTCAGTCCTGGTAATGCCCATCCTCGGGCTCCCAGGTCCACTCCCACCCCCCACACCCAACCCTAGAGGGAGGGGCCCAGAATCCATCAACTTCACTTAAGAAACAACTGGGGCCTGGGTTTGGAAATGCCCTCCTCTCATTGAACTGCACCAGCTGCTCCAGAGGGCCACCCTCTCCTGGGACAGAGGCAGAGATGGGCAGCTGTCTGCAGCTGCCCTGGAGCATGATGGGCCCTTCTGACTTTGAAAAGCCTTCTGGGGCCACAACTCCCTCCACTTCCTCTTCCTCCTCCTCACACCCTCTCTCTCCTCCCCAACCCAGATGTGAATTCCCGCTCTGCCCGGGTCCTCTTCCTCCTCGTGGTCCCAGGACACCTGGTGTTCCTCTACACCATCAGCTGTATGCAGGGTGGCCACACCACCCTCACACTCATCTTCATCATCTTCTACATGACAGCTGCACTGCTCCAGGTAGGGGTGACTGGCAGGGGCCCCTGGCCCCGCCGGGATGGGAGAAGAAGCCATCACACGCCCTGCCACCTCTTTCTCTGTGTCTTAGCTGCCGATGAACTGGGCGAAGGCTCAGAACAGGACAGTCACGGCTGTGCTGTGTGGCTCTGACTGAGGGGTTCCCGTCCCTGAGCCTCAGGGACACCCTGGTAAACGGACAGGAATGGACCAGAGGGTCATGGTTTCCAAGCCATGCCCGGAGGACCTGACGCTTTTGAGCAGGCAGCTGTGGGTGTCACCTGAGCTGGCCGCAGAGCTCACTGGGCTGCGGTGTCCATTGCCGGGCTTCCTTCAGGAGAAAGACAGGGCTTTCTGCTCCCCCAAAGAGTTACAGTCTTAGAATCCCACCGGGGCCGTTCGGCACTGTCCTATAGGGTCACTATGAGTCAGAATCGACTCGATGCTATGAGTGAGTGAGTGAATTTCCTTGGGGGGCTTTATGTGAATAAAGCATTCCATGTCTTGGGGAAAAAATGTCAAAACTACGGCACAAGGGAGTCTCCCGATCCTGTGTAGCCGTGCCATCTGTGACCCTGCAGTACAGTCTCCCTTACAGGGTTCCACCTTCTTAAGCTTTTTGTGGCAAAATAATTCCAGATTCACAGGAGGCGGTGGGAGGATCCCATATATTTCCCCTCCAGTTCACCTGCACTGTTAACATCTTATGTAGCTATAGCACAAGGTTACATGACCCTTAGGTTGGACTGGCATCGGGACAATCCGCAGAGCTCCTTCAGATTGCTCTGGGTGTGCGTGCACCACTTTCTGAGTGTGTGTCTGTGTGGTTCTGTGAGGTGCACTCCTAACGTTTCTGCATTCTCTGTGTTACAATGTATTTAAACAGTCCCCTTTGAGAAGCACCAGTGGCCCTCACCGATAGCACCAGCTTTAGAAAAGCGATGTGGCGGCCGTCTTCAGAAGGGTTGGACTGAGAATCGGTCACAGCCCAGTGCTGGCTGCCTGCAGTGATTCCTCGCAAGTGGGGGCTCAGGGGGGCACCTGGTGTCACAGGGATGGAGAGGGGGCGTCTGGAGGAGGGTGTGGTGGCTGGAGGCTCTCGGCCTATCCCTGGGCCTAGGTTGGGAAGGAAAAGTGTTGCCTCCCTCATATGAGCACCCTGGGGGAGTCCGTGCCTGGTGCCCTCTGCAATGGGCTGTGAAGGGCCCGGGCGTGCCACTTGATGCCCTGTAAAGGTCCTTCCTGATCCCTTTGCTGTCCCTTCCCCGGGCCGGCTCCGGGGGCCGGACTGTGGAGCAGCTGCTGCCCTGGGCTTCCTGGGGCACGTCCCAAAGGCCTCCGGACCATGCTCTTTATTTGGGCCTGCGCGCAGCTGCTGGAAAGGGTGTGAAGTTATGGAGGCTGGCCCGAGGCCACAGGAGCACAAGGCGGCTTTGTGCAGGGCAAGGGGGAGTGCGAGCGGGTGTTGGGAGCGAAGCCTCTGGCTTCCTCAGAGAGGCATGCAGGAGCAGCCAAGCTGCCCTAAAAATAGGTGTCAGTTCTGTCTTCTGGGTCCCACGGGGGCTCCGGTTCCTGACAGACAGAATTTGCAGAGTTCAGCCGAGAGTAACGCTGCTCAGACGACTGCTGGGCTTCACCATCAGGAGCCAGGTCGCCTCACACAGAGGCAATGGGAAGGAGCCTGATGTGCGGAGCCTGCCGGGCACCGGCCCGCTCTGCCATGGAGCTCACGGCCATGCGTGTCTCCACCCAAAAAGGACACGTGCATCTTGCTGAGATGCAGGTTCTGGTTCTGTGGATCCAGAGTTGGGGGCTGAGAGTCTATCTCCCAAGCATCCAGCTCGTGGCTGGTGCTCTGGCGCTGATGCAGACCACTAACTGAGCAAGGCTGTCATCTCGATCATTCTGAATGGCCTGTCATGGTAGAAGGGAGGGAAAGGCTCGGAGCAATCAAAGCAACAGAGAAGCCCTTACCTGCTTGACGGTGGCTGACCTGTTTGCGATGTTGTTTCTCAAGACCTGATGTTAAAACAAGCAGCCCCGGGGTGGGGATGTGGGGAGGTGGGACGGGGGGGTTCACCGCTCACTGTGCTCCCTGGACTGCCAAGGAGAGGTGAGGTGAACGATTGGAGCCCGCTAATCCCGCCAGAAGATGGGGGAGACGATGCAGCCTTCCACTTCTGAAAAGACTCCCTCTGGGAACCCCATGGGGCTGTCCTGTCCAGTAAGGATCATGAGTCAGAATCAATGGCAATGGGATAGGTGGTGTTGTTGCTTATTTTTTATATTAAACTGAAAGAAAAGACCTCTCACTACTATCAAGTTGTTTCTGGCACATAGCAACCCTATAAGACAGGGCGGAACTGCCCCTGTGGGTTTCCTTCCCAGGCTGTCAGTCTTCACGGTGCAGAAAGCCTCACCCCATGAGCTTGCGTTCTTCGACCCTCCACCAGCAGAGTGGAGGGGACCAGGAGGAAGCCAGTGGGGACAATACTTTCTGGGACAGCAGTGCTATCACCCGTGTCAACCACTCTTCTTGTTCAGTCTGCTCAGGGAAGAACTCCCTGTGTGGGGAGCTGACTTCAGACCACCCCCACCCCCAGCCAGGCTCCTGGAGAGGCCAACGGGGCAGGAGTTGGAGTGACCCAAAATCGGCGTGACCAGTAGGATTTAGGTTAGGGAGCCCCTGAAGATGACAGCCAAGAACCCCCTGTGGAGCACTCCTACTCTGTAACACGGGCCCCCAGGAGTCGGAACCGACTCTACAGCAGGGGGGTTTGGTTTGGGTCAGTTTAGAGGCAAAATGTCATGCTGGTGTGGGTGCTCCTGGTAGCAGCAGCCTCTTCCTTCCCAAAGGACTCCCATCTGGCCTGTGGTCAGCTTGGGTGGAAAGGTGAGCCCTGTCCCAGGCCCAAGATTGTGGTGCGCCCAACCTTGTGAGGGGGCGGCTGCCTATGATCCCGTGGCCTCTGGCTCCCCCTGGAGAGAGGATGCCTCCAGCCTGGCCCTTCTGTCTCCCCAGGTGCTGATTCTCCTCTACATCGCAGACTGGATGGTGCACTGGATGTGGGGCCGGGGCCTGGACCCAGACAACTTCTCCATCCCGTACTTGACAGCCCTGGGGGACCTGCTGGGCACTGGGCTCCTTGCACTCAGCTTCCATATCCTCTGGCTCATTGGGGACCGAGACACGGATGTCGGGGACTAGTCTGGTCTCTCCACATTCTCCCCGCCCCTGTGCACTTTCTATTTGAAATTGTTCTTTTGAACCCCCTCATCCCCTACTCCCCTCCCCGACCCCCACACTCCCACCTCTTTCTAGGACTCCACTTTGATACAGAATTCTCATTATTTTCAATGGGAATTTTTATACATTGAGCCAAGTTTGTATAGCAAGAATTCAGGAAGGACACATAGACCGAGCTAGGCAGTGCACGTAGATGTTTGAGACAATCACCAAGTGCAATTTCATGGTGGGTACTTCCAGGTGGCGCAGGGCAAGGATGCTTCGTCTGGGATCTGGGGACACTGGGTTCAGCTTTAGCAGCCTCAGTCTTGGCCCTAATGAGAAACCCTTTGGGAGTGGGGCTCTGGGTGTTTGTTTCTTCTTCTTTTTTTTTTTTTTTTGGTTGAACAAGAGGGATAAATATCCACTACCCCCAAACAAACACATATGTTTCAAGAAGTGGACCAACCTCAAGATGTGGGCAGGGGATAGCTGCTTCTGGCCACCTATCATCCTTGCCCTGTTCTCTGTCCTGGGGACTTAGACCCTCCTGGTGATTTAGTGGGTTACATGCTGGGCTGCTTTCTGCAAGGTCACCAGTTCACAACCAGCAGCCGCTCTATAGGAGGAAGGTCAAACTGTCTACTCCCATGAAGAATGAGAGTCTCAGAAACCCACGGGGCAGTTCTACCCTGCCCTATAGGGTCACTATGAGTTGGCGTCGACTCAATGGCAGTGAGTTGTGGTTTTCTATGCTAAGAGTGATTGTGGGCACGCATCTCACCCAACTGCCTGATGCACACTACCAACCCTCTCTCTCTAATCTTGGTCCAGGGGATTGCCACATCCCCTAGGGAGTGAGCAATGACCTGGGCTTCCCAAAGGACCCGTGTCCACCCATAGATTTGCCCAGATCCACATTTTCCCTGGGCCCCAAGGACTGACTCTTTGTGCCCCTTCAGCCTTCACCTCTAAATGCTTCCAGCACTACCTTCCTCCGGAGCTCGCCACATTGGATTCGGAACCAGGATGTGGAGATGTGGGGTGTCGCTGGGAGGTCGAGGGCAGACAGGGTGATCACTTGCTGCTGTTCCTTCTATGGGCATGCTCGTGTGGTCACAGAAGACTATCTCAAAACCACTCATCCCAGCGTGTCCTGGAGGCCACTGTTCCTCCTCGCCTTCTGCCCACCAAGACCTTTCATCCATCCCCTTGACAAATACGCAGCTCCTCCACTGGGGAAGGCATGGTTGGAGGCATTCACTAAGCAGTATTTATTGAGTGCCGGCTATGCGTGAGGTACTGTGCCTGGCACTGACTAGCCAGTGGTCATGTGGGACACAGCCCTAGCTTCATCTTACCCTCCCAGGTTTCAACGACAGCCCCTTCCGACCCGGGAGAGACCGCTTCCATGTTGTATTTGTGAATCTGTCAACAAGCCAGACTCTGCCTCTTCTTCCTAGTTCCCACTTCTGTGCAGTGTAGACCATGGCTTGGGCCCCTGCACACACCCCCCCCTTTCCCTTCCCTCCACGTCTCCTCACCAATCGCCCCAAAGAGGATTTAGAGCTAGTAGAGCCTGTCCCGCCAGCCAGCCGTGTCTACTGTTCTCAGGCACGAGAAGTAGAAAACTGGAATGTCTGCCGCCTCCCCCGTATGTCCCTCTGAACAGACTGGAAGTCTGCCCACACCCACACATGGACAGAGCTGGGCATTTGGATGCAGGCATGCCCTAGCCTTTGTGTTAGAAGTTTCCCCTCTGTAGCCCGAAGGCCCCGCCTCCAAGGGCAGGCTTGGGCGATGGGCCTGCCCCCTGTCAATGCTGTGCCTTCTCCCAGGGACTTCCGGCCACCTCTCCCAGGCCACCTGGTGGAGCCCTCGCACCGCAGAGCTGGGAGGGATCTTGGAGGTTACCTAGTTGGGAGCTGTGTCCTGCAGAGTCAACACCGGTCTGGGCTTGTTTCTGCTCTACCCTCCGGCCACCTTTCCTGTCCTCAGCCTCAAAGCACACTTGCACACCCACTCCTCTTGTACAGGCACTCAAACCAATGCCTCCTGCCCCTGTCGCTCAGCCCCTCCCTCATCTGTGGAGTTGGGCCCAGCTGTCCCGGAGGGCTCGAGCATCCTCCTGAGCATCCTCCTCCGCCTCAAAACAGCAGGAAGGGAGGCGTGTGCCAGGTCCTGAGAGTGCACAGAAGGGGAGGCTCCGGATTGAGGGGGAAGGCTGTCCTGGAACGTTTCCCCCCATAGTACAAGCCGCATGGCCTGGCTGCAAGGAGCGATACTGGTTTACTCTTGTATCCTTAAAAAAGTTACAGAACTGTGTCTTAAGAGAATTATTTATAGTTAACTATAACTGAATTGACAAATGTCAACTTAACGGATAAATTATATTTGGTAAAATAAAGAGGACGTTTATTTAGGTGGTCGGTGGTTTCTGTGTCTCGTCAAAAGGCAGCATCCCCCAGTGTGGGTGGGGAGCCGAGGTGGGGATGCAGGGATCTTCGCTCAGAGGTGGAGGGGGGGCGCTACAGTAGGGCTGATGTGACACGTCTCTGAAAGCCAGGCGGTGTGAGGGAAAATGTACATGAGCACTTGGCGAGAGAGCTCCTGGACCCCACTAGACGCTCCGGAAGTGGCACTCTAGCCTCCGCTTACAGCCTCCTAGCGGGCTGTGGCCCAGTGTGGGGAAGAGGAGCAGCCGTGGGTTAAGATGCCCTCCTGTGCGCCCGCAGTCAGGCTGCGTCCAAACAAGCCCTGGCGAGGCTGTGGTCGAAGGGCTCCGCTGCTAACCAACAGGTCGGCTGTTCGAACTCCTCCGGAGAAAGATGTGGCAGCCAGCTTCCGTAAAGGTGACAGCCTGAGCCACCTTCGGGGACAGTTCTACTCCGCCCTATCCGGTCACTGTGCGCTGCAGGCAACAGCAACGGGTCTGTTCTCTTACTGGGGAGCACTTCCCGCGTGTCTTCCGTGTGCTATAATCCACGCCCCTGACTGCAGACGGTTCGGAGACAGGCCTCAACCCTCCTCCTTGCGTCTGTGTAACCTTCGGGGAACTGCTCACCCGCCCCAACGCTCTGTGCTCAGCCCAGTTCATAGGAACGGTATGAGATTTCAACAAGCGCCAGGACCGCAGGTGGCATCTAACCCCGAGGCCAGCAGTTTGAAACCACCAGCTGCTCCGTGGGGAAAAGATGAGGCTTTCTCCTCCCCTAAAGAGTTAGTCTCAGAAATCCTCAGAGGGGCAGTCCTAGCCTGCCCTTCAGGCGGCTACAACTCAGTGACCCTGTCCTACACCGTGCTCACGGCCGTCCCCACCTCATCCACTCGGGAGTGGCTCCAACAAAGGAGGTAGACCAGCGACCGACCACCCAGATGCAAACCTGTTGCCATCCAGTCTCGTGGCGACCCCGTCTATGGCAGAGTAGAACTCGCGACAACATGACAGCGCCTCCCGGAGCCGAAGGCGTGCTGCTCTCAGAAGCCCGCCTTTAACAACAGGCTTGGGCTCTGGAACTCACTCTCCAAAAGGAAGGCTGCAAGGTCGTGACCCTTCGGAAGGAGGGAAAGCACCAGTCCTTTCTCCCACCGTCCCTGTGGGTTGAATCAGACTGCCATCCCTTCAGCTAACAGTCACCCACGGGACTGCACTCACCAGGGATCCTGACCAAGGGCTGGGCACTGGCAGCGGATGGGGCTGCTAAGGGATGGTGGGCAGTGAGAAAGAGGAAGGCCCTCAGCCAGATGGCTCTTGCTCGGGCTTGTGAGGCCGTTGCGGGACCAGGCAGCATTGTGCGGAGCGTCAGTCGCTGTCGGCTGGAACCTGCTCCGCACCTAACCAAAGAGACAGACGGGAGTGAGTCCGGGTAGACTAGAGAAACAAATGCATAGACACGCATATCTGCATAAGTTTTCTATAAAGGGTAATTGTACATTAAGAAACTCTGTCCGGTCCAAACCCATAAGTCCGATATTAGCCCATACCAACCTATAAAATCCTCTTCAGACTCACGAAACACATGCAATGACGCTGAATGCAGGAAGATCACAGGCCAGCCAGTGGGCAGAAAGTCTTTAGATCTAGTGGGGGTGGAAGCATCTCAGCGCTGGCAGGGGTCTCCCCGCGTGGCTCCTCCAGTTCCCAGGGCACAGGGTCTATCAGCGTAGTGCCATGTGTCTTGTTAGCTGCAATGTCTCGAAGGAAGTCAGCAGAGAGAGAGAGAGTGGGTCTTCCACCTCCAAGGAGGAAATCCCAGAATTTTTTCCAGAATTCTCAGGCCTCATTGGCTATATCCTGATTGACAGGATCCTGATTGACACCCCTACACACTCAATCCTCAAATTGACACCAGATTATGTAACTACCACAAAAGGGTAGATGGGGAGGGGGCCTAATCCAGTCTAGGGAGGCAGAGAAGCCTGATGGGAGTAAGGCATGCCCAAGCGGGTGGAGAAAGGTGTCCTGCAGGGAGAACAAGGTGCTGTGCAGGCGGGTGAGCCTGGTGCTTTCGGGAGCTGGAGTTGGGAAGGCAAGGAGTAAGCACAACCTCATGGAAGCACGAGGGCAACCTCAGACACGCGCATTTCTGACCAAGCCCTTTGGCTGAGACGATGGGGCAGAGTGGAAGTGGGTGGAGTCCCAGGCCGTGTGTGTGTGTGTGTGTGTGTGTGTGTGTGTGTGTGTGTGTGTGTTGGGAACTGCAGCTCACCTGGGGCTCCACCTCCGCTAAACTCTCCTGGCAGTATGGCAAGAGCCAAAGGTTTGCCGCTCTCAGAGGCCTGCCTTTTAGAACAGGCTTGGGCTCCCGGCTAACTCTGAAGCAGCACCATGTTTACAAGGCTCCTAAGGCTCCTAAGGGTTAATGGAGGATAATTGTGGATGTAATAATGGGCCACATTTATGACTTTTTATATGGTAGGCTGATAACAGCATTATCTTTCACTCTCACAACAACTCTACACGAGAGATAGCCAGTAATCACCAGACCGCTGAGGGCTCTGAGAGAATAACTGTCTTCTCCAAGGTCGCACGCTCACACCCAGTTCTCTCGCCCTGGTGCCTTTTGCCCAGGCCCAGAGGCGGAGGGACCAGCTGGCCAGGAGGCTGCACTCACTGTAAGGGAGCCTAAAGAGACATGGCTGACGCCAGGTGCCTGTTAGCGCAGCATTGCGCACGAGACACCTGACGTTTCTGGAAAATGTGACTGTCTACCGAAGCAGACAGGACCTTCCAGTGGGCCTTTCAAAACCAACCTCCCAGACGCCAGCCTATGGCTCACGACATGTTTGCAACATAATTACAGGCAATGCCACTAACCCTGAGATCAGCCGCCTGACAGGCTCCTGAAGCTGCCTGTCTCCTTCGGCTAAAATGCCGAAATTGAGTAATGCATGGGAGAGTGCTGTTTACTGCAAATGAGCACTTTATTCTATTATTCAAATATAAAGTTGTTTTGTTTTTTTTTTGTAATCCAAGCAAGATTTTATGAAGGACGGGAAAAGTTCCAGGTTTTACAGTCTCAAAAAGGTACACGCTATTTCTGGAAAGCATGCCAAGCTGCGTGGAAGCCGTCCTGGGGTTCACAGCTGGGCACAAAAACCCCACAGGGAAAAGAACACTGACATGTGCCGAACTGGGGACCACGAGGCCAAGTGTCTGTGGGCCCCGAGCCTGTGGGGGCCCCTGCCCTCTGACCTGCCACGAGACCAGAGCAAGAGAGCTGGCCTTCCCACAGCTGGGGTATTGAAGGCCTCGGGCTGGGGAAGGGTGGTGAAGGTGTTGCTGGGCTCAGGCCCCCTGGTGTGACGTCCCGATGGTGGCTGTGCCCAAGGAACTGGCGAGGTCTAGTCTCGGCATGCTGTTTGGGTCTTCCCGTGGTGTCCACTGACTGCCTGCAAATATAAAGCCTTTTAATATGACCCTCTCAAAAATATCTCTTAGGAAGGAAAATGGTTGGGGGTAGAAGGAACCCGGGGGCAATAAACTAGAAAGAAAACAAAGTGCAGAAAAGGTGACAGTTGACCAACTGGAAAATAAGCTTAAGATATTATCTGAAAGACTTTCTGGTTATATTGCGCTTTAGGTAACATCAACCCCAACACAGGTGAGCCTGTGAGTATCAGAGGAAAACTGCTTCATGGGGTTTCCCGTGGCCGACTGTCCAGAAGAAAATCACCAGGCCTTTCTTGTGAGGTGCCTCCGTTGTATTAACTGTTCACACTGGCTGGGGACACTACCACTATCTGAAACACAAAACATTGCCAGCTAGTGAATTCCAACCCATAGCAACCGTTAAAGGTTACTGGGGCTGTAAGTATTTGTGGGGTAGCTAGCCCTGTCTTTCTCCCATGGACTGGCTGGTGGGTTTGAACCGGCGACCGTGGGATTGTCAGTCCAACACTTACCTGACAGTAACACCAGGGCGCCTGCTAACACAGCTGTTAGGTACTGTCCAGTTGACCGACTCAGACAGCCGTACATGCAACAGAACAAAACATCAGCCTGATGCACACGACCAACCCCCTCTCTCTAATCTTTGTCCAGTGGATTGCCTTCCTCACAGTCTGTCTTATGATTCAGCCCATTGTTGCGGCCACTGTGTCCATCCGTCTTGTCGAAGACCTGCCTCTCTTTCGCTGCCCCTCTGCTTTACCGAGCACAATGTCCTTTGCAGGGACTGGTCTTTAATAACAGTCTGTGAGACGGAGTCTCGCCATCTTTGCTTCTAAGGAGCATTCTGATTGCACTTGGTTTTGTTTTGTTTTTTAAATCATTTTATTGGGAGCTCATACAGCTCTTTTTTTTAAATCGTTTTATTAGGGGCTCATACAACTCTTATCACAATCCATACATACATCCGTTGTGCAAAGCACATTTGTACATTCATTGCCCTCATTCTCAAAACATTTGCTCTCCACTTAAGCCCCTGGCATCAGCTCCTCATTTTTCCCCTCCTCCCCACTCCCCGCTCCCTCATGAACGCTTGATAATTTATAAATTATTATTTTGTCATATCTTGCCCTGTCCAATGTCTTCCTTCACTCACTTTTCTGTTGTTCATCCCCAGGGAGGAGGTTATATATAGATCCTTGTAATCAGTTCCCCCTTTCCAACTCACCCTCTCTCTACTCTCCCAGTATCGCCACTCACACCACTGGTCCTGATGGGATCATCTGCCCTGGATTCTCTGTGTTTCCAGTTCCTATCTGTACCAGTGTGCATCCTCTGGTGTAGCCTGACTTGCAAGGTAGAATTGGCATCATGATAGTGGGGGGGAGGAAGCATTAAGGAACTAGAGGAAAGTTGTATTTTTCATCATTGTTACATCGCATCCTGACTGGCTCGTCTCCTCCCCAAAACCCTTCTGTAAGGGTTGCCTACAGATGGCCTTTGGGCCTCCACTCCACCCTCTCCCTCATTCACAATGATATGATTTTTTGTTCTTTGATGTCTGATACCTGATTCCTTCAACATCTCATGATCACACAGGCTGGTGTGCTTCTTCCATGTGGGCTTTGTTCCTTCTCAGCTACTTGGCCACTTGTTTACCTTCAAGCCTTTAAGACCCCAGACACTATATCTTTTGATAGCCGGGCACCATCAGCTTTCTTCACATTTGCTTATTCACCTGCTTTGTCTTCAGTGGTTTTGTCGGGAAGGTGAACATCATAGGATGCCAATTTAATAAAACAAAGTATTCTTGCATTGAGGGAGTACTTGAGTGGAGGCCCAATGTTCATCTGCTACCTTAATACTAAACCTATAAATATATATGTACATAGATCTATTTCCCCATCCTCATATATAAATATACTTGCATATGTACATGTCTTTATCTAGACCTCTATAAATGCCCTTTGCCTTCCAGATCTTTCCTCTATTTTTTCCCTTGACCTTCCTCCTGTCCCACTATCATGCTCAGTCCCCACCAGGGTTTCAGCAATTCCTTTTGGTTACATCACCCTTGATCACGCCCTACCAGGCCTACCACACCCTCCTCACCACCGTTTTGGGTCACTTGTTGTTCCCTTGTCCCTGGGTTTGTTAACACCACTCCCTTTCCCCCAATCTCCCTCTCTCCCATGTCCCCCTGGAACAGTCAGTCCCGTTGTTTTCTCCTCCAGATCGTTCATCCAGCCTGTCTTATTTAGACAGAAGTGCGGAGATAACAACATGCACAAAAACAAGACAGAGCAAAACCAAGCAACAATATACAACAAAACAACAACAACAAACCAATGACACAAAACAAGAAAGAAAAACTTGTAGTTAGTTCAAGGATTGTTTGTTGGCCTTTAGGAGTCTTTTCCAGTCCAGTCTGTTGGGGCACCATGCCTTGGCCCCAAAATCCACCTTCAGGTTTCCCTGGGGACCTCGCCGCTCCGTTCCCTTGCTGTTCTGTTGCACCCCTTAATGTTTGGATTCACTTGTTCCAGAACAGATTTGCTTGATCTTCCGGCAGTCCACGATTCTTGGAATATTCTATGCCAGCTACGTAATTCAATGTACTAACTGTGGGTCATTCCTTATTTTAAAGATAGCTATTTTTATTATATAAGTAGTTTTAACACCAACCAAGAACAAGCATGTCATTTAACACCAACCAAGAACATGTTAACACCAACCAAGAGCAAGCATGTCGTTTTTAGGAGTTAGAGATCTGTGGAAAGAGAAGCTATCTTAAGGCAAGCTCTGAGAGGATTCATGACTTGTCCCAGGTAGCGTAGATTATTTGGGTCAAACTGGAATGTTAGGGAAGGGCTCCTGGTTGCTGGGTCAACACCCAAACCCCCCTAGACTACAGGTTCAGGAAGGCAGAGGGGTGTTGTCACCTTTCCGTGAGACACTGTGGGGTGGGGGTAGGGGACAAGCCAGGAGAGCAGCGACTGGCCTTTCTCCATGAGAAGGAACACCCACGCTGTAGAGGGCAGAGCAAGCCACCACCTGCCCGCTCGGGCCTCCCAGTCCATGTATCTTGCCTTGCGTAATATCTTGGTTATCTTGTTTGCTGGTGGCTGCAGTGCTCTGAGCTGTCCAAAGCACACCTGCCAGTCTTCTGCTCCTCCTCATAGGCTGCCTTCTCTAATCAGGGCAGATCCTGTTTTGTTTTCTTGTTTCTCCGGGAACTTCCATGCACACAAATTGGGAATCACGCTGTCTGCTTTCAGATTAAGGAATGTCTTGGAAAGCACACTAAAAGATGCCAATCTTCTCTTAGGAAGTGGCCCTAGTCCCCACACGCAGCTTATTTTAAAAATAGTAATTAAACACGAGCTTTGGAGAGAGACCTAGATTTGAATCCCAGCTTTCTCAGCTTGTGGCCATAATTAACAGCCTGGGAGCCTCAACTGCCCTGTGAAATGGGGCCACAGTGCCTTTACCGGGTGGTTGCCACGGGCCTAGAGGACGGCAGTCCGCAGAAACTGCACTGAGCATATCATGCGGGTTGGGTTGGTGGTTGTAGCAAAGTAAGGAGGACAGAAATCTTCAGGCTGGATCATTGGAGATGATGTAAAGGCACCAGTGAAACAAGAAACGGTGAGCCCCGGGCCTGCAGCTAAAGCTGGAAAAACCTGTGCTGTGGAGGAAGACCAGCCGCTTTACGGACAGGTCTCCATGGGGCACATGAGTGCCCTGTGGCCCTACACCTGACCTCATGCTCAGAACCTCGGGAAACAGTCCTGCTCAGACAGCATCTCCCTCAGGGAGGTCGAGTGGGGCTCACAAACGCACAGAGGTCTGTCCATCAGACTCGTCAGGCTGATGCTTGGCCTGCCCAGCACTTGTGCTCCCTGAAGGCCGACAGGGGAAGACAGAGGATCAGAAGGTGCTGGAGAGCTTGGAGACATTGGTTGATGGCAGGATAACGGCATTGGGCCTCGTCAGCCGACTGCATCTGCCTCCACAGCAGAGCCACATGAAAGAGATAAGCCAGTGCTTCTCAACCTGTGGTCTTGGCCCCTTTGGGGATCGAACGAGCCTTTCACAGGGGTTGCCTATTCATGACAGTAGCAAAATGACAGCGATGAAGTAGCAACAAAAATAATTATATGGTTGGGGGGGTTCCCCACCCCATGAGGAACTGTATAGTTCCACCGCTGTTCTAGCCCCCCTCCAACAGACAGCTGCTTCCAGGAATGTCCTCCGAGTCTGCTTTCTTTGTCTCTGAGGCTGACCACCTTCCCTGCAGGTAGGCACTCCTTCAGAGGGGCTTGTTCTCTCCAACAGTCTATTTTTCCTGCCTGGGAACCTCTCCTTGCATGTTTACATAGTAGACGTTCATGCCGGGAGAGGGCTTGTCAGAGGATAATGAGGTATGACCTGCAGGTAGGTCATGTCTGCCTTCCTCTCCTCTCAACCAAGCAGTTGCCATCAAGTTGATTCTAACCCAGGACAACTCCTTGTGTTTACGGTTTTGAAAAAGTAGTTTTTAAATAAAAACCATTTTTAAAATAGTTAACTATTTTTTTCAATATTAAATTTTTAAAACTATTTTTAAATCGTTTTATTGGCATGTACTTCGCATGCCATGCAATGTAATCATCCGTTCATATTACGAGTTGTGCTATCATCGCCACAAGCAAAGGATGTAGGAAAACACAGGGAGGAGGTGGGATAAGGGATGGCGCCTTGCAGGGATGGCAGTGGATGAGCTGAAACCAGAAGTACATGCACTGGTGACTGGAAAACGGAGGATGTGCTCTTAAAACTTCCCCTCACTCACAATCAGCAGGGCTTTTTGTTTTGTTTCGTAAAGGACATGCGAAAGTATTCTGAATTTCAGAAGGGAACCCATTTCACAGATGGCCCGAAACGTAAAGGGCCATTCCAGTGACATTTTGACCATAGGGGCCAGAGACTGAGTTTTTTTAAACCAAAAATTTTCTAACTTCCACTTCTTTCTTATCTTCTTTCCTTATCTGCAGGGAAGAAGGGAGGATATCCAAGGAAAGAGGAAAATAGGACAATGGAAGCTGTAACTCTTTGGGGTTTATTGGGATTACAATTAGCCCTCGGCTCTTGGGCACAGGCCTGCAGAGGAACGATTGACAAGTAGCTTCTTGAGCCCATCAGCCTCTTTCTAGCGGGGCTCTGTGGTTGCCTTCTGCAGAGTCTTCCGGCTGAGTGCTTCGCTGAGTCAAAGCAATTACCAAAAAGCATGACTATTGGAGTGGAGGGGTTGACGGACAGCAGGAACCCCATGCCTCACTCTTCCCCCCTCCCTGTGCCTGACCTTCCCTCCAAGCTACTGGACCATCTGTGCCTCCACTTACGTCTCCACTCCATGGTGTTGTTGGGTGCTCTAGCGTCATTTTGGGGGTCTTTTTTTACTCAAAACAACCCCATGGGACAGAGGAGATATGTCTTTCTAGGACTTTCCTGGCTGTACTCTTTACAAAAGCAGACCCCGGGGTCTTTCTCCACGCTGCAGGGTGGGGTCCAGCCTCTGACCTCTCTGTGAGCAGCCTGGCCCTTGGCCGCTTGTACGCCTAGGGCTCCCTGTAAAAAGATGGTCATCAGCAAATCCAACTGAGGGACGCACTGGTAGTCCTTGTGTTCTTTTACTTTTTGTAGAGATTAAAATTTTTTTTTTTTCAGATTCAAACATAGAAAGTAAAAAAGGAGACAGAAAGAGAGCGAGGCTGACCATTTCACCAGCTTCCAAAAGACTTGCAAACATGTCGATGCGACTCAGTCAGCTGGCACTCTAAATGTTCTCTCTCTCTCTCTCTCTCTCTCTCATTTGTAACTGTCTCTGGCAAACCGCCATCAGAATTGCAACACAGTACCAAAGAACTATACCCCCCACACACTTGGCCCGCGACTGGCTAGCCCTCTGACAGAAGCCTGGTAACGTGGGTGAGCAGCAATAATCGGCTAGTCATCCTTCACTCCCCACATTTTCTGATTTGGAAAACTAAGGGTGGGCCTGCTCACTGACAAGCAGCATTGAAGCCAAAATTTTGTATTTGAAGTCCTTAATTCCTTTGCAGCATGCTGGTTGCTTATCAATCAAATAACTGTCCATTGAATACATACATAGTTGAATGCAGATTGTAAATGCTGATGGTGGCCAGTAATGAGCAAAAACTGTTCATAAATGAGGCGATATTTAAGATAGTCCTTAAGGCAGCATTTTCAAAGTGGCTTTCAGCGGGGTGCTTACCAAAAAGAATTCAGATACCCCTGGGCCCTACCTCAGTGTATTGAAGTGAAAACTCATGTCTCCGTTGAAATGAAAGCCAAGAGTTGACTGAAGGAATACAAGTACCTTTAAAAGGAGAGCAACACAAAAGAGCAGCAAGCGCCACTCCGTCCCCGCTCCTGAGCTTTGAAGTTTGGGGATTATAAAGGCAAAAACCAGAACATGAAAGACAGATGGAAGGATACCATGGTGTTATTCACAAAGAGTCCTTGTTGGTAATAGGGGGAAAGAAAATGTAGAAGAAATTTCAGGACATAGTTTCGGCTACCTGCAACTTTCCTGAAATGTTTAAAAAAAATGAATCTTCATAGCACGTTTTGACACCTGCAGGCATGTCCTCATCCACGCAGCCCTTTACACCTAGCGAGCAGCTCTCCACCTGTCGAGGCCCTGGGATTTTAGGTGTTCCTTGGCATCCCCCTTTTGGATAAAAAATATCCATAGAAAGTCACTGACCACGATGATAAGAATACCTTGCTTAGCAGCTACTAAGATGGCCGCCTATTTGGAACAGGATTTTAAGACCCCAGACACGATCCTCCAAAGGGCAATTGAGCATTCTCTTGCGTCTTTGCCATGCCGTAGATTTGGCCCTCGCTTTTGTGCTCTCCCGGGGTGATGACGTCGGGGTGACGACGTGTGTAGAGCTGGGCCAAGTTAGGACTAACTTGACAAGACCAAAGGACTTTGGGCTAAAGTGCAAGGTCTAACTCTTCAGAACTTGCTGTTCTCTTAAAATTCGTGACGTGCTGTACCACAAGCTTATTAGCAGCCAGGGTTGGTGTAGCCCAACAGTTTGTGAGAAAGCTTCTACACAACGTGAAATGTACAAGTCACGACTAACACATATGGCCTAACACATATTGAACGTGGGAGTTGTCTGAAACCAGGCTACCATGTGAGCATAGGCCCTGAAGGCACCGAGACTTTCCAGGTAGGCTTTCAGAGCTCATATGTCAGCAGGCACAGTCGTACACAACGTGGTCTGCAGTCTCAAGAAAAATTATCCCTACCAATATTTTCTCAAAATTTCAATCATCATCTTGTCTTGTCCTCAATGGAAACACTCGTGAAGAGCCATTAACATGGAAACTGGCAAGGATTGACACAACAGAAGTTTTGTTTGAAACCATAATGTGGTGACAGAGGCTTCTTGTTGTTCGATGCCATTGGGTTGGCTCCGACTCATAACCACCGTAGACCCAACAGAGGGAGCTGCTGCCTCGCCCTGCTCCATCCTGACAACCTTGGTGATCTTTGAGCCCACACTTCAGTCACTGCATCCATCCAAGGACTTGAAGGCACATTTCTCCATTTCTAAATTTCTTTGGCACCAGCTAATTGTTGATGTCTTGCCAAGTTTTCTAAGGTCAGTTCACTGAGCTTATGATTCCTTATGAACCAACCTCCTCCTTCTGTTCTCACGAATGCTAAAGGTCGGTGAGATGTAACACAATCAGAAGCTTGGGAAACATCTTCCTATATGTATTTCTGCATAGCTTTGATTCGTTTATCTTTTCTCTAAGAGTGAATTTTCACTCATGTAAGTGTTGATCACAGGGATATGGAAAAATGTCAAGAAGACACTTCTGCTACGAGGGCTTATCCATCATTTAGGAGCTCTGGGGACATCGTTGGGTATATGTTGGGCTGCAAGGACAGCAGTTCTAACCCACCAGCGGTGCTGAGGAAAGAGATGAGGCTCTCTGCTCCCATAAAGATTTACAGACTCAGAAATCCCCAGGGGTAGCTCTACTCTGTCCTATGGGTTGCTGTTATTCAAATTGACTCAATGGCAGTGAGTTTAATTTTGGTTTGATCCATAATTTAATTACTGCATTTTTCTAACAACCAGCATTTCCAAACTTTAATTTTATTTTCTGGGCTAACTGTTGATGCTTGATCTTAGTTACCTCGTGCTGCTATAGATAAATTATAAGTAGATGTCTTTAACAAATGCGAATTTGTTCTCTAACAGCATAAGAGGCTAGAAGTCCAGATTCAAGACACCGTTTCTACGGGAATGCTTTCTCTGTCCGACTTGGGGGAAGGTCCTTGTCTCCTTCCAACATCTGTGGTCTTGGCATCTCTTGGACATCTCGATGTGTGTTGGCATCAATCTTCCCTTGGGCCTAGAAGGTTCCCTGCACAGGGACCCTGGGCCCAACAGATGCACTCTGCTCTTGACTCTTCTTTCTCGGTGCTTCTGAGGTCCCTCTATCTCTGCTCACTTGCTTAATCCCTTTTACATATAACTCAAAGAAGATTGCATCCCGCCTCATTAACATCATGAAAGTGGAGATTTACAATCGCAATGTAATTACATCAGATGTCAAAATGGATGATGATCCTGAGAATCATGGCCCAGCCAAGTTGACATGTATTTGGCAAGGAGACCATTCAATCCGTAACACTCCTACAAAGCAGTTCTAAAGCAGCATGGAAGTCAGGCTGATCCTCAATAATGTTGAAGTGCTTACCAAAATTAGGGTGGGCAACAGCTAGCTGTTCAGTAGCTACAATGTTGGGATTGTAGTCTTCAATTTCCTCAGTCGGGGGCCCTCATCTAGTTTAAAAGACCAAACGCCCTGCTGACTTACATCAGCCTCCTGGTGGTTTCCGAGACTGAAGCTGTTGACAGTAGAAAACCCAGTCTTTCTCCGACGATGCTATGGGTTGTTTTGAACTGCCGACCATGTGGATCACAGCCCAAGGGGTGACTATTCCACCACCAGGGGTCCTGGTCATTTTGGTTAGTGAACTTATATTTTTTATCTCCATTATTTCAGAGGGAAGCAATACTGCATCGAAAAGGTCCAATGCTAATGTGTCATCTTTGATAGCAGACCCAGAGGAAGTTGAACATCCTCACTATTTCCAAACCACTTTGACATCATGTACAAGTTCAGAATGATACTGCACATCCATATGGTAATACTCATTGTTTGCCCTGAGACCAATGTACAAGCCTGTCGGGTAAAGTAGCTTCCGGGAGAGGCTGATTCCCAAGAACCTCACTAGAGACTGCGATAACTAGAACGTGCAGGACTCGGTTTGAAATAAGAGCCAGCACTAAAACGAAATCAGGCTAAGGCAGAGGGGTTTCTTTAAGGTCCTTTGCAGGAATCAGAGGTTGTTCTGTGAAACCTAAGCAGTCAGGAATGGAGCAATTTTCCTTGGAAGGCCCAGGAGGTAGTGTGGCTGGGTGTATGCAAACCCTGGTATGCAGCCTAATGTTGGAAACAGCCAGGAGGAGGCCCTTGTAAGAAGAGGTGAATCAGTTGATAGAAAGATGCTGGATCAAAGAAGAATACAAGGGTAAACCAAAAGTATGAACTCTAGGGTTCTGGTTTACACACGCGTGGCTTATTCCCAACAAAATGTGTTGAAGCATGTCTCTGTGATCAGTGACTGCTATAGACATGTTCTGTTGAGAAGACACTTCTTTTCTTTTTTGTTTCTTTTGGAAAAGCTATTATTTTTTGTTTGTTTGTTTTCTTTAAAAAAACATTTTATTGGGAGCTCTATCAGCTCATAACAATACAGCATCCATTGTGTCAAGTACATTTATACATATGTTGCCATCATCCTTTTAAAAGCATTTTCTTTTTACTTGAGCCCTTGGTATCAGCTAGTCATTTTTTTCCTCCACTCCCCACCCTCCCATCCTCATGAACCTTTGATAAATTATAAATTATTATTATTTTCATATTTTACACTGTCTGCTGTCTCACTTCCCCCATGTTTCTGTTGTTCGTCACCCCTGGGCGAGGGGGGTTTTATGTCGATCACTGCGATCAGCTCTCCCTTTCTCCCTCCCCTTCCCCCTACACTCATGTCATTGCTACTCTCATTCTTGGTCCTGAGGGGTATCTGACCTGGATTCTGTGTGTCGAGAGCTCTTATCTGTACCCGTGTACATGCTTTGGTCTAGCAAGATTTGTAAGATAGAAATGGGGTCATGGTAGTGGGTGGGGGGGCGTATTAAAGAACTAGAGGAATGTTGTATGTTTCGCCAGTGCTATACTGGACCCTGGCTGGCTCGGCCCTTCCCTGTGACCCTTCTGTGAGGGGATGTCCAAGGAAAACACTTCTTTTCATCTCATTAAGGTACCTTCAGAAGCATCCTCTTGTTACAGGCACTTCCTACAGGACTTGTTAGGTATAGAGCTCAGTAGATTATGGCCAGTTTTTTAAGACCCCAAATGAGTACTCTTGAGAGACTTTCTCAAAGGATACAAGATGGTCATGGGAGATTATTATGAAACGCTTTTAAGAAAATTGACAACTGCTTTGGTGTGAAAAAGATTAAGAAATTGGGCCTGAAGAATGTTTCCATCATGACAAAGCAGCTCCTGAAGGTAGCAACGGCTATCCTGTCAGAATTTTGGGGGGGAAATCTTCCCCAGCCTGCATTATGAGGAGGCTCTGAAAAGTTCATGGAAAAATAGAATTAAACTATGAAAGAATTTGCCCATGAACTGTTTGACACTCCCTCATAGAGCTTTCATCTGACCTCTTCAGACTGTTTTTAATTGCCAAACTCAAATAACATTTTAAAAGATCATAAACTGGATCCCTCTAGGTTGACAAAACTGTTGTTTTGACGCAGAATGATTGTGGGGGTGGGGGGAGGATTACATAGACGTAAACATGACCTTCAGAAGTATAAAAACTTAGAGGCAATGTCAAAAATAATAGCTTAACATTTTTGATGTTTTTGTTTAATAAAGGTTTCAATGATTTTTGTAGAACACTTTTTTATTCATCCATATATACCATGGGGTTTCTAAGAAGTTCATGGCAAATGAAACCAAAAGATAATGGATTTTTTTCGTAAACATTTGGAAGCCCTCTCACCTGAGTATCGGAAATACTGCATGCGGAATGTACACATCTAGAAGATCCCCCAACACTGTCTCTGCAGAGTTTTCCATCTACTTGGAATGGCAACAGCAGCTTTGAGAGAGGGCAGCTCTCCCTCTGCTGCAGGGTGCAGTGGCAGAACATAATAGTCTACCGATCTCTAAACTCCAAGTTCATGGGTCAGCGTGCCTGTAGCATTCCCAGAAACTTCTTGAACTTGCAAAGTTCTATACCCTAATTAGGGAAACCCAGTGCAGATGTTTCTGGCAGGCCTCTTTAAATTTAGTTACAGCCTATTCCCTTTCTGGAGTTACTTGAAAGGGATCTGACTCAGAGGCGGTGGTACTTACACAATCTGTCAACTCACGAAGGGGTGGAGTCTAGAGCCTGTCAATCAGGTCACAGCAATGAGGCCTCTGTGTGGGCATGGCCTTCTCCTGAGGATTCTGGGAACTCTTATCTTCCTCCCTGGAGGTGGGACACACACTCTCCCTGCTAGACATTCCTATTGACAAGCCACATGGAGCTACACCGATGGAGCCAGAGCCCTAGAGCTGTAGGAGCCACATGGAGACCCATGACAGCGCTGAGATGCTTCCACTCCCACTGGATCCACAAGACTTTCCACCCACAGGCCTGTGATCTTCCTGCATTCCATGTCACTGCATGTGTCACGTGAATCTGAAGAGGAATTTATAGACTGGTATTAGACATATTGGCTAATATCAAGCTTATGGACTTGATCTGGACTGGGCTGAGATGTTTTCTTCATATACAATTATTCTTTATATAAAGCTCTTTCTTATACACATCTGAGCGTCTCTGGATTTGTTTCTCTAGTCAATCCAGACTAACACAGAGACCTTTCAATGTTTATATAAGCATTAAGTTAGTAAAGAAAATTTAGCAGTCCAGGCTTTACAATAGCCACATATTCCTAAAACTCCACATAATTGTTTGTTGGTTTTAGAAATGGGAAAGAAAATAACAATTTCCTTTCATTCGGGATCAATAGAAACACCTTCACAAAGATTATATGCCCTAGGTATTTAACAGAAGATTGAGTCTATTGCAATTTTTCTTTAGAAGTTTTATAATCAAACCCACCCCCTTAAAATTCACTGCTATTGTGGGATTCTGAGACTGTGAATTTCTGTGGGAATCTGAAGCCTCAACTTCACCCCAGAGCATGGCTGGTGGTTTTGAATTCCTGACCTTGTGGTTAGCAGCCCAACTCACAGCCCATTACAGCACCAGGGCTCCTTCAGCTTTATGACAACTGGCTACCAAATGCCACATAAAATTATGCTATCTTCAATCGAACCCTGTTGTGAGACGTAGCACACTAACACATCATTGATATATTGAAATAGTTCAGACTCGTTTTTTAAATTGCAAAGACTAACTCAGCATGGTAAGTTTGAGAAACATAGTGGAAGAGTTGGTAAATCATTGAGGCATGACTGTCCAGGTAAATAGTTGATTATCCCACATAAAACTATAAATCTTTTTTCATTTTATCGGGGACTCTGACAGCTCTTATAACAATCTATACATCAATTGCATTAAGAACATTTGTACATATGTTGCCATCATCATTTCCAAACATTTTCTTCCTACTTGAGCCCTTGGCATCACCTCCTCTTTTTACCCCCTCCCTCCTCCAGCCTCCTGAAGCCTTCATAATTTAAAAATTATTTTTATTTTCATATATTACAACTTCCACTCTCTCCCTTTCACCCATGTTTCTGTTGTTCATCTCCCTGGGGTGGGGGTGGGGGGGTTGCACATCAATCATTGTGATCAGTTCCCCCTTTCTCCCCACACCTTCCCCTGCCTTCATGGTATCACTACTCTCATTATTGGGCCTGAGGGGGTTATCACTCCTGGATTCTGTGTGTTGAGAGCTCTTATCTGTACCAGTGTGCATTCTCTGGTCTAGTCAGATTTGCAAGATAGAACTGGGGCACTGTAAATCTTAATGGGAGTAGAAGGCCTTGTCTTTCTCCAGTGGAGTTGCTACTGGTTTTGAACCGCTGACCTTGTGGTTAGCAGTTCAATACATAACCCAGTATGCCACCAAGGCTTCTAGCTTCCCAAATAAAGGCAGACAGCTGTTGGCGTTTTACGTGGACAGGATACTGACAAAAGTATTACATAGGTGAGAAGCAAAATGCATACTGTCTGGAGGTACATTTATGAATAACAAATAAGGATTTGGGACTACTGGAAATCAATAACAATCCAATTGGTAGCCCATCGGTAGATATAGTGGCCCATTAAGTAGCCCAGCAAATGAAAGAAAGTCAGAGGGAAATGAAGGAAAGAGTGGAGATTTATCTTTGCAAGTGACTAACTCTTGAAAACAGTGAATAGCCCCCCCTTTAGACAATTTTAAATCTAGTTCTTCATGGTGAGTGGGGAGTTTGGATGATTTAACAAATGAAATAATATTCCCCTTCTTTCTGAAGATTGTAAATGGCAGACCCATTTATACAAAAGATCAAGGCCTAACAAGCTAACAAAAGTATCAGGGCTAAATAAGAAAGAATGTCAATCTTCAGTACCAAAACCCACTGACATCAAGTCCATGCTGGCCCACAGCCACCCGTAAGTCAGGGTAGAGCTGCCTCTGTGGGTTCCTGAGACTGTCACTCTTTACAGGAGTAGAAAACCATGTCTTTCTCCTGTAGGGAGGCTGGTGATTTTTGAACTGCTGACCTTGCAGTTAGCAGCCCAATGCATAACCATTATTTGCGTAGTGCTTGTGTGGGATTTGTACATGGATCAAGAGGCAACTGTGTAAACAGAACAAGGGAATACTGCATTGTTTAAAAACAGGAAAGGTGTGCATCAGAGTCGTTTCCTCATATCATATTTGTTCAGTCTGTATGCTGAGCAAATAACCATAGAAGCTGGATTATATGAAGAAGCATGTAGCATCAGGATGGGAGGAAGGCTTATTAACAATCTGAGATATGCAGATGACACAACCTGGATTGCTGACAGTGAAGAGGACCTGAAGCACTTGCTGATGAAATCAAGTATTGAAGCCTTCAGTGTGGATACAACTCAATAGAAGAGAAACCAAAATCCTCACAACTGGACCAATGGGTAACACCTTGATCAACGGAGAAAAGGTTGAAGTTGTCAAGGATTTTGTCTTGCTTGGATCCACAATAGTGCTCATGGAAGCAGCAGTCCTGAAATCAAAAGACGTGTTGCATTAGGTAAAACTGCTGCAGGAGAACTGGTTAGAATATTGAAAAGCAAGAATGTAACTTTGAGGACTAAGGTGACTGTGACCCAAGCCGTGTTTTTTTCAACTGCCTCATATGCATGTGGAAGTTGGACGTTGACTAAGGAAGATCAAAGCAGAATCGATGCATTTGAATTGTGGTGCTGGAGACGAATATTGAAAGTACCACTGACTGCTGAAAGGACAGACTGATCTGTCTTGGAAGTACAGCCAGAATGTTCCTTAGGGGCGAGGATGGTGAAACTTAGTTATATACTGCTATGATAGAAAGGCCACAAGTGGATGACTTGAATTAAGCAGAAATTTGTTCTTTGGGAGTTTAGGAATCTAGAAGTCCAACATCAGGGTGCCAGCTCCAGAGGTAGACTGTCCTCGGTTGGCTTTGAGGTAAGGTCATTGGCTAAGCATTCCTTTGGAATTTCTGTGTGTCTCAACATCAATCTGCCCCTAGGTCTGGAAGGTTTCCAACTCCAGGACTCCAGGACCAATGGATGAGCTCCACTCTCAGCTCTTCTTTCTTAGGGATAGGCAGGACCCATTTTCTTCTTCTTCTTTATTATTATTATTTTATTGGGGGCTTGTACAACTCTTACCACAATCCATACATACATCCGTTGTGTCAAGCACATCTGTACATTTGTTGCCACCATCACTGTCAAAACATTTGCTTTGTACTTGACTCCTTGGTATCAGCTCCTCATTTTCTCCCTCCCTCCCCTGCCCTCTCTGCCTCACGAACCCTTGATAATTTATTACTTTTTTTCACATCTTACACTGTCCGATGTCTCCCTTCATCCACTTTTCTGCTGTCTGTCCCCCAGGGAGGGGGCTATATGTAAATCATTGTGATCGGTTCTCCCTTTCTCCCCCACCTTCCCCTCCTGGTATCGCTCCTCTCATTATTGGACCCATCTTCTACGCTTGCTTTAATCTTCTTTCATCTCTCTATCTCAAACTCACTGCCATTGACTCGATTCTGACTCATAGTGAGTCTATAGGACCTCGTAGGACAAAGTAGACACTGGTGGTTTTCCGAGACTCCAAATCTTTACAGGCGTAGAAAGTCTCGTCTTTCTCTTCCAGTGTGGCTGGTGGTTTCAAACTGCTGACCTTGCAGTTAGCGGCCCAGCTCATACCCACTACACCACCACGCAGGCCACACCCCAGGGAAACTCTTCGTACTTCAGACCAGTGCTCTGACCTGAGTGAGAGTGTTATAGCCCACTCTAGTCCCTTTGCAGATGATTGTCTCATCAAATCAAATCACACAGCAGGGAGCGGATTACACTATTAAATAACTGCCAAGCTACGGAGAACCGTGACCCAACCATATCGACATAACATTATTATTACAAAAACAGAACAGTATTGGCACAGATGAGGAGAAGCCTCGTGCATTGCTGGTGGAGGTGTGAAATGGTGCAGCAACTGTAGAAAGCAGTTTGGTGGTTCTCGGGATGATAAACATAGAATTACCTACCTACAATTATATACCCAAAAGATTAAAAAACAAAAGAAAACTCAAGTCACTGCCATCGAGTCCATTCCAATGCACAGCCACCCCAAGACAGAGTAGAACTGCCTCTTGTGAATCTTTATGGGAATCAACAATCTCGTCTTTCTTCCATGGAGTAGCTGCGGCATTGAAACCGCTGTCCTTGTCGTTAGCAGCTCTGTGCACAGTCCGCCTCCAACAGGGGTTCTGTAAAGGTTTGAAAACAGGACACAAAGAGATACTTACATGAAAATGTTCACAGCATCATTACTCACAGAAGCCAAAAGGTGGAAACAACCCAAGTGTCCCTCAACAGAGGAATGGCTAAGCAACGTGTGCTACACATGTACGATGGAGTAAAACTCGGTCATAGAGAGAGATGAAGTTCTGAGGCACGCTGTAACCCGGATGAGCTTTGAAAACATTAGACTGAAGGGAACAAGCCAGACACAAGCGACAAATATTGTATGATCCCAATTATAGGAGAGATCTACTATAGGAAATACACTGAGGTAATATTTTATTGATGATTACTAGTGGGAGGAGGGAGTAGTAGTTATAGTGAAAGCAAAGTGAGCCGGGCGCAAAAGGACACATGCAACATGAGTCCACTGAGGTCAGCTTAAAAGGGGCCATAGGGGAAAAGCTACTATATACATACATCCCTGGGGTGAGGTCCGGTATTGTGGCAGGGGCCAAACCCAATCCAGGGATACATACGGCAGCCAACTAAATAGGAGGGAGAAAGAAAGAGGGAAAAAAAAAGACCAGGGCACTAATCCACCCAAGGGGAGGGTATTGTTTATATCTCCACAGGAGAGGGAGAGAGAGACCAGACTTCAACCCGGTGCACCAAGACGTGAATACAACATACTGGCATGTACCAGGGAACCAATAGAGAGGTCTGCGGGGCTGACCCCAATCCCAACTGTGTGGACCCTGCTCCCCACTCCCCCCAACAGAATGCATTTCAGAGGACAGCACTGAAGCTACAGCTTGGGGAGAGGGGCACGTCTGATTAGCGCACAAAGAGGGATGGAGAGTGAGGGGAACACATCCCGGCCCACTAAGCCCCGAGGACAATATTCCTGCTCAGAGCAGACAATGCACCGAGAAGACCATAAGCCTGGCCCCACCACGAGACATGGTGTCCCTCACTGACCCATAGTGCTATGGGGGACAACACTGGAGACACAGTGCGGGAACTGTGCCCAATCTGACTCCATCACACTGGGGCAAAACACCAAGGGCGTACAACAGAGCAGCAAGGGGAGCAAAGTGATAAAATCCCTGGCTAATACCAAAAATAGACTTTGGAGACAGAGAGTGGCACCCCATCAGACTTGACTGGAAAACACTTGTAGAGGCCAACAGACAGACCTGGAACTAGTTACAGGCTTTTCGTTTTCTGTCATTGGCTTTCTTTTTGTTGTTATTGTTTTGTTGGTTTTGTCTCCCTGTGTTCTTTTGTTTGGCTTTGCCTGGTTTTTGTGCTTCTTAATGTCTCTGCATGTCTATCTATATAAGATAGGTGGGATAAACAATTCAGAGACAAAACAACAGAACCAATGGTTCTGGGGGGATTCAGGAGAAGGGGAGGTGAGAGAAAGAAAGGGGAAGGGGAGCAACCAACCCAGGGACAAGGGAACAAGAGTGAACTAAAATCAGTGGAGAGAAGGCGTAGGATGCCTACTGGGGCTTAATCAAGAGCAATGTAGCAGCGAGGAATTACTAACCCTGAATGAAGGCCGAACATGCTGGTGGGCCAAGAGGAAAGTAAACGGACATAGAGGAAAGAACCAGGAGGCAAAGGACATCTATAGAGGTCTAAATACAGACTGGAACATCTGTAAATATATTTATAAATGACAATAGGGAAATGGGGATATGTACTTATATCTATATGTTAAGAATTAAGGTAGCAGATGGACATTGGGCCTTGACTCAATTACCCCCTCAACACAAAAACACTTTGTTCTAACAATTCGTCATTCTGTGATGCTCACCTTCCCGACTCGATCTCCGAAGACGAAATGGGTGCATAAGCAATTGTGGTGAAGAAAGCTGATGGTGCCCAGCTATCAAAAGATATAGCATCTGGAGTTTTAAAGGCTTGAAGATAAACAAGCGGCCATCTAGCCGAGAAGCAACAAAGCCCACATAGAAGAAGCACACCAGCCTGTGTGATCACAAGGTGTCAATGGGATCAGGTATCAGGCATCTAAGACCCAGAACAAAATCATACCAATGTGAATGAGAGGGGAACGGACAAGGAGTGGGGACCCAAAGCCCATCTGTGGACAATTGAATATTCCCTCACAGAAGGATCACAAGGAAGACATGAGCCAGTCAGGGTGCAGCATAGCACCAACAAAACACACAATTTTCCTCTAGTTCTTGAATGCTGCCTCCCCCACCCACCCACCATCAAGACCTCAATTCTACCTTACAAATCAGAACATGCACACTGCTAACGATAAGAGCCAGGGAATCCAGCATAGATAAACCCCTCAGGGCCAACAATGAGTGTAGAGATACCAGGAGGATAAGGGGAAGATGGGTGGGGGGGGCGCGAAAGGGTGAATCAATGGATCACAGGATCAACATATAACCCCCTCCCAGGGGGACAGACAACAGAAAAGTGGGTGAAGGGTGATATAAGATATGAAAATAATAATCTACAACTTATCAAGGGTTCATGAGGGAGGGAGGTGCAAAATAAGGAGCTGATATCAAGGGCTAAAGTAGAAAGAGAATGCTTTGAAAATGATGAGGGCAACTTAAGTACAAGTGTGCTTGACACAATGAATGAATGTATGGTTTGTGATAAGAGATGTAAGAGTCCCCAATTAAAGGATTTAATAAAAACATTTAAAAGAAGTTATAGTGAAAGAAGACCTGAGTTTCTGTGGGGGGTGATGTAAACGTTTTGGAGCTGGATATCGTTGAGAGTGGTACAACATGATGAATATAATTAATGTTCAAAATTGTAGACTTAATCAGGGCTAAAAGGGTGAACCCCTTATTATGTATATTTTATTATAATAAAACATTTTTAAGTGACAGGGGTGGGGGAGCATGTTTAAAAAGAATTGCTAATGTTTCAAGTCTGAAGCCTTCGCGAAGCAAAGAAATGATGCAGCCAGTGACAGAAATAGGGAAACTGAGCAAAGGGCCGTTCTTCTGGCTGGGTGTTAAGTTCAGTCCAAGATGTAACGAGAAGGAAGCTGTGGTGGGTCATCCGAGCTAGGTGTTTTTCTGGAAGTTGGACATGGTATTTTAGAAATAAATAAAACGAAGACCAGGAGAGAGATTGGAAGCTGAGCACAATTCCCTAAAGTGAAGAGTTTATAGAATTATCAGCTCAGGGATCAAGAACCAAGCCTTAGGAAATACTCTGTGAAAATGGATCAGAGGGAAACTACAGGAGAATATTTAGGCAGGTGGCTTCAAGAGAACAGTGTCACAGAATTCAGTCGAGAAATTAATTTCTTTCTTTTTTTAAATCATTTTATTAGGGACTCATACACCTCCCATCACAATCCACTCATGCATCAATTGTGTAAAGCACATTTGTACATTTGTTGCCCTCATCATTCTCAAAGCATTTGCTCTCCACCCAAGCCCCTGGCATCAGGTCCTCATTTCCCTTCCCTCCCCACCCCCTCCCTCACGAACCCCTGATAATTTATAAATTATTATTTGTCATATATTGCTCTGTCCCATGTCTCCCTCTCCCCACTTTTCTGTTGTATGTCCCCCAGGGAGGAGGTCACATGTAGATCCTTGAAATAGGTTCCCCCTTTCCAACTCACCCTCCCTCTGCCCTCCCAGTATCGCCACTCACACCACTGGTCCTGAGGGAATCATCCGCCCTAGATTCCCTCTGTTTCCAGTTCCCATCTGTATCAGTGTACCTCCTCTGATCTAGTCAGGCATGCAAGGTAAGATTCAGATCACGGCAGTGGGAGAGGGGGAACCAGAGGAAAGATGTATTTTTTATCGTTGCTACGTCGCTCCCTGACTGTCTCGTCTCCTCCCCAAGACCCTTCTGTAAGGCGATGTACAGTGGCCTAAAAATGGGCTTTGGGTCTCCACTCTGCACTCCCCTGCTCATTCCCTATGGTAAGAGTTTTGTTCTGATGATGCCTGATACCTGATCCCCTGATACCTTGTGATCGCACAGGCTGGTGTGCTTCTTCCAGGTGGGCTTTATTGCTTCTGAGCTAGATGGCCGCTTGTTTACCTTCAAGCCTTTAAGACCCCAGATGCTATATCTTTTGATAGCCGGGCACCATCAGCTTTCTTCACCACATTTGCTTATGCACCCATTTGTCTTCAGCGATCTTATCAGGAGGTGAGCACAAAATGATACAATATTTTTGTTCTTTGATGCCTGGTAACTGATCCCTTCAGCACCTCGTGGTCACACAGACTGGTGTGCTTCTTCCATGTGGGCTTTATTGCTTCTGAGCTAGATGGCCGCTTGTTTACCTTCAAGTCTTTAAGACTCCAGACGCTATCTCTTTTGATAGCCTGGCATCATCAGCTTTCTTTACCACATTTAGTTGTTCACCCACTTTGTCTTCTGTGATTGCGTTGTGAAGGTGAGCATCATAGAATGCCAATTCAATAGAAGAAAGTATTCTTGCATTGAGGGAGTACTTGAGTGGAGGCCCAATGCCCCTCTGCTACCTTAATACTAACCTTCGAAATATATGCACATAGATCTATTTTCCCATCCTCATGTATAAATATATTTGCATATGTACATATCTTTATCTAGACTTCTATACATGCCCTCTGCCTCCTAGCTCTTTTCTCTATTTCCTTTGACTTCCCTCCTGTCCCACTATCATGCTCAGTCCTCATCAGGGTTTCAGCAATTCCTCTTAGTTACATTACCCTTGATTATGTCCAACCAGGCCTCCCACACCCTTCTCACCACTGATTTGGATCGCTTGTTGTTCCCTTGTCCCTGGGTTTATTAACACCACTACCTTTCACCCCACCTCCCCATCTCCCATGTCCCCACGGAACTATTAGTCCCGTTGTTTTCTCCTCTGATTGTTCATTGAGTCTATCTTATTTAGACAGACCTGCGGAGATAATAACATGCACAGAAACAAGACAGAGCACAACCAAGCAACAATATACAACTAAATAATAACAAGCCAATGACAAAAACAAAACAAAACACAACAAGAAAGAAAAGCTTGTAGTTAGTTCAAGGATTGTTTGTTGGCCTTTAGGAGTGTTTTCCAGTCCTGTCTGTTGGGGCACCATGCCCTGGCCCCAAAATCTACCTTCAGCTTTCCCTGGGGGCCTCGCCGCTCCATTCCCTTGCTGTTCTGTTGCACCCCTTAATGTTTTGCCTCAGTGTGGCGAATCTGATCAGATGCAATTCCCTCACTGTGTCTCCGGTGTTGTCCCCTGTAGGGCTATGGGTCAGTGAGGGACATCGTGTCTCATAATGGAGCCAGCCATGTGGTCCTCTCTGTCGGCTGGCTGTTCTAATTGGAAACATCGACCTCCTGGCCTGGTGGGCCATGATGTGCTCCACTCTCTCCTCCTTCCCCTTCATCTGCTCCCATGTGCTCCAATCAGATATGTTCCTCTTCCAGAGCTGTAGATTCAGTGCCGTCCTTTGATATAAATTCTTCTGAGGGGAGGGGCAGATGTTCCCTTAGTAGTTCCGGTTGGGGCCGGCCCCCCAAAAAATAAATTTCAAAACAATGTCAACTGGGTTAATGCACAGAGGAATTGAGAAATGGCCATTGGGAAAAGAGAGGAGACATCCTGGAAGACACCTGCCCTCTCCTGCCTAGGGTACAGAGAGTCTAAGCGAAATCAGTGGTGAACGTTCTAGGCTGGCCGGATGTTCCACGATAGCGTCTCTACCAACTGATCTGGGCAAAATTGTACACTGTGGGCCTCCTGAGCCATTTTCCCACTGTCCTACTGCCTCTGCTTCTATTCCTGGAAAACACGTAGACTATGGAGCTCATGTTGCCTGCCCTATCTACAGCATGTCCCTTCATCAACTGCCTAAAGGACAAGCAGGTCAGAAAGATTTGTGGTGGGTGGGTGGGTGCCATCCGGTGGGTTCTGAGTCACAGTGACCCTGTGTATAACGGAAGGAAGCGCTGACTGGTCCCGCACCAGTCTCAACACCATTGCAATGTCTGATCCCATCGTGGCAGCCACGGTGTCCATGCATCTTGTTGAGGGTCTTCCCTTATTGTGCTGACCTTGCCAAGCGTGATGTTCTTCCCCCAGGACTGGTCTTTCCTGATAAAATGTCTAAAGTATTCGAAACAAAGTCTCACCATCCTCACTTCTAAGAAGTGCTCTGGCTTCCAACATTGTGTTCATTCCTCTGGCGGTCCACAGCGTATGTAGTATTTTTCACCAATATTGTAATTCAAAGGCACCCATTCTTCTCAAGTCTCCCTATTCACCACCCCACTTCATATGCATAGGAGGCAAATGAAAATGCCTTCGCCTGAGTCAGGGACTAGCAATCGAACAAAATAAAGAGTGCACGTCTTTAAACGGACATCTCTGCTCCTTAACACTTTACAGCAGCGGTTCTCCACCTTCCTCACGCCACGGCCCTTTCAGACAGTTCCTCATGTAGTGGTGACCCCCCCAACCATAGCATGATTTCCGTTGCCACTTCATCACTGTCATTTTGCTACTGTTATGAATCGGGTGACTCCTGTGAAAGGGTCTCGCCCCACAGGTTGAGAACTGCTGCTTTAAAGGGATATTTGGCAGCAGATTTGCATATCATTTGACTTCCTGACCACTGGCTGCATCCAGGGGCATTGATAGTGGAATCAAGCAAAATGACATCTTCACCAAGTACAATCTTTTCTCCCTTCATCATGATGTTGCTTATTGGCCCAGTTATGAGGAGAAGCAACACACAAGCCACCACAGAACGTCAAACTGACAGACCAGTGGGGGGGTCACAAAGGTTACAGGATGGAAAAGTCTAGTTATTAACAAAATTAGTTTTATGATGACTCATGGTCAACAGTAGCAACAAATGAGGCAAGACCTGCAGTGTGATCCAATCAGCTTCCTAGTTGAAGTGATAGGGCTCTCGTGACTCGCATGGTGACTGTGGGAATGAGGATGAGGAACTGTCTCTTGTTTTCTATCATCGCTGGGGCTGGTTATTATTAAAAGCCGTAACCTTGGGCATGAGGGCATCGTGGTCAAGTTTCCTTGTACTTTTCCTGGTATTGGGTCATATGGGAAATAGAAAATCTTAACTCTTTTTTTAAAAAGCAGATGCGTAGACTGGTTTTTTTTTTTAATAGTTTGAATTTTGTTCTACGCGTCATATTAATAAAGTTCTGGGCTTGCCTACTTATTTGAAGGGGTAGGAAACAGACTTTGCTTGCAGCATGAAGCATGCTTGAGTTTTTATTGATACAAAATTATTAAACTTATGGAATCATTTTTAATCTTCACTCCAGAAAACCCTTAAAGATATAAAAGAATCTTACCTACTTATAGATTTAGTCAGATGAGATCTCGTTGGGGAAAAATATCTCCATGAAAGATATTTTCTGATCCAGAATTATTTTAAAATAAGACTCCGAACTACGGAAGAAGTACGTGCCGTTGTGAAAGTCTTGAAACTTAAGTGTAAGGTTTTTTTAACTAAAAAAAAAAAAAATCGCGTAAAAACTGCATTTCCCAGGAGACCTCGCGGGCAAGCGTCCACACTTGGCTAGTGCTCTTTCCCGCGAGGTGAGATGGGAAATGTAGTACTCCACGTAACTGCACGTGATGGGCTCGGAGGCAGGCGAGAGGGACAGTGCCAAGCCGGACGCGCCCGAGTCCAGGAGTGAGGTGCAGACTAATCTTACCCCCGAATTTGATTGACGCATTGGTATCCAGGCCCCATCTTATGACCGTAATCGTGAAATAAGCTGGCCCGCGTTCAGGCGCCCCCGTGGGTGGTGAGCCCCCGGGTGCCTGGCCCGGTTTCCCGGCAGCCAAGTCCGGGAGGGGCCCACGGTGCCAACAGCCGGGGGCTCGGAGTGAGCCCTGCGCTCCACCCAGGCTGCGGCCGCGCGGGGAGGAAGCGCGTACCGGGTTTTTGCAAAGTTTCCTTTTTTGCTTTCTGGTGAGAGCCGCCCCAGCCGGCGGTGGGCGGGCATGCCGAACTTGAACTTGTAGAGTAGGGGCTGGAGTCAGAGGGGGGAACTCGGGCGACACCCCCACTTCGCCTCCGGGACCCGCAGCCCCGCCAGCCCGCCATGAGCCACCGCGACCACCTGTTCAAGGTGCTGGTGGTGGGGGACGCCGCCGTGGGCAAGACGTCGCTGGTCCAGAGGTACTCCCAGGACAGCTTCAGCAAACACTACAAGTCCACGGTGGGAGGTGAGCCCGCGGGGCCCCCACACCAGGCCCAGTGGGGTGGCGGGAAGGGAGGTTTGCTGCCCCCAGGTCCTTCCTGGGTCCGGAAGCCCGCATCCGCGCCCCGGGTCCTGGGAGGAGTCCTTGCTTGGTGTATTTTTGCCTGCTGTCCCTGCGTTTCCCCAATGAGGACAGGGTGTCCCGCGAGGACAGAGGGACAGAGCGTGAAGGTGTGAAGATAAGAAACGGGGGGTTGGGTGGGGAGTATGAGCCCTTTCTGCTTTTTTTGTGGGCGCTCTGTGGCAAGTCTCCTACAGGCTCTGAAGCTGTCACAGAGGCAGAGGCAGTGAGACCCTCTGAATGGTCTGGTTGGGTGCCCCCTGCACTGTGCTCTGGGGAGGAAGAAAGCCTGGCCTTGACGGGCAGGCTCTACCACACTGAAGGACGTTACCTGTTATGGGGATGCCTGGCTGGGGTGGGGGCGGCAAAAGTCCCTGCAGAGCCTTCCTTGGCTGCAGAATCAGATGCTTCTCAGAGCTAATGAGAGAGAGGGGGAGGGGGAGGGGTAGCGGGGTGTGTGTGTGTGTGTGTGTGTGTGTGTCTTCTACTGATTCCTTAAAGCTAACCTGGGTGTGTGTGTGTGTCTTCTACTGATTCCTTAAAGCTAACCTGGGTGTGTGTGTGTGTCTTCTACTGATTCCTTAAAGCTAACCTGGGTGTGTGTGTGTGTCTTCTACTGATTCCTTAAAGCTAACCTGGGGTGGGGTGTGTGTGTGTGTGTGTGTGTGTGTGTGTGTGTGTGTGTGTGTGTGTGTGTGTGTGTGTGTGTGTCTTCTACTGATTCCTTAAAGCTAACCTGGGTGTGTGTGTGTGTCTTCTACTGATTCCTTAAAGCTAACCTGGGGGTGGGGGGGTGGGGTGTGTGTGTGTGTGTGTGTGTGTGTGTGTCTTCTACTGATTCCTTAAAGCTAACCTGTGTGTGTGTGTGTGTGTGTGTGTCTTCTACTGATTCCTTAAAGCTAACCTGGGTGTGTGTGTGTGTGTGTGTCTTCTACTGATTCCTTAAAGCTAACCTGGGTGTGTGTGTGTGTGTGTGTGTGTGTGTGTGTGTATCTTCTACTGATTCCTTAAAGCTAACCTGGGGGGAGGCTTCAAAAATTCAAGGAAATGGAATTAAAATACAACGGGGAGGGGGGAAGACAAAGGGATTTTCCCACAAGTTTTTGGCATGGAATTTTACCTCGATCTTTTTGAAGCCCCCTGCATAGACGAATTCTCAGATGTAGGCTCCTACTCCTTTCCCTCCACGTGAGGGAGACCCCACGTTTTAATTAAAGTCTTTCCCAAATGGGACCTGTGGACTCCACAGGACTGTTTTTCGGAGGTGGAGATGCCTTTCTGTTCATTAGAACGTGTTTATCTGGGAAGAACTGTAAAGGGGCAAAGTCATTAGAACCTTTATTAATCTTCTTAAAAGAAACTGTTAAAAGGAAAAACATTTACAGCCCATTGCTACGGGCTTGATTCAGACTGGTAGTGACCGTATCCTCCCGCCAGAAGCCTCACTGGCCCCCAAACCTCACTATCATCGGTCAATTCTGACTCATAGTGACCTGATCCTCCCCCGAAACCCTCACTGCCTCCATAAATCAGCACCCACCCCCCAAAAATTTTTAAACCTCACTGCCATCAGTCAATGCTGACTCATACTGACCCAGGAGACAGAGTAGAACTGCCCCACAGGGTTCCAAGGCTGTAAATCTTTACAGGAACAGAAAGCCCCATCTTGTTCCTGTACTGGTGGTTCCAAGTGGCTGACTTTGCAGTTGGCAGCCACCTCGTCACCAGTGTGCCACCAGGGCTGCCTTCCCGGGCCCTATACGGCAGAGCTAAACTGCCCCATGGGGTTTCCAGGGCTGTGAGCATTAGGGAGCACCTCACCTGGGCTTTTCTCCCTGAGCAGCTGCTGGGCTCGACTCTGGACCATTTGGGTGAACGCTTAACCACCGCACCACTAGGGCTCCCTGCAAAAACTTATACTAACCTGGATTTAAATTTTTTAAAATAGGTGCTAGTGTTCTTATAGAATTTTTTTAAAGTATTAAGCATGTACAGTGCAGTTAAAGTCTCTTTCCATCACAGGAATGTCAGCGGAGTTAAGAATTTAAAACTGCCTTTAAGTTGATGCCGACTCTTAGTGAGCCTCTGAGACAGGATAGAATTGCCCTCATTGGGTTTCCCGGGCTGTAAATATTGACAGGAGCCCCAGGCCTCATCTCGCTCCTCAGAGCAGCCAGGCAGGTTCGAAATGCTGACCTTGTCCTAAGCAGCCCAGGTGGTTACCCACCATGCCACCAGGGCTCCCACCTTGTTTCCGACTCTGCCCTTCCTCCACCCCTACATCATTTGTTTGGAGTCTGTTCCGACTCACAGCAACACGAGGGACAACGAAAGGATGCCCACTCCTCCCAGCCACCCTGTGTTTGAGCCCGTTGCTGCAGCGACTGTGTCCATCGATTTCCTGTAGGCTCTTGCTGACCCTTGACTCTGCCAAGTATGGTGTCCTCTCCAGGGACCGGGCCCTTCTGATGATGTGTCCACAGTACGAGGGCCTCGATTTCCTGAAGTACAGTATCCTTGGGTGGCATAAACGGTGACGCACTGGTTCCCAGGTAAAAGGTGGGCAGTTCTGGCTTACCCAGAGGCACTTGGGAAGGCAGGCCTGGGGATCTGCTTCCGAGACCCCTCAGAGTGGCTCTGTGCTGACAGGTGGAGGCGCCCTGAGTCAGCGTCTGCTCAACCGCAAGGAACAAAACCACGTCATTGATTTGTTTACAACGTCTCAGTAACTCCGTATTAGCAATTGCTCATTTTCATTGAGTGAAGAAGACACGGTTTAACACCCGTGAAAGCGAGCGCGGTGCGATGTGGAAGCTTGTCTGGGAAGGGAAACTCCAATCTGCTCAACCAAAATGAGCAGCAAAATGAACGGTGCAAGGCTGCTGTTGTAATTGGTACCCGTGTCGGCGGGAAAACAACACATTCCAGCGACCGTTTGTGCTCTGCCTGCAAAGTCCTTCAGCGGCACCCAGGTCAGAGGAATGAGGATGTGGGGTCGTTTCATTTGAAGGCCTAAATGGGTTAGACTCTTGGACTCTCTCTCCCTCAACCATCAGAAAACATTTATGGCGGGGAAGGCATGCTTTGCCAATGGGCTGCAACCGGATTCTTTTCTGCGAAAATACAAAGAGGCAGCTGCTTTATCTTAATGCCGTCTGCATTCTTCGATTTCAAACAAAAACAAGACAAAAAAATGTTTTCTCCTTGACTGTGAGCTAGGCGGCGGTTTCTGAGCAAACCACCACCGCTACTTCCAGCAGCCTGTGTGCGTGTGTCTCTCCACGGGCCGTCACTGCGTCTTCCTGAGGGTTTCCTGCCTCTGCGCCTCCTTCTTTCCCACCCTCGGTCCTGGGGTAAATGCTGATTATTCTACCACTCAGGGGTGAGTTTGGTTCCAGACCTGAAGGGTGACTCAGAGGCACTGTCTTAGGGTCCCACCAGTCTCTATCCGACCAGTCAACCTGGTTGCTTTTACGATTTCAAGTTCCATGACTTTCTACCCGCTGCTCCATGTCACATTCGCCTTCACGGCAGATTAGTTAGGAGACAGAATTTTCAGGTAATGCATTCCTCTGAAATTCTCAAACTCAATGTCATTGATATGATTCCGACTCACAGAGACCGTATGGTCACTGGGACTCCATTATGACACCATTCAAAGCCCTTTTATGATCCAGGGCTGAAGGTTCCTAAACCCTACTGTAAACCTACAGTTAGCAGCTGAATACATAACCCACTGTGTCACCCAGAATCCTTATAGGTTCTCCTAAACCAGGGATCCTCAAACTATGGCCCGTGGGCCACATGCGGCCCGCCGAGGACATTTATCAGGCCTGCCGGGTGTTTTTGCCCCATTTGGTTTTTTTCCATCAAAATAAGATGTGCAGTGTGCATAGGAATTTGTTCATAGTTTTTTTAAAAAAAAAAACTATAGTCCAGCCCGCCAAAGGGTCTGAGGGAGAATGAACTGGCCCCCTGTTTAAAAAGTTTGGGGACCCCTGTAACCCATTAATTAAATAAAGAGCACATGCACTAGAAAACTGCTCAGATGGCTCCTTGTCAAGGAAACTTGCAAGACCCCGGAAAAACGATGCGGCTCTGTAGCACTCGGGCTCTCGTAGACTTCACTGTAATCGACCCCTGCTAGCGGTCTTTCCGTGTTTATCATAGATTTCCCCGAGCTCTTCTGTTACAGATGGGGACAAATTATCCTGTTTCCCTCCTTAGCAAAAACTCCTTCCCCTTGGCATGCACCGCCAACCCCACCTCAGGGACGCTCACCACATCCATACAGGCTTACTTTCTGGCACTCCTCTGGGACCCCCGCCCACTCAATCCCATTCCAGCCTGGGATCATTCCTACAGCTTTACAGTTTCTCCCATAATACACTTGGATTAGAAACCGACAGTACAACTGAATGTGGAAGAGGCAAAAGCAACCGCACTGAGCGCGCGTCCGCCATCATCCTTGCCCTGAGAAAACCCCTCCGTTTCCCAGAAACGCATCACCTAACCTGAGACGTGGAGTTGTTTTCATAATGACTCTCGCCTGCCTGTCCCCAGCTTTCCAGACAAGAGGCATCAGATAAATTGGTTTGGCAGCACAGTCAAAGCTGGATCTGCCTTCAGAGAGGAAGTGTGAAGTATCTGTCCCCCACTGAATGCATGAGCGCAGCTTCAGCTCTTTAGAGGGCTTTCAAAAAGTAATTCCTTGAGACAGTTGCCCTGGGAACCCCCTGTCCCCACGTAATTAACTAGTAAATTGGCCCAAACCTGCCTTGCAGACCTCTAAGGAAAAATGACCTATCTGAGACCCAACATCCATCACCAGCTACTTTAAAGTAAAGAGGAGGCTTTAACCCAGGGACTGGTGACCCTTTCCTGCCAAGGTCTATGTAGATAGTTACAGAATCGTCCTCGGGCCACACTGGTCACAGGAGGACTTCACCCCTCATGTGATGGCTGGGAAAGCCTGGACTTTCTACCCAGCACATTTGCACATATGTTGCCGTCATCATTTTCAAAGCCATTTTCTTTCTCCTTGAGCCCCTGATATCAGCTCTTCATCGCCCCTCCCCGCCAGCCCCTGTTTGAGTTCTTTAATGTGATGGCTGGGACTTCTGCTCATTGGTGAGGTGGGTGATATTGATGTCCGCTTGTATGGGTGATTCTTGGACCTTACCTGCCCAAGAGCAGATGCTCCCCACCCCTGACACCAAACTCACTGCCTTCCAGCCAATTCTGGCCTATGGTGGCCACCCTATGACACGTTTCTGAGGCTGTCAGTCTTGACAGCCTTCCTCTGGCTCCCGTAGGAGAATAAAGGGGCCAGGCAAAGAAATGAAGTTGAGTAAGGAACGAAAATCATGAGCCTGTTCCTGTATTGTAAACAGTCACCAATGTCAGTGAGCTACCTGTCCAGAAATGCTTGAGTAGGTGCCTCGACGGCTGTGTACACCTTGACTGAAAGCCCAATGGTTATTCAAAGCACGCCAGGTAAAGATGCGTGCGGTTGGGTGGGAGCTGTGAGTTCGTGGAGCTGTACGCGGGACTCACATCCTCTGGCGGAATTTTTCTGAGAGCGTCTTGTTAACGTGTCCCACACATGCTGTTTTCAGTGGACTTTGCTCTGAAAGTGCTCCAGTGGTCCGACTCGGAGGTGGTGCGGCTGCAGCTTTGGGACATTGCAGGTGAGCTGGGCGGGCTGGGGAGAACCCAGGGAGGAGGGCCCAGTTCCACCAGCGAGCTCGAGGGGAGGAAGCAGGGCCACGAAATCTCACGCTGTTCTCTGCAGCTGGAAGGGTTGAGTGGCTGTGTCCATGAGACGTTGTGCCCTGAACAGAGGTGGAGCTGCGTCGGTGGGGCTGAAGGGGGTGGCGAGGTGGGGGGCTGTCCAGACCATTGGTGGAGGCTTCTGCAGGGGGGGGTGGAGGGTGCTTTTTCTGTGTTTTCAGCTGATCTTGGTGAGGAACAAGCTCCCTGGAAAATAGAGCTGATGAGAATAATCATCACCAATACTAAGTGCCACGCACTGCATGCTTGTAGGTGTGTTAGCCTTACCAACTCATGGGTCTTCTCCGTAACCCCATGGGTAGAGGCTGCTGTTTTGCGCCCTGCTTTCAGGTGAGAAATCTAAAGTACTGAGAGAGTGCTTACCTTGCCTGAGGCCACGTCAATGGGAAGTGGTACAGCAGGGATTTGAACGTGAAGCACTTAGGTGTCAAATCTTGACCACAACACACAGTGTCTTTTTCTCTCACAGCAAAGGTGGAGGGGGCAGAGGGGCAGAGAGGACGGAGACTGTTCCTGAGCCTCCTCCTGGAGTCCCCTCTCTTCTCTCCCTAGGACAGGAGCGCTTCACCTCTATGACTCGGCTGTACTACCGGGATGCCTCTGCGTGCGTTATTATGTTTGATGTGACCAATGCCACCACGTTTAGCAACAGCCAGAGGTGGAAACAAGACCTGGACAGCAAGCTCACATTGCCCAGTGGAGAGCCAGTGCCCTGCCTGCTCTTGGCCAATAAGGTAGGGGGTTAGTCTAGGGCAGGGGTTGGCAAATCGAGACGTACATGTGACTGAAGGGAAACTGAAAGTGACATAAAGCGATCATAGTTTCATCCAGAACATTTCTAAAGGATATTATTCAGATAATAGTGCTTTCATTTATTTGGAAAAAGGTATTTATGGCTCTTGAATAATTTTTAAATTGTTAGGAGAGACAAGACTGGCTCCTCTGTTTCAAAAGCTTGCCAATCCCTGGTCTAGGGAAATGGCCCTTGGCCTCTGTCTATGGTTGGAGAATACCTGTGGGTCGGAGAATGTGGTCTAAAATGTTCTCTGGTGGACGGGAGAGAGAGGGGCGAACTATCCCCCAAGAAAGAAGAGCCGGGAGCAGGGACTTCCTCAAGACCTGGGATCCTCTGCTCTGGGAAGTATCTATCTAGAGCAGGGGTTCTCAACCTTCCTAATGCCACGACCCTTTCAGACAGTTCCTCATGTGGTGGTGACTCCCCCCCAACCATCACATTATTTTTGTTGCTACTTCATCACTGTAGTTTTGCTACTGTTATGAATCGGGCGACCCCTGTGAAAGGGTCGTTCAGTCCCCAAAGGGGTCAAGACCCACAGGTTGAGAACTACTGATCTAGATCTGCATCTGCAAAGGACACTGGGCCTACAGATGCGGAAAGAGGACAAGGCCTTGTCCCCAGACATGGCAGAGAGAGAAAGCCTGCTTCTTGAGCCGCCTCTGTGAATATGGCCTTTTGCCTCCTCAACTGTGCGAGAAGAAATGCTCTTTGTCACCTCACAAGCTCACGGCTGTCAATTCCGACACATAGCAACTCTGTGGGCAGAGTATGGAACCCCTCCCCCACCCCCACCCCATGGGTTTCAGAGGCTGTACATTTTAACAGGAGCGGAGAGCCTCATCTTTCTCCTGCAGAGCAGGTGGTGGGTTTTAACTGCTGGTCTTGTGGTGAAGCAGCCCAGCGCATAATCCATGGTGCCACCAGGGCTCCTGTGTCAGAGCCGAAATAATGATAATAAAATGCACCTGGTTCTAGGCATCATCTCTCTTTCTCCTCCACCCCACCACCCTTGGGGAGGGATATTGGCTGTAGATTTCATTTTATTTTATTTAACTTTTTAATTTGAACGGGACAATCACCAGGTCTCCACATTTTGTTTCCTCTCATCGATCACAGCCCCTCCATGTATCGTCCCTTATCCCACTTCCTCCCTGTGTTCCCAGTTTCCACCCCCCTCCTTCGTTCCTGACCTTTCTGAGCGTTGTCCTGGGGTCCATGCTGCCCAGTTGATCCCCAGTGGTCGCTTATTTGAACATGTGTCTACCTCTCTCGTGGCCTCATCCTCCTAAGAGACCTGTGTATTGTTTGTTTAACAGCGGAGCCCAGGGGTGAAGATCTGAGGGTCACTAAGGACCATCCCCCAAATTCCCTGCTGTTGAGGCCATTCTGGCTCCTGACAACCCTGCCAGACAGAGAAGAACTGCCCCTGTGGGTTTCTGAGACTGCACCACTTACTTAGCAGATTTTTGCTTGGCAAGATGCCGTGGCTAAGAGTTGCCAGTGTTCTTAACCTGGGTAGCAGAGTGTTTTGAATTCACAAGTATTTGAGCAGGACCAGAAGCCCTGGTGGCATCGTGGTTAGATGTTAGTCTGCGATCCGAAAAGTCAGCAGTTCAAACCCACCAGTCACCCTGCGTGAGAAAGGCAGGGTTTTCTATTCCCATAAACAGTTACAGTCTCCGCAAGTCCCGGGTAGTTCTGCCTGCCCTATGGGGTCACTGGGAGGGAGTCGGCACTGACTCGATGGCGGTGAGTTTCGTGAGTGAGCATTCTTGATGGCAGAACGCTTTAAGTCCTCAAGTATTTGAGCAGGGTTCCTATCCCCAGGAGGTGCATGATGTCTCCTATTCCCTTTGCCAGTGTGATCTGTCCCCTTGGGCAGTGAGCCGGGACCAGATTGACCGGTTCAGTAAAGAAAATGGTTTCATGGGCTGGACAGAAACCTCGGTCAAGGAGAACAAGAATATTAACGAGGCCATGAGGTGAGTAAGCCCCTGCTGTGTGTGGGGGGGAAGATAGGCTTGTCGATTCCCTTCACCCACCAACCCACTGCATCCCCATGCGTGTTCTTGTCTTGTTTCTGCTGACCACGAACAGAGGGGGCATCAAATGCTAGTTTCTGAAGGTCAGGCATAGGTGGGTCTTCGCTCCAGAAATAAGTGGGGCGTGGGGCCTTTTGAACTTTGTGCTTCTTCTGGATTCTGTCTGTTGATCAAACAAGCGATGCCTAGTACTTCTCCCTCTCTAACCGTCCTCGGCTTATTTTCTGTTTGTTACGTAGAGTCCTCGTTGAAAAGATGATGAGCTATTCCAGAGAAGATGTCCTGTCCTTGTCCGCCCAAGGGGACTACATCAATCTACAAATCAAGCCCTCCTCCAGCTGGACCTGCTGCTAGACGTGTTTGCTTTAATTTCCATCCCAGTTTGAGGAAGTCTTCCACCCCCTCTCTTTGGATGCCCACCCCGCAGTTTTATTACGTACACTCAAAGGTGCCTGGAAACCGCCAGTTGGCTTGTAGCCGGCTGCCCAGTAAGGAGATCTGTCATTCTTTTTAAAACGATGCCTAGGACCCATGTGGATTTCTGCATCTCCCAGGAATGGTCTCTGCCCTGCAGCTGGCTCACCTGGCTGCTTGAATTCCTTCCGATTCGGGGGGAACATCTCGTCCCCAAGTGGCATTTTATGGGAAGAGTTAGAAACCAGCGTCTAGTGCATGGATCATAATTCTCAGCTGCTTTTGACCTGCTTTTTTCCATTTGGTGGATGTTTACACCATGCCTTCTGGGAAAGATTAAGTGTCGTGTCCCAAATTCTAGGTCATTGATTTCAGGGTTTTTTTTTTAATCTTAGATTTTAAATGTAAACATCAGATTCCAGGATGCAGAGGGAAGGAGCTGGCCTCTGGGTGTCTCGGGCTCCTGGCGACAGTCCAGACGTCCTTGTATTGTCTGAAGCATCTAAGGTCATAACTAGCTTCCTCTTGTCTTAGCTTCCAGAAGAGTCCAGCTTGTAAACTACTTGCCATGTGTGGTGGGAGCATCTGTTTCCACAAAGGACCCAGTTCCAGCTGGGGGTGTGGAGCAGGGTTTCCAGGGGGCTCTGAGCTGATGTGCACAGGGAAGTGCATGGGACGTCCCTTGGCAGTGGTGCTCAGAGACAGATACGTGTGTTCCTGGCAGCAGGGAGCATCCGAAGGGGAGAGGGCGAGTGGAACAGAACTGAATCCTTGCTTATAAACACGCTGGTTGACTAGCATTTAACGGCCATCAAAATCCAGAGGGTGGATAGACAGAAAATCACTAGGTAATTTAAGTTCTCAATCGGACAGGGTTTTTAGTATCAAATCACTCTCATACTGCTTAGTCGGTGAAATTTCCCATTTATAACGTCCTCAAAGTTCGAAGATCCTTCAGGAACTCAAAGGCCAGAGATGCTTTGAGAAATGTCCTAAGATGGTGCTTCCCGCGCTGGCTCATCAGCATCACCGGGGATATTTCCCAAAGAAATGACTCAAGGAACAGTTTTTGTATAAAAAGATTTTAAGATTCCTGGATCTCAGCCTCAAACCCACAGAATCAAACTTTTCAGGGGTAAAACCCGGGATATTTTGTCTTGTTTGTTTTTTCAGGCTTCCAAAGGGATTTTGGCGAGCCTGCATTGGATACTCTTCCAGGGGAACTTAATAAAGATGCAAAGGCCCCGGTCTTTATGGCTGAAATGAGCCAGGCCCTCTATGTCTGTATTTGTTCTCCAGGAACTTTTGATGCACACCAGACTCTGAGAAACACTGACAGAGAGAGAGAGAGAGAGAGAGAGAGAGAGAGAGAGAGAGAGAGAGAGAGAGAGAGAGAGAGAGAGAGAGAGAGAGAGAAGAATGGGGATTGAGTTTTCAATGTTGTTGGGGTTCTGGGGGGAAAAAATCACCGATTGTTATTACTTTTGTGCAGTCTTCTGAGACCTGAAAGTTCTCTTTTATAGTGCTATTTTCTGGTAGGGTTTTTTTGTTTGGTTTTTGTCTTTTTCAGCTTGTATTTTGATTGTGGTGACTCTCAAGACAATAGGAACAAATTCCCTGTATGTGGGGGAAAAAATTTTATCCACTGGCTTAAAGCCCTTTAAAGTCACAAATAAATGGGAAATTCCTCGTGTTTTCATGGTAGTTATGGATCCTGATGTTAGTGTATTAAAATGTTACTTTATATGGATAGTTTGAGAGTATTGGGGAAATAGAGCTGGAAAAAATGGCTTCTTTAAAAATGAAGTATTAGTCTGTTAATCTGTTAATTTACGAGTACCAAATGCTTAGTCCTGAAACTAGTACTTGATGTAATATCCCCCAAAAAGTTGATGTAATTCAGTACTTGATATAATATCTCAAATTGCTTAGGAATATGGCCATTTCAATAAATTGAATCTACTTTCTGTTCCCATTTGCTGACTCATGATTTACCTGACCACTGCTATATCACTGAAGGTCTATACTGTTAGTTTTTCTTCTAGCCTTCCCCAAAGGGACCGTGGCCTTTCACAAGAGTGACTGTTCATTGGGGGAAAGGAAATAATCAAACTTTTTGGGGTTTACTAGACACCGTCTCAGAACTGACACTAATTCCAGGAGACCCAAAATGTTTCGAAGGCCCACCAATAAGAGTTACAGTCTGAGAACCCCACAGGGACAGTTCTACCCTGTCCAGATAGGGTTGCTATGGGTTAGAAAACTCAGTGACAGCGAGTTAAGGAGCTTGAGGACATGTCAAAGGGGGGGTGTCATACCTCACCTCCCCCAGCTATACAAGGAGGGAGGGGAATCCAACTCCTCACCAGCCCAAGGCCTATTTCTAGGAGACAGAAGTCAGACATGCCTCTACCTACCAGCCTTCTGTACCCTATTCTCACACCAACTGCCCCTCATTGACAGTCTTCTTCAAAGATGGACTTATTTGGGAAGTTAACAGGTTACAAGTCAGTATCAGAAATCTTAAGGGTACAGTTCTTTTGCCTACAGTGCCTCTTAGGACGCTCAGACGTGTCTTTCTCTGAGCCTTCAGCCCTTGGGCACTGCCCTGCTCAGGCAATGATGTAAAGCTCCTTTAGTACTGATACATTTCCACACAGTACCCCTCTCTATAAGCCAGCCTACTGCTGAGGGCCTCACCTTTACTCATTCAGTGAGCCAGGAAGCCTGCCACGCTGTCTGCTCTCTGCTGCCATGACTTCTCTGCACAAGGATTTTGAATGTACTCTCCTCATTCCTCTTTTGCTAGCCTGGAATTCTCTCTTCCTGATGCTAACTAAAATGGCTCACTTCATATCCAGTGGGATTGGGCCAGTCCTCTCAGAGTAGTTCCATACTCACTATTTGCTCGCTCCCACTGAGTCATTTGTTTCTGTGGGAGTTCCAGGCTATGGGCAGAAGAGCCAGACTGAGTAATTTCACTTCACTGTAACCCTTCTGAATTTCCCCTCCTAATTGGTGAACATTATTAATGGAAGAAGGAATTTATTTATTTTAATAATTCAATCACTTTATTGGGGGCTTGTACAACTCATCACAATCCACACATACATCTATTGTGTCAAGCACTTTTGTACATTTGTTTCCCTCATCATCCTCAAAATATTTGCTTTCTACTTGAGTCCTTCGTATCAACTCCTCATTTTTCCCCTCCCTCCTCCCCTCCCCCTTGAACCCTTGATAATTTATAAATTATTATTATTTTGCCATATCTTACACCGTCCAACGTCTCCCTTCACCCACTTCTCCACTGTCCGTTCTCCAGGGAGGAGGTTATATGTAGACCCTTGTAATCTGTTTCCCCTTCCTCCTTCACCTTCCCTCCACCCTCCCAGTATCGCCACTCTCACCACTGGTCCTGAGGGGTTCATCTGTCTTGGATTCTCTGAGTTTCCAGTTCCTATCTGTCCCACTGTACATCCTCTGATCCAGCCAGATTTGTAAGTTAAAATTGGAATCATAATAGTCGGGGGGAGGAAGCATTAAAGAACTAGAGGAAAATTGTATGTTTCATCATTGCTATACTGTACCCTGACTGGCTCATCTTCTCCCCGCAACACCTAGCAATCTGCAAAGGGATGCCCAATTGCCCACAGATTGGCCCTGGGTCCCCACTCCGCATTCCCCATCATTCACAATGCTATGGGGTTTTTTGGGTCTTTGATACCTGATCCCTTCAAAGCCTCGTGATCTCACTGGGTGGTGTGCTCCTTCTGTGTGGACTTTGTTGTTTCTCAGCTAGATGCTGCTTGTTTGTCTTCCAGCCTATAGGACCGCAGATGCTATCTTTTGATAGCCGGGCACCATCAGCTTTAGAAGGAGGAATATAAATATAACTTGATTCCTCTCCTTTAAAAAAAAGGAGAAAATGATTGATATGGAAGGGGGGGGAACCTTTTATATGTTTAGAACTATATATACTATGTAATATATACTATACAGCATATAGACTACATAATATTATATGTAATATGTACTATCCAGAAAACACTGCCATCGGGGCAATGCTGACTCCTAGTGACACTGCCTGTGGGTTGCCGAGACTGTAATTGTTGATGAACGTAGAAGGCCAAGTTCTTCTCCCGAGGAGCTGCTGGTGGTTTGAAACTTCCGCCCATGCGATTGCAGCCCAGTGCGATACTCTTATTACATGTGTGTGTGTATATTGAGCAAACATTGACCAGGCCACGGATGATTCAGTGACATCATGTGGTAAGACATGAAAGACCACTAACACTAGCCTTCCAAAGTACCCTATGACTGTTAACAGAAGCCAAGTCATTCGTAAGCAATGGCTCCCTCTTCTCCCTTTCCTTGCACGCTCAACAACCACGAAGAAGCCCTGGTTTGTATACATTGCCCTATTTCATTCAAGTGGGATCATATAGATTTGCCTTTTTGTGACTGGCTGATTTCACTCAACCTAATATTTCCAAGGTTGTTCCATGTTGGAACATGTCAGGGCATCTTTGCTCTTTGTGGGTAACATATCATTGAACAAGGGGATACCCCCCCAAAAAAATTAAAAAACAACCCACTAAAGCCTCCGCTGGGCAGAGCTTCCGGAGTACGCTTTTTTCCCACTAGGCAAGCACAGAGCAACTCGCTCTGAGTTAGTGCACCCAGTGGTGTCCCCTGGGAAGGTTCTCTGGTCACAGTGAACTTTCTCATAAAAGCAGTTTTGCTCAAACCTCGTATTTTGTGATGACTGATTTAAGAGAATGGCATGAAGCTATGACATTTTGTTTCCTGCTTGGGAAAAATGCCACAGAAACGGTTGTGATGTTCAGCACAACTTACAAGGACAGCGCTGTTAGAAAAACTCAAGTGTATGAGTGGTTTTCTCATTTCAAACAAGAGGAAATGTCCATTGATGACAAACCTCATTCTGGACGTCAGTCAGCTTCTCAAACGGATCCAAATGTCAACTCATACTGCATTTGGAAATCGTTCTATCAGGTCAGACTACTAATCAAGCTTTCTGTTTAGAAGTTCTGAATGAATTGCATAACAGTGTGTGACAAAAAAGATTTGTGATTGGGGAGCGCACGTGCCTTTGGGAGGGGGCACCTAGGGAAGGGATGTCCGCAAGATCCAGAGGCTAAGTTGGTGTGCCCGCCCCTACCCTGGCCCCCTAGTGCCCACCCAGTGGAGCCCGACCCAGCCATGATCAAGGTGATTCTCATCTTCAACTACCATGGGCAGCCACGGCTCTCCAAGTTCTCCCAGCCCCGCAGTGAAGAGACGCAGCGCAACCAATCATCAGGGAGGCCTGTCCTGGGAATCTAAGAGATGAAAGTGTTTGTGGATTGTTAACATGACACAGCATTCTATTTTGTCTCCTGTGTGGATCCTTCAGAAAGTGAACTTGGCATTTTAGATCTAGTTCAAGTATTCAAGGAACCGTGAGGCTAAGTGCTTTGGAAACGTCTGTGGACCGCATTTAGTGTTCCATGTAGATGAGGTTCACATTATTCATGCAGAATGATGTCGGAGGATGGTGCTGGGGACCACCGTGAATGAGACTGTTACACACACTGATGCACACGATGAATCCATGGAATTGGAGGCTGACTCTGCAGGAGCTCCTGCCCGAGCTGCATCAGCGAGAAAGCATATGAGTCTTCCTGCGGTCCCCAGAAATAGTAACCTTGGTGACATCAGTATCACAGTGCCAAACCTGCCCTCTTTTAAATGAAAAAAATCTAAAAGGCGACTCCCAGGTAAAGTCCAGGGGGGAAAGTCATCCAAATTTACCATGCAGTTGCTTACCAAAAACAGGGGAGGAAAATCTGAACTGTTACTCTTGGATTTAAGTCAAGGTATTGTGTGGGAGGTGTGCAAAATCAGTGTGTGAAATTCAATGGTGCTCTTCTTGCTCAATGATTTTAAAGAAATTGAGAAGTTGTGTTTTTGTTGCTGTTTTTTCCCTTTTCTAAACCGCATTCCTGTGCTCACCTCAGGCATGTCTCTGCAGTTTTTGCAAAGTGTCTGCAGTGGTTGACATATTTGACATATTTCTCTATTATGTACAACCCCAAATGTTGCTATTTTGTATGGATCATAAGTACAGCATTTCTTAACTCCTTCTGCTATTTGTCATGATTTTTATTTAAAGAACCAAGTATGTATTGCATGAAAGCATGATGACCTTTTTCTCTTAGCTTAAATAAACTCCAAGGTAACTGGACTTATAAGCACCTTTTTGTTTGCCTGATATCTATTTTAGTAATAATTTTTATGCTCTTCTGATTCAACAAAGTAAATAAAAGTATATTTTACCACTGTTAAAAAAAAGATATGTGATTTGTGGCAGATGGGGGACTGGTGTTGCCACCACAACAATGCACCTGCTGATGCATTCTTCTCAGTGCACCAATTTTTGCCAAAACACAGCAATTTGATGACAGAAAGAGGTGAAGATAAAACTTAGGGAGGTGCTGTCAGCCATCCAAACATGAGTTTTGAAACTGTTTCCAAAAATGGAATTGCAGATTTGACAAATATATTAAGTGTAATGGAGGGTACTTTGAAGGTGATAAGATTGTTTTGTAAAAAAATTAGATACATTGCTTGGGGAGGAGAATTCCAGGTTTTTTTGGAGGGGTATCCCCTCGTGTGTATTTTCTACATTTTCTGTATCCAGTCTTCTGTTGATGGACATTTTTAATGTCTCTGCCTTTTGGTTATTGTGAACATTGCTATATTTGCTTAAATGTGCATTTCTGTTTCCAATTCTTCTGAGTATATCCTTAGGATTGAGAGTGCTGAGTTGTATGTACTTCCTTGTGTTCCTCTGTGGGAAACAGAAGGACTTCTCCCAAGTTGTCTCCCCCAAATATATGCCAAACTTAACTGCTTGCGAATGACTGTACACTTGGAGATCATCAGAAGTAGGTCAGGGTTATTCTCCCTAAGGGTTATCTGCCATCTAGACCAAGCAGACACCACTGTTTATCCCACAACAAATAGGGCCCACTCGCTTCTGATTAGGATAGTAGTTGTCTGTTTCCTTGTAGGAGACCCCAGAGAGGTCAAGCCCGCCTAAGGATGACTAAGGTTAGGCTGCCATCATGAATCTAGGGTCTTCCCATCTTGTCACATGTCTACCCCTAGACCTTCCCATTCCTATGGGCACACCCCTAGCTCATCCCCTTCCTGTCACGCTTGTGCCTATCATACATCCCCTTCCTACGATGTGTATGCCTAGTACTGCCCCTTCCTGTGACGTGTGGTCACCTGTAATCATGCGCCCCCTAAGGAGATATAACCCTTGATTAGCAATAAAGAGGGGGCTCTCTCCAGCTCTCGCAGCCGGGATCCCCCCCCACGAGGACCACCAAGCGGAGCTGAGGTGAGCATGCTACTATGAATTGTGTCTGACTCCATTAATTCAATCTCTCCTCTATTTCTCATGCTCTCTATGACTTTACTATAATCTTTACTTATTATCGCTGTACAATTGTGCCTCCCAGATCCATGATGATTTGTTGGGGACCCTCCATTCCCCACATTCCTCGATTTATATTATTATAAAACTTAACTATTTTGAGGTGCTCTGTCTCCTGCCCTCAGGACATTGTCGCATCTAAAATGAGGTTTCTCCTCCTTGTCCTTTGTAGGCCCTGGCCTGACTTCAGAGGTCATGATCAGAAGGTGTAGAACTCTCCATGGCATTCTAGAAAACCCAGTGACCACATTGTCCCAGGATATGAGGCTTAGTGCTGTTTTCCCCTCCATCCCTCTTGGGTCACTGTGTTTATGAAGATTCCACAGCTGTGTACGTGGCTCGTCTGTGAAGGTCAACCCCCAAAGCTGTAGGGTGGAATAGGTAGGAAGCTACTAGAAGAGGGTGTCTGTTGGGAAGAACTTGACATGCATTTCAAAGTTGTGATTTGGGGGGAAACGTTTGGAGCAAATTGCTTTTCCTTTCAATAATTCTTCCACGTTGTGCTTTGTGACATGGACTGCAATGCCCATAATCTAGTGTCATTCTTCCCATCTCCTCCTGGGGTTTACTATTTCCATCCACCCTTCCTGCCTTCTGAGCTTCCTAACTACACAGATGGTGCCCTTTTGATCTTGTGTGGTTGATTGTTCCGATGAGTGTGCACTTGCCTCCTATTATTGTTCACCGCATAAGCTTCTCTACCATTAGTCTGAAAGCTGAGCATTGGGGTGAGCTCAGTTCCAGGCTTGAAGAGTGTCTAAGGGCCATTGTCTTGAGGTTCTACCAGTCTCTATCAGACCAATAAGCCTGATCTTTTTTTTCTCAATATTTTGAGTTTTGTTCTACGTTTTTCTCCCACTCTATCCAGAACCTCCTATTTGACCCCTTTCAGAGTCAAGGGGAATGGTAACCGTCTACTTCTGGTCTCAGGGTCATCGAGGCTGGAGTTTGCATGGTCCATTAGTCCTCCGAACTGTTTTCTTATGTCTTTCATTTTCTTCACTCTTTTTTGCGCAATCTACTTGCTTTTCATAGTCACTTTTTATTCAGGAATAAACACCAGAAACTGCACACACACACACACACAGAATGCACTACAGAACACAGCACTGAAGCTACAGCTCAAAGAGAGGGGTGCTTCTAATCAAAGCACACAGGAGCAAATGAAAAGGGAAGGAGAGAGAGTGGAGCACATCCTGGCCCACCAAGCCCCGAAGACAATATTCCTGCTCAGGGCGGACAATGAACAGAGAGGAACATGGGGCTGGCGCCACCAAGAGACACGATGTCCCTCACTGACACATGGTGCTACGGAGGACAACAGGAGCAAAGCAATGATGTTCCCAAAGAATATCAAAAATAGACTTTGGAGCCAGGGTGTGACACACCATCAAACGACTGGAAAACATTCATAAAGGTCAACATACAGACCGGGAACTATTTATAGACTTTTTTTTGTTTTCTTTTGTTGTTTGTTTTGCTTTGTTTTGTCTTTGTGCTTATTATTGTTTTTGCATGTCTATCTAGATAAGGCAGGTGGGATAAACACTCTGGAAGAGAAAACAACAGACCGATGGTTCCTGGGGGACACAGGAGAGGGGAAAACGAGAAAGGAAAGGGGGTGCCAACAAACCCAGGACAAGGAAACAACTAGTGATCTAAAATCGATGGCACGGAGGGTGGAGGATGCCTGGTGGGGCTTGATCAAGGGCAATGTAACAGAGGAATTACTGAAACCCGAGTGAAGGTCCAACATGATGGTGGGACATGAGGAAAGTAAAAGGAAATAGAGGAAAGAACTAGGAGGCAAAGGACATTTATAGAAGTCTAAATATAAGCATGCACATATGTAAATATATTTTTCTATAATGAGAGAAAAGTAGATCTATGTACATAGAGTTATGTGTTAAACATTAAGGTAGCAGATGGACACTGGGCCTCTCTACTCAAGTACTCCCTCAACACAAGAACACTTTGTTCTAATAACCCAGCATTCTGTGATGCTCACATTCCCGACACAATTGCTGAAGACAAAAAGGGTATATAAGCAAATGTGGTGAAGAAAGTTGATGGTGCCTTGTTATAAAAAGAGATAGCTGGGAAGCAGATGCCCTCTAACAAGTGGTGCTGGAAAAAAATGGATATTTGCCGGCAGAAAAATGAAGCAAGACCCTTATCTCACTCCATGCACAAGAATAAACTCAAGGTGGATCGCAGACGCTGAAGTTAAATCCCAAACTACTGAGGCTATCAATGAGGAAATTGGGACCAACTTGAGAACTTTGGCACAGGGAATACATAAGCTATGAGAAATAGGGAAGGACACAAATACAGAGGAGGCACAAATAGACAGATGGAATATACTGAAGATAAAACACCTGTGTACATTGAAAGAATTTACCAAGAGAGTAATAAGAGAGTCATAGGAGAGGGGGAGGTGGGAGAAGGGAAGTGGTGTTAACCAACCCAGGGACAGAGGAACAATGAGTGATTCAAAACCAGTGGCAAAGAGGGTATAAGAGGCCTGGTAAGGAGTGATCAAGGGCAATGTAACCGAGAGGAATTATTGAAACCCAAATGAAGGCAGAACATGATAGTGGGACAGGAGGAAAGCAAAAGGAAATAGAGGAAAGAACTAGGAGGCAAAGGGTATACAAAGAGGCCTAAATAAAGGCATGTATATATGTAAATATACTTATATATGAGGATGGGGAAATAGATCTATGTGCACATACTTAGAGGTTTAGTATTAAGGTAGTAGATGGACATTGGGCCTCCACTCAAGCACTCCCTCAATACGAGAACACTTTGCTTGTAAACGGACATTCCATGGTACCCACCTTCCCGACATGATCACTGAAGACAAGTGTGTGCATAAGCAAATGTGGTGTAGAAAGCTGATGGTGCCTGACTATCAAAAGAGCTAGTGCTTGGAGTCTTAAAGGCTTGAAGGTGAACAATCGGCCATCTAGCTCAGAAGCAACAAAGTCCACATGGAAGAAGCACATCAGCCTGTGTGATCACAAGGTGTCGAAGGGATGAGGTATCAAAGAACAAAAATTTCATATCATCATGAATGAGGGGGAGTGTGGGGTAGGACCCAAGGCCCACCTGTATACAATTGGACATCCCCTTACAGAAGGGTCTTGGGGAGGAGACAAGACAGTCAGGGTGCAGTGTAGCATCGATGAAACACACAGTTTTCCTCTAGTTCTTAAATGCTTCTACCCACCCCCCTCACCCACCTATCATGATCCCAATTCTTACAAACCTGGTTAGACCAGAGGATGTACAGTGATACAGATAGGAACTGGAAACACAGGGGATCCAGGGCAGATGAACCACTCAGTGATACTGGGAGGGTAGAGGGAAGGTGGGGTAGAAAGGTGGGGAACCGATTATAAGGATCTACATATAACCTCCTCCCTGGGGGATGGACAACAGTAAAATGGGTGAAGGGAGACATCTGGCAGTGTAAGAGATGATAAAATAATAATTTATAAATTATCAAGTGTTCATGAGGGAGCGGTGGAACGGGGAGGGAGGGGAAAAAATGAGGAGCTGATTCGAGGAGCCCAAATGGAAAGCAAATGTTTTAAGAATGATGGGGACAACAAATGTACAATTGTGCTGGATACTATGGATGCATATATGGATTGCTATAAGAGTTGTAAGAGCCCCCAATAAAATGATTTAAGATTTTTAAAAAGTGACTTGGTTTGTTTGTTAGCACTACGTTCTCTATAGAAATGATTGCTCGCTGCCCTTAGTCAAAAACAACCTCAACATTTGTAATATACTTCTGGTTTCACTACTTTTATTTTAATTTCTAGAAGCTCCCTGTCAATGGACTGCTGCAAACATGGTTGAATGATCTTCAGCAAAATTTTACTTGCTTATGATATTAATCATGATGTTCTATAATTTTTTGTGTGTTTATAAGAAAGAGATTTATATACAAGAGCAATTGAACATTGAGAAAACATCCCAGCCCAGTCCAGATCAAGTCCATTAGCCCATATTTCCGATATCAATCTATAAAGTCCTCTTCAGACTCACGAAACACATGCAATGACACCGAATGCAGAAGATCACAGGCCAGTGGGAGGGAAGTCTTTGGCTCCAGTGGCGTTGTAAGAATCTCAGAGCTGGCAGGGGTCTCTCTGTAGCTTCTCCAGCTTCCAAGGACTGGTTGTGTCCATGTGGCTTGTCTTCTGCAGTGTCTCCCAGGGAGTAGCTAACCAGTTCTTTTCGGTACAGCGATTCTGTTTATTTCTTCCATTATTCTTTTAATGCTTCCCATGCATGTCAATATTTTACCCATGGAATCGTTCAGTGTTGCAACTGGAGGCTTGAATTTTGTCTTCAATGCTTTCAGCTTTGAATGCTATATGCTGGACTTGTTCTTCCTTTTGGTCCTCTGACACCAGGACTTTGCACACTCGTGTAATACTTTATTTGGTCTTCCTGAGCTGCCCTCTGACAGTTTCTATTCACATTTTTAACTTCATCATTTCTTCCATTTGTTTAAACTTCTTTATGTTCAAGATCCAGCATCAGAGTCTCTTTTGACATCCACATGGATGTTTTCTTTTTTCCTGTGATGCCGTCATGTCAGCTCACAGCTCTTCAGGTCTTTTGTCACTCGTGTTCCATGTGTCCTATCTATTCTTGAGATGGTCTTGAAATTCAAGTGGGATATGCTCAAAGTCATACTTTGGCTCTCGTGGACTTGTTTTAAGCCTTAACTACTTCAACTTGAATTTACATGCAAGTCGTGGGTGGTCTGTTCCACAGTCAGCCCCTGGCCTCATTTTTGGCTGCTGATATTGAGCATCTCATGTGATACTACATCTTCCCACAGATGTAGTCAGTATTCCACCTGGTGACGTCCATGTGTATAGTCGCAGTTTATGTTGCTGAAAATGGTACTTGCTATGAGGGAGTTGATTTTGCAAAAATTCTCTCATGAGCTCTCCAGCATTGTTTCTTCACTAAGGCTATGCATGTTTCTGGCTGCTGTTCTCTCCACTTCGTTTTCAATGTTAGTGCTTCAATTGCCAACAATTAGCCATGCATCCTGATTGCATGTTTGATCAAGTCCAGACTAAAGAGTTTGGTAGAATTGTTCAATTTCTTCATCACTGGCTTTAGTGGTTGGGGCATAAATTTGAATAATAGTTGTATATGGCAGTTAAGGATTATGTCAACTAGACACTCCTGGCTAAGGACTAAAGGAGAGATAAAAACAGGCTAGGTGGTCTAAAGTTTAAAGAGTTAGGCGGAACTTGAGTCAATGGCATGACCTAGCTCAGGGGGATAGGGTTGCTGAGAATTTATGAAGGGGCCAGTGGTCTGGAGTGGAGGGAGTTATGTGGGAAACTCAGACATAGCTTGCTGCAGGGCCCATTGACCTAACTTGGAAAGGCTAGGACTGAACTAGGATGAAGATAAGATATTTGACCCTGTGAACTGGTGCAAATTGCCTGCTGACTTGCTAGATGGCCTGCCCAAACTTGACTTTGCATATGGATGCAGACCGACAAGGTCCCAATTGGAATGAAGACCCTACACAGCAAGAAACATGTTTGTCTCCTTGGAGAACTGGGTTAATATGATCCCAATTCTACTTTACATATCCAGCTGGACCAGAGGATGTACACTGACACAGATAGGAACTGGAAATACAGGGAATCCAGGACAGATGAACCCCTCGGGACCAGTGGCGAGGGTGGCGATATCAGGAGGGTGGTGGGAAGATGAGGGAGAAAGGGGGAACAGATTACAAGGTCTGCATATAATCTCCTCACTGGGGGATGGACAGCGGAGAAGTGGGTGAGGGGAGACATCAGATGGTGTAAGATATGACAAAATAATTTATAAATTATCAAGGGTTCAGGGGGAAGGGGGAGCAGGAAGGGAAGGGAAAAATGAGGAGTTGATACCAAGGACTCAAGTAGAGGGCAAGTGTTTTGAGAAAGATGATTTCAACACAACATATGCACAAATGTGCTTGACACAATTGATGTATGTACGGATTGTGATAAGAGTGGCATGAGTCCCCAATACAATGAAGGGAAAAAGGTATTTACAATGAAAAAAAGAAAGAAATAGGCAGTATGGACACTGGGTACCCAAAATTGGGGAGCATAAATGCAAGAAGTTACTGGCTTACAAACTTACATGGCTGTGGGAAGATGTAGCTAGGATGATAAGATTAAGGTGAATTCTGCCATTCGTACACATGTGGCTGGAAGGAAGTCTGAGAATGAGTGTGTGGGAGTGAGGCGGTATGCACATTCTCAACTTCAAGTCAATGCAGTTTCTTCCCCAGACCCCATGTCACTATCCCCACCCCAAATGGGTTAGATGTTGCATTTCATAAAATGACTTGAAGTTCTGCCTACTGATACATCACAAAAGATGTTTAAGAGTGAACTATCTGGAGGAAAAAACAACCGGACCAATAGTTCCGGGAGGACTTGGGGTAGGGGGAAGTGGGGGGGGGGCGGTAAGGAAGTGGTGTTAACAAACACAGGGACAAGGGAACAACATGGGACCCAAAATGGTAGTGAGGGGGGAGTGGCAGGCCTGGTAGGGAATGATCAAGGGTAAGGTTAAGAGGTATAGCTGTAACCCAAGTGGGGACGGAGCATAGTAGTGGGGCAGGAGGAAAGTCAAGGGAGATGGAAGAAAGAGCTAGGAGTCAAAGAGAATTTATAGAGGTCTAGACAAAGACATGTACATGCAAATATATATATGAGGATGGGGAAATAGATCTACATGTCTATATTTATAGGTTTAGTATTAAGGTGGCGGAAGGACCTTGGGCCTCTACTCAAGCACTCCCTCAATGCATGAATACTTTCTTTTATTAAATTGGCACTCTACGATGCTCACCCTCCCGACACAACTGCTGAAGCCAAAGCGGATGAACAAGTAAATATGGTAAAAAAAGCTAATGGTGCCCGGCTATCAAAAGAGATAGTGTCTGGGGTCTTAAAGGCTTGAAGATAAACAAGCGGCCATTTAACTCAGAAGCAACAAACCCCACATGGAAGAACACACCAGCCTGTGTGATCACGTGGTCCCGAAGGGATCAGTTATCAGGCATCAAAGAACAAAAAATTATATCATTGGATGCACACCTCCATGATACGATCGCCGAAGACAAACGAGTGCATAAGCAAATGTGGTGAAGAAAGCTGATGGTGCCCGGCTATCAAAAGAGATAGTGTCTGGGGTCTTAAAGACTTGAAGGTGAACAAGCGGCCATCTAGCTCAGAAGCAATAAAGCCCACATGGAAGAAGCACACCAGCCTGTGCGATCACGAGGTGCCAAAGGGACCGGGTATAAGGCATCAGGAATGAAGGGGGAAGTGCAGAGTGGAGACCCAAAGTCCATTTGTCGGCCACTGGAGATCCCCTCACAGAGGGGTTTAGGAGAGGAGATGGGTCAGTCAGTGTGTGATGTAGTACCAATGAAGAACACAGCTTTTCCCCCAGATCCTGGATGCTTCCTACCCCTAACTACCATGATCCGAATTCTACCTTGCAGGACTGGATAGGACAGAGGTTGTACACTGATGCATATGGGAGCTGGAGGCACAGGGACTCCAGTGTGGATGATACCTTCAGGACCAGGAGTGTGAGGGGCGATATTGGGAGAGTGGAGGGTGAGTGGGTTAGAAAGGGGGAACCGATTACAAGGATCCACATGTGACCTCCTCCCTGGGAGAGGGACGGCAGAGAAGCGGGGGAAGGGAGATTCCAGATAGGGCAAGATATGACAAAATAACAATCTATAAATTATCAAGGGCTCATGAGGGAGGGGGAAGCGGGGAGGGAGGGGGAAAAAAGAGGACCTGATGCAAAGGGCTTAAGTGGAGAGCAAATGCTTTGAAAATGATGAGGGCAAAGAATGTACAGATGTGCTTTATACAATTGATGTATGTATATGTATGGATTATGATAAGATTGTATGAGTCCCTAATAAAATGTTTTAAAAAAAGAAATGAGAAAATTGAGACACAGAGAAGTAATTATACTTCTCCAAAATAACCTAGTTATTCATTGACAAACCCAGAAAATTCAAGACTATATAAATCTGAAGTCTGCAGTATAAACCACTGTGCTTCAATTTCTTATTTTGCCTAGGATGTAAATAAATGAGAAAAGATCAATAAGACAACAACAACAGCAACAACAAAAAAGATGTTTAAGACAACAACAAAAGAAGGAAAGACACTCTGTAGGGTGTTTTACACACACACACACACACACACACCTTTAAGGGAAACCACGGCGAATTGTCAGAGTTTGCATTTTCTTCAGGTGCCTTGCCTAATAATATGGCTCAACTGTGAATGTAGAAAGAGATGAGAGGGGAGAAAGAAAACTCTGGACTTAGAGAATATAGGGGGAAAATACACTTGCTACAAGTAAATAATGCAGACTTCCCCAAAACAAAAAAGCCTCAACCCCAACAAACCAAAAGCTATAAATGCTCAGTATTGGCAGCACAAAGAAAAACTCTCTCCTGACCTGTATCGCAGCAGCCTGAAGGCCCCAGAAAGCTCTGCCAAAGAGCTTAGAAAAGAAATATAGAATAAAATAAACATAGACGACACAGCACCCTTCAGGGAACTATTCCGGATTGTGAACAAAGACAGATTTAATGTTCAAACAATCTGATGCAATAACCATTTGGAATTTTTAAAAAAGATTAAGATGTAGGTGTTCACCAAACTGCAATAGGTAGGCATGGAATATTTCTGTTTTGTTCACTTATAGAATATAAAGTTCAAGTGGGGCTGGTTGTACGTGTGTTAGTTTTATCCTGTTAGGCACACATGTGACTTTACTATTGTTCTTGTTTTGCGATGATGTATTGTTAAAGAGTTGTGTAAAGGTATCAAGTTGACAAAGGGTGGACTGTGGCAGTCAAAGAGTATATCAACTAGACATAACTGTTCTCTTCTGTGCCACTTTGCCTTCTTCCTCACTGGGACTTTCCTGGGCCTCTGTCTGCTTCCAGGGATGACCCCATGTGGGCCACTTGACCCTGAAAGATCTGTGAGCCCTGCCATGCTTCCACTTACCTTTGGATCCACACAATCTTGCACCCATCAGCCTGTGCCCACCTGCTTCCAGGGTCACCGTTTTGCATCACCAGCATGTGACTATGTGACTCTGAAAGGGGATTTATGGACTAGCATCTGACTTAGAGACTTGAGTTGAATTGGGCTGGGACAGCTTCTTGATCGATAAGTACTTCTTGATAGAAAGCTTTCTTATACCTGTGTGTGTCTCACTGGATTTGTTTCTCTAGCCAACCCAGTCTAACACAGTTGTGTTAACTGGACTTCCTTGTAGGCATATATAGATATTATCCTATCACAGAAAGTATTGTGCTTCAAGATCTTGACGTGTCCTTTTTGACAATGAATGTGATGACATTTCTCTTGACTCTGTTGTTCCTGGAATAGTAAACCACATGATTTACCTTCAAAATGGTGAAAACCAATTCATTTCAGCTTACTGAGTCCTAGGAAATAGTTCTTGATGCATTCCATTTCAATTTTGATGACTTCCAATTTTCCTAGAGTCATACTTGGTCCATTCCACGTTCCAATTACTACTGGATGTTTGCAGCTGTTTCTTTTCATTTTGAATCATGTCCCACCAGCAAATGAAGGTCCCCAAAGCTTTACTCCATTCACGTCCTCGGTGGTGGTGGTGGTGGTGGTGGTGGTGGTGGTGGTGGTGGTGATGGTGGTAGCGGCGGAGGCGGAGGTGGTGGTGGTGGCGGTGGTGGAGGTAGAGGTGGAGGTGGTGGTGGAGGTGGTGGTGGTGCTGGTGGTGGTGGTGGTGGTGGTGGTGGTGGTGGAGGTGGAGGTGGAGGTGGAGGTGGAGGTGGTGGTGGTGGTGGTGGTGGTGGTGGTGGTGGTGGTGGTGGTGGTGGTGGTGGTATAGTGGTTACACATTGGGCTAACTACAAGGTAAGCAGTTTGAACCCATCAGCCGTTCCTCTGGAGAAATACTTGGGTTTCTATTCCCATAAGGAATCACAGTCTCGGGAACCCGCAGGGGAAGTTGTAGTCTGTCCAGGGGGGTTGCTGGGACCCAGAATTGACTTGGTGACAGTGAGACTTTGAGAAGGCAGTCCTTCCTTAGTCATACTGAGTTCCCTCTGACTTGAGCGGCTCGTCTTTGAGCACGACACCTGACAATGTTCTGCTGCTCTTGGCCAAGTGTTCAGTGGCTAGTCCCTTAGAAGCGGCCATCCTAAGCCTCCTTTACAATCTGTTCTCCACTGACACCTGTTGACTTTCGATTGCTGCTCTGGCATTTAAAATACCACGACATGGCTTCCAGCATCACAGCAACATGCGAGCCACCCCCACAGAACGACAAACCGACAGACAAGCCGTGGCCCGTCCAGTTAAAGGATGCTCATTACATTCACCGCGTTGTGCAATGGCCACCACTCGTTCCAGTGTTTTCTTCGCCCTTCACAAAAGGAGCCCTGGTGGCCCGTGCTTCCATGTGGGCGGAAAGGTGCGCGTCGGCTACTTTATGGAAGAAAGACCTGGAGATCTGATCCTGTAGCTACTACAGCCTAGAAACCCCGCCGAGGTGGGACATGCCCATCCGCCACGTGGGCTGCTTCACACGCCAGTCCTTAGCATACCGGCTTAGCAAAACGGCGGTACTCTTTAAGCCATCCCCACCCCCTCCTCGCCCACTTCTAATCGTCTTTACCATATACCAGGGTGAAGGAAAAGCCCCTTCTCCAAAGACTGGTTGATTATCATCTTGTTATGGAGTGAATTATGTCTTCCAAAAAATATGCTGAGTCCTAGCTCCTAGGAAGGCCTTGGAAGACGTAGCAGGTTAACATGAGGTCATCCTGGCTTCATTGCTGTCCTCTGTCAGTACGTGGTTCATTCACTAGCTGATCTTCTGAAGGGTGGCCAGCTCTCTCACCCTAGTCCATCTTAGTCTAGAAGTTCAATCAAAACCTGTTCGGCGAAAAACTGATTGCAGACTTCATATGGAGAGGGAAGAAGACCAGAATGGCAGAGAACTCCTCAAGGACACCGTAGGAGGGCTTGCTCTACCTGACTTTAGCACATGCAAGGTCAGATGCACAACGACAGACGCTCAGAACAATGGAAAAGAACTGAAAACCCAGAAATAAAATCATCAGCATACAGACAACTGACCTTTGATAAGGGTCCAAAAAAATGTCCAATGGGAAGCAGATGCCATCTTTAACAAGTGGTGCTGGAAAAATGGATATCTTCCTGTAGAAAAATGAAGCAAGACCCTCATCTCACTCCATGCACAAGAATAAACTCACGGTGGATCACAGACCTTGAAGTTAAACCCCAAACTATGAGGACCATCAATGAGGGAATTGGGACCAACTTGAGAGCTTTGGCATAGGGAATACACAGGCTATCAGAAATAGGGAAGGACACACACACAGAGGAGGCACAAATTGACAAGTGGGATATGCTGAAGATAAAACACTTGTGTACATCGAAAGAATTCACCAAGAGAGTAATAAGAGAGTCCACGGACTGGGAAAACATCTTTAGCAATGACACATCAGACAAAGGCCTTATTACTAAAATATACCACACTCTGCTAGCATCCAAAAAGAAAAAAACGAATTGCCCACTGAGAAGGTGGACAAAGGACCTGAACAGAAGTTTCCCAAGGGCAGAAATCTGAATGACCAATAAACATATGAGAAAATGTTCCCGATCTTTAGCCATAATAGAAATGCAAATTAAAACAACAATGAGGTACCACCTAACACCTTCAAAGATAGCCCAATTCAAAAAATCAGAAAGCAACAAGTGTTGGAGGGGCTGTGGGGAGACAGGCACTTTCATCCACTGCTAGTGGACCTGTAGGTTTTCACTATTGAAATCGATCTCGCAACATCTAAAACAGATGGAAATCGAGCTACCATACGATCCACCAACCCCCCCTACTGGGCACATACCCAGAAGAGGCAAGAAACAAACCACAGCCAGATATCTGTGCTCCAATGTTCATTGAGGCACAGTTCACAATCACAAGGAGTTGGAAACAACACAAATCCATCAACTGACAAGTGGATTAAAAACTGTGGTACACACATACAATGGAGGACTACACATCGCTAAAAAGCAGTGATGAATGTATGAAGAACATTGCTGCATGGAAAGAACTGGAGGAAACCATGCTAAGCAAAGTAAGCCAAGTACAAAAGGACAAGTACAACATGAATCCACTGAAGTAAGCTTTAAAAAGAAAATACAAAAGGGGCATATGGAAAAAAGCTACTGTATACAAACATTCCTGGAGTAAGAACCCGGTAGCATGGCAGGGGCCAGACCAAATCCAGGAACACATATGGTAGCCAACTTAAAAGGAGGTGGGGAAAGGAAAAAATAAAAAGAAATGGGTAGTGGGGGCACAGGGCACTAGCCCACCCAAAGGGAAGGTATTGTTTATCTCTCCACAGGGAAAGAGGGACCAGACTTCAACCCGGTGCTCTAAGATGTGAATCCAACATGCTGGCATGGAGTACGGAACCAGTGGAGAGGTCTGAGGGGCTGTCCCAATCCCAACACAGGTGTTTTATGTACACAGGTGTTTTACGTGGACACCTGCCTCTCCCCCCAGAAGAATTTATTTCAGAGGACAGCACTGAATCTGCAGCTCTGGGAGAGGGACATGTCTGATTAGAGAACATGGGAACAGATGAAGGGCAAGGAAGAGAATGTGGAGCACATCCTGGCCCACCAAGCCTTGAGGACGATATTCCCACTCAGAGCTGTCAATCCACAGAGAAGACCACATGGCCGGCCCCACTGTGAGACACGACATCCCTCACTGACCCATAGCCCTACAGGGGACAACACTGGAGACACGGTGTGGGAATTCAGCCCGATCTGATCCTACCACACTGAGGCAAAACACTAAGGGTGTGGAACAGAACAGCAAGGGGAACAGAGCAAGGAAGTCCCCAGCGAATACCAAAAATAGACTCTGGGGCCAGGGCCTGGCACCCCATCAGACTCGACCAGAGAACACTCCTAAAGGCCAACAAACAGTCCTTGAACTAACTACAACTTTTTCTTTCTTGTATTTTGTTTTGTTTCTTGTCATTGGCTTGTTAGTGTTGTTGTTTTGTTTTGTTTTGTTTTGTAGCTTGGTTTTTCTCTGTCTTGTTTTTGTGCATGTTATTATCTCCACAGGTCTGTCTAAATAAGACAGGCTGGATGAACAATCTGGAGTAGAAAACAACGGGACCGACAGTTCCAGGGGACATGGGAGAAGGGGAGGTGGGGGGAAAGGTAGTGGTGTTAACAAACCCAGGGACAAGGGAAAAACAAGTGATCCAAATCTGTGGTGAGGAGGGTGTAGGAGGCCTGGTAGGGCGTGATCAAGGGTAATGTAATGGAGAGGAATTACTGAAACCCAAATGAAGACTGAGCATGATAGTGGGACAAGAGGAAAGTAAAAGGAAATAGAGGAAAGAACTAGGAGGCAAGAGCATTTATAGAGGTCTAAATAAGAGTATGTACACATGTAAATATATTTATATATGAGGATGTAGAAAGAGATCTATGTGCATATATTTATAGGTTTAGTATTAAGGTAGCAGATGGACATTGGGCCTCCACTCAAGTACCCCCTCAATGCAAGAATACTTTATTCTATTAAAATGGCATTCCATGATGCTCACCTTTCTGACACAATCACTGAAGACAAAGCAGGAGCATAAGCAAATGTGATGAAGAAAGTTGATGGTGCCCAGCTATCAAAAGATATAGCATTAGGGTCTTAAAGACTTGAAGGTAAACAAGGGGCCATCTAGCTCAGAAGCAACAAAGCCCACATGGAAGAAGCACACCAGCCTGTGTGATCACAAGGTGTTGAAGATATCAGGTATCATCAGAACAAAAAATCACATCATTGTGAATGAGGGGGAGTGGAGACCCAAAGCCCATCCGTAGGCAATAGGACACCCCCTTACAGAAGGGTCTTGGGGAGGAGACAAGCCAGTCAGGGTGCAGTGTAGCAGTGATGAAACATACAATTTTCTTCTAGTTCCTAAATGCTTCCTCCCCCAACCCCCACTATCATGATCCCAATTCCACCTTACAAAACTGGTTAGACCAGAGGATGTGCAGTGGTGCAGATAGGAGCTGGAAACACAGGGAATCCAGAATAGATGAACCCCTCAGGACCAGTGGTGAGAGTGGCGATACTGGGAGGGTGGAGAGAGGGTAGGGTGGAAAGGGGGAACTGATTACAAGGATCTACATGTGACCTCCTCCCTGGGGACAGACAACAGAAAAGTGGGTGTTGGGAGACGCCGGACAGTGTGAGATATGACAAAATAATAATTTATAAATTATCAAGAGTTCATAAGGGAGGGGGGAGTAGGGAGGGAAGGGAAAAAGTGAGGAGCTGATGGCAGAGGCTTTGAAAATGATGAGGCCAATGAATGTACAAATGTGCTTTACACAATTGATGTATGTATGGATTGTGGTAAAAGTTGTATGAGCCCCTAATAAAATGATCAAAAAAAGAAAGAAATGCTTGCCAAATATAAAAAAACAAAAAGCCTGTTCAGCATCATCACAATATGCAAGCCTCACCTGACAAATGGGTGGTGGTTACCGTGGTGTGTATTGACTGGGCATGCCACCTTGGGTTGCTTCCCCAGAACCAATGCCTCTTATCCTGCAATAGGGTGGGTGTAATTCAGTTGGAGTGACTCCTCATAAAAGGGGTGACCCACCAGGCCAAACCCACTGCAGCTAAATCCAACCAAAGGCAGCCGAGAAGCCCTAGCGGGGTAGTGGATTGTTCATCCGGCAGCTAACTACAGGGCCGGGAGTTCGAAATGAACAGCGCCATCAGCCAGGGTCAACCGTGGCAGTATGTTTTGAGTCTGAAGAAAACTCAAACCAAACTCCCTGCCATTGAGTCCAATCTGATTCATGCTGACAGTATAGGACAGGGTAGGCTTGCCCCTTGGGTTTCTGAGACTATAACTCTAGGGGAGTAGAAATCTTCCTTGTTCTTTAGCAGGGTGGCTGGTGGTTTTAAACTGTTGACCTCTCAATTAACCACCTGAGGAGTAACCACTACACCACCAGGGCTCTGAAAAGGAACCTGGAAAAACAAAGGGAAAATGGCCCTCTGACTAAGGGCATGCCTGGGACTACCAAAAGTTGGGAGAGACCAAAAAGAATCGTTTTCCAGAAACTTTGGAAAAACATGGCCTTATTGACACCCTACAGTCAGACCACTAGCCTCCAAAATTGTGATCCAATAAATTTCTCTTCTTATAAACCACCCAGTTTGTAGTTTCTTGTTATGGGAGCCCTAGGAAAGAAATATAATGGGGAAATTAAATACTGTGTTTTAAAGGCCATTAAATTTTATACCCAAGGTGAATGAATAACTGCCATTTCTGTGTCCTTAGCCCAGAGCTCTTTTGGTTTATAGTTGCTTATAGGTGTATTAAGTATATTGGTTTTTTTTCTAGAATAAATCCAAAGGTGCTTCAAAAACGTAACTGATCATATGACGGGTGTCTTTCTTTAATTTCTAACAAACCGGCCCGTTTGAGTCTGTTGTGGGGCAGATTGTGTGGGAAAGAAAGACCATCGAAGTGCTAGGACGCTCTGAGGCAGTTCTATATATGCTCGTTAACAAGAAAACTGGAGGCTCAAGGGTTATTTTCTTAAGAGACAGTTGAAATACTCCGAAAAATGGGGCTCAGAGACGGAAGCATTCAACGGTTAGTCTTCGAACTCAGACAGCTCGAGGTCCCACAGCTAACGCTCCCAATCCCTACGCTCACGTTTCTCTTTCCCTGAAATAATCAGTCCCGGTCCCGGGACGTTAATGACCCTGGAGCGGATCGGAAGGCACGGCCCGGAGCCGTGTGGAAACGGGGTACAGTCATTCCCTGATCCCGAGTCCGTCCTCCAGCAGCGTGGCAAGCTCTTCGGCGCGGGTGCTGAAGCCAGGGGGAGGGGCTTGCGGGCTTCGGGTCAACATTTTTGAACCTATGGAATTTCCCTCCAATTCTGAAGCAGCCCCCTCGTGACGAATCTGCCGTCTATACCACAGGTTTATCTCCTAACGGAATTTATGGATGAATAAGGCAGGAAAAATGAAACATCAGCAAACTAACAGTCGGCGATGTCGAATGCTATATATATCTTCTTTTCTACTCGTCCCAAATACGACGAAAGACGAATCTGCAAGTCTGGAGTGGAAGCCAGGGGGCGGGCTGAGCAGCGACCATTTTTGTTTTGCGGCCGTGCGCTCTCAAAGAATCTTGACTAACAAGACCCCCGCGGAGGAGGCGGAGCCTATGGGAGGGGCGGGGTCAGAGGGACGTGATGATTCAAATAGACGAATAAGCGGGGCGCATCTGGCAAGAACCACCAATGAGCGAGAAGGTTGGGGCGGGGCAGACAAGACCTAGTGAGATCGGTTGCACAGTGGCTTTGGCGCATTTTCGGCTGGTTTGATTCATCCATTTTGGAGAGACGGGAGCGGGGTGCTCGTCTGTTCAAGGGGCTTTGAAGCACGGAGCGACCGAGTTTGAGAGACCACCAGTTTGGGGGTCAGCTGCAGCGGCGATATCGGCTGAAGTTTGGGGGGGTGGGGCGCCGAGCGCGCGGGGTGGGGGGGGTCCTGGTCTTTGCCTTCTCGACTGGGTCCTGTTTCGACAGCGAACATGTCTCGGCCTGTCAGGTCAGTGCGGAGTCCAAGGCCTGGAGTGTGTTGGCGGCGGCTGGGAGTGAGTGGTGAAGGAGTGGGGGTCAGAAGCCTATATCGGTACGCTCCGGTGCCACGCGCGGCCTCCTCCTTTCGGGGCCCGCGCGCGCCCTTGAGCGTGGGGGGCCTTGCTGCGCGCGGAGCCGCGCGGGGGTGGCGGTCGCGCGCCCATGCGCGCGCTCCTCCCAACCCGCTGCAGGGCTCCGGGCTGTTCCGTTGCCTCCCCCACCCGCCGCACTGGAGCGGGCGGGGTGCTCCCTGAACTGCCAGCGGCCCGCGGGGGAGGGGTGTGAAGTCAGCACCCCCAAGCAGGCCCCACCTCCTTGGGCCGGCCCCTCGGAGCCCAGGAAGGGGCTGGCGGGTGGATTCACGCTTGGCTCCCTGTCTCCATTGGGCTCGGGTCCAGGCCTACGGCATTCTTGTGGCCCCCTCTCCCCGTGACTTGCGTGGGGGTAGGGGGCCGCCGAGTCCTCCCGGAGCAAACGGGGGTGTTCCGTACGGAGGGGGAGGGGCAGCGCTGCCAGCAGACCGGCTCGGTCCTCCTGGGTCGCCGTAGGGCCCCGCCTCCGCGATCGAGCGACAGTGGGCGTACCCCTTCTTTCTCTCCCGCGGGCAGAAGTAAGAGTTAGAGTCGGGGCCCCGGCGCCCCGTGGGGTGCTGCCTCCCTCCGCCCCCCCTCCAGCTGATACTTGGGAAGATGTCACTCCAAAGTTCGCTCCTTCCCTCCCCTTGGAGCCTGGACACGTCCTTGCTCGGGGACATGGCCAACTCAGGAAGGTGCGGGTTAACAGCAGCGCGGTCCAAATCCCGTGTGGTTGTCGTGCCCGTTACCTTTTCACCTGCAGAGCTGCGTGGGCACGTCCTTCCGCCGCCGCATTTCCGCGGACGAGCTGGATAATAAAAGGTGTGGGGTCGGCCAAGCCGTCAGGGTCGGGAAGTTGGCGGTCCCCGGCGGACAGTGGACTCGCCCTGGGCCATCCTGCTGGCCATTGTGTGGAAGGTGCCATTTGCGGAGGGGTGCCCTTCAGCCCCATCTGCCCGGCCTCCGCGAGGGGAGCTGGCGCGCACCGGTAGCGGAGCCCGGACACTTGGCCTGGAGGACGGGGGCCTGTAGGTAGGCAGGTAGAGGAATGGTTTTAAAATGATCGCCGCAGTTGTCGTTTCCCTGTCGTCGGGAGCTTGGTGGGAAACGGAAGCGGGTGGACTTCCGCGCTCCAAACTGAGGCTGGGGCCCCTGGAAAGGGTTTTGTCGCCCAACCAGGCGCTCGTCTCCTCCCGGGGCCGCGCACTCTGACTCCCAGTGGGCTTTGTGAACGTGCGGCCCGGCCCCCGGACTGCAGTTTCATGCTCCTCTCAAAACGCCGTCGTCTGGGGGATTATTTTTCTGCACCTTTTAAACTTCGCCATGTTTTGAGGACTGCCGAATTTCTTGTCCTGACGTTAAACTCATCAGTCTCAATTTTGTGTTCTCACGTGTTGATAAAATAACTGGAAATGAACAAACTTTTTCCCCTCAAAAACTTTTCAGTATCACCCCGTGGGGATAAATAGACTAAGCACGTGCTGTCGGGTTTGTTTGTTTTTTAATTGTGTTTGGTGGGGGGGTGTTGTAATTGGGATTTCTGCAAAACCTTTGTTTCTCAATATGTTTTTGTCTACGGGCTCCTAAATGGAGAGTGAAATTAGCCTATTAAATGGGCATTTTTAGAGAGGGATTGCTTTCAAGTTGATAATTATCAAAGCAACTTGATTTCAGATCATCTTTATTTTAGTAATAGTCTCTTGATGTAGCTAAATTCTGAGAAGCCATTGATATTTATGAAGACGGATAAAGCAGAAATAATTAAGCTCAAGTTGTTAATTTTGAACTGCTGACCTTTTGGATGGCAGTCCAGCTCATAACCACTATCCCACCAGGGCTCCTGAAAAGTTGTGAATTTTAAAATAAAAAGCTACGTCTTTGAGAAGTGTTGGTTTCAAGGTGTACAAGCTGGGCCCAAAATACTCATGGGAAAATGGAATTGAATTTTTACATGAACTTTTCTAAACCCCAGTGGGTCTTTAAAGGGAGCCCTGGTAGTATAGTAGGTTTCAAGTTGTGCTGTCAACCTCAAAGTCTGCAGTTTGAATTAACCACCTGCTCTATGGGAGCAAAATGAGACTGTGCTAGTGTGAAGAATCACAGGCATGTAAACCCTGCTCTGTAGACTTGTCATGAATTAGATTGACTTAATGGCAGGGAGTTTGAGGTTTTAATGGGGCCTTTAAAATTTTAATGATACACATTGACCTGATTTCAGAATAATCAGCCATAAATATTTTTTAAGAGCACACATGGGAAAATATAAGTAAATACAGTAAAATGCATCTTTTGGAGGTCTCTTTCTGTTCTTGGGTGTGTGTGTGATAATTTTCCAGTTTTCTGGTTTGTAGCTTTACTGTGTTGTACTTTTTTACTGAGTCATTTAAAGGGCAATTGGAAATGTTGAAGGTTCCCTGAAACCAACTATCCAATGAAGCCTGTGGTGGACTCGTAAGCTGCAGCCTGTCTTTCCAGAGACTTGTCTTCACGCTCTGAGGACCTTTGCTCATGTAGCATTGCTGCCTTGGACTTTACCTTTCATGGGTTCTGATTCAGCGTATGGGAGTCTAATGATTTTAGGCCTTGGATTCAGATCTATAACAAAATCTCATCATTGAAGCTAGAATGACATTATATTGAGGCAAACTAAATTTACTGGAGCTGCACTGCCGTGCGTCTCACACACTCAGAACTTGGATTTCTTGCTTCCCAGTTCTGCACTTCCCCTTTGGCTCCCTGTAATAATCACCGTAGATCTTCCGACTGGTAAGTGTTTGTGCTAGCTGAAAGAATAAAGTCCTTTTATAACTGTCATCCTTAGAGAGGAAGGGAGATGCTTCTTTATAAAAGAGAAATTACTGACTTGTCCGAACTAGAAACTAAATTTCATCAAATTTGGCTGTTGTGCTCTCCAGATAAGCCCTCTAAGATTGAGACCTATCCAAGCCATTCCATTTGTACTTTTGTTTATGATGTTCATGTACAGGATAACTTGGCTTTTGTTTTAATACCTGAGGTTATAAGGAACTATCACGTGGTCGTATGAATGCATTGGCTCTTATACTGGTATATGTCGTTTTTTACTTTATTTTTTATCGAACAGCTTTCCTAAATTCCCAGATTGCTCTCTTTTCCATGAGAATTTTGTCTGGAATGTGTCTGGATTCTAAAAATGTCCTTAGCAGAAAATGAGCTTCAAGAAGCCCCCAATTACAAAAAAACCTTGAAAGCCTGGAAATTCAAGGTAACTTGGAAATATGATTTTTTAAATATGCACAGAAAGGTCGCTCAGTTTTTTAGCCCCAGGAATATTTAATATTGTGTAGATTCTGAGGAGTTGGTGGGGGAAAAGGTATTGTAGGTTAGGATTGGTATGACTTGGAATAGACTCGATGTCAATGACTTTGGTTTTGAGAACAAGTGTAAGTGAGCCTGGTTCCTCCCCACCACCCCACTGTGTACTGGGTTTCTTACTAGCTCTTAATCTTTACTGCTTTCCCAGGTGTATGTGTATGTCTATCAGAAGAAAAGTATGCTTTTATTAACCTGTTTATGTTAGGAGCCCTGGTGAGGGAGTTGGGCTTTGGACTGCTAACTACAAGGTCAGCATTCAAAAGCACCAGCCCTTCTGAGGGGAAAAGATGAGGCTTTCTACTTCCGGATAGTAGCTGAGTCAGAATCGACTTGAAAGCAATTGAGTTTAATTTTAGTTTTTGGTGTCTGTTATTACATGCCACTATTCCCAACAGACAGTTCTTGCTGTACATAATATCTCAGGAATTTGAAACACCAGGGAGAGTTAATTCTACAGGAACACCATTCAGAATTTCCCAACAAACACGTATTAAATCTGAAAATTATGATGGTAGAATATTAAACTGTGTAATTTCTTTGGTAGCTATTCAAACAAGGGCCATATCACTTTATCTTGTTTTAGCCTCACTACAGCCTCAATGTAACCAAACAGCTCAACAGCTGTCAAGTTAATTCTGATTCACAACAATCCTATAGGATATGTTAGAACTGCCCCTTTCCCAGGCAGCAAATCTTTATAGGAACAGAGCCTCGTCTTTCTCCCTCAGAGGGGCTTGGTGGTTTCTTGCTGCAGACCTGTGGGTAGGAGCCCAACATGTCACCTGTTAGGCCACCAACACCAAGCTGCCACAGAGTTGATTCCAACTCACAGTGATCCCACCGGACAGAGTAGAAATGCTAACGTGGGTTTCCAAGACTAGCTCTTTATGAAAGTAGAAAGCCTCATCTGTCTCCCAAGGACAGGTTCATGGTTTTGAACCGCTGACCTCCATGAGTAACCAAGGCCCCATATAAAAGGCTTTTAAAGAATATATTTCTTCAAAATCAATGGTAGAACCCAGGATTGAACCCAGATCTGAACTCGAAGCCAAAGTTCTTTGCACGGTGCTTAATTTTCCTTCCTAAGATTTGGTATGAAGATGGTCAGATGTTTTATGTAATCGTTTTTCCTGTGGTGAGTTTATTCTTTATACATAGGCTTTTGGTCCTACATAGAAAATACTTTAAATATAAGCAATTATATTAAATATCCGAATATTTTTCAGAGGTACTTTCTAATTAAAATTATTAAGCCAAATGACTAGAAAGAACGTCCGTGATTGATTTAGTCCATTACTTTCCGTTTACCAGTGGTGCTTTTGAGTCCATGGAGTTCGCGTGCACGGATAATAATAGCCACCCACAGCCGTGGAGTGGATTCTGACGCCCATCACCCCTGTTAGCAGGGTGGAACTGCTTCCTAGGTTTCTAACGCTTAGATTAGTCAGTTACAATGTGAAATAACTAATGTAACTTGCCAGGATTGCAGACGAAGATGAGTTTGAGGTATTTTAAGTTTTGGGTTTTTTTTAAGCAATAACAAAACTTGTAAGCATGGTAGCAAAAGAAACCTGAGTAACAAGATTTCGCTTTCTGCTGAACAGTTGGTCTATAGAAGAGAGGAGATACCTTGCACTTACGAATCATTTCAGTTTTACTCCACCCAGTGGCATCACAGAAGAAAGGCCTGCTGATCTATCCCCAGAAGATACAGCCATGGAAACCCCGTGGAGCACTGTGGCATGTGAGAGTCGGCTTTGGATGGTTCTGCTAAGTAGACAGAATCCATTGTGCCATATTTGAATTTTTCTTAAACCCACACTTGTGGCCCTCTACAGCACACAGTGCGCCAGCCCATGGGTTGCATAGCAGAGCTGCCCCATAGGGTTTTTGTGGCAGTCATCCTGACCTTTCTTGCACCTTACCACTGGGAGGCTTCATTGACCAACCTTGAGGGTAGCAGGGGAACATAAACCATTGATGTGGGGCTTGCATGTTTTTGTTGTTGTTTTAACACCTTTATTGTGATTGTGTTTACTGAGCAGATCATCAATTTTATAGTCAACCATTTGTACACATTTTCTTTCAACTTGTCCATTTTAATCCCCTCAATGTATGGTCACTGATCCTATTCCTTTGTATTATTTCCCTTCCACCTCCTTTCTAACCTTGCGTAGGTGCTGCCATTTTCATCTTAAAATGGTTATTCTAACACTGTGGAGAGGTTTGTTCCAGGTCTTAAGGGTGCCTTTAAGGGCCAGTTCTGGTCTGCATTTTTCTGCCTCTACTCAGGACGTTTTGATGTGATCTGTTTCAGAGCAGTTGTCCATAGTAGACCAGCACCATCTAGTTCTTCTAGTCTCGGGGTTGTGGCAAGTGATGTTTGTGTGGTCCGTTGTGCTGATTGTTTCCAGTTATCTCTTCTCGCTTCATTCCTCCAGATAGAGACCATTATTTGCCCGTCAAATGGCTGCTCCTGAGTTAATTAAGACCCTCGCTTGTTTTGTGGACTGTGTTAAGACAATTCACCTGAATGTCCCCTGAGTAGGGACTTTATTTTTATATAATAATAATCTAAAGAGCTGTGTAACTGTAAGTATCTTGAGTCCAAAATGTTACCCTATTCCTACTTTGAAATACTTTAAGTGAAAGCTACAGGGAATCATGGTGTGTCAGCTGGGAATTGTGTATATTAAGATCCTTCTTGGTATGTACATCTATTTTCAATTGCATTTAATAACTTGAAACATCGAGCCACCTGTTGAGTAATCTGTTCAGCAAGGTCATCTTGAGCATTTTCTTTCCTAGTTGCTTCTGGTTGTCATGTAGAATCCTTCATCTGTACAGATCAAATGGCCCAGAAACTGAAGGACTTGAAAGTAAAAATTAGCTCTAACTGTGAAAGTGACAATCTGTCCTCGCGTTCTTTAGGAATGAATAACAGACACAGATCAAGGCTGCTCTTTATTTCAAGGACATGCTGCCTCTGTGGAGTCATAACAGCCAGACCTCCTTTGAGTAACTCCTGTGTTCTGACTGGTTCTTTGAAATCAGACTGCTTGACATTGTATCAGGCAAAGGGAATGCTGGTCCTTTGTCAATAACTCAGAGCCTCAGGTAGAGGTGGCTGAGCACCTCGTTTCGCACTTAGCCTCAACTTTTCTCCAGAAAAATAAGGCCATACGTCCGCTTTACGGTCCAGAGCTGGCACACAGTCCTCCTTTGCGTTGAGCCTATCAAGACATGACTTTGTGGCTTCATTTAATTTTCACTTAAACTCAGCCTGTCACTTCTCTCTGTATAGTCTCCTTGATTAGGATGAGTCAGTAAGTCTGACAGTCAAACTAAGTTTGTCCTTAGTGATGGGGATCCGACCGTTTAGAAGGTTGCACAGAGGTTTCTGAGATGCTCCTGAGGCAGCAGAGCGAAACTGCTTGGTGGTGCCACATCTCAGGCCCCGTCCATTGTGCACAGGTTGGGAAAAGCATGTAATACTCTGCACAATTTGTCTCCTTACACTTGCTGAAATTTGTGTGTGTGTGTGTGTGAGACTTTGAAAGAATGTAGATAATGAGACTATGGTGAAACTGAATGTATGTAAATTATAAAATAACTTGAGTCGAGACTAGGAGCAGCATGTTACAGTTAAAATGAGTTCATTTGACTACTTTAGCAATTCATTAAAAATTTAGTGAGGGACTATAATTATCTGTAATACGCAGATGTGCTTGGGTAGTAATTAATAAATTCTTAACTCCTTTTCTGCAGAAAATAGGAACTTATTTTTTATTTCCTAAATTCTTGTATCTGTGACCCATGTTTTACTTGAGATTTTAATTGTAGTGATGGAGTGATATAAAATACATTCATGGCGGTATCTCTGTGGTAAACAATTACATATTCTGAATCTTATTCCGCTATTCTAGCCGTAATGAATGCTAGCATTCCTATAACATTTCTGAACAAAATTTGAGGGATAACAGAGTAGAGGGGGGTAAATGTCCCAAATTTTAAAGAGTTTAATACACAGAAACTTCAACAGCAGGATTTAGACTACAGTATACTGTAGATATTCGAGTCTAAGCTGACCCCAAATTTTCAAACTAAAGTTTTCAACTTTTTTGTTTGAAAATTTCAGGTTGGCTTATACTCAAGTATATATGATATCTGTTTAGTACTTATTTTTTGTCCCCCCCCTGCTCAAAATAAAGTTGTTCTTTTTTCTTTCTATCCCTGTCTGCTAGTCTCTTGGTAGCATCCCAGGGACGCTTGAGCTCGGACATAGTGAAAAAATAAATACATATAAAATATTGAAAACATGTAGTTATATATAAATTTGAATGACATCACCTCTTGTAGAAGTTGTGTGTAGTCAGGAAGGTCAAAGATAGTGGTTCTCAACCTTCCTAAGCGACCCTTTAATACAGTACCTCATGTTGTGGTGACCCCATAACCATAAAATTCTTTTTGTTGCTACTTCATAACTGTCATTTTGCTACTGCTATGACTCGGGTGACCCCTGTGAAAGGGTTGTTTGACCCCAGGTTGAGAACCACTGGTCTGAGAAGTGGCAGCAGTGTTGGGATTTAAGCTTGGGTGGGCGTGGGTTAGAAAACTTATCACTTAATGGCTTGTGGTTGCATAAACTTCAGTAACTTCGTTTAGCATTTGTGTTCACAAAATTGATGTGTAAACTGGCTCCTTTTATGTATTGTGGCATTTGGGAGTCGCTATTGTGATTATTAGAAATGTTAAAAGCATGGGTTTGATTTGTAAAATACATGGTCTAGGTAGACTTGTAGTCTTCATAATGTTGGCTTTCAGATATGTTTCAGGCATTTTGATTCCTATGTTCTTTGAAAAATACAAGTTTTTAGAGCTCTAAGCCAGTTTCTTTAGTGCAGGATTAGTGGTAGTCTTGCCTGTTTCTGTCACCATTTGCCTGCCGATGGGTCCCCTCCGGCTCATGACAACCCAGTGTGTCAGGGCAGAACTGTGCTCCACAGGGTTTTCGTTCAGTGGCTGCCTTTTTCTGATGGGCTTCTACATGGGCTTGAACTGCTGCCACCTTTTTGGTTAATAGAAAGTGATAAGATTCAAACCAATCTGACCAGAAAGCCTGTGGGAAATTTATTTTGGAGAAACACAGGAAATTCTATAATGACAAAAGTTTTAAAATGTGAAGTTGTTCAACAAGCCAGCACTCTTTAAAACACAGCTTTTACTTTAACTGTGTTTGATGTTATGGTTCCTGGGAAGATTTGGAGCCCCGGTGACGAAATGGGTACCTGTTGAACTGCTACCAGCACAGAGCTTCCTACCAATAGTTTGAGAACGGCAGCAGCCCAGTGGGAGAAAGACAGGAAACTTACTGGCAGGTCTACCCTCCCTGTAGATCGCTGTGAGTTGGCACCTGCTTAAACAAAAAGGGCTTATCGCTACAAAAAGTTAACTAACATTGATTTAAAGGAATTCATGTCTTTAAAAAATTATTTATTAGAGTAGAATGCCATAAAGTCCTGGGATCTTATTTAACATAGATTATGGCAAAGCTTCACGAAGGTATCCTCTTGGGTAAACTGGAGAAATATAGGTAGAATGATGGATGAGTGTGACGGATGTGAGGCTTAGTGCCCGAGAGGGCTGATTAATAGTTGATGTCCACCTGGGAGAATATTTCCTACAGTGTCTTTTTTTTTTTAACGTTTTATTAGGGGCTCATACAACTCTTATCACAGTCCATACATATACATACATCAATTGTATAAAGCACTTCTGTACATTCTTTGCCCTAATCATTTTCTTTCTTTTTTTTTTCCCTTTTCTTTTTTTACATTTTATTAGGGACTCGTACAACTCTTATCACAATCCATACATATACATACATCAATTGTATAAAGCACATCCATACATTCCCCGCCCCAATCATTCTCAAAGCAGTTGCTCTCCACTTAAGCCCTTTGCATCAGGTCCTCTTTTTTCCCCTCCTTCCCCGCTCCCCCCTCCCTCATGTGCCCTTTGTAATTTATACATCGTTATTTTGTCATATCTTGCTCTATCCGGAGTCTCCCTTGCCCCCCTTCTCTGCCGTCCCTCTCCCAGGGAGGAGGTCACATGTGGATCCCTGTAATCAGTTCCCCCTTTCCAACCCACTCACCCTACACTCTCCCAGCATCGCCCCCCACACCCTTGGTCCTGAAGGTATCATCCACCCTGGATTCCCTGTGCCTCCAGCCCTCATATGTACCAGTGTACAGCCTCTGTCCTATCCAGGCCTGCAAGGTAGTATTCGGATCATGGTAGTTGGGGGGAGGAAGCATCCAGGATCTGGGGGAAAGCTGTGTTCTTCATCGGTACTACCTCGCACCCTAATTAACCCATCTCCTCTCCTAAACCCCTCTGTGAGGGGATCTCCATTGGCCGACACTTGGGCCTTGGGTCTCCACTCTGCACTTCCCCCTTCATTCAATGTGTGGTATATATATATATACATACACACACACACATATTCTTTTTTTTTTCTTTGCATGATGCCTCCTACAGTGTCTTAAACGACTGCCCTTGGTCTATGTCTTAGTAATAACTCAGATGAAGACGTGAGTGGCCTGCTGCCTCGGTGTACACAGAATTGGGAAAGGCCGTGATACAATGAAGTGGTAGTGTAAGGATCTAAGGATCCCAGGTTGAAAAGGAGTTTCTAGTTCCAGGGATTGACGTAATGAGGTTCACTCTGATCTCACAGCCCAAAAGGCAAGTCAAAATTTAGATTTTGTTGTTCGGTACCAAACCCTCAAGTTGGTTCTGACTTACAGTGACCCATTGTATGTCCAACAGAAGGCAACACTGCCTGGTTCCGCTACATCCTCGCGATTGTTCTTAGGGCTGAGCCCATTGTTGCGGCCCCTGTGCCAATCCATTTTGTCAAGGGTCTTCTTTGTCACTGCCCCTCCACTTTCCCAAGCATGATGCTTTCTTCAGGGACGGGTCTCATCATCCTTGCCTCTAAGGAGCATTCTGGCTGTGCTTCTTCCATGACAGATTTGTTTGTTCTTTTGACAGTCCAGGGTACTTTTGATATTCTTTACCTGCACCATAATTCCAGTGCATTGATTCTTGTCTGAATGTCCAACTTTCGTATTTGTATCAGGTGATGGAAAACATCGTGGCTTGAATCAGGCACACCTTAGGCCTCAAAATTAACCTCCTTATTTTTCAGCACTTTAAAGAGGTCTTGTACAGCAGATTTATCAATGCAGTGTGTCATTTGATTTCTGACTGCTGCTTCCGTGAGCATTTGATGCAAGCAAGACAAAATCCTTGGCACCTTCAATCTTTTTCTCCATTTATCGTAACTATTGGTCTAGTTGTGAGGATTTTAGTGTTCTTTACATTGACCTTAGAGGAAAATAAGGTTTTCTACTCCTGTAAACAGTTTCTGCCTCAGAAACTCGAGAGGCTCATTGTGAACCATATCTACACTATCCTGGAGGGTTGCTATGAGTTAGAATTTGCTCAAATACCCTGAGGTTTTTTGTTTGTTTTGTTTTACACTGAGCTGTAATCAGTTCTGAAAGTTGGGATCCTTAATCTTCATCAGGAAGTACTTCAATTCCTCACATTCAGCCAGCAAAGTTGTGTCATCTGCATATCACAGGTTCTTAATAAGCCTTCCTCCAGTCCTGATGCCACATTCTTCATATAATCCAGCTTCTCATTGTTCGATGGATTGCATTCTTTGGTGGGCGGGAATTGTCATCTCGTTGACTGACTCATAGTGCCCCTCGTAGTGACAGAAGAACTGCTCCTTTAGGTTTCCTAGGCTATACTTTTTTTTTTCCAGTATAGCATTTATTGTTTTTTCAAAACATTTTATTAGGGGCTCATACAACTGTACTTTTTTTAACAGTTTTATTGGTATTTCAACCATATCAAGAAAAGTTGTACAATGTTTACTACAGTAAATTTTAGAACATTTTCTTTATCTCATACTCAACGTTATTTGTATAGTGGTTTTATTTTCTTCAAATTTTGGTAAAAATATACACAACAAAAATCCACCAATTCAACAACTTCTGCATGTATAATTCACTGCCATTGATTATGCTTTTCGTGTTGTACACCATTATTGTTATTCCTCCGAATTGAACTCAATGCCTTCTAACTAAAAACTCTTAATCATAGGTCATGTTTGTTTTGTAGTAGTAGTAGTATTTTTCTTGGTGTAATATTCACATGCCGTATACTTTCATAGTTAAAATGCTTCTGAAAAGAGTTATATGCATCATCACAATGAGCTCTGATGCTTCTTCCTGCGTCCACTGATTGCTCCCCAGCCCCCTTTCCACTCCCCAGCTTCCTAATAAACTAGTGCATCAGTTATTGTCTCTGTGCATCCACTCCTGTGCTTCCCAAACTGGAAGACCTAACAAACAACAAAACAAAGTAAAACAGGAAGAAAAAAATCAATGATGATAATGTAAAGAATAAAGAGTAAGAAAGAAACCACCAATAATATTTTAAAAGCCCAAGAAGAAATTTCTTTCTTGGAATAATAAGTATTTAAGCATAGGGCAGGTTGGATCAAGAGAGATGTCAACTGACCAAGTATATTATGGTTCAATTCGCCATAATCAAGTTTACAGTGATCTTTATCTGATGGTAAAGCTGTTGGAGCTCCTCACCTGTGTGCAGAGGGGATCTTCCAGAGACCCAGCCTGACCAGACACTCTTCAAATGAATTTTGGGTTCCCACCATCCTCCACAGCTTTCTACAATTGGGTGTTCACAGTTTAAGCTCTGATACTTCTTCATCATATTGGGATTTTGTTGTCAACTTTGGGTCACACGGCTGGTGTGCTGCTTTCATGTGGACTTGGTTAATGCCTCACTTTTATGACTGCTGCTTTGAATACAAGCCTTTAAGACTCAGACACTAGTCCAGTTGATAGCCGGGCACCATTTGTTTTGCTTCACACTTTGCTGTAGCACCCTTATCTTGGTGATCATTTCATGCAGGTGAGTATCCATGTTATTAGAACTGACTGTTCTTGAATTGGGGCTAGAGGTAAGTGGTAGCTGAGAATCCATCTGTTAGTCCTGGGTTATGAATGACTGGTTTACTTTGGCAGTCATAAAACAAAAACAAACGAAACCCAAAGCGAACATACAACCCTCTCCCCTCAAACAAAACATTGTCAATCATCCCCTTTAGGGTATAAGATGGTTGCATTGTTAACACCAAGAATTTATCCAATGACATAGAATTTAAGGTACTGTTTATGAGGAGTTTGTGAGTATAGTCCCAACTGCAAGCTGTGATCCATGAGTTGTTGCTTTATATAGATGAGCTCTGTTTACACTGAGCCTGGGGATTGGTGCTAGAGAAAAATTTCATGCATCAGGTCTTAACAAGGGCAGACCCTGCCCTCTAGACCCAAATCTGTCATTAATGCAAAGGAGGGAGAGCATTGGGAGGCACCAAATAGGTGGTGGTTCCAGGTCTCTTTCATTGGGCCCCTACTAAGCCTGGGGTTCCATTCAAGGTCCAACTGCCATTTCCACAGTCTTTGGGTGACCATCCTTTGCATCCTCTTGCATCAGGGTGTTTCAGCCCTAAGTCCAAGTGTGTATGTGCCTATTGCCGAGTCCTTCTGGTGTGACTTTTGGGGATGCCAAGTTCCCTGAAAGGCCAGCATCCAAGGTCATCATAATTCCCAGTCCATGGCGCCATTCACTGAGGGTTGAGTAGAAACACATTCAAAGTGTCTACCGAGGGCGCTTAAAAATGAGTTTATTCTGCCTTTTAGGCTATAAATTTTCTATGGCAGCCATCTACCATGCCATTCTTCCATTGGATGACTGGTAAGTTTGAACAGCCACTCTCTGGTTAGCAGCTGAGCACAGGAGTTTCCAGACTAGTGAGAGACCTACTGTCATCAGGTCCATTCCAATTCATAGCAGGCCCTATAGTATAGGAATTCAGGGTTTCTGAGGCTATACAGCTTTATGGGACCAGACAGACAATCTTATCTTTCTCCCTAAGAACCTCAGGTGGGATTAGCAGCCCACTGCTTAACCCACTATGCCATCAGGGTTCCTTCAGAATAGAAGGCGATTGTAATCCTGATCTCTCTATTCCTTACTTGTTTTTAAAGCCATATTGCTAATGATTTTCCCTGGTACTCCATGATTTTTTTAATCGTCACTAGTTTATTACTGGGAACCCCATCCACACGTTCTAGCTACTCTGCTAGGTGGATTGGAGCCTCCAACTATGATTTATAGGTAGGTACAGGCTAGTGGTGTCCCAGGACCTGGCAGCCTCGATATAAACCAAGCCAAACCCCCTGCATTGAGTCATTCTGACTACCAATACAGCAGAATAGAACTATTACCTGGTGTTTCTAAGACAGCCTGGTCTTGCTCCTGTGGAGCACATGATGTGTTTGAACTGCCAACCTTGAAGTTAGTAGCCCAGTGCAGAACCTAATATTACTACCAAAAATCTTACATCGAATACCGCATTGGATATGCTATGGAAGAGAACTAAATTGAGAAAGTGCCTGAAGCTGTGGCCTATAGTGTCTCTGAGTTGGAACTGTTTCAATCGTGGTGACAGATCTAGCCTATAAGAAAAAGGTAGTTGATGTCATGAATCTTACAGAAGAGAAGGCTCTGTGGAGGAGGGATAAGAGCTAGACCAGGGGTTCTCAGCCTTCCTAATGCCACAACCCTTTAATCCAGTTCCTCGTGTTGTGTGGTGACCCCCAACCATAAAATTATTTTCGTTGCTGCTACTTCACTAATTTTGCTACTGTTATGAATTGTAATGTAAATATCTGGTACACAGGATGTATTTTCATTGTTACAAATTGAGCATCATGAAAGCATAGTGATTAATCACAAAACAGTATGTGATTATATATTGTGAAATATTTAAATGTTTTCCGATGGCTTTAGGTGAAAGGGTCATTGACCACAAAGGGTGCACAACCCACAGGTTGAGAACCACTGATCTAGACCAAAACTTTACTCAAGGGTAGAGCTGGAACCATAGTTGGTCCTGAGGAGTAGATTGAGTTCAATAATTGAGTCCAACAGTTCTAGGAAATACATATTCTGTACAATCTTCTCTACATTACCCACCCAACCTTGATAGTCCTGCGAGTGCTTAAACTTAACAGGGAATTCCTTTTTTATTTCCTCATTTTTTAAAATACAAGATTAAAATGGGAAGGTTTATAAAAGTCCACTTGTGTTTAAAAGCAGTTATTCCCAAAACGTTTTTGGTGGGGTTCCAATTGGAAATGGACTTTCATTGTAACCTGGTACCCACGTGAGCCCAGACACCTACAAAGTTCCAGTAACTTAGGGTTCCCTGGGATTTTTTTCTCATGTTCTGAATATTGTGGTTTTTGGTTTGCTTTTGTTGTAAAGATGCTGGTTGTACACCCAAAAAATAGATTTGAGTGCCTAGTGATACGTTATCTGTGAGTTGAAAACAATTGTTCTATAAGAATTTCAGGATTCTGAAATGAGCTATTTACCACCTAGCTATCAGTGAGAGAAAAAAATGCCTATTTGAAGTTTCTCAAAACTCAGATTTGAAATTTTAAAAAACAAAAAAAGGAAACAAATTTGCTGGGCAGATCTTTTGTAGTATGTATTTTTCCCACTATATGAGCATCGAGCAACTCACTTCCAGTTAGTGCACCCAGTGTCGTCGCCTGGGAAGCTTCTCTCTAGTCACAGTGCATTTTTTTGGTAAAAGTTTCACTCGAACCTCATGTTTTGTGATGGCCAATTTTAAGAGAACAGTGCGCAGCGGTGAAATTTTGCTTGCTGCTTGGGAAAAATGCCACAGAAACTATTGTGATGTTGAACACAGTTTACAAGGACAGCACTTTGGGAAAAACTCAAGTGTACCGAGTGGGTTTCTCGTTTCAAAAAAGGTGAAATGTCAATTGATAACAAACTTCGTTCTGGACGTCTGGCAACTTCCCAAGTGGACGAAAAACTCAACTCATAGTGCTTTTGGAGTTCATTCTACCAGGACAGACTGTTAATGAAGCTTTCTATCTAGAGGTTCTGAAAAGACTGTAACAGTGTGTGGCCAAAACGCCTGGTTTGCAGCCGATGAGGGACTGACTGGTTTTGCCACCACGACAATGCACCTGCTCACACAGCCATCTCAGTGGGCCAATTTTTGGCAAAAGACAGGATGCCTCTCTTCCCCCACACATCTTACTCACCTGACCTCGCTCCGTGTGGCTTCTTTTTGTTTCCACGAATGCAGAGGGACATGAAAGGACAGCGATTTGACGGCGTAGAAGAGGTGAAGAAAAAGCGAGGGAGGTGCTGTCAGCCATCCAGACAGATGAGTCTGAAAATGTTTCCAAGAATGCAATCACAGATTTAACAGATGTATTAAGTGTAATGGAGTGTACTTTGAAGGTGATAAGGTTGTTTTATTTTTTTTTTAATTTAAATGTATAGCTTTGGGGGTGGGAATCGGGTTTTTTTGGGGGGGGGCGTATCCCCTGGCACACATTAAATGTTTAAGGAAAAGCTTAAAAGTCTAGAAAATTGGCAAGATTTTAATTGGTTCTCCTCCATCCCCTTGCCCAAAACCAGTAGTTTCTTCGAGGTCTAAGTAGAAAGATCGTCACCTTAATTAAACTGAAGTTGTAAGGGGTAAAACGTTTCTGACATTTGACAAGAGAGAAATGCTTTTTCCTCTTTTTAGTCATTGGGGGCTCGTACAGTTCTTATCACAATCCATACATATATCCATTGTGTCAAGCACATATGTACATTTGTTGCAATCATCCTCAAAACATTTGCTTTCTACTTGAGCCCTTAATATCGGCTGGAGAGAGATGCTTTTATTCCATTTCACGTGAGGCTTAAATTCACTGCCCTAGAGTTGATTGCAGCCCCTTGCAAGCCCTTTCAGGCAGGAGCACCTAGAGGGTTTCTGCACCTGTGAATCTGTACTCCAACCACCTGCCTTACCGTACTCCCTCCGAGTGCCTTCCCTCCCACTGTGCCAGCAACTTTGAAAGGAAGAGCAAACATCGACATTTTTATGTTCGTATATATTGCATTTAAACATTTATGAATAAACTTCAATTGGTTGAAATGGTAGAAACTGGTCTAACGTACATGATGGCTTATGACTGCTTTCTCTGGTCCAGTGATAACCCACAGCGTTGACCATAAGGCCAGAAAGAACAATGTAGAAGTAAGGGTATGACATTTTGGTACTTTATTTTGGTAATACATTTTAATGAAATGAGCAAAAAACCCATGAAAACTATCTTTCTAAATGTCACTCTCATTTCTAAGGAGCAATTCTCGCTGTTCTTCCAAGACCACTGAGACCTTAAATGGTAGTCCAGCCAATAATTAAAGATGTGTATATTAAAACTGAGTGATTTATATATCATTCAAATAATAAGAGTATTAACTATATGTTCCAAATCAGTGGTAATCTGTAGTGGAACTAATTAGTACCCCTAAGACAAGTAATGCCAGCTGCTTTGTACTGACTGCTTCTCCTGTACTTGGCATTAAGTACATAATGTTACCTAGTAAGTACTTTGTCTATATTATCTCACTTATTCTCACAAAATTCTTGAAAAGTGGATACTGTTACTCCTATTTCATAAGCAAGGAAACTGGAGTTCAGTAGGGGAAGTTACTTGTACAAGGGCATATAGCTAGTAGCAGAGGAAGAATTTAAACCCAAATCCAAAACTTTTTTTAACCTCTTTAAAAACAAAACCATCTCACTGCCAGCGTCAAATCTGATTCATAGAGACAGACCCCTGTGGGACAGGATAGAACTGGCCTTGTGGGTTTCCAAGACTGACTCCATACAGGAGCAGAAAGCCCCATCTTTCTCCTGAGGAGCCCGGTGGTCTCAGGGCTGCTGATCCTTGTGGTTAGTGGCCCAACAACCAAAACCAAACTCCGCTACCATCAAGTCAGTGCTGACTCAGAGTGACCCCCTCTGAGTTTCCAGGCCCAGTCTTTCTCCATGGTTTCAAAATGCTGACCATGCAGATCGTAGCCCAGTGAGAAACCACTATACCACCAGGACTCCTTTGAGCAGCCTAACACATAAGCCCCCCATCAGACCTCTTCTAAGCTGTACTGAAGTTGTATGTGATCCTCTTAGATCTAGGTATTGGCACTTAACTTTGCACTGAAGAATTGGTTTTACTGTGTCGTTTAGTTTAAATATTACTTTTACGTGCTCTGTTTTCATCCTAAAATATCTTTAGAATTTCCAGGCTATTAGGAGCATTTAAACCGTAAATAAGACAAATCTCCAAGTAGTGGAAATAGTATGTTACTTTGGAATAGGCATCTTAGAAGTCAGGATATCATTTGAAAAAGAAACCAAATTATTATTATAAGTCATTTATAATGAGCTCTTATGAATGACCCTCATTATAGCTCTTTTATTAAAATTTCCACTGCCCTCATTAGCATTTAAAGATGAATGCCTTTGGTTTAGAGCTACTTAACTTTAATAAGACAAAATTGCATCGATATTCATATTTTGCTTTACTCAGGTTTTAAGATTTTGGTAGGTAATGACATTATAAAGCTGATTATTCTGACTATTCTCAGGTAATTGAAAGTGTTACAAAGGTTAAAAAAAGATTTTGAAATTTAATTCCACCACAATGTTAGGTTGTGTATGCATTGGGCTCTTAAAGCAGCAGGGCGGTCTTTGAAGCCTACTGGCTGCTCCCATGAAGATTTACAGTCACCGCAGTCTTTATAAGGAGCAGCTAGTTCCCTATGTTCTGTTTGTTTGTTTTTTTAATCATTTTATTAGGGGCTCAGACAACTCATCACAATCCATATATACATCACTTGTGTAAAGCACATTTGTACATTCATTCCCTCATTCTCAAAAGATTTGCTTTCAACTTAAGACTCTGGCCTCAGCTTCTCATTTTTTTCCTCTCCTTCCCCATTCCCCCCTCCCTTATGAACCTTTGATAATTTATAAATTATTATTTTGTCATATCTTGCACTGTCTCCCTTCACCCACTTTTCTGTTGTCCGTCCCTCAGAGAGGTTGTAATCAGTGCCCTCTTTCCACCCCACCACTCTCACCACTTGTCCTCAAGGGATTATCTGCCCTGGATTCCCTGTATTTCCATTTTTTATCTGTACCACTGTACATCCTCTGGTCTAGCTGCATTTTTAAGGTAGAATTGGGAACATGATAGTGGGAGGTAGGGGAGGAAGCATTTAAGAACAAGAGGAAAGTTGTGTGTTTCATCATTGCTACACTGCACCCTGACTGGCTGTCTCCTCCCTGATGTCCAGTTGCCTGCAGATGGGCTTTGAGTCTCCACTCTGCACTCCCCCTCATTCATAATGATAGGATTTTTTGTTCTGATGGTGCCTGATACCTGATCCCTTCGACACCTCGTGATTGCACAGGTTGGTGTGCTTCGTCCATGTGGGCTTTGTTGCTTCTCAGCTAGATGGCTGCTGGCTTTATCTTTAAGACCCCAGGCACTATTTTTTGATAGCCAGGCACCATCAGCTTTCTTTGCCACATAGGCTTGTGCACCCATTTGTCTTCAGCGATCGTGTCAGGGAGGTGGGCGCCCTATGTTCTATAGGGTCACTCCGTCATCAGAATGCACTGTTTGGCAGTGAATATCGTCTGTAGCTTGCTGAAAACTGGGATGGAAAAGGAATACTAAAATCCTTTTTTTTCTCTTTTTAGAATAAAAATATACCATTGTTTTTGTGCAGAATACACGTGTGTATCAGTTTCTACATTGTACCATTCAGTGACATCGATTACGCTATTTGATTTGTGTACCTCTTCTCCCCTGTTGTGTTGTTCCTCCTTCATTAACATAAACACATTGCTCCCGAAGGTAGCCAATACTTAGTAGTTGTGGGCTGGATCCCATTTATTGTCATTGTTGGGTATCATTGCGTCAATTCTGACTCCTACAACAGAACAAAATACTGCCCGGTTCTGCACCCTCCTCCCCATGGTGCTTCTGTTTGAGCCCCTTGTGCCAGTCACTGGGCCGATTCCATTTCATCAAGGATTTTCCTGGTTTTTGCTGACCCTCTACTTTATAATGATATCCTTTTCCAAGGATTGATATCTCCTGTTAAGTCCAAAGTAGATAAGATGAGCATCGTCCCTTCTAAGGAGCATTCTGGCTGTACTTCTTCTGACAACCCAGGGTCCTTTCAGTGTTCTTTACCAACACAGTTCAAAGGCATCAGTTCTTTTTTGTTCTCCTTATTCATTGTCCAGTTTTCACATGCCATCTGAGGTGGTTCAGATGAACATGGCTTGAGTCAGGTTACCTTAATACCCAAAGCAACATCTTTGCTCTTTAACATTTTAAAGAGGTCTGTGCAGCAGGTTTCCCCAACACAGTACTTTGGTTTCTTGATTGCTGCTTCCATGCGCGTTGTTTGTGGCCCGCCAAGTGAAACGAAGTCCTTGACAGCTCTCATCTTTGCCTCGTTTCTCATGGTGTGTGTTGGCCCAGTAGTGGGGTTTTGGTGTTTTGCCTAGGGTTGTAGTCCATCCTGAAGGCTGCAATCCTTGATCTTTGTCAGCAAGTGCTTCCAGGCCTTGCTTTAGCAAGCAAGGTTGCAACATCTGAATATCACAAGTTTGTTATTAAGCTTCCATTCCGATGCAGCCTTCTTCCTATTGTGCTCCATTTTTTTCTATTATTTGCTGAGTATCCAGATCAAATAAGCGCTGTAAAAAATTACAGCCCTGATGCACACCCACTGCTTGCCCTGTAGCTCCACAGTAGGAGCTCCTTTTTCATCAGCTAATAGTTTCATAAGCTCAGAACCCTCGACTTTCACCCGTTCCTACCCTAAGTGTGTGTAGACGCCAAGTCCACTCACTCATCAAGCACATTTCTTGAATGGTGTTCCTGAGCGCAAACAATTGTGAAGCTGGCGCAGGACCAGACAGTGTTGCATCGTTGTGTACATCTAATGAGGCTGCTGAATCCAAGCCGACTGCACAGCAACAGTGAAGAGTTGGCCTTGTGCTCCAGAAGCTCACATTTAGTTTCGGGAAGATGGACATTTAGTACATCACAGAGTGTTGGTAAGAGATTAAAGGCTTTGAGAGGAGGTGGTGAGATTGCGTCTGGTATGAGTGGGAATGCTTATTTATCCAAGACGTTCCCAGGCCATAGAGCAGTAGGACTGAGGGTAAGAAACAGCAGGATTGGAAGAATGGCAGGCTTCCTAGTTTGGTTGGGAGTTATGTGGCAAGAGATAGGATTTTAGAAAACCTTAAGAAAATTGGATCTTAACTCATAAAATTACACTTCTCACGTGAATTTGGTTTGTTTGTTTGTTTCTGTTTTTTAATTCCCAGAGTGTTTTGGGGTTTTTTTTAGCTGTTTATTTCATGTGACAAAATATTGTTAGCCCCAACCTCCATTTGAGCCAACTGTTAGACTAAGCTGCTAAATCTGGAAATGATCCATTTAATAGGGATTTTTTTTTCTGTCCTACCTTTTCAACATTTTACATAACAGCTAACAGTTCAGAAAACATTTGTGTGTACCTACTTTTCCACTAGCTCTGAAACCAGAAAATGGGATATGGATCAAGTATTAAGATATATGATGAGGGGTGAGTGGATAGTTGATGTTTATGATTGGAAAAAAACTTATTAATTTTAATAATTGTCTTATTTAACTCTATAGCTAACTCTTAGGTCTATGAAGCAACTTAGATCATCATTTTCAAACAGGATAAACAGGGGTCAAAAAAAATTAGTGGTTTGCTTAAGAAGTTCTAGAATCAGAACCCTGGATTCTTTGTTGTTTGCTACTGAGTCAATTCCAACTTAGACCCTGTAGGACAGAGTAGAACTGCCCCCTAGGGGTTTCTAGGCCACAGTCTTTACAAGAGCTGATAGCTACGTTTGTCCTGTGGAACCACTGGTGTAAAGGTTTGAACTGCTAACCTGTCAGCAACCAAGTCTTAGCCATGGTGCCACTAGGACTCCTTAGCTGTTTCTGATGGTCGACTAAGAACGAAATCATTGGCAAATGCAGAATGTTTATGTTAAACTCACTCAAATTGATTTCTAAGCAGATACATTTACTTCTTTCAAAGCATCAGGTAATGTCTTCCCTTTTGCAAGTTAAAAATTCCAATTTCTCTGTTACTTTTCAAATAGCACGTCCTTCCCCACTTAGTGGTATATTCTTATGAGACCTACATTTTGATACGGCACCCAAAGAGCGTAGCAATATTTTAAATGTTACCACCAGTATGAAATGAACTACAATTATTATAACTTAAATATCAGTACTAGTATACATGAGGGGAGCTTAGAAAAGTATGTGGGAAAATTCCATTGTCTTTCAGTTCCTTTTTTTTTTTTTACCAACTTTGTCTTCAGTATGCACCGATCACAAAGACATGCTTAAACAAGTTTCGTTTGGACTAAACCCATGCATGTATAGTTTAGTCCAAACTGGGACTTGAATAGCAATACTGTTTTACTTAATCCTCATATATTAATAATTATTCTAAAGTATAGATGTAGAAAATGTATATGTAAAACTCCCTCCTCTGGAAGCTTTTCTTCTCTTAGTTCCATGATCTTAATACTGCTTTTCCTGGCATTTGTCATTAAAAATCACTGCTTTGTCAGAACATGGTAGGCATTTGGTTTTCAATTGTTAAAATTTTGAAATTAACATTTCCTAATAGTATAGTGTCCTTGGTAGTACAAACTCAGTTTCTTCAAACAAATTTATTTTGTTTTTCATCTGGACTCATTGAGAGGGCAGTGATGATGTGCTGGTAGACTAAAGGAAAACACAAATGCAAAATTGTTAAAAGACTTGTTTTTTAAGAAGCCAGATGTGTGTACTTTCCTCTACATTTCCTTCATGGTTTTGGAAGTCACGCCACCAGATCATCTGGGTGTGTTATAATAGAGGACAACCAGGTTTGCATTCTTACTACCCTGTTTTGTGTGTTTGTTTAAATGGAGCTCTAATCTGTGCTACCAGGAATGTCCCTCTGCTTGGGTTGAAGTAGAGGCAGTGACTTGCTTCCCTTCCCTTTGGTTGCAGCCACGTAGACCTACAGCTACAGTGTGTCTTATAGTGGGCTCTTCTGAATGCCATACTGTTTAGATCATACTATGGGAGAGAGAGAGAGAGAGAGAGAGAGTGTGTGTGTGTGTGTGTGTGTGTGTGTGTGTGTTACACAAGGGACTTCAAAGGTTGATAGAAAAAGTTGATTTGAAAGATAAGGGAATTTGTCCATGAGTGAAGCCCCTTGTACACAGACAATGTGTGTGAGCAAACTTTTACATTTAGAATATAAAGTAGGCAAAGAAATTAAGATTTAGAAAGTATTTAAAATCAAATAGATAACACAAATTTGAGTCTGAAAAACGCAGGCTTAAAACTCACTACCAACAGGTCAGTCAGTTCTGACTTACAGTGATGCTACAGGACAGAACTGCCCTTGTGAGTTTCTGAGACTGCAACTCTTTGCAAGAAGTTTTCTTCCCAGAAGTGGCTGGTAGTTTCAAACTACTGACCTTACGGTTATCTGCAGCCCAACTCGTAACTACTATGCTATCAGGGCTCCTCTGTGTGTGGAAACCCACCCCCCCAAAATAAAAACCCCACCTAACTGCTACCGAGTCTATGCCAATTCTTAGGGTTCTCATAGGACAGGATAGCACTGCCCCTGTGAGTTTGCAAGACCGTAACTCTTTATAGAGTAGAAGTAGGAAATAACATTGCATTCCTGGCTTGTGCATGTGTGATCTCTATTTGTCTGTGGTGATTCACTCATTTTGCTGTTGATGTACATGTACTTTGGAATGAGGGGGTTTTTGAGTGGGGAGAGTTGCCACTGACATGAGCCATTTAGGAAGTACCTTGAAATGTCTTCCAATTAAGTTTTACTTCCCTGTAACAAAATGACAGTGTTGACACGTTAAAATTTCCCCTGGTATTGGAGTATGGGTTTGAAGAGCCAAAGAGCTGTTTGCCATTTGTTCGATATGCTGGGTTGTAAGGGTTTTACCGTCATCATCGGCCGTCATCTCATATGCCTGAAGACATGTTTTGCCTGGGTTGGAGGTGGCTGTTAAGAAATTGCTTTGTGGAAAGCTAGTATGTAATTAATGTAATGTTTGTTAAATAGAATTGTGTGTTCCTGTTGTGTTAGTTTTAGTGTTGTTACTGTTTTTGATTAATTTGAGTTTCTTTTTCAACAGAAATAGGAAAGTCGTTGATTATTCACAGTTTCAGGAATCTGATGATGCCGGTAAGTTTGGCGATTTTCAATTAATTGTGAGTTAGACTCTGACTAGTTGGAGAATGTGGTTTCTTTTGTTTTAAGTCGTGCTTTTGAAATTAATTTTCTTTAAAATATTTATGTGTGCAAACTGATAACAGTGCTTGTCACTTAACAGAGTTCCTGCTAGAATCAAAGTAAAGTTGTAGCTTATGCAAGTGGCTGATCATTTTTTGTAATAAAGTAACTAAGCGGAGAGTCTATTGTGTGAAACTACTTGGAACTCTGGGCTACATCATTACAGAATAAATAGTGTATTTTTAAATCTTAGCTGTGCAAAAGAGTTAGTTGGTTTTTTGTTTTGTTTTTTCTTATTTTGGGGGAGGGGGCTCTGCATTCTTCCCCCCCCCCTTTCTTTAAATCAGCCTTAACATTATAAAAACAGTTTGTGCTTTTTAGGAAAACTTAGAAAATGCAGAAAGATACAAGAAGGCTAATAAATGAACCTACCACACAGAAGTAATTCTAACATTTATTAACTACTTGATGTGTGCCAGGAATTATTCTAAATTCTTATATTTAATACTTGTAACAATCCTGTTTCAGTGGGATCTTATTTCTGTTTTACAAGGAAGGAAACTAAGGCAGAGATAGTTCAAGGTCTCTATCCTTTTATCTTTATTTTCTTAGGAAAATAGGAGTTTTTATTCTTGCACAATACAATGTTGCACAATATAATATTTTTCTCATATTTTAATAAATTCCTATTGATGGTTGTTGGGTATTCCGCTGTGAATATGTGTAAGGTATTCAACCATTCAGTAATCACTAAATATCCAAATAACTTCCATCTTATATGTAATGGGGCTGTAAACATTTTTGTTTAAATTTTCATCTTTTCGGGTAGAGTGATTTTCTTTAGTTGTGTTGGGCTTATGATATTGGTGGCAATTTCCTCAAGTGCTAGAGTACACTATATTTCAGAATTTATGCTAAATGTAGTTGACTTATCGGTCTAATGTAAAATAATATGACACTCATTGATAGTCAAAAGGGTAAGCTGCAAATGATGAGAGGTTTGACTATAGCCTAGTACACAGGGTAAACAGGAATCCAATTCCAAAATGTGGAGACTGCTCTAGTCCTCATTTTCCCATTTTTCCACCTTGTTCACTGATCCTGTAGCTACTCTGGACTAGGGTCAGAGCCCCACAAATTGTAAGGACACTGTCCTTCATACTGCCAGATAGCAGACACCAGCAGCAGTTTGGAGAGTCCACATGACTCCTCAGCCTTCTGACCAGCTTGCCGCAGATGCGGGGCTGGTTTTGCACTACCGTTTAAGGATGCCAGCCACAAGCTCGAGTCCACTTCACACTCTTATTTTCTGACTTGCTGGCCACTAGTGCCCTTTGAGTGTGCTAAGTCACTGGAGAGACTCAGAAGGGAGTATCCCTTACTTACAACTACAGGTTTGTTACAATGTAAAGGATTCAAACAAAGAGTTGCAAAAGAGGGTTCCCAAAGCACACCTCTCATGTCCCAAGATGGGATGGTGCCGCTTTACTTAGAGCGGTGTTCCCATCAACTAGGAAGCTCTCAGGATTCAGCACTGACTCAGGCTGCTGGGGCTGCTCTTCCTGGTTTTACCAGCCCCCTCTTTGCAGCACAGATTCTCAGGTGGGCTATGGAAGCTCCAGACCAAGCCGCCCCATTTACTCCGAGGATGACTTCTCCCAGAGCTAAGAACAAAGATCACCATAGTGGGGGTAAACTAGATCCTTTTTAAAATAAGCATGTGAGAACTAGAGAGTAAAAAATGCAGATGTGGAAAGAATTGAGGTGGTGAGGACTAGGATTGAGTTTAAAATTGTTAAAAAGGAATTACTGGAGAAATCCTATCCTGCCCTCTCACTATTTGACTAGCATGAAAGATAGTTATGCAGTAGTGGTTTTTACATGTAAAATTGCTAATATAAAGGTAATTAAATTTGAAACCTGGTTTGTTAAGATGAAGATTATGGAAGAGATTCGGGTCCTCCAGCTAAGAAAAGCCGGTCATCTCCCCGAGAAGCTAAAAGTAAGCGGCGATCTGGGAAGAATTCTCAGGAAGATAGGTAAGGGACGAGGACCTCTCTGCTCTTGTTTACACTGTCACCCCCTCCCCCACAATGAAACCTTAGTGTATTGGGGGGAAGTGCTTAAGACCTACGTAGCTTTGTGTTGTACATTTCATATCATCTCAAGTACTGCTTCCGGATCTTTAGGCATCTTCTTTAGGTTCTGGGACTTCCTTGGGCTGGTCATGGAATCCAAGGTGATCTACAAGAAGCCTTTGCCGCAACCTTAAACCTCTGAGAAAGGTTATTGCAAATTAATGTTAGAATGGACAGTGTCGTTGTAGTGATCACAAAAACTAACTGACCTATTCAGTCACAAATCATTGGCAGCATTACCACTAAAGATTGGAAGACCCCAGTTAATCATCTCACAATCAATTCTTGCAGCTTTTCTTTCCCATGGTTTTACAAACAAGTTCAGTCGAATTGTAACTCTGATTAATTTTGCTTCATGAGACTAGGACACTGGAGCTTTTGCCTCTGCTTGTAAAGGAGGATTATACACACATAGTACAGCATAACTTTTACTGTAGTGTGGCATTCAAGGATTTATGTGTATCTATCTCTAAATGCATTAAGAGAACTCCAGAAAATGAAATTGTTCTTAGTCATGGTAAGCTTTTAATCAATTGCTTATTTTGCAAAACATTTATCTACAAAAGTCACAGGTTTCAGAAGCAGTGGTGATAATAGTGCCACCCTTAAGAGTTGTTCGCTGTTTTCTAGTATATTGTGTATGTATATTACGATTTATTCAAACCGTGCCTGTGTTCGACCGGGAGTGCTCGCCTATGGAGGTTCCCTGGTTAACAAAGGCTGCTCAGAAAATGGAGTGAATAGGGTTTGAGACTGTCTCTTGGATTCCAGAGTCCCTTTTAGTCATTAGGCTTTCAACTCAGACTGTAACAAAATGACTGAACTGTCCAAAATATATATATATATATATATATATATATATATATATATATATATATATATATATATATATATATATATATATATATATATATATATATATATATATAACTCTCGCTGGTTCTTCTCAAGTATTTACCTTGGAGCCCTGGAATCACTACTGTAACAGTATAACCCCAGACAGAACTCTTGCTGTCTTCTAGTCCGCATTTCCATTTCCCTCTGGAGTGTGCTGCTCCGTGTCCTGTTATAATATTGCATCATTGTCATTTCATCTAGCCGGAATGTTTTCTTATTGCGGTCATTTGGTTGGATTCTCTCCTACATGTGGGTGATTGTAATAAGTACAGTTTTTCTTGCCATTTGTATTAAGTGACTTGGCTGTTTTTGTTCCCAAGTGTGTTGTGTTGGTTGATTGATAATCACTACCTTAAAAGTTTAGTTGTGATTTAACCTCACTGACGTAAGGTTCAAGGATTTACTTACTTCTGTAAACACAGTAAGAGAACTCTAGAAAACTCAGCTATTCTTAGTCATTATGATGAACTTTTAAATTAAATGCTTATTTTGCATAGTGACATGGAACTGTGACAAGTTTCAGATTTATGAAATGTCTTGGATTCAGATTTCTTAGTAAGGAAATATATTTTGTTTTCCTTGTTGTTTAGGAATCTTGGGTTCAGTGGCTTGCCATTGCTTGTAGTCTGGGTTAGGGAACATGCCAAAAGATTCACGAGACTCACCATTTTGGAAGAGAAAGTGATGAATGCAGTTTTTATGTCTGAATTGTCTTTTGTTCTTAATTTTTTCTTGTGAAAACAAAATTCAGTGTGGGTATTATGAGCCCTAACACAGGCTGCTCTATGCATACAAACAGTCATGTCATCACAGTCTGGAATATCATCAGCCTGCATTAGACCTCAAACTGCGTTGTGTACATGTGGTGAGGCAGCGCATGCAGTAACAGCATGTATAGTTATTGTTGACACCATATTGTTTTTGTTGACCCTCTTTTCCACTTACAGAGCTAATTTACTGTTTTTCTTTGAAATAAATATTTGAAAACATTTAACCTACTGATGCCTCAGTTAATGCAATTTCATTGATATCTATTTTTATTTTGAAATTTATCAGTAGCTGCTGCATTTCCCACCCTAAGCTTAATCTTGAGTCAATAAGTTTCCCAGTTTTGTGGTAAAATTTGGTGCCTTGGCTTATATCCGGGTCTACTGATAATTGAGTATATACAGTAGTCACCAGAAAACAGGATGTTAGAACCCAGTTTCTAAGTTAAAATTTGCTTATTTGTGAATTTAAAATTTTGTTTATAAAAATTGAAACCCCTTATTTCATTTTAGAAGAGTTGTCTTGAGCTCACTTTGATTTCCTTTATGAAAATTTCTTCATGTGTCTATTTCTCGTGTGTGTGTGTGTTTTGATATTTCTGATGCATGAAAATATTGGAAGCAAAAAATACTAAGTGATCAATAAGTGATTTACATTTATTTCGCATTAAGTAGTTTTTTTCACAATGTTTTCAGCTACATAACTGCACCCCACACTTCCCTTAAATTCATACATTTTAATGGGGTTGGTTTTTTTTTTGCATTTTGGCAAGATTGCCCCATTTGTCTGCTCAGTGTACTGCCACGAACACATTCATTTCATGTAACCCATGTTTATGCCCACTGTCCACAGAGAATGTTTCTAGGTAACTATTTTTGTGAACCACATTGTACCCGTGGGTGAGAAATTTTCACCCTTGTTGGTAGACATTCTTTGCATCTTCTGAGTCTGTGGAGGCAGTGTTTTCTAAAGTAGATCAACGTGTGCCGATTCCGAGGGGGGAAAGTCATAGAAGTAGTTTCGCTCCTTGTCATCTGTTTAAAATGTGTTCAGGACACATTGATGTAGACTTAGACCTAAGACTGTTTGTGTTTATTTCTCTTGATAGTGAGGACTCTGAAGAGAAGGATGTGAAGACCAAGAAGGATGACTCTCACTCAGCAGGTAGTAAACTACTGCTAGTAGATTAGTGTCATGTTTACGTTAGTGTTATTTGTTTGCACATTTTAACACACAGGTTTTAGATACCAGACATTGTTAGCAGTACTGGGGTTAAAAAGAGTTTGCAGCTTGGCCTACCACTCCCATGTTAGATTTTAAAAATTACTCAGGTCCCTCTAATGACTGAAAAAAACCACCTCTTATAATCAAGGATGATGTGGAGATAGCTGCTTTCGCAGCCCCCGGGATCTTTCCAGCACCCCCGCCCGGGGGTGGTATTACCCCTTTTGGAAAAAAATGGCTTTATATTGGATTCTTCATCATGGTAACTATTACAGTCGCCTGTGAAGCTTTTATCAGAATATATGCAAACCTTGAAATAACACTGCCCCCCTGTATGCAGCTCTCATGGAGTTGAAACTGGTTCTTGAAACACTTGCACTCACTGCAGTAGCTACAGAAAAAATCTCTGCCTGTAAGGAGGCCCAAACGGCTCAAACCTATGTGGTTCAAAGATCACCTGAGCATATCCTGCCCTGGGTTTTCCAGTTCAGTGGGTCTAGATGAGACTTTGTTATATATACAGTAGATAAATAATAGAGATACCCATTTCCTGTTGTTTTTGTGCTTTTGAGTCAGTTCTATGGGACAGTATTAATGCTAACCCATAGGGTTTCCCAGACTGAACACTTGTATCATCAGGTCTCCTTTGAATTATATAAAAAACCAAAACCACACTCGCGGCCATCGAGTCCTTGCTGGTTCATAGCCACTCCTTGTGGGTTTCCAAGACGCTGGATCTTTGCAGGAGCAGACTGCTTTAGCTTTTCCCATAGAGCAGTTGGTGGGCTTGAACCACTGGCCTTTCGGTTGACAGGCCATCCTCTAATACACAGCATTGCTGCCAGAGCTCTTTTAGGTAAGGACAAAAAGAGTGGGTGACTCCAGTTTGAAAAGCCAGCAGGTTCATTTAAAATCGAAGTCTCTTTGACCAAATAAAAATGTTACACTCTGGTGGCTTTGTTTACTGTTGTTATTTGTTTTTGAATTTACTCCTTAGAATCAAGCATTTAGTCAATACTGTTCTCAGCTTCAAGCGTTAAGGTAGAAAATGGACATTGGGCCTCCCCACAGAATACTTTGTTCTAGTAACCCAGCATTCTGTGATTCTTACCAACAATTGCTGAAGACGAAAAGGGTGCACAAGCAAATGTGAAGAAAGCTGATGGTGGCTGGCTATCAAAAGATACAGTATCTAGGGTCTTAAGGACTTAAGATAAACAAGCAGCGTTTTAGCTCAGAAGCAACAAAACCCACAAGGAAGAAGCACACTAGCCTGTGTGATCACGAGGTGTCGATGGAATCAGATATCAGGCATCAAAGACCCAGGAAAAAAAAATCATATGTGAATGGGGGGGGGCGCAGATTGAAGACCCAAAGCCCATCTGTAGACAATTGGACATCCCTCACAGAAATGTCACAAGAGATGAGCCATTCACTCATCTGATACAGTACTGATGAAACATACAACTTTCCTGTATTTCTTGATTGCTTGCCCGTGTGCCACACCCCCCACACTCCACTATCATGACCCCAGTTCTACCTTACAAATTCGGCTAGACCAGAGCATGTACACTGGTGCAGATAAGAACTGGAAACACAGGGAATGCAGGACAGATAAACCCTTCGGGACCAAAAAATGAGAGTAGCAATATAAATGTGATGGTAAGGGGCAGGTGGGGGGAACTGATCACAGTGATCTACATATAACCCCATCCCAGGGGGACGGACAACAGAAAAGTGGGTGAAGGGAGACAGTGGTCGGTAAAAAGAATAATAATAATTTATAAATTATCAAGGGTTCATGAGGGAGGGAAGTTGGGGAAGGGGGCGGAATGAGCTGATACCAAGCACTGAAGTAGAAAGAAAATGTATTGAAAATGATGGTGGCAACATGTACAAATGTGCTTGACACAATGAATGGATTTATTGATTGTGATAAGAGCTGTAAGAGCCCTCAATAAAATTATCTTTTAGTAATTTATTTTAAAAGAAGATAGGCAAGAATTCTGCTAAATTCATTCCACAGAGCCATTTTGCCTTTTTTCTTATGCTATCTGGCTGCCTACATTGAAAAGAAATTAACCTGCTTTGCTGTCATTCTGTTCACCTCCTTTGTGGACTCTAATTTGAAACTTCGTTTAATGAGGTTTGTGAGCCCTGCAGGGTGAGTAAGTCTTTGCTTGTGTTAGGCACAAGGAACCCCGAGTGACACAAGATCTGCAGTTAGAAGCGACCAGCTGTTCCTTGCGAGACAAATGAGAGATTTTCTGCTCCCACAAAAGCATCACAGTCTTGGAAGTTCACGGGGCAGTTCTGCCCGGACATAGGGGTGCTGTGCTTTGGAATCAACTTGATGGCAGAGTTTCCTCTGGTTTTAGTAGTTAGCACACGGGGTCCTCCCAGGTGAGTGTAGTTTGGGGCTAAGGTCAGCTTTACTTCCTGCTACTTATCTCCAGATGAGAGTTTTGATAGAGAGTGGTTGCTGAGAACTGCCAGTCTTATTCCAGAAGAGAAACAGCTCAGTCTTTAAAAGTGAGGCGTGAAAACCCCAGGAAAGGGGTATAGATAGAAATTAATACAAACTATACCTTCATGTAGCGCCAGCAGGCCAGTAGCTTACCTTTTAATCAGACCCATTGTCAACATGGCTGTGCTGAAAATATCTTAACTATGAGAGAAACCCGGATGGTGGGATTGGTGAAGCACTGGGTTGCTGACCATCGGGTTAGTGGTTCAAACCCACCAATTACAGAAGAAAGATGAGACTGTTTACTCTTGGAAAGATTTGCGGTCTCAGAAATTCTAGAGCAGTTACACTCTGTCCCAAAAGGTGAGGGGCACTTGGAGTCAGAATAAAGATCTCTCTGCACCCTCTAAATTGAAACGGCCACGCCACATTCACCAGTTAGCATTTCAGCCTTTAGGATCAGCATGCTAATGTTTATTTTTGAATCTAGGAAGAAATTCCTATGGAAGGTTTTCTTTCTCCTATTTAGATTAAAAACACTTTTCTAACTTTAACTGCAGAAAATAGTTAATAGGTTTTCATATAATTTAGAATTGTAGAGCAAAACAATGTGGTGCGTTTAAAGTATCTTGTAGGAAGATGTACACACCTGAGGCTCAGCTCCTTATTATAAACTATCAACCCAGCTTGCTTTGTGATGATGGGTGTGTTATCTTATTCAAGTTCATTCTTTGGGGATTTTAAGTCCTGCGTGTTTTGGAGTTTTTTGGTTTTTTAGGTTTTGTGTGTGTGTGTGTGTGTGTGTTTTGGAGTTTTGAGGGATAGAATTTGCTCTTTAAATGAAATATAAAGACTACCGGTTATGTCTCATACTCATTCCTCAGTGGTGGGCGTTCCACTCAGCTGTTGGTTAAATGCACAAAGAGCGCTTCATGGCATCGCTGGTTTTGATGTTTGTTGCAGAGGATAGTGAGGATGAGAAAGAAGATCATAAAAGTGTCCGCCAGCAGCGGCAGGCGGCGTCAAAAGCGGCTTCGAAGCAGAGAGAAATGCTCATGGAGGATGTGGGCAGTGAGGAAGAACAAGAAGAAGAGGACGAGGCACCCTTCCAAGAAAGTAGGTAAAACCCGCTGTGGGCACAGTTTCTGACCTGGATGGCTTTAGTGACTGCCTGGAGGGTTCTAACCACTGACATAACAATCCTTTCCCCAAAAAGCTCAACTGCCAACAAGTTAGTTCTGACTCATAGTGACCCCATGGGACTGGGCAGAACTGCCCCTGTGAGTTCCCAAGACTAACTTTTTTCAGGTAGAAAGTCCCAGGAGTAGCTTTCTCCTCTGGAGTAGCTGGTAGTTTCTAGCTGCTCGCCTAACCACTTGGCCCTTGTGTAAACTCCATACACCACCAGAATCCCTGCTCCTTCCTGATAGGACTCGGCACAGAGCACCAAGCTCACTGCCATTGAGTCAGGCCTGGCTCATAGGGCCTGTGTTCCTGGGCAGACGGCCCCAGTGCGTTTCCAGGACTAGAGTAGCTCTTCACTGGAGTAGAACGCCCCGTTTTTCTCCCTCGGAGTAACAGTTTGGAACTACTGATCCTGGTAGCAACCCAGTGGGTCGCCACTATGCCAAAATTAGTTCACTAGATTAGGTAATAATTGCTTTTATTAGTGGAGTTGACTGTTTTGATAAACCATTGATATGCTAAAATATTCTAAACCTTCCAAGATTCCCATGCTTATAATGGTCTACCATTGTTCACGATTGCATTCTTTACGCAGTAACTGATACCGCCTTGTACTCAAGAATTGAATGAACAGTTGTTAGCTAACAGTTACGTGTCTGTTGGTGTTTGTGGTTTTGGCCTGGTGGAGGAAGTGTAGACCTCTCCCACTCCCTTGAGAAAGTTCATGACAGGTTTCTTCCCAGGTTACTAATCAGATTAGTAATTTTTTGTGTTTCTGCATTTATTTATTTATAGTTGCATGATAAATTCCAGGTCTATTGGATTTCATTTACCTGGTCTTGTCATGGGAATGGTGGGGCTACCAGAGGTTGTTGGATGGCTTTGGGTTTTATTAAGATGCCCCTTCCTTAAACTCATTCGTGTCATGTTGGTTCTGACTGCCCCCCAGGGCGTCCAGGGTTTCTTCCCCCGGTGTAGTTCATGGGTTCCAGCCAGCACCCTTACAGTGAGCCGCCCAGTGCTTGAGCCGCTGCGCAGCCAGGACTCCGGATCCTTTCGTATTTTCAATGTACTCTTTAACCAAGTCATGTGATCCTCTTGTGAGATGATGTAAGGCCAGTTGGCAGTATAACTGCAAGTAGACCCTAAGCATTAGGGTTTATCCATTCTACACCCTAACTTTGTTCCCATGGGAGAGTCTGCACAGCGAGTTGGTTGCTAACATTCTTCTTTTCCTTAGAAGATTCTGGCAGTGATGAAGATTTTCTAATGGAAGATGACGACGACAGTGATTATGGCAGTTCAAAAAAGAAAAACAAAAAGATGGTTAAGAAATCCAAACCTGAGAGAAAAGAAAAGAAAATGCCTAAACCCAGGCTAAAGGCAACAGGTGAGTTCTGTGAAAGGGAGATTAAAATACTGATTTGAAAAATAGCAAGAACTCCAGATTCTGTATTACATCCTGACATTTGCCAGATACTTAGCAGGAATACAAGAATTCCAAATGGACTTGTCTTCTAGATCTGGAAGTATCACTAAATATGGGTTAGGATTTGCTACCAGATAAAGCTTATTTGAGTTCCCTTTAGCAGTTGTGTTTTCAGTGTTTCAGAAAGGCTACTTGATAGGTTGGCTGTATTAAAACAGGGATTTCTACCCCACCTAGAGTCTAGTGCGCTTAGCTGTCTGTGTTCTCTTATGGGCTACCCTACGTTGCAAGATTCCGGAATTGCCGATTTGTATTGCCATCCATGTTCTTTCATCCACCGCCCACACACACATACCCATGAGTCTCAAATGTAAGTAGTTAACAGATTGTTGAAACTGAAAAACACACAAACCTACATTAATACAGCATTTAAGGTCTGTGTTCTGCCTTGCCCCAGTTCCCCAAACCCCACTGTTAGGTCTCACCTTTCATTTGGCCCTTGGTGCTTCCTGCTAGACGAGTCTCCTAGGCAAGCTTCGTTTATCACGAAATCACGAGACCGGGCTTGCTGTTTGAACCTTTGCTTTTATTCAGGCTAGTAGAATTGGGGCTTCGAAAGTTAAACCTTTGGCTTATCACTTCTTGTACTTGGGGTCGATGCAACGGTCAGATGCTTTGAAGGCATTGGTGTCTCTTGTCCTCTTAGCTTGGTTTTTAAACACACATTTTATCATGACTAATTGGCTTCACAAGGCACTAAAGATGAGGTGCCATTTCAGGCACGTTGTGTTTCTCTGTGTTGTGTGACGGAGTAAACTGCTGCCACAAGTCCCTTCTGCTCCTGGCAACCCCCACCCCACCCCACTCCCAGGTACGTTTCAGAGAACAAAGGGATTCATGGGCTTCTCCCAAAGTAGCTAGACCATCAGGCCTTCTAACAAGTCTGGGGCCTCTGGCCTCCAACTTTCCAATGTTAGCAGCCGAGCCTGTTTACCGCTTGGCGAGCATCACCCCCATACCTCCCCTCCCGTTCATGAGGATCATTGCTGATCCACGTGACAGTGCTGGTTTGAGAAGGAACAAACCTACACTCCCCTGATTTCCCGTGGCTAGTTCCGAACCTGAGGGCGGTTTCTAGGAATGTGTGTGCGCCGTGGTGCCCAGCTGGGTGGTTAGCAGGTGGAGTTGTGTCTTTAGGCTTCCCTCGTGGAGGTGGTTGTGTCGCTGGTTTATGTGGAAGCCGGTTGTCTCTCTTAACCTTTCTCAAACGGCCACTCTCCTTCCTCCAGTGACGCCCAGTCCGGTGAAAGGCAAAGGCAAAGTGGGCCGTCCCACAGCTTCCAAGGCATCAAAGGAAAAGACTCCTTCCCCCAAAGACGACGACGATGACGAGCCAGACAGCCCTCCAGAAAAGAAAGCCTCTGCCAGTCCCCCTCCAGGGAAATCCGGGGATGAAGGGTCTGAAGATGAAGCCCAGTCTGGGGATGATTAAAAGTGATGATGTTTGGGGAGAGATTTTATTAAAGAGAGAAAGAAAGAGAACCTACTTAAGATAGAACGTGGTTTTGGCTATGGCTTGACTAAAGGCTTTGAATGCCTTTTTGTTGTTGTTAACCTTTTCTTTCTTCCTTCCTTTTTTAAAATTTTTTTTTTTAACAAAACCATTGTATCTTTTAAGTTACCTCTCTTGGCTGTTGGTCTTCTCTTTGCCATCACCACCCCACCCCACCCTCAATGAAAGCCATGTCAATGAATCACTGGATTGACTGCTTCATCTTTTTATTTTAATGTACGGTTGTATCGCAATTAAGATTTGAGATGAACACTATAAAAATTTTACTTTTAGCTAAATGATAGGAAGTTGACCAGTAATCAAAAAGTGTAGTATGGATTTAGTTAAAAATGATTGCTTCTTTTTTTCCTACCTGCACTTTTTTTAAAATCCTCTAATATGAGCTTTTATTATCTCTATACATGAGTATCAATGTCTTTTTAAAAAATCATGACCTTAAGCTTCCACTGATGAGGCAGGTAGGGAAGGAGATGAAGGTGAATTCTAAGTTGTTACTAGAAGTATTCCTATTTTTACCTTGGGAGGGGCTGCCTGACTCTGAGGGTGCCAGTACCCTTTTCATTCATATCGGGGCGCAGAGACTCGCACGGGACACTCTGTCCTGTGCGGTCTTTAAGAAGCAAAAAAAAAAAAAAGGCAGGGTCACCAAAACTGAAATCACTTTGGATTTCAGATCTCATTCTCTTAAGGGTTCGTGTTTTTAAAATATGTATGTTTGTTTGTTTCTTAGGTAAAATTTTACCACGTATATCCCCACCCCAGGGAAAAGCAAACCCTGACATTGAGATGGCAAGGCCGAGCTCTGCGCCACGGAACTTGCTTCCCAAACTGACAATGTTGTCTAGGTTGTAAGCAAATAAAGTACTGGTTCATGCGAAACTCAAATGCAAACGGGTTGAGATGTTTCCTTTCTGAGAACAGAGCTGCTGTTCTTCTCTTCTGCTGTAGAGTGCGCTCAGCTGCCGTGACCCAGGCTGGGTTGAGGTAGTGTTCTCCTTTCCACGCCCCAGCGGCCCCTTTGTTCTGCAGCGCCTTCCATCAGTGCATCTCTCCACTGCTTGCTTTTAGCACCAGCGCCTCGACCTGCTCCACCACGAGGCGCCCCGGGCTCGACTCCTCAGGTGTCCACACCCGGTCCTGGACAAGGGCATGGGAACCCTTGGTCCCCTGCTTACTGCTCTGGTTGCTGAAAGCAGGCGTTTGGGGCTCAGCAGTGCTAAAGAAGCCCTGCATTCAGGAGCCCTCTGTGCTGTTGATGAGCAACTTTTTATAGGTCTCACCAAAGAGGCATATAAAATAAAGAGACATAAAAAGGACTTCTAAAAGGAGACTTGTGTAGGTTTGAAACTGAGAAATTCCTGAAATTCAAGCTCTTAGCTCTTTCCTGCCTTTTACCTGGGTTTGCTTCCTTGATGCCCAGCTTTTAAGCTACAGTAAGTTCTTGTCCCCGACAACATGACTGTCTTGCAGGTGTTCTAAGATGAAAGGTTTTGCCAGGAATATATTTTTTTATTCTATTTTTGAAATCACCCAGTGGATTCATGCCCTCACTGTTACTCCATCTATGTTAATAAGTTTGGAATGTTCCATGCCAGGACAAAAATATAAGACTTGAACATAAGTAGTGGTTAGATTATCTTTCATGCATAAACTTATTGTTGGGAACTTGATAGCACTAGTGTGGAAAGATTCTGTTCTGTAGTGGGTCTGTTGGAGAATCCATTTTTAACAAGAACGTGGACGTTCCTTGTAGTAAAAGACCTTCCAGTGTTTCTCCCACAGGCTGCCTCTTTTAGGGGTTTATAACCAAGGCTTTACTCCTTGTAGCATTGGGGCTTTTGTAGATGACGTCTCATGAAGAGCGGGAGAGCGGTCTTAAGACGCCAACCTTGCGACTGTGTGACCCGAGTTCTCACTGGCAGAGTCATCTGTACTGGCATCTCTGCTCGTGATGTACACACCCATAACCACGGCCTGATTGGGTCCTTTAGGTAACTTGCGTGCGTTTGGGTGTATGCATGTTTGCTTGTGAACACCCCCCTTCTCATTTTGTTGTTTGTTTTTCAATCATAAGATTGAAAATGTATTCTGTATGCCTGAGAGCCTAGCGGCCAGGCTCCAAATGATTTGCTGCCCATCACACCGCCCCAGTCTGCCCCTAGGCCACTGCATGCTAATAGGAGGGTAGTTGCAGGGCCGCCTCTGGAAACAGCTGCTCAGTGGGCATGGATGTGATGCCCGTGGGCTGGCCATTGGCACCGCCCTTGCCTCCACTTCCTCCTCTTTCCAGGTTGCCTGTGGGCAGGTGGCAGTAGCGGTGGTTAGCTCTCTTAATTTGCAGTGCTCAGGAAATAGGACTTAGAGGTGCTCGTGAAGTGTCTGTTCCCACTGTTGGCTTTCCCCATGTGACGACTGACACTACACCACCCACCCAGCCCCCAGGCTCCCTTCCAAGTGATAGCAATGGGCGGCTGGCTTCTCCTATGAAACCTGTCTGTGTCTTGCTGCTACATCTGCCTCTGGTCGGCATCAACGGGGTGGGCCCCAAGGGATTTCACTTCATTTTAGAAATGGTAGATTTTCTTGCTTTTCCCTCTCACCCTTCTAGTCCCGTGTTGATCCCATAAAAGAAACTACTGGTGTTTCCTCTTAAGGAGGGGATGAGGCAAATCTTTCCTTTTAAAGAACCGGTGTCGATGTGTTCCCATGAAGGACCATTGATGCTGGTTTTGTTTACCTTGGTCTTTAGTGGAGCGCTTGCTTCCTTGGGCAGGAGTGGAGCTCGAAGTTAAAATGCAAGAGACTGAGGGGCCAACCGAACCGGACACTTGGGCTTTGTCAGAACAGTTCTCTTTGTTCCATGAGCATTCAAGTAGCAAGTCGGTTTCAGAGTGCTGGCTGGGGAGGGAATAGTGCTTGTCTTTAAGTAAACTGCAACTGAGGAGATAGATGCCTTTCCGATGGTTCGGTTGGGAAAAAGGAGCACTTCATACCAGGAGCCTCAACAAAGCTTGCTTTCTGAAAGGCGGCATGGCCGTTCGTTGTCCCTGCCCTCAAGAATGAGTGTGCCTTTAAACAGTGCTTTCTGAGCCTGCATCTCTGGGAGCTGTGCTGGGGAGAAAGGCTTGTCACTGGAGGAGCCCGTGTGTGGTCTTCATGGGCTTGAGAGTGACATGTTTGAGACAGAATGAGTAATACACATTTCCTGCTGAGGAGTAGGGAAACTAGAACAAGCTGCTTTCTCTTGAGGTATGGATAATTGTCCGTTTCTCTGTGAAAGACGCTGGCTTTATTTGAAAACAGGGAGTTCATTTATTGTTTGAATCAGGACACCACACTACCCAAACCAAGTTTCAATCTGCGACCCATTTCCTTTCTGTCTTAGGATCAACTTGAGAGAATTCTTGATTCCCAAACCCATTAAGTTGTGCGTCTCTCTTAGGGTTTTTTGTTTGTTTGTTTGTTTTCCCCTCCTCAAAGCCTAACTCACAAAATTCACAGTGGTGCTGACTGTGTATTAACCACTATTGGGGGAAAGAATCCCATAAACCTGGCTGTTGCCATGCCAATGGAATGACTGAGCTGGTGACATCTGTGGGAGCATGCTTTGTGTGGCTGGTGGAATGCCACCATTGTGCATACACTTTGTACATCGGGGGTCAAGGGGGGTTTTTCTAGATTATGGGGGGTGGGTAAAATTGGGATTTTTTGATTTTTTTTTTTTTTTGGCTGGGGTGGGGGTGTAGTACTCAGTTTATGCCCTAAATAACATGTATAAAAACCCCTGAAGTATTGTGTGGGTGTGAGTGTGTGTTTGTATATGTCTGGCAATTAAACCTTTGTCTTCTGGAAATTAGTGGGGGGGAAAATTTTTTTCTCCTCCAGAAGTATTTGTTACAAAACTTGTAAATAAGAGCTCCACTAGTTTGTTTACCGTGAACGTGTTGCATCACACCTCTACACTTAACCCTGCAAGAGCAAAGGGACGACTCTGAAGACTCGCCAGGTCAAACGGCAGCCACGTTCTTGGGGAATCGTTTGCTTTGAAAATTTCCTGTTGCAGACATACTCGTTTTGCCCACTCTAGAATTCTCCGTCCACCTCCGTGTTCCTCTGTAAGCGAGGACCTGCTCACGGCCGTGAACTAGTGCAGACGCTGAGACAGGCGTCCTGCATTCCCATGAACCCTGGCTGCGCACACGGTTGTTCGCAGCAGTTGGGCATTCTTGCAGTGCTTTTCGACAGCGCTGGGGTCTGCAGCTGTGGCACGACGGGAAGTTGGGGGCTTGACTAGCCCTTTCATTTGAAAGGCCTTCAGGTTTTGCTGTGGATTTCACTGGGATTGCCGTGAACACGATTTTGTTGGGCATGCCGGGAAACTGGAGGTGCAACACGCCTGGGTGGAACTGTGTGAAGGTCCTTTGTGCTACTTAATTTCCACAGTTTGCAGTCTATATCAGCATAGACGAGAGTAAAAGCAGACTCCTGCATTGGTTTGCTGGAAGGGTTTCCAGGACTACGCGTCTGCTCCTGAGCTCTGTTTTTAAGTATGTGTATCCTTTGCTTGTATTTTGTATTAAAAAGAAAACTAAGAAAAAGAACCCTTTACCGTTGAGCATGTTGGCTTTGTCCCTTTTTCCCTCTCTTTCTGGGACATGAAGCAAGTTATCATTTTTCTGTACCTTTTTTTTCCTTTTGTAAACGTTTTTGTTTTGTTTAAAATGGCTTTATAAACGGGCTTTTGTAACCCAGGCGTGTGTTCTGTGTACTTCTTGTGGTCCTCTGCAGCAGACCTGACCCCTGCGGGGAGACGGCTCCTCAGCCATTCCTTGGGAGGCTTGGACAGTAGCCATCACAGTGAGAAGGAGTGATGGATGGATAACTTACTGCCCAGTGGAGAGGCCAGGGGTAGTGGGAGCACTCACAGTTTACTAATTAGGGGCCCATTGGTCTGAATGAATGAGAATCCCTAATTAGCATTTCCCCTACCTGACACCCAAGGTTACAAAGTATTTTGGAGGACAATGTATTTCATGAATCATACAATAAAGGATCTGTAATCACAGCATAAAATTTTGCATTCAATCTCATAACCTGGAAGGACTACATTAAATCACCTTGCAATTTAGGCTGAAATAATACTCCTTGGTTGGAATGGGGCTGGTAGTGTAGCTAAGAAAAGGCGAACTTGATGCCATCCTGTCAAGACTTGCCACTCGCACACAGGACCGTCAGCCTGCCTCTGCATTTCCAAGGCTGTAACTTGCTGGGAGTAAAAAGCCTTGTCTTGGTGAGATCCGTAGTGTTAATAGGATGCTCTCTTTACCTGTGATATTAATTGGCATGCAAATACGGCTTTGAAATGAAATGGCTTTTTCTACTGTTCTGCCTCAGGACCTAGCTTCTGAAAAATCTCACTGCCTTTCAGTAAATGCCGACTCTTAGTGAGTGATCCTGTGAGACAGGTTAGAACTGCCCTTGCGGGTTTTTAAGCCTCATCTTCCTATGAGCTGCTTGTGGTTTCAAACTGCTGGCCTTGGGGATAGCAGCCAATGTGTAACCCCAGTACCCCAAGGCTCCCAGTAGCTAGCTAGCTAGCTTCCCTCACTTTGTATACCAGTTCTTTGTCCCAGATGATGTTGGCTTCTGAAGAGTTCATGTTTCTTCATAACCTGTAGGGGTTTGTGATTAACATGCCAAACTTTCTTGTACAATATATTGCCGAAAATGATACATCCTGGGGTAAAGAATGTCAACCCCCATCAAACCATCAGACTGATAACATCCCTGGCACTACCTTCACCTGTGAGCATGAGTTAGCATTTTAACACTGTACATCGCAGGCCAGCAGATGGACAGCCTTGCATTTCATGCACCTCATTCCATTTCACCACCAACAGACTGGCGAGGCTGCGCCAATTTTTATCGAAATCATGTCATTTGACATGGCTAGTGTGTAGTCCGGTGAGGACCTGAACTGAGTCAAGTCCTGTGTACCTGATGTTACATGCTAACCCTAAAGCCAGCTCCCTTTATCAGTCTGAATGAGTCCCTGAAGCAGCAGTTCTCAACCTGTGGGTCGACACCCTTTCTCACAGGGGTCGCCTAAGACCATTGGAGCACATTTCCAATTGTCAGGAACCGAGACACCACTCCTCTGTCCGTCTCCAAGCAGGTCTGCCCACATGCGGATACGCCTATGTTCGAATACCCGATGTGAAGACTTACCCATGCTTAAAGGCAAAATTTCGTTTATTTGCCATTAGAAATAAATATTTCACACTATGTAATTATATATTTTGTGATGTATCACTATGCATTAATGATGAATTTGTAACAAAATATATCCTGCATATCAGATGTTTACATTGACAATTCATAGCAAAATTACAGATGTGAAGTAGTAACAAATAATTTTATGGTTGATCACCACAACATGAAGAAATATGAGAGGGACTCAGCGTTAGGAAGATTGAGAACCGCTCCTAGAGCCTCCTTCCTGACATTGACCTTGTTGACATTTACAGCTCCAAGGAGCAGCTATGCCTGACCCGTCTAGTTAGTTACAACCACGATTTAATGGGGAAATTTTGAAATTCCTCGATGCAAACATTTCTCAGGAATTGATTCGTTTCATTTGCTTGGAAATCCCAAGCCTCCTAGATAAATTGCTTCCAATTGAACTTCCTGGTGATGTCTAACGACAGCAATTTCCTTCTGACAGTAGAGGGCAGTGTCTGTCCTCCCTATACTTGAGGTTGCTCTCAGGGCGCCTGGTTTGGATACCGCCCTCTGGCCTCAAGAGTCCCGTATTAGGACACTGTCTGTCGCCGCGCCGACTTGCGTCTGATGGGTGTGCCAACTCCATACTGGCATCCGTGTAGCAGTCTTCTGGATTTCAAATACCGATTGAACACATCTGGCCTCATGCCATTGACTTCTACAACCTCAAACCCTGATAAAAAGAAGTACATGCGATTTCAAAGCACAGCTATGAACTCGTGACCCCTGTGTTTTCAGGAGGCTGCATTTGGGAACTGCGAAGTGTTTTGCACAAGCTCGACAGCCTTGCTTTTGGAGTTCTTTCCGTTGATGGCATGTCTCTTTCCTGCCGTCTTCATAGAATGGACAGGTGTTCTTTTGGCATGCATTGGCTGGGTCTGCTCTCCAGGAGAAATCAACGTGGTTCATGGGTGTGCCTCCTATTTCTTTAGTACAGTCCTGGACAAACACTGCACAAGCAATGCTGTGTTCACCCCGAAGGCAGGGAGTGAGGGTGCAGCCGGAGTTTCCATCCTTTAAGGCAAATATTGACCTTAAAATACGATAACACAAGAAGTAACACTCTGCCTTGCTTTAACGCTAAACTGATTCCCAGATAGATATGATTGGCTTAGAGATCTAAGAAGCCCTGTAGTTGGCAAAACCCTTTTCTTCCCATGCTTTAAATCTAAAGTGAGTGGGATGTAGCTATGTGAACGTGCATACACACATGTAGCTACTGAAAGCATTTTAAAGCATGAACACTCGCTCTTTCATTCGGATGTGTACGGCTACTTTGATGTGAAATGTGTCAGGTACTTCTACTTTTTCCATCTTGATCTGAATGGGAAGATGTCTTTGTGGGCTGGGCTGCCTCTGAGAGATTAGTATGGATACGTGAGGTAAGGCTCCGAAGGCAGGAGAAAGTCATTGATCCAAGAAAAAAAGCATGACCTAAATTTTAGCAAAATTGCTCGTTTGACTACCCTATTTGGTTGGTTACGTGGTAAGAAGTGCTTCTCCCCTCCAAGGAATTGAGCATGTGTAGTCATTAAGAAGTCCGGGTAGCTTAGTGGTTACATGTTGGGCTGCTAGCCCCAAGGGCAGCGGTTTGAAACCACCAGCCACTGCAAGGGAAAACTGCTCTATACTGCCATAGAGTTACAGTTTTAGAAACTCACACGGGGCCCTTTCCTCCACCCTGCCCTGGAAGGGTGTTATGAGTCAGCATCCACTCGATGGCAGCGAATTTGGTTGGTTTTGTTTGAGGGTGTGGGGGATGGCCTACTGGTTATGCATTGAACTGCTAACCCCAAGGTCAGCAGTTCAAAACCACCTGTCACTCCAAAGAAGAAAGATGGGGCTTTCTACTCCCGTAAAGAGTTGCAGTCTTGGAAGCTGATATGAAGGAGTTCAAGAAGAAAGAGAATGTTTTGAACGTGGTGGGGGTAACAATTGTACAATATTTCTTGATGGGACTGAACTGTGGAATGACTGCTCTGTGTTAGCTCGCAATAAAGTGGTTAGCGGGGAAGAGAAAACAGTGACAGTCTTGGAAACCCACAGTGGCAATTTTACCCTGTCCTATCAGGTTACTGTGAGTTGGCATTGACTTAATAGCAGTGGGTGAGTAATAGAATTAACAGAAAATGGATTGTGAAACTGGAGGGTGTGGAGACTGGATTCTCACTTCGTGGCTATAAACGGCTTCTCTTACGGTTTACGAATTCAGCCTACTGGACTGCAATACTCCATGTTTTCAAACAGCTTCACGTACACTGGCGTTCATGATGCAGCACAGCTCTGTGTAAAGTACGACACGAGGCATCTCGAGGAGCCCGGGCAGACTCGGACGGCATTCTGTTTCATTGTTGGAACTTTATCCGGGGCTCTAGGAGCCAGGAGCCTCGCTTCATATTTCATGTGTGCCGCGGCTCTGTTACAAACCTCCAGCTGCTCCCTATTTTACTGCTACCTTTTTGTTTGTGACCAAATAGTTTCCAGTGCATTCGGTTTTGGGGTTGGTTTTTTTTTTAGAGAAGTTGTTTTCATGTGAGCCAGGTAGCCCTGGAGAAAGGTGAGGAAGCAGGGCAACAGCTGGGCCTGGTACAGAGGGAGTAACACTTTCTAGTAAACTGGGAGCAGTGGTGGGTTGAGATCAGAAAGCTCGATTATGGGGAACTGCTGGTGTGACTTCAGGTATGTGGATATGCAGAGTGTTTACTTAGCGAGTGGTGGTTGCCCTAGACCTCACACCACGGAGCAGCCTCCTGCCCCCTCTCACGCTCTTGCCCCACTCTTCCCGGAAGCAGGCAGGTGGGTGCCTAGAAGTCCACATTGAGCAATGAGGGGGAAGCCCTGCCAGCCGGGCTGCACCGGTAATACAGACCGTGGGAGTGGGCGTTCTCAGAGCACGGTTCCCCCGGAGTCACCCAGCAAGCTTCGGTGACAATTGCAACCATGGGGGCAGCATTCCAGACCAGAAATTGGGGCCTGCGGTATAATGGAGAGGTTCTGTGTGATTTCCCTGTCTAAGGCATCATTTGGCTCTTTGAATGTTGGCAATCCTGGTACATCTTTAAGGAGGCCCGGTGTCGTAATGGTTATGCATTGGGCTGCCAAGCACAGAAGTTAGGGACCCTCGGCCACTGCGGGAGGAAGAGGAGGCTCTCCACCCCTGTAAAGAGTGACGGTCTGGGAAACCTACAGGGGCAGTTCCACCCTGTCCTGTAGGGTCCCTGAATCGGTATCCACCCGCCGGCGGTGCGTGTGGGGTTTTGGTGACTATGTTAAAGCACTGAGAGCAAGGACCATCCCCCAGTGCACTCCTCCCTAGACTCTAGGGGAGTCGTGGAAGCCACAGAAGTGAGAATCCACCACAGCAACTCCCAGTCGCTTGCCCTCATTTGTCTCCTGCTGTGGAGCAGCTTAGTGGCCAGCCTCTGACAAAGTCAAAAGGTCAACTTACAGGGTGATCTCAGGCAAGTCTCTAACCCTCCTCCCGGCTCCCGGCTGGCTTTCCCTTTTTATACTGCTGCTGTTGCGGATAGAGGACAAGTCTCCTCCACCTCAAATGGGCATTGTGAGCGTGAGTGAGGCTGGATACACCCAGTGCCTGAAAAACAGGCCCTTGCGCAGAAGGTGCACTAACTCTTTCGCTTGTGGTCTCTGAAGTGCAAATGAGTTATTTGTTAGTGAGAGCATTCCTGCAAAAAAAAAAAAGTAAACTTTAACCAGCCCACAATATAGGGTGGTTTAAAGCAGGCAGGGAAGAGACAGTAATTGCCAAGTCACCGACCGACCGGCACAGCAACTCCCAAGTTGAGTTGGCTTATTTTTTCCTTAACGTAAGTACCAAGAGCCCTGGTGGTGCAGTAGTTATGCACTGGACTGATGACTGCAAGATCAGTAGTTCAAAGCCACCAGCTGCTCCCTGCTTTCTACTCCTGTAAAGAGTTACAGTCTGGGACAGGGCAGTTCTACCTCATCCTATAGGGTCGCTGTGAGTCAGCATCGACTCGGCAGCAGTGAATTTAAGTACTCCGATTTGGAGATTGAAATTTGAATGTCAAGCTTCCCAGTAGAAAAGGGCCTGGATGGACCGACTGTCCCCCGTTGGTGTTGCTGAGGCCTGTCAAGTTGGTTTTCCGCTCACACAGAGGGAGCAGGTCTTGCCAGTGAATGAACGCTCATTTCTGCTCCTGTAAAGAGTTCCAGTTTGGGAAACCTGCAGGGGCAGTTCCACTCTGTCCTGTAAGGTCACACAGTGGCAGTGGGGACATTCTTTCGGAACATGCATATGGACCTGCCATATTTTTGTGCCTTCCGTATAACAAGTTTAACGTCAGAAAGGAAACCACAGAGCTTAGCAGGACTGTCGCCGACCATGTGGGGCCTCTGTTTCCACCATCCTTGAACCTCACAAAAATCCGAGGCAGGGGACCTAACGGAGCCTCTCCCAGAAGAGTGAATGGCCTTGGGGTAGCTGAGCCTGAGCACTCTGTCACCCCCTGCAAAGTCTCTTCACTCTTTCAAGGGAGAAAAACCAAGTTCACCAGATAGCAGAGAGGCCCTAACGGTCAGAGCGAATAGAAACTGACATTTCAGTCAGCAGCCTCTTATCTTGCAATAAATACCGTCAGCTTTGTGAAAACTTGGTTCCTTCATGCTTGTTGGAGAGATAAGATAAGTCCATGAAACCAGCCAAGAGCCCCTCTTGTCCTTATCTTGTTTGAAGAGATAAAACTGGTCTTTCAGGCCCTAGTGAAGATTTTCGCTCTTCTCACCCAGTCCCTATCACGGGTCTGCTCCATGCATGACACACGCGCCCCTCATTAGGCCAGCCACACCAGTGTCAGCACTTAGGTCGTGAGAACAAGTTTTCTGTTCCCTCTTAAAGGGTGCATTAAAGAAACGCCGCTGAAAGCTAGGATAGCCTGCCTCCCCCAGGCTTTGCTTTCACGGCATTCTTGGCCCGTTAGGATGCCAACTTTGAGAGCAGCTGATGGGGAAGGGACCGGCGCCGGCCTCTCCGTCCCTGCCCTCTTGTCAGGGTGGAATCCATCAGACTTTCCGAAGAGATGTGTTTTTGTGTTCTGCTCTATTTTCTGTGGCACCCTGGTGCTGTCTGCTCATTCCCTGCGCTGGTGTTGGGCTGCTAACTGAAAGGGCAGCCTTTCCAAAGCACCAGCCACTCCTCCTCCCCTGGAGAAAGACGAGGCAAGAGTGCCGGTCTGTAAAACCCACAGGCCAGTTCTGCCCCGTCCTAGAGGGTCACTACGAGCCAGAATGGACTCGATGACAGTGAGTTTTTTCCGCATAAAATTCATCATGGAGAATCCACACCTTTGTGATAATCAGTGTGGCGGAAGACAGGCTGAGAAGCACATGGAACTGCCTGGTGGGTTGGAAAACAAGGCAGGTAGGGGTTTGTGATTTGATCCGCGTTGACAGGGCTTCTCAAAGTGGCGTTCCCAGACCACCAGCATCAGCCTCAACATCGATGTGAACTTGTTAGAAAAGCAAAGTCCCGGCTCCACCCCAGACCTAGACCGATGGGGTCAGGTCAGCAGCTGCTGTAACTGCTCTCAGGTGATTCTGGTGCCCACTGAAGTTTGAGAACTCCAGGCATCAACCCTTGTCCAAAGGGAGAGCTCTGGAGTGGGTTCTGATGCGTAGAGACCCTGGAGGACAGGGTAGAACTGCCTCTGTGGGTTTCCAAGACTGTAGCTTTCATAGGGAGCCCTGGTGGCGTTGTGGTTATGCAATAGGCTGCTAGCCACAGGATCAGCAGTTTGAAACCACCAGCTCATCCGAAGGAGAAAGTCAGGGGCTTTCTATGCCGGTAAAGAGTTATAGTCTCAGAAAGCCAAGGGAACAGTTCTGCTCTGTCTTATAGGGTCGCTGTGAGTGCAGATCGCCTTGATGGCGGTGCATTTGGTTGGGGTTTGGGATGCTTTATGGGAGCAGAAAGCCTCGACTTTCTCCCCAGGAGCATTCGATCTGTTGGCTTGACCAAATCCTTACCCTTCTCTTAATGGCAAAAAGAACTTGGTCTGGCCGTTGTCACTGAGAAAGCCCACTTTTCGCCCCCACTGGGAATTGTTTAGTACAGTGGAAGTTTCTCATGTGATAGTGACCCCCAACCATAAGATTATTTTTGTTGCTACTTCATCACTGTCATTTTGCTCCTGTTATGAATCAGGCAACCCCTGTGAAAGGGTCGTTCAACCCCCAAAGGGGTCGAGACCCACAGGTTGAGAACCGTTGGTTTAGTGGCAACAACTAGCCGCTGTGGCTTCCACCTCACTTGCCGTTCCTGGGAATCGCTGTCTCCGTCCTCGGAACGCCTCGCCCTCTGTCAGAATCACCAGACAGAACTGGGCCTTTTCTCCTCTGTGAAGCCACACACACGCGCGCGCACACACACCCCACACCACACCACACCACACACTACACACGCCCCCTCTGCCGTTTCTGCTTTGGACCCTTTGACACACAAATCCCGCCTGCTCTTGAACTCCCCGCCGAGTCAGGCCTGCGCTTGGCGTTTTGTGTTATTATTTAAATGCTCCTTCCGGAAATGCTCCAACCACAGATGTTCATGCTCAAGGGTGGGGCCTAGGGAACAGATGGAGAAACATGTTTTAATCATCCGCACCTCTGCCTGGGAGGCTTGTGGCTATTCCCCGTACGGTTTCCCTGACTGTGTCTCAGCAGTCCCCGTGGGCCCCATGGTCCTGAGCTCGGATAATGTTCAAGGTCCCCTGAGCACTCGCTGGGCCTGGAGTCCCTGACTCCTCCCCACGGCAGCCCAGATTCCCACGCCTGGCACTGCTCGGCTACCCTAGGTGTTCAAGGCAGGGAACCTTCGGAAGCCTGTCTGCCCCGGTGCCTCCGGACGCACATGAGCGGCCTTGTGCACCAGAGACCCACAGGTAACAGTAGAACTCCACTGCCACCCAGTTGCTCCCAACTCCTAGCCACCCCCTAGGGCAGGGTCGAGAGCTGCCCAAGCCTGTCATCTTCACAGAGGCAGCCAGCCACGTCGCCTTCCACCCGCCACCTCCCAGAGCCACCTCTCAATTAGCAACTGAGTGCTTCACCGCAGTGCCACGAGGGCTCCTCATAAGTCACGTCCAAACCAGAAGCCAACGCCCTGCCATCAGGCCCTTCTGACTCACAGCGACCCTACAGGACAGAGCAGAACTCCTAACTCTGCAAGAGTAGAAAGCCAAGTCTCTCCCTCAGAGTACTAACTAAGAACACTACAGGCTTGATCTGGATTTCCCTCGGTTTTCTGTTGTTTGCTGTTCCAACACCCTCATCTTTCTCCTGCAGAGCAGCTAGTAGGTTCGAACTGCTGAGCCCATGGCTAGCAGCCCAGAGCGTGCCCACTGCACTACCCAGGCTCCACAAGTAACAGAGGAAGAGACTGAAGCCGAGAGAGACGATTAAACAAGGTCACAACGCCTGACAACCAGGACACTCAGCAACCTTTGTATCCATTCAGTCAACACGATCAATTACACTGTTTCCTTTCACTGGCTTGCCAGAAATCCCAGCTTCTAGCCGAAGCCGAGTCCCCGGGGAGCTGTGAATTAACCAGGACTGGAGGAGCCAGCCCTGGGGCGGCGTAGGGAATTGACAGTGGGCCACTAACCACCACAAGGGCAGCCGCCCTCCACTCCCACCCGGAGTTACAATCTCGGAAAACCCACCGCGGCAGTGCTACCCTGTCCCGTGGGGTCTCAGCGAGTTGGCATTGACTAGATGGCAGTGAGTGAGCGAGCCCTGTCCTCCCCATCCCCTCAGTGTCCTTCGCCAGGCCTGCGGACAATGGTATTTCTCAAGGGGGCTGTGAGTGAGCTCAGTGAGTGTCCAGCCGCAGGGAGGCCTGCTGGCGAGAGGAGAGGCTCATAAGCTCGGAGGGAAAGTCTTGCAGGACCAGACCACAGTGCCTTCTACTCTGGCTGCACAGAGGTAGCGTGCTCTCTGGACGGTGGGAGGGTTGTGTAATCCAGGTAAACAAGGGGGTGGGGGAGGTGGGTTCGAATGACCTGCCTCCCTGGGCACCATGTTGCTGGCACTGTTTCCCGGGTGCCTAGCTTGTGAAATATCTGCCCAACAGCGTGCTTCTTGTGTATATTTTGAGACTCATGGTCAGAACCAGACAGAAGTCTGGATTAGAACATTTCAGCAGGCAGGAGGGCCGTGGGCCGGCCCGCCTCAGAACAACAGGCCCGAAAGATCTTCCTGGTCAGATGGTGAGGTGATAGCTTCTAAAACCCTGTGCAATTTCACATGATCTTTTCTTTTTTTTAAACATTTTATTAGGGGCTCATACAACTCTTATCACAATCCATACATGTATATACATCAATTATATAAAGCACATCTGTACATTCTTTGCCCTCATCATTTTCAAAGCATTTGTTCTCCACTTAAGCCCTTTGCATCAAGTCCTCTTTTTTTCCCTTCCCTCCCCACTCCCCCTCCCTCATGAGCCCTTAATAATTTATAAATTATTATTTTGTCATATTTTGCCCTCTTCAGCGTCTTCCTTCGCCCCCTTTTCTGTTGTCCGTCCCCCAGGGAGGAGGTCACATGTAGATCCTTGTAATTGATTCTGTCTTTCCATCCCACTCTCCCTCTACCCTTCAAGAATCGCCCCTCACACCCCTGGTCCTGAAGGTATCATCCGCCGTGGATTCCCTGTGCCTCCAGCTCCTATCTGCACCAGTGTACATCCTCTGCTCTATCCAGACTTGCAAGGTAGAATTCGGATCATGGTAGTTAGGGGGGGGGGAAGCATTTAGGAACTGGAGGAAAGCTGTATTCTTCATTGGTGCTACATCGCACCCTGACTGACTCATCTCCTCCCCTAGACCCCTCTGCTAGGGGATCTCCAGCGGCGACAAATGGGCTTTGGGTCTCCACTCTGCCCTTCACATGATCTTTTCATTCCACCCCCACCACCCCCCCCCCCACAGCATTCTGAAGCCCCTTTACCAGTAGCCAGTACCTTTCAGGACACAGTTCACATGGGAGCTCTGCTTCAGAAACTGGACAGAAGCCATGGTGGTTCCCGCTCAAGGTGGCCGTGTGGCGTCAGCATGCACTGCACCCCGCTGGGTTTTCAGTGGCTTATGTTTCAGAAATACACTGCTGGGCCTTTCTTCCAAGGCACCTCTTGATTGGCAGCCAAGTGCCTTTAACTGTGTGCGCCCCCCAGGGGCTCCCACTCACTCAGGGATAAAACCAAAAACATCAAAGTCACTGCCATTGAATCGAGGCTGACGGGGTAGCGGCCCTGTAGGACAGGGAGAGCATCCCCAGTGGGTTTCCAAAACTAACTATGAGGGTAGAGAGCCCTGTCGGTCTCCGGAGGAGCGTCTGGGTCGGTAGCAGCCACCTCCTGGGTTCCTCGGAATATGGGAATATGTATCTAGTGAGACAGCCAGGAAACGAACCCCAGCTACTCTGATCTGAGACATGGGAGTAGGGGGCTGGTTTGAGAGTCAGGTGAGTGCCCCCTTGGCCCACTCTGTCTGTGGCTGCAGAGAACGAGGTGGGTGTTGGATAGATGGGCTGCAACAGGGATGAAAGGGAGGCCATGTGGCACAGCAGCCAAGGCTTCTCCTTGCTGGTGCCACTGACCAACGTCTCTGCTTCCTGAGTCCCTGGGAGCAGGGCACTGCGGTGTGTCTGAACCTCGGAGACTGGAAGTCACCGAGGCCTCTACTGGAACCCTGTCCATGGGTCTTCCACAGAGTGGGGCTGGGAGACCTGCATTGACACCCACACCTGGAGGGGGGCGGGGACAGATCTGTGGTCAGGGAATGCTGATGACTAATGAAAGGTGACCATGAAACAGGAGTAGGCGGGGAAAGGTTCACCAGGTAAGACCCAGGGGGCTGATGGTGACTGGGTTAAACATTGGGTTGCTAACCTGGAGGCCGGCAGTTCAAAGCCACCAGGCACTCTGTAGGAGGAAGATGAGGCTATCTGCTCCCACAAAGGTTTACAGTCTCAGAAACCCTGGTTGCTATGAGATGTGGTGGCATAATGATTATACATTAGGCATTTAGCTACAAGATTCGCAGTTCATAAAGACCAGCAGCTCTGCTAGAGAAAGACGGGATTTCTACTCCTAAAAAGAGTTTAGGGAACTCACAGGGGCAGTCTGTCCTGTAGGGTCATGTCCTGTGAGTCAGTATCAGACTGTGCGTGTTCTGGTCTATGAGTTGGGGCTTGGGCAATGCCCTCTCTGGGAGCTCGAACTGCTGAGGACTGAGGGTAGCCCTGCACCCACCATTTCCTAGTCCTAGAGGAGGTTCAACTCCATGTTGAAGGAGCCCCCCCCCCACACATCCAGGGGCCCAGAAACACACCCTCCTGCCCAACTGCTTCAGCTTCCGACACGCTAAGTTCCCACGTGCTGGACCAACAGTGAGAGGCTCCTGCGGTGGGTGAGCAGCTTCAGCGGCTGCGTGTTTGACTCCCCCTGAAATACCATTCTCATCTCTGGCTGTGTTTTTCCTTCCGTCTTTGATGTGTCGCCATGGAAGGTGGGGAAAGCGGCTGTGCCAGCTAGTTCAAGGGCAGATTCCATGGTGGGGGCAGATTATTTGAGGAGGAAAAAAAATAATTGACAAAACAATTGGGAAGTGATGTTGGTTATTTGGGTTTGGGATGGGCGAAGAGGGAGACAGCTTGACTCTAAACAATCGGCCAAGTATGCGTTGCTTCCTACCCGGAGTGGTGGCCCTTGGCCACTGTTGGCCTTTGAGACTGGGCGTTCTCCGTTGTGAGGGCTGCCCTGTGCAGTCTCCTGGGCCCCTGCCCATGATTAGATGCCAGTAGCTTCCTCACAGCAGTGACAAACAAAACTCTCCAGACAAGGCCAAATAACCCTTGGTCCAGAAGAGAAGCACTGATCTCCATGTTTCCTGCTGATTCTCGCTGTGTCCCGCACCCCCCCCACCCCGCCCCCTGCCTCCTCCGGACCCCTTGTGATTTGGCCTCACTCCACAGGGCTTTTCTGAGAGCAGGGAGGGAGGCTGGCTGCATCTGACGGAGCTCAACCCTTGGTCCCATGGGCCTGCCAGCTCAGAGCAGCCCAGGAAGCACCTGCTTTTTCATCTGGATGCTGCTGCCCACTGGACTGTCCTGCCTGGACCACATGCTCTACAGCTGGTCCAGGTCTTGGGATGCTCATGGCCAGGGGTACTCCTGCCTTGGCATCCGCCCCCCCAAAGCAAGCTCCCAAGTCAACATGATTTGAAGGCGATGATTTCACATATCTCCCCCTGCCACCGCACACCCCCCCCACACACACACACCGGCAGTCACTTTCTCTCCTGAGTAGGATGGTGGGTGTATGTGTATGTGCCTGTGTGAGAAAGAAGCAGAGTCAGGGTATCAAGTGTCTGTGTGACTTGGGGGGTGGGAGACGGCCCGGAAGGGCGCCATCTCACGTCTCTGGAGCCCTCCGCTGTCACTGTGCTCATGCTCCAAGGCCCTCTCATTTCCCCAGGCTAATTACACGCCTCTTTAATGAAAGGAAATCGTTTCTCAGCTGAGCTGGGAAACCCAAGTCCCTGGTGCCCCCTCACCGGGGGTATCATGGGAAGGCTGGGGAAGGAGGCAGCTGCTCCTACCTCTCGAAGGAGTGCCCAGCCCGGAAGTGGGGAACACTCCCTTCCTCCCTGTGTACCTGCCCACCCCCCCACCCCCCCACCCCACCCCCGCTCGCTCAGCGCACAGTGTGGCTGGGAGGTGGATGCTTTGACAGGAGGGGTGGCGGGGACTCGCCCCATGTTAGAAAGGCCCTGAGGAATTCGGGTTTCTGATGCACTGTTGGTGGGGGAGGGAGTGGGACTGCCCTCCACCCTGCTGGGTACAGCTGCTGGGGAAGGAGCCTGGCTGGCCGTCCAGAGGAGGGAGATTGGCTGAGGGCCCAGCACAAGCTGCCGGATTCTTCTCTCCCCTCAGGGACTCCCTCAGCAGCACGGTTGGTCGGTTGGTCGGTGGTTGGTCAGTCGGTCCATCTGGGAGGTAGCTTTGGGAAACGGGTCCATGTAGGATTATAGGTGAAGGCGATGGGGGCAGGAAACAGCTGGCCTGCTGATTCCCTAGAGAAGCAGCTTCCAGGATGCCAGGGCTCTGGGCACCTTTCCTCTTTCCACTACTGAAGGGAAAGAGGGAGAGAGAACATCACACCCCCATGCCTGCCCTGCCACTTCGGAGAGACATGGGCCTGTGGAAACACAACAGAAGCATTCACTCTCACGCCTCTTCCCTGCCCCCATCTCTGGCCTCTCCTCTCAGGCTACCCCAAAGTTCTCAGTGCCTTCCGCTGACCTCTCTGACCCCCGACTTCAGAAGGTAAGGAAAAGGGCCAGGTGGGGAGCCTAGACTGACAGCGATCAAGGGATCAGGGAGGGGCCTGAAGGTGAACTTGAATGTGGGGTCCTTCCCTCACCCCTGTGGCAATCTTGTCCCCAACAGGCATCGGGTCACTTCTCTCATTTATTCTATTTTCACAGCATCCAGCCCAGCACCCGATGAAGAGATCAAAGGAGGACATGGGGAGACTCCATGGGGACAGGGACATTGGGAGCTCCTTGAGGCAGATTTGTCAAGTCTTTCTTTTCTGTAGGGAAACTGGGGCTGAGACCAGGGGAGCCTCCCGCATTGTGGTGTGAAGCAGTCTACGGAGAGCAAGTGCCTGCACTCCCGCTTGCCTTCCCCAGCGCCAGGCACACGGACCCCAGCCGGGGAGCCAGCCAGAGTGCGCCTGCTTTGCATGGTTGCTGGAGGAACAATGGGTTCCTGTCGGGGTGAGATTTTTCTCTTGCAGGGTACTAGTCCCAGTAGACTAGAGAAACAAATTCATAGACACTCATGTGTGTATAAGAGAGAGCTTTATAGACAAGAGCAATTGAACATTGAGAAAACAGCCCAGCCCAGTCCAGATCACGTCCAAAAGTCTGATATTAACCCATATGTGTGATACCAGTCTATAAAGCCCTCTTCTGACTTACAAAACACATGCAATGATGCTGAGTGCAGGACGATCACTGGCCAGTGGGCGGGATGTCTTGTGGATCCAGTGGCATTGTAAGCATCTCGGCGCTGGCAGGGGTCTCCATGCGACTCAGCTCTGAGGCTCTGACTGCCACCAGCCTGTCTCCATGTGGACTGTCAGCTGCCCTGTCTCCCAGGGAGTGAGCCAAGAGAGTGTCTCCTGCCTCCAAGGAGGAAATACAGAGTTCCCAGAATCTTCAGGAGAAGGCCATGCCCACACAGAGGCCTCACTGGCTATGACCCAATTGACAGGCTGGACCCCACCCGTTCACTCTTAATCCTGTCAAACTGACAAATGATTATACAGCTGCGATGGCAGTGGTGGTTGAACATCTGGTTAATGGTGCTGAGCTACACACTGAAGACCGGTTGGCACAGCCCCTTCTGGTGATGGGTCTAATGCTGTGGTTTGGTAAAGTCAACTCAAGTCCAGCCAATAGCCACCCTTTGTGGAACAGAATGAAATGTTTCCCGGTCCTGCACCATCCTCATAATCGTTGCTGTATCTGATATCAATTTTACCCCGAGAAATGTTTTTTTTTAAGCAGCGTAAATATTCCTTCAGTTGTATTTTGAATTTGTGTGTGTGTTTTGTTCTATAGAAATGTTTTCACCTGGGTAAGGTTCATGTGACTCATAGCAGCCCTGTAGGACAGGGTGGCACTACCCCTGTGGGTTTCTGAGATTGTCACTCTTTATGGGAGCAGAGAGCCCCATCTTTCATCCCAGGAGCAGTTGGGGGTTTTGAACTTCTGACTTCGAGGTTAGCAGCCTGACATGGAACCACTACGCCATAGGATTGCCATGAGTCAGTCAGAACTGAGAGGGCAGCAATGAGTCTTGAGAGGCTGGTGGAGCCACTGCCATGGACGAGAGGGTAGGCAGCTGTGCCGGCACAGAGGGAGCGGGGTGGTTCCATGGTCATGTGCTCGGCTGCTGCCGAAGAAAGTCCTGGTAACCTGCTCCAGTGGACAGAGCCAAGAGACCCCCGAATCAGCTGTACTCTCTCCTAGGGGGTGGCCATGAGCCAGAGTCGACCCCTCTTCTAGCCTACTCCCCTACCTCCTCTTATCCCTAATTCCGGGCAGCGGAATCCTGATACACAGTGCTCCCTGAGTCACTGCTCACGCACAGGGACTGGGTCAAGTTCATGTCCCGTATGCGCCCCACCACCACCATCCTGCTCTTTAAGGGAAGTAAAGGAGTAATACCGAAAGGGGAAAAAACAAAAGCGGTTGCCATGGTTTTTCACCGTGATTCCCAGGGATCCACATGCAGCCAGAGTAGGGCTGGCTGGGTCTTTTAGGAAACAGATGCGCAGGCTTCTTCCCAGAACCCAAACCACCAGCCTTCAGTTCAGCGGCAGAGCGGGTTAGCGCTGTGTAGCATCGAGGAGCGCTGACGGAGTGGTGCTTACCGGAAGCCCTTGGACAGGCCTGGCCCAGCAGCAGCAGGGAAACCCTGAGCGAAAGTAGAGAGATGATATTTGGCTGTGGGATGGACTTGCAGCAGACACCTCTGTGGAGCGCCAGTGTGGTCTGGAGACACACAATAGGGCCCTGCATCTAAGGGGTCGCCTGTTCAGTAGCGCTGGCTGGGTACCCCAGCCTCTGGCTCTCACTACAAGGTGAACTTCGTGTTTCATCCAGGCATGGACAGCGACAGCTCTCCCTGGCCCGAGGGCTGGGGCCCCCTGGGGAAAAAGCCCAGGAAAACCATTCACCAATCTGCCCTCCCCAAAAATCCCAAGCCCCGAGCAGCCAAAGGCCTTGGTGCCTCCAATGCCTTCCAAGAAACTGCCTCACACCACCTCCTTTCAGCTACCTTTGATCTGGCAAAGATGCTTAACCTTTTGATCCCATCATGAGCCTGTCCCCAGCCTCAGGCCACTGAAAAGGAGAAAGAGAGCCTTCTTTCCTGTCCCCACTCACATTTCCACAGAAGAAAGATCGCCTCTCCTTTTGGCTCTCCACTGTGTCAGAGAAAGGGAATCAGGGCCTCTTGACATTTTGTCAAGAGAGGTCTGGGCTGAGCCAGAGGCCAGAGGTGGCCAGAGGAGAGCCTGTGGCCTTGGAAGCCGGTGGCCGTGGTGGTGACGATGCTCCTCAACCCATGGCCTATCTCACTGTTCCCTTCCCACTGTCTTTGGGGCCGTCAAGAGTGATGGCCGTCAAGAGTGATGGTCCTCCTGAAGTCAGGGTGGGGAGGGAGAGGTGGAAGTCCATTTCCCTTGGACTCAGCCTGTCAAAATGAGCTCGCCTCTCCCCATTCAGGGTGCCCGAGCCACTCTAGGGGACACAGAAGATGTCCTGTGCTGCTCCAAGGGCACTGGGTTCATTGAGACTCCCCCTGCCAGAGGCAGGCCACCGCCCAAAGCGATCTTGTACAAAGCTGGTGCGATCAGGTCCATTGCTCTTCTCTTCGCACCGGGATGGAACTCCTGCCATCTCGGCCCACTCCGGCACTCACCTGTCTGAAAACTGGCCTGACTTTGGGCCTTCAGACTCTGTTGTTCTGTGTTTCTAAGGTTTTCCTCTCCGATCTTGATGGGTTGGCTTCTGTGATTCTCAGTATCCATATCACTTGCCACCTCCTCAGGGGCCCGTCCCCCAGCCCCCCACGCCCCCCACTGGAGGCCCCCCCGCCGCCGAGAGCATCAGCTTGTTCACTTGCTGTGCAGTCGTCCGCAATTACTCAGTTTTGAGCCTGTTTGGTGTCCCTGCTAGAACCTCTTCCACAGCAGAGGCCTTCCTCGTTGGGTTGGCCCATGTGCCCCAAGCCTCGACAAGGTGACTCTCTGCAGTTGAAGTAGGGCTGGGGAATGTCCACTTCATGGGCAGGATGCTGGCCGGAGAGGCCCGAAAGAAAACCCATCTGGATTTGAATTTGAGGGGCCTTCCAACAGTTGCTGGAGAAATGAAGCTAAAAAATCATGGAATCTTTCCACTGACTTCTTGAAGGCCCCGCTCCCCACCGCCCCACCCTGCCAGCGCTGTGTATCACAGTAGATACATTGAGTTTGATTTTACTTCGCTGTCAAAATGAAAGCGCTACCCCGCATCATCTTGAGGACGAGGAAATCAGTAACACCACCACCTAGATACAGACAAAGAACCGGGTTAAAAATAAACACGCACGGTTAACTGAGGACAGGCAACACACTGGGGGGCGGGGGAGGGTGGGTGTGGTTACATGCTAATCTTGATTCCTTCCCTGTAATCAACGAGAGATGGGGGCTGCCTGGGGCTGCGGTGCTGCGTAAGGGATTGCTGGAGCAGGGGCAGGATTCTGCATGCTGCTGTCACCGCGGGTACAAGACACGCTTGCCAAAACGCACAGGGCTGTCCAGCCCAAAGGGCGAAGGCGCACATAAAGTGAGTTTTCACGCGTTCCCGTGAAGAATGGCATCTCAGTATCGGTGTGCAAAGGCAACGCACTAGGGCAAGCCGTAAAAAGTGGGGGACCAATGTAGTATGCAGGACAGACAAGTGTACAGAGACCAAAGTCTGCCGGTGGTTCCCGGGCTGGGCAGAGCCTCATGCCACTGCACACAGTGTCGATCGGAGTCGGGACTGACCGAAGGGCATCTAATCTCCAACCGGGGCCGAGGAGGGACGGAGAGAGCATGTGTGCAGGCGGCTCCGCTAGCTTCTGTTGGTCTGCGGAGTTGTGTCATGTATGACCGCCCTGGGGATCGAAGACAGGCGCGCGTGTGCGTGGGAACACCCCATACTAGTCAGACTAGTCACTCGTCTTCCTCCGCAAATCTCACACGGTTCTGAACAAGTAACTGAAGCCCACCGACAGAAAATCAGTCCACCTGCTTCTCTGGAAGCGTTGGCCCGTACACCTTCATTTCCTCTCCGTTCCTTCAACGAGTGCCATCATGCTTTGTAGTTGAGCTGGTGACACCAGGCCACCCGGAGGGGGAAGAAACAGAGACTCCCGCCTTCCTTTGCCCACCTCACCCTCACCCTCACCCCCACCAGGGGTCAGGCCCAGGCCCAGGCATGAAGTGTGGACTGGTACCTGCGTAGTAAACGGTGGGAAAGCACCGAGAGAGAAACACACTGTGACACATGAAAACGCCATGGAGACAAACGTGCAGTGTGTAACATCTTGTTAGACAGCGCGATCACACCCCTTTGTCTCCAAGTGGTCCCTGGTTACTGTGCGTGGTGCCCCAGAGAGCAGAGGGTGCGCCTGAGACCACGGGATTCCCAAACCTTCACGAGCTGGCTCTTCATCGAGAGAGCACGTGGACCCTGGCGGATCCAGGAAAGAAACGGCCTTTTCCTACGTGGGAGATGGGGGACAGCGCGAGCCTTCCTGCTATATCCTGAAAGATCCTGCTCCCAGGCCCACCCAGCAGCATAAGCTGTAGGGCCCCCAGGAGCCTGAGGGAGCCTGTGGGGTGACGCACATGCCCAAGCCTCTGAGGAAGGAGCCCCTTGCTCATAGCAGCTCCTGTTGCCCCTCTTCTCTTTCGGCTTAGTTTTCTCTCAAGAAGGTGGGGAGGTGGGGCGGTGAGCGTGTCCAGGCCCCTGCGAAATCTGGTCTCAGGGGCCCCCTCCTCCGAGGCTGTCACCGTGGCCAGTGCAGGCGCTCCAGTGGAGGGAGGGGCGGCAGGAGAGCTCGCCCTTTGCCTCCTGGAGATGGCAGCCTGCTCCTAATGACAGGCCTCGCTCCGTGGAACTTATAATCACCTTGGGAGGCTCCCCTTCTGGCAGAGACACCACACCGGGGCTGAGGGGGCCCAGGAGCTTGTGGGAGCTGATGGCTGGCCTTGGGGGTGGGGATGTGTGTGCAGGAATCCACTGCAGATGCAGACTCTGCCCATCCCCGAGCCTGGAGCCTCATGCTGGGGAGGGATGGGAGCTGAGGGAACCCGGCCGCTATTCTGCGAGTCAGGGCGGGGCTGAGCAGAGCCTGTCTCTGGAAAACCACCATTTCTATGAAGTCCAGAAAACTGAGGCCAAGATCACCCCTCTACGGAGGAAGAGGTCTGCTTTCCCAGCGCCTACTTCTCAGGGAGCAAAGGCACATGGTCCTGTCTGCCCTGTCCCCCACCCGGAGTGCCCAGCAGATCAGTGGGCATGACCAGAAGACTAGAGGGCGAGTCACTTAGCATGTCTCTCAGTTCATTTCCCTCCTTTTGGTCATGCCTGTCTCCCCAGGTCACTGTGAATATCCGTTGGCAGGTCACACGTGAAACTGCCTAGCAAAACATACTGCTCTGTACGGAATGTCCACCCACGGAACCAGGGCCGGTCCTGGAGGCCACCCCGATGGAAGAGGCTCAGCTCCTACACACACTAGCACACTGGTTCTCCACCTTCCTCAGGCCCGGCCCTTTCAGACAGCTCCTCATGTGGTGGGGACCCCCACCATAAACTTATTTCCGTTGCTACTTCATCACTGTCATTTTGCTACTGTTATGGATTGTCATGTAAATATCAGATATGCAGGTTGTATTTTCATTGTTACAATTTGGACATCATTAAAGCATAGTGATTCACCACAAAAATGATATGAAATTATATATTGTGAAATATTTATTCCTAATGACAAATAAATGAAATTTTGTCTTGAAGCATGGTGTGACATGGGTAACAGTCTTCACACCGGGTCCTCGTAGGTGGGCATGTCTATGTGTGGAGACAGATAGAGGAGCGGTGTCTTGGTTCCTAAGACCATCAGAAATATGTGTTTTCCGATGGTCTTAGGTGACCCCTGTGAAAGGGTCACTCGACCCCCAAAGGGGTCTTGACCCACAGGTTGAGAACCACTGTACTAGTGGGACATAGGCCAGAGAGGCTTAGCAACTTCTCAACGGCAGGAGCACAACGGCCAGACAGGCTCCAGTCACTGAGAGATCACATGCCCTCCCAGGGATGAGGGAGGGAGGCCTGTCCCAGAGCTGGGGGCCTCGCAGATGCTATCACAGCCCCCAGTGTCCCCCACGTGGCCGACAGCCCCGCTTGTGGTCTGATCTCAGCATCTCCGTCTTCCTGCCTCAACCCTGGCAGTTAGGCTGAGATCGGGGTCTGCTTCCGGCCTGGGCGCCTAGCTGCTGCTCATCTGCTGGGGGTGGGGTGGGGGAGAGAGTGCAGTTTTGAATTTGTGGACCTTGCTTCTCCACCTCTGTGTCCTTGTGTCCTTGGAAAGGGTTGATGAAATTATAGACACTTGCAGGTGAATGAACCCTGGGGAAGCCCCAGCTGGGGGGAGCGGTCCCGGGTTCTAGCGCAGCTCTGCCACCCTGTGGCTACGAAGCCCCTGAGGAGCCCCCTTTTCTCCAGTGCTGTATCCTCATCCTGTACCTCACAGGTGGACGCTTCCCCGGTTCCCCTCTCTAGTAGTGAAGAGACTGAGTTGAAGGTGGCCATTTACATGAAACCAGTAAGAACCAGTGGCCACTGGTTCCACTGTTACTCATGGCGACTGCCCGTGCGTCAGAGCAGAATGTGCTCGATAGGGTTTCCAGGGGCTTTTGATGAATCAGAACTCCAGGCCTTTCTTCTGTGGCACCTCTGGGTGGGCTTGAGCCCCCAGGAGCAGTCCAGCACAAAGACTCCGTCTGCATGCAAGGGGTGCTATTTTTATGGAATAGCGAAAGGGAAGTTGACACAGATGGAGCAGGAAGATGGGGCCAGAGCCAGGCAAGGGTTCGGAGTCAGGGGTGGGAGGGACAGAGGGAAAGGGCCAGGGGGGTGACGATTGGGCTTGTGTGTCAGGCTCCATACCAAGTGCTCTGGAGCCTCCTGCCACCCTCTGGGGAGGGCATTGCTGTCCCTATTTTTACAGGGAGAGGAACATCTGCCTGAAGTATCCAGCTAGCAGGGCAGAGTTGACCAGCCAGCCTGAGTCTGGGAGCTCTGCACCTTGTCGGATGCCTAGAGAACCCCTCCTGGGTGTGGACATGAGATGACGATGGGGCAGGAAGAGAAGAGTCCGTGGGAGCAGAGGGAGGGAGCGAACGACAGCAAGTATCCCTAAGTGCCTGGCCCTGTGCCTGGCCCACAGGAGGTACTAGGGCTACTGCTGGCCCCCACGGTGCTGTCACACGCTGACTAGCTGTCGTGGGAGCCTTGCCTCGTGGTCCTGGTGGTATGAAGAACTTGTACCACTGTCCCTGGGAGCCCTGGATGGGGCTCTGAAATGGAAGAAGCCAAGCTAAAACCAGCCCCGGGGCCGTGGAGTTGATTCCGACCCTGGAGAAGCTGAGCATGGCAGGGTGGAAGGGCTCCATGGGTCTGGCCGGAGCAGAGCACCAGGCCTTCCTATCACGATGCTGCAGGGCAGGTTCCAGTCGCCCACCTTTCGCTGGCCAGCTGAGAGCAAACCTTCTGTGCCACCCAGGGAGCTTAGAAAGCAAAGGAAGTTCAAAACCCACCGGGAAAAGATGGACTATAACACTGAAATCACCGGGGTTAGGGAAGAAAGAGGGAAAACTGGATAAAACAATGCATTGGAAAATCTTTTCAATTCATCTTTTTGTTGTGGCAGAGAATACACACAGCAAAACATAGGCTAGTTCTTCATTTTCTACAGGTGCCGTCCTGGGAAACCGATGGCGTTCAGCACTCACAGCCCGGCCTGCCTCACCCCGCAGTCGCCATCCAGTCTGTGGGGTTGCTCTCCTCACCTGGAGCTCAGGTAGGCAGGTCTGTAAAACAGCGCAGTGCTCCAGGCACACATTCTTTATCAGCTTAGCTAAACTGCTGTTGGCCTTTTTTTTTCTCTCGCTGTTGGCTTTTAAGAACTGTTCAGTGGACATTTGGGGGTTAAGGTTTAAAGATGGATTCAGGGCAGTCGTTTTGGGAGTCCATCCAGCCTCCGTGGCAGGAAATAATACTTAAATGGGAGGAGCGTCAGAGGGGAGGGAGACAGCGAGCTTGCCCTGACTCCTTCCCAATCCTCAGGTCTCTATACTTCCTTCTCAGGGCACAGGGTGTCCACACACCTGGGTGGAGTTCCTTGCTTACTTGCTGTTTTGCCTGCTGGACCATCTGCTCTGGAGGGCTGGGGATGGATGCTCTAGCATTTTCTCACTTCAAATCTTTTGGCCAAGCACGCTGGAGGGTGCTCAATGCCTTCCTGCGGGTGTCCTCGGTCTCTTCCTGATCAGAAAGGAGGAAGAGCCTCTCCCACCAATCCTTCCTGCTCTGGGGGGGTGCTCTTATCTTGGGGGGCCTGATGTCACTGGCTCAGACACCCGGGTTCAAGCCTGTTTTGTTCCTTCCCGCAGGCCCGCAGATGAGTTGTATAAAAGCGGCACCACACCCCGAGGCAAGAGGCTAGTTCACAATCTAGTTATTAATTACTCACTTGCTTATTATCTTGAGCATTGCATCAGAGCCGTGAGAATGCCTCACTTAAATTAGTATCAGCAAAACCCCCACCCCACCCCAGACACACACAGCACAAATGTCAGTTCAGTAGTCAATCCAGCCCATAGTCACCCCAACCCCGGCCTATTCCCCACAACCCCTGGCACATTAATGCCACCCCATCCAGAATGGGGAAAGCTACCCAGCCGTCTTAGACTGGGAGGAGACTAGGGGAGAGATGGCAGAGATTTTGCACCTGGCCTCAGACACCCAGACCAGTCCCTTTTTTGTTGTGACTCTCATCCTTCTTGCTGCAGTCCCAGGGTGCCTGGCACGTCCCTCCTTCTCACTGATTGAGTAAACACTATGGTGGGGGCGCTTGGTGGTGGGAGTAGCAGGCTCCTCCTCCCTTTATCCCTGCCTTACAAACCAGATCCAGTCGGACAGAGGAGAAAAGGAGCCAGACCTCCGGGCCTCTCCCCTTGTGCCCTGCTGCCCCTCACTTGACCCCTTTATTTTCTCCACTCTAAAAGACGAGAGTCTCAGCCCAGCAGCCAAATCCCCTCTGAGCTCCTCAGCCTCCTGAGCGGGGCTCTGTCCAGACCTGCTGGAGTGGCAGCTGCTGGACCGGCAGGAACACGGTACTGAGATCCGAAAGTGAGTCTGCTCAGAGCCAAGCACCCCCACGCTGCCCTTTGTGCAGAAGGCAAGGCTCAGCGCACACCAGGCCCCGGGGCCTCAGGCTCGCACTGGCATCTGCTCTGGCACCCTGGGCAAGTGATTGGAGCTGAGCTTCTCCGTCAGGGTTAATGGTGAGAGGATGCCTGCCAACGTGGTTCATAAGCCCTCCAGTACAGCACAGGAACAAGCAATGGGCACGCACTGTCACCAATGCTGTTGCTAATGGTTGTCGAGGGGATTGTGATGCATGGTGCCCCCAGGTGTGCAAAGTAGAACTGCTCTGCTTACTTGGATTCAAGCCAGTGCCCTGTCATCCAACCTGTGGAGCTGGGGGTGGGTCAGCAGTCCCTGCAGCTGCCTGTGTCGGGGAGGCCTCCAGTCTGACATCTGAACCCGTGAACTTGGATTCTGCCCATCTCTATGACTGTGTTAGTCATTTCTTTTGACCTTGACGTCGCTCGACAGCAGTGGTTCCCAACCTTCCCAATGCCGAGCCCCTTTCATACAGCTCCTCATGTTGTGGTGACCCCCACAACCATAAAATTATTTCCATTGCTACTTCATAACTGTTATTTTGCTACTGTTATGAATCATGATATAAATATCTGATATGCAGGATAATATTTTCATTGTTACAAATTGAACATCATTAAAGCATAATGATTCATCACAAAACAATATGTAATTATATATTGTGAAATATTTTTCTTTTAAAAAAATCATTTTATTGGGGGCTCATACAATTCTTATCACAATCCATACATACATCCATTGTGTCAAACACATTTGTACAATTGTTGCCATCATCATTCTCAAAACATTTGCTTTCTACTTGAGCCCTTAGTATCAGCTCCTCATTTTTCCCGTCCTTCCAGCTCCCCCAGAAATATTTATTTCTAATGACAAATAAATGAAATTTTGTCTTGAAGCATGGTGTAGCATGGGTAACAGTCTTCATGCCAGGTACTCGTAGGTGGGCGTATCTGCGTGTGGGTGGACGTGCCTGGAGACGGATAGAAGAGCAGTGTCTTGGAACTACCATATATACTCAAATATAAGCCGACCTGAGTATAAGCCGAGGTACCTAATTATTACCTGGGAAACCAGAAAAACTGATTGACTCGAGTATAAGCCTAGGGTGGAAAATGCAGAAGCTATTGGTGAGTTTCAATAATCAAAACAAATGAAGTGGGGTAATGTATTTAAATATTTATTTTAAATAAAAAACATAAATAAAAGGACAACGGTCATTTAACATTAGTAAACCATCACAGTTTAAGTGGAAAACAGGTTCAATAAAAACAATAAGGTATCAACAATGATACCTTAAGAGTACTATTCCCTGAGCTCAATCAGCAACCAAGCTAAAATGTAAAGAGTTAAAATCCTTCAAAATTGGATTCATCATCATCATCCATATCCCAATGCAGAGCTTCAGCTGGTGTGAGGTCATCATAGACGCTGTCCTCACTGAGATCCATCATCACCATCACTGCTGTCATTTTCATACAAAGCGCAGTCTTCACTGCCATCCATAGCATTACTAATACTACATTTCTGGAAGGCACGCTGCACCATGTCATCTGGAAGGTCTTCCCATGTATCTCGAACCCACTTTGCTATTAACTCTATGTCAGGCTTCATGAGATTTCCTCCTTTTGTTAGTCGGGCTTGACCAGATGACATCCATTCATGCCACATCCTTCACACACGGTCTTTAAAAGGCTTATCCAAAGATACATCCAGAGGCTGCAGTACAGATGTAAGCCCACCTAGAATAACGGCTAATGTAACTTTACTAGATTTTGCCAATTTTTTTATGTCATCTGATAGGTGGGCTCTGAACATATCTCAAACAAGTAATGATGGCTTTTTCTTTAAGGCTGCTCTGGGTCATCGGTTCCAAATTTCTTCCAGCCATTTTTTTTGTTCTGTCCTCATCCATCCAGCCTTTAACCTGTGCACGCACAGTGATTCTTGGTGGGAAATTGATCTTTTTAGGCAAGTTCTTCCTTTTACAAATAATGACAGGACGCAGCTTAGTTCCATTAGCCAAACATGATAGAACAACTGTAAAGTGTTTTTTTTTTCATTTCCTGTGGTTTTGAGAGAAATGTTTTTTTCTCCTAAACTTGCCACAGTTCTGTTGCTTGGAAGATCAAAAGTCATGGCAGTTTCATCCATATTCCCAATATCTGCCAGGTCATAATTATAAATCCTTCTTTGTTTTATAATAAATGACTGGAATGACATAATTTTTTCTTCAAAGTCTTGTGGCAATTTCTGGGATATCTTTGTTCTTTGTCTCAAACAAGTAGGCCAAACCTATTCATGAAGCGGGTACACCATCCTGCTGACGCAGCAAATTTTTCAACGCCTGGTGTTTTATATTTGTCATCCTTAGCCATTTGTAGAGCATGTATGCGATTCCCATGCGTGTTACGCAGTAACCGTTTTGACGACACTCCATAACCCATTTATGCAATTCACTCTCTAGAGCCCCATAAAAAGGCGTTAAACCACGACGAGCTCTTTTAGCTTTTGGAATCTGTTCCAAATCAGCCTTCATTTTCTACCACTCCCTCACTAGCTTTTCGTCAACACAGAATTCCCTACTTGCAATACTGTTATTGCTCTCTTCTGCTCTGGACACAACCTTCATTTTGAAACCAGCCTCATATGACTGGCGTTTTTGTTTTGGTTGAAGAGTATCCATTTCTAATAGGATAAAAAAACAAGACTTTGAAAAAGAACTTTCATGGTCATGCCCTGGCGGTGGATGCAGGATGTGAATTAACCCAGAGACCAGAGGGGAGAGACGGAGCGCAGCCACAGACACATCCTTACCAGTTCAGCTGCCGCAGTAAGTGAATCACTGCAGGTGCTTCTGCGAATTGGAGCCGTCCACGTCATAGGATGGCTCTGATTGGTTAGATGTGAGTAAACAAACATTCAGAGCCCTGCAGTGTCAGTGGGGCTTTGAATGAACAGCGGAGAAACAGCAATCACCCGCAAGATGTTACACTTCGCTGGGGTACCACTGCCCCGTGTATAAGCCCAACCCCAGTTTTTCAGCACATTTTTTGTGCTGAAAAACTCGGCTTATACACAAGTATATATGGTATGTGTTTTCTGAAGGTATTAGGAAACCCCTGTGAAAGGGTCATTCAACCCCCAAAGGGGTCGCCACCCACAGATTGAGAACCGCTACTCTACAAAAACATACATAAGCAACCATGGTTCTTACTCCTCTAGAGAATCCAGCCTAAGACAGTAGCAGCCTTGCAGCCTTCGTACTTGCTGGCATGGTGCTGGGTTGTTTCCATGCCCTCTTTTACTTCCTGCTATCTCCATGAGGGCAGAGAGTGTGTCCCTCCCCAGGCCCTCTAAGTGACACTTAGGATTCCGCCCCTAAGGCAGACAGAACAAGCAGGAGTTGAGATCCTTCTGGGAAACGATGTTTGTTATTCAACAGCCTGCATTATTCCCAAGATTCTCTCTGCAAAAAAAAAAAAAAAGTTGAGGCTCAAAGGTTAAATGACTTATTTTCAGGCCTAAAGCGGTCCAGTTCCTAGCGCAGTGCCTGATGGATGATTGTGATGTAAGCAATCTTGGCTGGATGAGCATCCGACTGATTGGATGCCCAGGAAGTGGACTTGGGTCCGAGTGTAGAGCCCATGCTGTCTCTGGGACTAGCGCGTGCCCCGTGAGAGATCTTCATGGGGGTGTGGAACCGAAGGGGGGCAATGCTTTGTCCCCACTGGCTGTCCCTGCTCATTCTCCAACGCACCCTGGTTGTCAGCCCCTCGGGCTGTCGAAGCCAGAGAGTTGACTCCCTGACATTCACAGTGACATAATCACCTCATCGCCCCAGGCATTTCAGAACCCAGCTCAGAAAACAGAAGTGTCTTTCCCACTTAGGAGATTTGGGGGAGAGGGGGGTCTGGTTTGTTCTACTCCTCTGCCTTAGTGCCCTGAACGCTCGCTGCCCAGAGTCTAACTGCATTCTCCATCCTTACCGGGGCTTCAGTTTCTAAAACGGAGCCCTTGTGGCTTCTGTGGCAGAGGGCCCCGACTCCCTAAGCCTTTTGCTGATGCCCGTGACCTGTGGGGCCCAAGTTTGCCCTCTGAGAGGGGGCTGCACATGTTCCACTGGTTTCCAGACCTTATCTGGAGCCTGAAAATCCTACAGCATCCCCAACATGCTTGCTCTTGTTATTGTGTCTGCCTAGGAGTCCACCCCTGACTTATGGCAACCCGCGCACCTCAGGGTGGTGGTCCATTGGGCTCTCCGTGGCCAATGGTTCAGAAGGAGAGCACCAGGGCCCTCTTCCTAGTCTGTCTTAGTTTGGAAGCTCCCCTGAAGCCTGGTCGGTATTATAGTGACATGCATATCTCCACCAACAGGCGTCCGAAGAGCAGTGGGCAGGCATGGAAGGCGAGCCTCCCACAGGGAGGAGGAGAGCTCAGCTGCTGAGCCACACTGTCCTCTGTCCTCGCCAGCATGCTCACGCTCCGCCCAAATGGCTTGGAGGCTTCCTGTGCCGGGTGAATCCCCTTGCAGGCCATTCTTCCTTGTCTTGACAGCTCAAGGCATCTGCCTTCCCATGAAGCTAGATGTACACTTTGAGCCAACTTTCCTGACACCTGAAGAAAAGTCACCTCTCTCCCACAGGAGGGATAGGCTCCATACTTTAGCCCCTCTGCTCTCTGCTCAGCTAGATAAGTCTCTCTGCCTTGGACAGACATCTGATCTCCCCTGACCCCCTACGGGCCTGGGGAGGGCAGCGGGGGACACGGCAGGAGGTGCAGATCCAGAGAGAAGCTCTCTTTTTAAACAGGTCTCTTACTCTCAGAGGGAAGTCCCCTGGAGGTCAGGGACCCTCACAGAACTTGTTCACTGTGTTACACGTTTCCCAGTCAAATAACAAGGGCTGGTCAGGATGGGGGACCATTTGTGCATTGCTGGCGGGGGGGGGGGCGCATTTAAAATTGGGAAACCATTTGATAGCACCTCAAAAACTAAACATAGATTTACCATATGGCCCAGCCATTCGCGACTCCTGGGCCTATGCTCCCGAAGACTTGAAAGCACTGTCCAGACAGACAGGACAGGTACACCCGTGGTCACTGCAGCCCACGTGGACGAACAAGATGTGCTCTGCAGCTTCGTTCAGCCACAACGAGGAGGGGAGCTCGGGCAGCCGTTGCACAGGAGCAGTCTGCTCAGTGTGAGAGGCTGGTCACGAGAAGATAACCCCGCTGCTACCGTGAGCTGTTAGGGTCACTCCGTGCACAACAGAACAGAACAAAATGGGCCGTGGTGAGGACCACTGTGAGGCACAGGCATTTATTAGCTTCCTTCCCACCTGGAAGTGCTGCTAAAACCTGTTCAGCTTCATAGCAACACGGAAGCCACTCCTGACAGACAGGTCGTAGCTGCACAGGAAGGGTGTTGGCTGGCAACCAAACCCGGATCTCCCCCTCTCCCCGCTCACCCTCCGCCACCAGTGCTCTGTGAGACAGCAAGAATCAGCAAAGGCAAGACAGGAGGCCACTGGTGATTTGCCACGGGGGTCACTGCTTAATGGACACTGTGCATCTGTGCCCATGGATGGTGGTACTGGTGGCCCAACATTGTGAGTGCGGCTCCTGTCATTGACTTCTACATTAAAAGTGGTTCAATGACAAAATAATCTATAAATTATCAATGGCTCATGAGGGAGGGGGGAGCGGGGAGGGAGGGGGAAAAAAAGAGGACCTGATGCAAAGGGCTTAAGTGGAGAGCAAATGCTTTGAAAATGATGAGGGCAAACAATGTACAGATGTGCTTTATACAATTGATGCATGTATATGTATGGATTGTGATAAGAGTTGTATGAGCCCCTAATAAAATGTTTTATTAAAAAAAGGAGGCTATGTCTACAAAAAAAAGTGGTTCCAATGGCACATTAGATACTCATATCTCTATCAGTCTGTCTGTCATCTATCTATTTCTCTATCTAACTTGGCTGCTAACGGAAAGGTTGGAGGCTTGAGCGCCCCTAGAGGTGACGTGAAAGAAAGACCTGGCAGACCTCCTTCGCATTTAGGGGTTTCAAAGAGTTTGGGGGCATTTTCCACTATCTTTGAAAAGTTTGTGGATGAGTGGAACGGAAAGCTAATGGGGTCACCCCAGGGCCTTTTGGACGCATAGGTCCTCACTTGTTTGGTTTTTCGGAGCCCTGGAGGTGTAGTGGTTATGCACCTGGCCACCAACTGCAAGGCCAGCAGTTGGCAACCACTGGCCGCTTTGCAGGAGAAAAGTGGGAAGAGTGACAGTCTTGGAAACTCACAGGGGCAGTTCTATCCTGTCCCCCATAAACCCTGTGGCAGTGAGCTTGGGCCCGGTTTGTCTCTAGCATGACAGGAAAAAGGTGAAGTCTCCCCTGCATAGGGTGCCACTCAGCTTGGGGTGTTCCCATCAGCCTCTGTTCTGTGTCCCCAGCTGGACAGACAACCAGGGCGATGCCAGGGCTCTGCCACTTAGCGGTGGCAGTCCAGAGGGGGCACACGTGACCTGAAGAACTAAAAGTCAGCAGTCCCTTGTCTTCTGTGGGAGGTTTCATTTCCTTCTCTGCTGCCCCACAAAGCGTCCCAGTGGGTGACTGTGGAAACAGCTTCAGATTAGGCAGTGTGAGTACAAGCCCTCCCGCCTTCTCAAATTTGGCTCCATTTCACCTCTTTTTCACGCAAAATGTTTTAACCCTTTCAGCTAAGGTACACCCCCACCCCATCCCAGGAAAGGAGTCTGACCCCACCTACCCCTTTGAACAGTGGTGGTGTGTGGGATTGGACACAGGGAGGGCAGACAGGGCAGCAGGAGCCCCTCTTCCCGCTTTCGTCCCCATCGTCCATTCGTGTCTTTGATCAATTCTTTTCTTCCAACACCCAAGAGTCATCTATAATCCAGCTAGAAAAGCTGAGGCTGGCAAAGATGCCTCCCCCAGCCACACACACATCGCTTTCTTGCTATGAGAAAACCAGCCTTCGCTTTTTGGATGATGTCGCGCTTGTTTTTTTCCCAGAGATCTACACCAAATGCCTTTTAACGATTCGTCTTGGTGCCATCGGGCTTTACGGAAAACGACTGTGAGAAGGCAGAGAGCTCTCGTACGAGACTCTTCTCCCATCCGCCTTCATGGTTCCAGCTTACAGAACTACCGCGCGGTCATCAAAAACGAACGAGGGATCTTGATGGCAGCCCATGACGGCCCCTGGGGTGTGGAGTGGGACTGTGCTCGGGGGGAGCACCTGGCAGGAGCGGCTCTCCAGGGCTGTCTCCGGAGGAGCTCCTGGGTGGGTTTGAACCACCACCCGTGGATCCCGACTCAGAGCGACTTTACGCGCCGCACACCGAAGCACTGCCCAGGCCTGCGTCAGCCTCACACTTGTTCTACGGTTGGAGTTCATCCCTGTGGCAGTCCCTCTTATCAAAGGCTTCCTTTTCCCCTCAGCCGCGCTAATTTACCAGGCATGATGTCCTTCCTCAGGGACTGGTCTTTCCTGATGACATATCCACAGGACATGAGATGAAATCTCACTGTCTTTGCCTCGACGGAGCATTCTGGCTGCACTTCTTCTAAGACAGAATTGTTTGTTCTTTTGGCAGACTCTGACAATTTCAATATTTGCACCAGCACCGTAATTCAAATGCACCAATTCGTCTTCGGTCTTCCTTATTCAATGTCCAACTTTCGCATGCAGATGATGTGATGGAAAATTCTATGGCTTGAGTCAGGTGCACCTTCAGACAGTAGTCAAGTACCTAGCTATTTATGACACTAAGGACTTGTAGGAAATGATATTAGTGAAATACTATTACTACTAATAATATAAACTTTATTGGAATTTCACTAGCTTTTCTACTATTGTTTCTTTGCTGTTCCAATACCCAGCCAGTGTGTTCCATATATGTATGTGCATCAATTTCCTCAGCTCGCATTTCCCACTTAGTAAATATCATAAAAACATTTCTCCCAGTCCATTAAAATGATCTAGGTCAACATCATTTTTAATGGCAGCCTAGTGTTCCATGGATTTTCCATAATTTATTTAGCCAGTGTCTTATTAGACTGCATTTAAATTGCTTCTGGCTTTTCATTATAAGAAAGAATGATGACATGAGTGTTGTGCATAGCTCTGATTGTTTCTGCAAGAAAAATGCCAGACATGGGATTGCTGGGTCCACGGGACCCACACCTTCTTAACCCCCATCTCTTCGCAATCCACAGCCAAGATTGATTCCTGTAACGTACGGCCCTCCTGAGCAAAAGGCCTGTTCGTCTCTCAGAGGCAGGCAGATGAAGAAGCGAAGCGCTCTCCAAGGGGACCACAGCCCTGGGATGATGGAGATGGTGAGAGGAGCCTGGAACACAAGGGAATTCCAGGACCTTCCTGGCTTTCCAGCCTTCCACAAGCCCCAGCTGGGTATCTTATCTCTGTAGGATGCTCCTGAGGATACTGGGAAGGGGCTGAGGCTGGGGTGGGGCAGAGCTCTAATGCATCTTGCCAGCATCTTTGGTTTCTCCAATATTCAGCCAGACTATTAGCAGTTCCCCAGGGATGGCCTTACTCCTCACGTCATCCCCCATTTCCTATAAATGGAAAGTGGCTAGGGAGTAGGGCATGTGTGTGTGTGTGTGTGTGTGTGTGTGTGTGTGTGTGTGTTGGGGGAGGGGTGGGAGGGAAATCAAGGGACTCCATGGTTTTCCAACCAGGCCTTCTAACTGGTTCATTCTGCTTCAACCCCCTGCTGAGAACGTACCTTCCCACCCCAGACATACTGAACTAGATACTTTGTTAAGATGTATAACACCTGGCTCCAGATCCTGTTTTCGAAGCTGACACGGTGGAGAACCAGAGCCCAGAGAAGTTACTTCCCCATAACTACATAGCTTTTAGAAAGACCAAACCCAACCCACCGCTCTCAAAGCGATTCCGACTTATTGTGACTACAGATCAGAGTGGCGCTGTCCATAGGGGTTCCAAGGCTGTCATTAAAACAAAGCAAAGCTTTTTAGGTCCGCCATTTCACATTTAACAACTTAAAAGACTGATCAAGCCCTCCAATAGCTTGCTATGCCCCTCTTGATTGGCCTCCCTCTGGTGGTATACTATCTTCTCCACTGGAGTCAACACCTGGCTCCCTACCCTCTAGCCTCTAGCTTTGCCTCCGCTCCCTTGCCCTGCCCCCATCCAAGTCTGTTACTTTTGTTACCAAAACCTTCTCTTGAGCTTTTCTTTACAGTATTTGTCCTTCTGTGATTGACTTACGGAGTCCTGATGACATAGTCATGGGTAGGGCTGTGATCAGAAAGGCTTGGAGTCTGAAGCCACCAAGCCACTCCTTGGGAGAAGGATGGGGCTTTCTAGTAGAGTTATAGTCTCAGGAACCTACAAGGGCAGTTCTACCCTGTCCTGTAGGGTCGCTGTGAGTTGGCATTGACTTGATGACATATTCTCCAGGGCTATCCATGAAAGGAGGGCTGTAATCTTTATGGAAGCAGACTGCTACCTCTTTTCTCCTGAGGAGTGGCTGATGGATTCAAACCGCCGACCTTCCGGTTAGTGGCCGAGTTCTTAACCACTATGCCACAAGGTGACTCTTAGGGAACTAGTAGTATGAAACCATACTCTTAGGACTTTCTCCTGAGATACCGGGAGGAGGATTTGCTGGCCCTGTCTTGTTTCTAGCCCTGCGATTTAGAAGGGGCTGGGGGAGTGCAGGGGGCCGGGACCCATGGGTCCGACTGAGAGAGTGCCTCTGATTGTGTATCTGAAAATGAATGGCACCCATCTCTTGGGTTGTCCTAAGAATTGAATGAGCTAATGCATGACAAGCATTGAAGACACACTCAGTAAAGGTGATCTTATAATGACAAGGCTGCACCATCAGAGCAGCCAGGCAGGGCCTGGAGAATGCTTCTTACCTGGTTGGAAAGGAAGGGTAACCTGGGTTGGGGAGGGGTGAGGGGGTAGACAGGCTGCTGGTGGGATCCAGGACCTCACATCAGGATGTCTGCCCCGTTTCCTGAGCCCTCTCGCCACCCCTTCTTCTCCCCCACAAGGTCACCAGGCAAAAGGCTTGCAGGCCTCTGGCAAGAACCCAGTAGCTGGGTGGGCGCTGACTTCTCTGAGGGGGACAACTCTCTCCTGCTCCCAGGAAGCTTTCCCAAAGGCTGGAAAATACCACGTTGACTAACTCCGGACCCTGTAATTTTCCAGCTGACCTGAAATTCCCCCATTCCTGCCCTCTTTCCTGGGACAGAGGGGACGCCAGCTCAGGGACCCAGGATTCCACTCTAATTTCTCTGTTGTGCCAGCGATTTGGGAAGGAGTGGGGGTGGGGGCTGGTGGTTCACCTGCTGGAGGTGTGCGCTCCCAGGAGGCAAAGCTCAGATAGTTTTCAAGTTAAACTTGTTTAGTGACTCGGAGGGTGTCTGAGTTTTCTCTGCCCCCTCCTCTCTCTTCTCCACTGACAGCCGGGTCCAGGGCCTCCTTGGCTCTCTATAGTTCCCTTTCTCTGCCTTCCAGCTGGAGGTGTCCTGGAGACATATCATATGGTAATGCCCCTCAGAGCCTGGGGTCAGGGCCAGTACTGGAACCCAGTGCTCCAATGTCCAGCCCAGAGCTACCAAGTCCTTCCCCGTAAAGGTAGCTTCCTGGAATTTGGTAGTAAGGGAAGGTGCACACACTTTGGGTATCTCTCCACCCCCAACAGCGTTGCCAGGAGGATAACAAGACACAGTGTGGTTTCCCCTCCCCCCCCCATGCCAGGGCCATCCTAAGCCTCCCCACTGCTCCCTCCCATCACAAGCAGGTATCTGTCTGTCGGGACTTGGCTCAGCATCCTGCACAGCACGAGGGGACATTTCACATGCTTAAGGAGAACAAAGTTGGTGTGTGATTTTCGGGGGCAGGAAAGAGGGCTAGTGGGGGCTGAGGATGCTTTTGGGGGCTCGGAGACCAGAGTTCCTAAATCGGGAAGCACGGGCCATCTCATTCCTGAGGGGTCTTGGGCAGGTGGGCTACAGATCTGCCTGGCGAGAGGCTGCCCAGAGTGGCACGCGTGGGTAGAGGTCGCACGCAGGCTGGCCGCTGGGTAGCAGCTTCGACCTCCACGCTGTGGCGGCGGGGGCGGCACGCCGTCCAGTCCATCCGTCTGTCCGGGGTAATGAGAGGGCACTTAGGGAACCGCACGGGGGCTGCCCGTCCGTCCGTCGCGACCGCGGCTACAAAGGCAGTTCTGAGACCTCCAGCTTCCCTCCCTCGGGGACCCGCCCGGGGACCCGCCCCACCCCTGCACGCCCCCGCCCTGTACCCCCACCTCCGTCCCTCCCGCCTAGCCCCGCCCCCTCTGGCAGCCCCAGCGCGCATGCTCTACCCCCCCCCCCGCGGAGTAACCTGGAGATTTAAAAGCCGCCTGCTGGCGCGCGTGGGGAGCCCTGGGGAAGCTCGCACGCGCTGGCCCCGGGTGACAGCCGCCGCCACGGCCAGGTAAGAGCGCGGCCCCTCCCCTCCCCGCCCGGCGGCCGGGGTCCCCGCGCGGGCCAGGGCGGGGCGCCGGCGGCCGAGCTCCCGCCGTCGCGTGGCGGGGGGCCCGCGGGATGGGGCCGCGCCGTGGGCGTCCCGGGCGCCGCGCTCCGCCGCCGGCTCCCCGGGGAGCCCGGCTTTCTCCCGCGGGGGCGGGCGGGCGCCGGGGGCGGGCGGGGAGCGGCCCCTCGGGTGCCCGAGCCGGAGCCCGCGGCGGCGGGCAGAGCGGCCGCACGCTCCCGCGGCCGGCAGCCTGGGCGGCAGAGTTTTCTTTGGAAAGTTGCATTTATTTTCTTCCCTGTCTCGGCTCCACCGGAAAGGGGCAGGATGAGTCACCGCGGCGCGCACAGTCCGGGGGTTTTGGGGGAGTCGGGAAAGGGGGCCGGGCGCCGCGGGGTCCCCGGCTCCGGCCGGCTTTCGCGGGGAGACGGGGTGAGGTGGGTTCTCAGGGAGCGAAAGGTGGCAGAGCCCGTTCGGGTGGCGGCGGGTGTGAGGCCAGAGTGGGCAGCGTTGAGGCTGGAGTGGGTGTGGAAGCGTTCGTCGCTGGGCTACCTCCCGGCCTCAGTTTCCCCTCTGGGATGGGACGGGGGAGGGGCGGAGAGCCAGGCGTTTCCTTCTCGTCGCTCGCCTCGCCTGCCTCCCCGAGCACGTGTGGGGACGGTGAGTTTCTGACTTTGAGCACCCTGGTCCACCTGATGTAATGGGCCTCTGATCTCAGGGCTCTGAGCTTAGGCAGCAGCACAAGCCCGCGGAGACGCCAACCCAGGTTGCTGACGGATGCTCCCAGTGAAGGTCAGCCTTGGCCAGAGTGGCCAGTTCTGCAGGCACCGGAGCCCCACGTGGCGTGGCTGGGCCATCCATCTCTGCCTCACCTTCTGGCCCCCAGCAGGCACTCTTGACCCGCTCGGCTCCATGGGCTCTCTTCCCAAGGGGCCAGGGTTGGGGGTGGGCAGGGTTTGGCATGGTGGGTACCTGGGGAGGACTTGCCCTTCAGCTGTTACACAGACCTGATCCCAGTGGAGCGGAGACTAAGAATAGCCCAGCTGCTGTGTGCTGCCCTGGAGCCTGCAGCAGGCATTGCCAGACCAGGGCCCAGCCTGAAGCACGCTTGCCCCCAGGAGACTTGCTGGGGGGCGGGGTGAGGCTCTGGGGGCCCCTGGCTGCCTTTGTCCTTTTAAAGGCAGGGTGCCTGGGAGTTGCTCACCTGCCCAGTCCAGGTGCCTGAGGAGCAGCCTGGTGTAAAGAGGCTAAGGTGGCCGTGGCCCAGGGAGGGGCCGCCTGAATGGGAAAGTTCCTGGAATCCGGAGGAAGCAAGGGCACAGAGCAACTTCCCCGAGAGAGTGAGTGGGACGAAATTGGAGGTCACAGACTCTATTGCTGGATCCATCCCATCCCCTCATTCCTCCCTTATCTCCTCCTCTCTGGGCTAGTCCTGGGGCCAGGGCTGTGTTTTTCTAAGAGGTTGCTAAGAAAATGGGGCTGTCCTCAGCTGGATGAGCTGGAAGATAAAAATACAGCTGTGGATGAATATACAGCTGTGGACACACAGACCCCCATTTAGTGGGTGTGTGTGGAGGGAAGTTTCCTATGTACTCATGGAACTTGTGGTGAGTACCCTTGGTCCCTCCTGACTCTGAGTAACCCTGGGAGTGGGGGTGGGGTGGGGGTGTCAGGAACAGCTTCCCGGCCACTGGGCAGTGAAGGGTGATGGCGTGGTGCTCTCTTCCACAAGGATCCCCTGGCCTTAGCGGCCAGGCACTTCTGAGGACTCCAGATGTGCAGCTAAGCACTATGCATGACCTGGACCATCAGAGTCTGGGAATAGCGTTGTGGATCGCAACCTAGACTGTCAACAAGACGGGATCTAAATGTTGGCTCTGGAGTGTTCCAGGCAGGTTAATCTCTGTCCTCAGTGTACCCACCTGCAGGAGAGGGTGATGACAATAATAATTCCTACCTGACAGTGTTATTGTTATCATTAACGATTAGGTCGTGAACTTAGAGAATTTAGCCAAGTGCCTGATCCACAGAAATGCTCAATCAGTGGGTTAAGCATTAGGCTGCTAGCTGAAAGGTTGGCAGTTCGAACCCACCAGCCACTTCACAGGAGAAAGAAGAGGCTACCTGCCTTGGAAATCCTATAGAGTCGTTTGCCCAACAGAGTATGTCTGAGTCTGTATGGACAGCGGTGCGTTGTGACTAGTTAGTATTCACTGTTACTTATTACCGTTGGGTGGTAAAACGATGCATGTGCTCAGCTGCGAACCCAAAAGGCTGTTAGTTCAGTCCACCCAGACGGACCCTGGAAGAAAGGCCTGTCAATCCACGTTCTGAAACGCCAGTCATCGGAAACGCTGTGGGACACAGTTCTAGAATGACACATGAGGGCACTGTGAGCCAGGATGTCTCTTACTGCCTGTCACCTCATGAGCAGCAGCACCCAGCCTGGGACTCCCTCTTTTTTTTTGGGGGGGAGACCTATTCTTTTTAAAAGTGGGGGAAACCTGCCACAGATCTTTGATTTGGAGGAGTCAGTTTGGGGAGTAAGAGAATGGGCTTTGGAACCCTGCTGCCTAGTCTGAATCCCAAATTCCTCCTTGTGCAAGTTCCTTAACCTCCCTGAGCTTCCATTCCCTCCTCTGTAAGCTGAGGAGACTAGTACCTACCTCACAGTTTGCGAGGATTAAGTGAGCTGATGTAGGTAAATCTCTAAGCACAGCAGCTGCATGTAAAAGGAGCCTGATAAATGTCAGCTGCTGCTGTTTGGTGACAATGGAAGCAATCATTGTGGTTTGCACTTAGAAGCCAGAGGTCCTTAGCAAGGGGATTGGACCATAAAACTATGTAGAAACTACAAATGACACACTCGCAGTCGAGTTGAACGTGTGGCTGGTGCAAAGAACACATCAGAACTGGTCTGTCACCTGTCAGTCATGGTGTGGTTATTGTCTTTGGATAAGTCTTGAAGCTCCTACCTGCGGTGCCTGCTCTCTGAGTACCATGAAGGGAGGCAGGCTATTGTCTGTCTTGGAAGGTAAGGTGAAGGAAGACTTCTCTGCAGAAAGGTTATTTTGTTGTGACCTGTAAGGCAGTGGTTCTCAACCTGTGGGTCGTGACCCCTTTGAGGGTCAAATGACACTTTCACAGGGGTTGTCAGATGCATAACAGTAGCAACATTACAGTGATGAAGTAGCAACGAAAATCATTTTATGGTGGGGGTGGGTCACCACAACATGAGGAACTGTATGAAAGGGTCAAGGCATTAGGAAGGTTGAGAACTGCTGCTCTAGGGAAACTGGATGCAGGGAAGGGGCCTGTGAAGTTGGGGTTCTGCTCTCCCCTTCTTCGTTCCCCAGGCCCTGGTGGTGTCTGCTGGCTTCCTGGTGTCCAGAGAAGAGCCCAGCCTGGCTTTCTCTCCACAGTCGGCGGCCTTGTTTGTTGGACAGCAAGGGCGAAAGCTGAACCAGTTGGTACCAGCCCGTGTCTCGAATGCCGATGCCACTTGACTTCCAGCAGTAGGGCTGGAGGGTTGAGCATTGTCCAGTGTATCAAGTGTCCCTGGCTGGGGGCGGGGCTGGGCAGAGCCATCACGGGATGGTCCTGACTAGTGCTTCCTGCTGGCACCCATTTTCTGCTCTGCAGTCTGTGCACGCCTCCATCGTGCCCCTGACCCCAAGTGAGTGACTTGAGGGGCTCCTTGGCTCCTGATGGAGGAGGAGATGGGCCAGCTTACCCGCTGGCGTGGCTGCCAGTGTCTGTGACATGGAGATGATGACACTCACCTTGCGGGGATGCAGTAAGATTCCATGTGATCGTGCGCCTAGTTAGCAGAATGCCTGTGCAGACCCATCAGGTGCTCGATGGGTGTTCTCACCCCCTCTCTGTTCATGGTGGAGGTGATTCTTTCTGGGCGGTGCGGTGAGCCCACAGCCCCTCTGTCACTGAATTCAGCGGGGTTCCCCCCTTTCCTCATGCTCAGTGTCAGGTCCCTCCTTACTTCTTAGCTCATGTGGACTTTGAGCCTGTAAATAGTGTCAACCAGGAGCAGTTCCCCCCCACCCCCAATGTGGCAATTGAGCTTCCCACTGAGTGCCTGCCTTGAGCTTGGCCCTGCCTGATTTTAGGCACTGAGACCAAAACACATCTGGCAGGAACCCGGGCTCGGCATCACCTCTGAGCAGGCCCCTGAGCAAGGCTGTGGTCTCCGCTTTGAAGGAGCTGATGGCCTGGTTTGTGGCAAACCAGAGACCATGAGGACCAGGTGCTGTTACTGAGCTCCAAGGGGAGCCTGGCAGTCAGGACTTGGGGGAGGGTGGTCCTTGATAGTTGGGCTCCCAGGGAGCCCTGGAGGAGGTGTGAGGTTTGAGCTAGACAAGATGCAGGGGAGAGTGAGAGGTGGACCAGAAAGGGAAGTCACTGGAGCCCGGGGACCACTTTGGAAGCAAAGGGAGCCCAGTGCTAAGGGAGACTTCTACCCGGGGAGGGGTGGTGAGCTCAGGACAGCTGGGCCAGATCTGAGCTACAATCCCAGGCCCTGGGCTTTGAGTCTGCTGTTCTATCTACTGGAAGACTTGGGGGTGGGGTGCAAAAGGATTAGCATGTCCCAAGGCTAATTAAAGGGAGGTTTGTGCCTCTTGGAAAACCTGGGAAGCAAGGCCTGGAAGACCTTGTGGAACACAGTTCTCAGTCACCCCATCAGTCACTCACCTGCACGGGCGTCACCCCCCACCAGATTTCATCTAGAGGGCCAAACCTCTGTGTGTGTGTGTGTGTGTGTGTGTGTGTGTGTCTTTCTCCACACAGTCCTACCTGCTCATCTTTCCAGGCTCAGCAGTGTGGCCACCTCTTCTAAGAAGCCATGGGAGAACAGGTGCCACACCTCGGACTTCTATCTTAGCACCTGCTCTGTCTGGATGCACTGATGGCATGTCTGTCTTCTAGCCAGGTGAGCTGTGAGTAGTTCCATATCCCTGGCACGTCCCTGGTAGGCTTGCACGGAATTAGGACACAATCGGTGGGTAAATGGATGGGTGGGTGGGGGATAGGTGAATGGATGAATAGGTAAATGGATGGTTGAATAGAGGGATAGGGGATAGGTGGGTGGGTGGGCAGGTGGATGGATGGATGGATAGGTGGGTGGGTGGACGGACAGATAGATAGATGGTTATTTAGATGGGTCTCAGTGCTCCGACCTTCGTTATGGTAAGTGAGGTTGCACACTTTGAAGCATACTTTCCACAAAGGTGGGCAAACTATGACTTGTCATTTAAAAATGTCTCTTTGGGAGGCCCCCTCTCAACGTACCATTGAGTGGCTTTTTTAGAGGACACACTTTCATCAGGCCTGAGTGCTGATTTAGAGGGCCCTGGGTGTCCACGGGGCTGGTCACAATTCCTAGAGGGTCGGAGGACTGACTAGCAAACTGTGATCCTGGCTAGGAGGGACACAGCAGAGTTGGGACCAGCATCCCGCCCTTCTCCTAGCCCAGGTCGTTGCTGGTTTGCAGCTTAACCCAGATCTTCAGTTCCTTCGTGTCTCCTTCCTGAATTGGCTGGGCAGGAATGGGGACTCTGGCCTTATCTGACCTGGGAGGTTCAAGTTCACTAGGAGAGAAGCTGTTCGGGTTTCATTTTGCAGGAGCTGTAGCCCAAAGTGGGAGAAAGGGGGAGGGAACATCCATCCCAATGGCCTAGGTCATCAGTTCTCAACCTGTGGGTCGCAACCCCTTTGGGGGTCGAACGACCCTTTTACCGGGATCGACCGATTCATACCAGTGGCAAAATGACAGTGATGAAGTAGGAACAAAAATAATTTTATGGTTGGGGTCACCACAACATGAGGAACTGTATCAAAGGGTCGCAACATGAGGAAGGTTGAGAACCACTGGCCTAGAGACAATGCCAAACTCTCATTCTGTCCCTCCCACGTTTTTCCTTTCCCCCACCCTCCATGGAGGTATGTCTTGGTGCTACTTCCACCCTGGGCAAGGAACCATTTATTGTGGCCCAAGGAGGGAAAATGTTGAGATACTAATTTCTGCCAGGAACAGAGTCCAACTTGGGGAGGGCGTGGGGAAGAGGCAGTTCTGCCCCCAAACATCCCAGTCACCCTTCACTTGAGGTACTGTTGACCTTGGCACTGGCAGGCAGGTTAAGGATGGGCTAATGTAGCTAGGAGCCCAATTCTCTCTGGCTCTCCTTGCTGCATTGCTGGGACGATAAGAACCACTTTCCCCTCTTCCCGCTGTGTACTTGTCCCCGTCAGTACCCTGTGTGCACCTGGGAGGACACCCGGTCCGGGGGCAGGGGAGTGGGGTTGATGGCTGTGGGATCACATAGCATCGGAGCTCTACAGAACCTAAGATGTCATCTCATCTAACTCTCATTTTACAAGCGTGGGCACGGAGTCCTGAGGGGCAGTGGCTTGTCCACATCTCACAGCTCTAAAAGCAGTAGAATGAGTTGGGAGACCAGGGAGCAACAACTTGGAGAATACACACTATCCACCACATTGTAGGTGCAGACTTTGTTGACACGGTGTGTCCTTCGCCATGTAGGGGCGCTCTCTCTCTCTCACACACACACACACACACGCACGCACGCACACACACTCCAAAGTTGCTGAGACACGACTGTACGCTCCTGGCTCCCAGAAATGGCGCATGGTCTGGGTGTTCTGGTTCAGCCACTCTGTGCTTGTGCAACCTTGGACATGTTAATTTTGCTGTGACTTCCCATTACATCTTTCTGAAAACTGGAGTCTTAAAGACCTGCTTTGCGCGATTTGCTGGATCAGTGAGAGCGGAGGTATGTAAAGCACTTAGCCCAGGCTGGACCCTTTGGGGTGTCATCCACCTTCATTATTTATCCTGTGGCGGGGTACCACCCTGTCTCTAGTGGTCAGATGTCTGCCCCACCCCCACCTCGCTTCCCAAGCTTCTGACACCAGACAGGTCTGCTGCAGTGACCTCCCCTCACCTGTTGGAGCCAGCACCTGGGGAGGTGTTTGCATTCTTGCCATTCCTGTTCCTGTTGGGGGCCCCAAAGAGGCATGCTCAGAGGCATGCTAGTTCTGGCTGCGGGAGGCCATGGGTGACAGGCCTGAGGGAACTGGATCCTTGGGAGCAAAGGCAGCTTTGTCTCCCTCTGATCATTGCTGTTTCGGTTCAGGAATGAGAAATCCTGTCTTCTCCACCATGAGAAAGCTTCCCCACAGCCGCAGACAGACCCGGCCCTTGGTGTGTCACCCACGATGGCAAGTCAGAAGGTGTTGCTACCAGAGGTCCAGTTCATACATGCACCCGTTTATTCCAAACACACGTGCTTACGCCTTTCTCTGTGATCAGTGGATGGCTGCAGACAAGTTCTCTCAGTGACACACCTGTCTGAGTCTCTGAGGGTCTTCACGAAAAAAGCGGGGGGGGGGGGGAGAGATCATCTTTCTGCCATGGGAAAAATGATTTTGAGGTCAGGATTCGTACAGTTTTAAAGAAAACGCAAGTGGATAGCTTCCCAAACCATTGGAACCTTGCGTCGTGTTTAAGGAACGGCTCCCCACACGCCAGACAATGGTTTCTAGATGGAGCCAGTGTTTTCAGGAAGGGGAGGGAGGGAGTGAAGACGTCATCCTGGACGAATGAAACAGCCCTGTCCAGCCTCCAGAGACTGGTGGAAGACGACTGCGGGGTGACCGCTGATGGGGCAACGTGGAAGTTGAGCATCAAGCCTTTCGGCATCTTCTGTTTGAAGTGCGCTTCTTGGCCTGAGCAAGCTTTCGGCTCAGCCAACAAAGGGCAAAAAGTATGTTGGAAGATCAGCTGGCTCAGATAGCAAGATGGAAGCTAATGAAATGATTTTATGGAACAAGTTGTAACCGGGGATGAATCTTGGATTTGCCAGTACAATCCAGAGAGCAGGGTCCAATCAAAACGGGCTTCTGAGGTGATCCTCTGGGCCAGTTAAATTGAAGGCAGACAGGTCAACTCAGCAAGTTTTGATGAAATTGTGTGTGTGTGTGTGTGTGTGTAATTTATCGATATATATACATATTTGGGATTTACACATATAACATGGAATATATATGTATATTCCATTGAGGTATTTAAAAAATCATTTTATTGGGGGCTCATACAACTCTTATCACAATCCATTCATACATCAATTGTGTAAAGCACATTTGTACATTCGTTACTCTCATCATTCTCAAAACATTTGGTCTCCACTTAAGCCCCTGGCATCAGTTCCTCATTTTCCCCTTCCTCCTTCCCCCATGAGCCCTTGATAACATAAATTAGGATTTTGTCATATCTTACACTGACTTGATGTCTCCCTTCACCCACTTTTCTGTTGTCCGTCCCCCAGGGCGGAGGTTATATGTAGATCCTTGTCATCCGTTCCCCTTCTTTACCCCACCTTCCCGGTATCGCCACTCTCACCACTGGTCCTGAAGGGATCATCCGTCCTGGATTCCCTGCGTTTCCAGTTCCCATCTGTACCAGTGTACACCCTCTGGCCTAGCCAGATTTGTAAGGTAGAATTGGGATCATGATAGTAGGCAGTAGGGGGAGGAACCATTTAGGAACTAGAGGAAAGTTGTATGTTTCATCGTTGCTACCTTGCACCCTGACTGGCTTGTCTCCTCCCCGAGACCCTTCTGGAAGGGGATGTCCCGTTGCCTACAGATGGGCTTTGGGCCCCTACTCCGCACTGCCCCTCATTCACATTGATATGATGGTTTGTTCTTTGATGTCTGATACCTCATCCCTTGGACACCTGGAGATCATACAGTCCAGAGAGGTGTTGTCGATAGATTTTCCCGAAAGGACACAGGATAAGGTCGGGGAGGTTGGGAAGAAGTTTTGGGAAAATAAACTGCATGGTGAGAAAAATCAGGAATGTCACACTGAAGGATATTTTCCCCCTTGTGACAATGCACCTGCTCATGTTGGGGTAGCAGGGGCTGTCCTGTGAGAATTTGCTTGGGATACCTTACCCCATCCACTCTACAGTCCTGACCTTACCCCATTCAGACTTCTTTTTGTCCCTCAAACTCAATATTGAAAAGAGACATTTGATATGGTACAAGTTGAAGAGTAAAGCGGATTCTTGAAGGGAAGGGTGAATGAGGTGGCATCCACCTAGATGGGAAGGTAGATGGCAGAGTGGTCGCTTCACATTTTGATAGCTCTGTTTAACAACACTCCTTTTATAACACTCTTGGACTTGCCCTTAAGTATAAGGAGCTTTGGTGGTACAAAAGTAACATGCTTGACCTTTGCACCCAACTCAGTGGCTCCTCAGAAGGACTTGCTACTCTGCTGATAACTCACTGCCGTCAAGTCAATTTCGACTCCCAGTGACCCATATGGGGCAGGGTAGAGCTTCTCCTTAGGGCTGCAGAGACTAGACCAGGGGTCCTCAAACTGCGGCCAGGCTGCCAGGTGTTTTTGCCCTGTTTTGTTTTTCACTTCAAAATAAGATATGGTCAGTGTGCATAGGAATTTGTTCATAGTTTTTTTTTTTTTTTAATTATAGTCCGGCCCTCGAACTGGTCTGAGGGACAGTGAACTGGCCCCCTGTTTAAAAAGTTTGAGGACCCCTGCTCTAGACCCTGACCAGTGTGGATAGCTTCATCCTGCTTTCAGTGGAGTGACTATTGGGTCAAACTGGGCCACGGTGGTACCACCAAGCCTCCTTCCATACAGAGCACGCTTGCAGAGACCCTGCGTGGCAGTCTGGCTTTGTCACGTGGAATGAGTCGGCATCCACTTGAGGGCATCTCACAGCACCTGAAACACACTGCAAGTCTATGTGACCTTGGCGGCATTTGCCTAAGTGTCCTGCCCTGCCCTGTGGCGTACATACTAATTGTAACCCCTTGGTTGAGTGGCCGCCGGAGGACTAAACTCTTGCAAGAGTGCCTGGCACAAAGCAAGCGTCAATGTTCTTAGCTCCATGATTAATTGCAGACGAGGAAACTGAGGCTCAGGAGGGTTAATTAACAAGGTCACGCAGTTACAATAAGTGGTGTAGCCTGCGTGCAGACCCAGGTCAGGGTGACTCCCTAGCCCAGGTCACCCTGCAGGATTGGCCAGGACAGCGCTGTTCTCAGAAGTAAACCTGGGTGTCTGCACTCCCTGTCTCCATGGGATTGCCAGGTGCCCCCCTGGAGCCGGGTATCAACATCAGCCACAGCCCAGGATGATGGGCTCACTTTGGCCAAGGTGAGGGTCAGCTTGGCCTGAATCCCTGACATTGGGGAGGGGAGGGGAGGGGAGCAGGCCTCCCAGTCAGCTCCTGAGAGACTGTCTCCACGTTCCTTCCCTCCCCTTCCCCCATCTCCTCAGGCATTTGTCTCCTTTCAGAAGCTGGACTGGGGCTCTCCGACAGGGCAACAAAAGCAACTTTCCCCCAAGCCACTGCCACCTGTCGGGTTTTCACACGTTGGGGGTAAATGGGGGGAGGGAGCCGCTGCCCTTTTCCCAGTGTCTACGGTGTGGCCCCACTGCCCCCTCCCAAGGCCTGAGATTCTCTTTGCTGCCTGGTGGTGTGACAGGGCTCGGGAGCTGGAGGGGGTGGGGGCCAGCAGCAGCTGGAAGGGGAATTGAGTGGGAAGGGGCCGGAGCTGGCAGCCGGGAGAGTTTGATGGATTACTCTGCAGGCCGAGAGGTTTCTCCCTAATCCCCCTTTGTGTCCCGGCCTGCAGCCCCCACACTCGCTCTGACAAGCTGCTAAGCAGAAGGCTTCCAGGGCCCTCGAAGAAAAGGCAGCTCAGCAGGGTGAACGCTAAATCCCTGGCCTCAGGGCTCTGGGGGGCTGGGAGTGGGTGCAGGAGCTAGGGAGCAAGCCCAGGGCAGTGTCCCCACTCTGGGCCCCCCATTCTTAATGAGGATTCCCAGGAGATGGCCCGGCAGCCTCCTTCCTGGGAGGGCTCTTAGGTGGGAATGGGAAGCCTGGGAAGGTGGTGGCCCTCAACTGCCTACAGAGTGGCTGCTCTCTGAAGCAGGTCTTCAGGCTTTGAGTGTTGGGCCCAGAGCTTCCCGATTGGCCTGCCCTGTTGGCTAAGCCACACTGTTGCCCTCTCCCAGACAGCCCCCCTCAGGTCTGTGAGAGCGGCAACCCACCTGATTTCTAGGTCCAGCACATCAGGAGCTTGTCCCGACCCCTGGGGGAGCCTGCCCTGTGCGGGTACCAGGCTCGGTTCTGCAGGCCCTGTGGGCGGAGCTCACTGGGGACCCGGCGTGTGCCAGGCTGAATTTAGTGAGGCGGGGGGGGGGGGGGGGGGGGCTTGGAGTGGGAATTGACTCTATGGCTTGTTTGTGTGTGTGCTTTTTTACATCCCAGTCTCCTGGGTCTGAATCAAGGAGGAGGTGCGAGGTCATCTAACCAAACTAGAGACTCGGCTTGGGGCCTGGCCACGCTCAAGTTGGGGCGCGGGGCTCCCCTTGTCCCCCTCCATTTGGCTGCTGATCCCGGGGGTGGGGTGGCTCTGCGCCCTCAGTTCCCGGAGCTTCAGCCGAGGGTGGGGTGTGCTCGGGAGCTTGGCGGACGGACGGTGGGGGGGAGGCGGGACCCCGCCCCCTTCCCAGCTGAGTCATTATTTCTCGTGCCGCTACCCCGCCCCAGCCCAGCCCGGGTGCCTTTTGGGCGGGAGGGCACCTGCTTGCTGGCCGCGCGGAGGAGCGTGCGGTCCGGAGCGCACGGGCGGGCGCGTGAGAAAGCGGCGCCGCGGGCTTTGTGAGTGTGGCGCAGGGTCGCCCAGCCGCGGGTGGGATCCGGGTGGGGCTGCGGCCGTTTGATGTGCCCGGGCGGGGTAGGGCCGAGGCCGCATAAAGAGCCCATAGAATTGCTGCCTGCCTGCCGCTGGCCGTCCCCGGCCCCCCTCCCACCCCCCTGTCTGTCCGCAGAGGGAATCTGCGCTCGCAGCCCCACCTCGGCGTGCGGGATGGCGGGAACCCCTTTGAAAGCGCTCAAAGGCCTCTTTATTGGTCCCTCGGACCCTCCCTTCCCGCAGGGAGCGACGAGAGTGGGCGCCTTCTCCCCCGCCCCCCTCTCCTTGTTCTTTTGAATTCTAGAGAAACTTCAGGCCAAGTTTGTGCCTGTTGCTCAGTTTGGCTTCCTCCTCCCTGCAAGGGGTTCAGCGTGAAGTGGGGGCAACGTGGCAGGCAGTGGGGTGCCAGACTGTGAGAGGCCCTCTCTTCTGACCTCTGGCCCTAAGCCCATAGGAATTTGATTCCCGGGCTGGCTGGGACTGCAGTGCCCTTGGGGTGTGTGAGAAGTGGCTGGTGTATTTGCACCGCCAACCTTGCACTTAGCAGAATGTTTATCCAGAAGCACCACCAGCACCTTTGTGTTTGGGCATCCCTGACACCCGGTCCCCAGCCTTTGGATGCTCATGTTGGGCAGGTGTAAGTGTCGCTTGGTGAACTTGGCCAAGGGTCCCCCTAGGGGTGGGTCTGTGCCTCCAGGGATGAGGAAGGATGGGGCCAGGTGGCCCTGGGCAGAGCACCTTGTCAGTGGCCGAGGGCTTGGGTTTCCTCCAGCTTCCTTACTGTCCTGCCGTCGGGGGTTGGGGTTGGGGGTTGGGGAGGCGATATTTGGAACTTGAGAGGAACCTGCCTTCCTAGAAGGCTGCTCATTTTTGAGGTTAGCCCAGGCTGCCTGTCTGCACCTTTTCTTCCCTCCTCACCAGATATACCTGTGAGTGCCAGCCTGCAGTTGGTTCTTCTGGCTGAACCCCTGTTTGCCAGACAGACGGAAGGCTCCCGGGGCAGTGGGACAGACTGACTTATGAGGCTGGAGGGGTAGATAAAAATTAGACCCTGACTCCTTGTGTCCCCAGGAGGACAGGCAGGGCAGCGCCCCAAATGTATGTGTGTGCCCAGTTTGCAACTTTCCGGGATGTGCGTTTTGGGGTGGTAGCCAGGAGTGATCCTGGAAGGTGCTGCTCTCTCTGGGTTCTCTGGGAGCCAGACTGGACCGACAAACACACGCTCACCTGCCCCCTGTATGCAGCCCTGGAGGTGGTGGCTTGGGGATTGGCACTCTTGGGGAATGCTTTGCATGTCCTCCACCCTCAAGCTGAAGTGGGGTTCAGGGGGCAAGGAGGCAGGCACTGGGGGACTGGAGACTTAAAAAAAGAGAGTTGGGGGGGCATGGAATTGGGGTCCTCAGGTAATTCTGGGCCAGGGAAGAGGAAAGGCTGAGCCTGACAGGCGTGCTGGCCTCCAGAGCCAGGAACAACTCATCATGGGGTGGGGGTGGGGTGTCAGGAACCTCAGAGCAGAGGGGCCATGGAGCAGACTGGGAGCCCTCTTGTTTCCTACCCCACTCCTGACGATGTATTCTTTACCTGGTCCAGCTCCTAGCAGCCAGTGGAGAACCTCTAGGGGTGAAGGGGGTACTCAGAGGCTGAGAGGATGAGGTAGCATTTCCTCTCCTCATTTTGTTTGCCTGCCCTCCCTGTGGCCACGCAGGGTACCCCTCCCTCCTGGGAGGATCAAGGAGCTGGGTTCAGGGAGGCCTGTAGGCAGGCAGGCCGGCGGGCCCGAGGTGATTCATGCTTGCAGGAGAACTATGATTTATTTTAAACAACAGGAAAAAGCTGGGGTCTGGGCAGGAGGGCCACTGTGGGTGAGGCCAGGTTGGGCAAAGGCTCTGTTTATTCAGGGAGAACCTGGTTCTCTGCTAGCCCAGAGCAGGTGAATGAGCACGCAGGGCCCTCCAGGAACCTGGGGCTGGGAACCTTTTCACCTAGGATCCCTCCCACAGGCTGGGCTGCACTGCAGCTTCCTGCTTTCGTGATGGGAACACTGTGGACGTGAAGTGACCAGGAGGGTTGTCCCCCCCCGTTGAAAACACACATGCCCCAGCCCACCCCCGACTCCCTTGGCCAGACCAGTGCCATGTGAGGGTCCCCTGCAGGTTGCTCCTGTTACCTGAAGTCTTTCCCTCCTCATTCACCAGCTGCAAGGGGCAGAGACAGCAGGTCAGGTCATCACAGCCACCTGTTTCCCTTGTAGCTGTGCATCCTGAAAGGTTCAGTGTTATTTGTTCAGAATTCCAAAGGATAAGGTGTGGTGATTGGGGGAGGGAAGGAGTGAGGGCTGGGGTGGGGTGGGAAGAGGGAGGGCCGGGCCCAGCCTCAACCTCCTGGCCTGGCACGGGAGAGACTGCTCCCCAGAAGCATCTCTGAGCCCCAGTTGGTAAAGAAAAGGAAGACACTCCAGCTTCTTGGAGACACTGGAGACAGACGGAGAGCCCTCTCTGTCGTAGGAGTTAGCTCACGTCCTCCTGACCACAGCCTCTAAGACAGTCATTGCGTGGAGCAGAGGATGGAGGCTTAGCCTAGTTTAGTGACTAACCCAACCAAGCTGTGGGCAGCCTTTCCCAACATGGGCATACTGCTCCTGGGTGGTGGTGGGGGCCCTGGAATATTGCAGGCAGGGGGCTGTATTTCCCCTGGCTGGCTTGATTTAAGTGGAGTAGACAGAGGGCCGGGCCTTTTCTCAGAAACCAAGGCCTGGCGAGCCCCTGCAGGGATAGGGGGCACCACAGGGTGGCACTCACCCAGAGGGATCCAAGCACAGGGTCAGGGTCAGTGGGGAGGGTGTGGAAGGGAGAAGGGACTAACTTGGAGCGCAGTGCCTGGCTGCTCAGGGTGGGCACTGACATTGTTACAGGTGCTGCCAGGCTAGGGCCTGCGGTCTCATGGGCAGGTGGATCTAGGACCTGGGACTGGTTCCACTGCCCGTGACAGTTGGGCAACAGCTTTTGTGGGACTGTTTCTTCCCCTTGAACACTGAGCAACAAGGGGTAAACTCAGAGTGTTTTCAAGCCTAGCTTCTTCCAAGGGAGCTATCTCGAAGTGGTTTCTGTGACAGGTTAACCCAAACTACAAACCGCAGGCTCTCCTCCCTGCCTCACCACCTCATCCTGGCGGGGGGGCGGGGGTCTGGTACAACTCGGCACCCTGCCAGGCAGTGCAAAATAGGAAGTGTTACTTTTGACTAAGGACAATTGACCGGCTTTGTGAAGTAGAGAGAAAAGGGAACCACCCAGGCCTGCCAGAGACAGAGGGTCTCCGGGCACCTTGCTAGCAGGTCCCGGGGAACTGGAGATTCGGTTGGCTGACTGATTTTATCTTCCATACTAGCAGACAAGGACAATTGTCAAGGTATTTCAAAACCAAGTAGCCCACATGCATTTGGCCCTGGAGTGTGCTGAAGTTTAAAAATCTTATTTACCTGATTCATTACGCCAGCCCTCGGCTAATATTAACATGCATTTCCTGATAGGACTGTGGGAACTGCCGGGCCAGGCTTCTGCTGACCACCCAAGAGTGGACAGAATTCAGAGGCCTCACAGAACAAGCCCTGGGGAGCTGGTGCCCAGGGAGGGCTCATGCTTGTTGTCCCTGCTCTTTCAGGACCCGGAGGATGAGATGTGGCCCCACCGAGGTGCCCCAGAACACCCGCCCTTCTGCACCGTCTGAGAAGCTGGACCTGAGAGCCAGCTGCAATGGGCTCCCAGCAGGATCCTAGGCCGCTGGTGGCAGCAAGCGGGCGAGGCCCCGGAAGCGGCAGCGTGTGGAGCAGGGCTGGGAGGAGGCAGGACCGGAGTGTGTGAGCCGGACCCTCCCGCTGGGCCCACCATGGTGCAGAGACTGTGGGTGAGCCGCCTGCTTCGGCATCGGAAAGCCCAGCTCCTGCTGGTCAACCTGCTGACCTTTGGCCTGGAGGTGTGCCTGGCCGCGGGCATCACCTACGTGCCCCCCCTGCTGCTGGAAGTGGGGGTGGAGGAGAAGTTCATGACCATGGTGCTGGGTGAGTCATGACATCCTCCTTCCGGCTGGCTCAGGGGCACGAGCTGCCCAGAAGTCACCAGGCAGAGGCCTCTGCTGGGGGTGGGCATGGGTGGTGCGCCGGGAGAAAGGAAAGGAGGGGCCCCTCCCAGGGCCGGCCTTGGAGAAATGGCTCTGTGTCTCCTGACAGCAGCCTCTGAGACAGCCATTGCACAGAAAGAGGATAGAGACTTAGCCCAGCTTAGTGACTAACCCACCAGGGCCGTGGGCAGCCTTTCCCAAAGTGGATGCGCTACCGCCCCCTGTGGGAAAGATCGAGGAGCCGCCGCAAAAAGCAGATCTTTACTCTTTATCCTGTGCTAGGGGCTATGGTTCTGGTGGGTTTTCAAGGCTAGGGGGTGGGGGCGGGGCGCCATGTGTTGTTGTTAGAAAGGGGCGGAGGGCACATGAGCTTGGGCACCTGTGCTGTAAATGGTCGAGGAGATCAGTTCTCCCGGCCAGGGCTCTTTTTACTGCTCCAGGCAAGGGTAGGCCCCTGACTCCACAGTTCTCTAAGCACTGCAGGAGACACGTTGCAGACCGCCTGTCCCGCCCCCGCCACCCAGGAAGCAGGGCCTGTCAGGATTGTGAGCTCCAGAGTCAGACTGCCTCAGGTGTGACTCTGCAGGCATCACTATCCGTGACCCCTGCCGCAGTTTCTCCATCTGAGGATGCGGCATGGGGTTCGTGATACCTAAGGAATCTTGGGGTGATAAAAACCGTTAACAGGCTGGGCTGCTGGGCTACTAGTAGGTTGGGGGCTTTCAGCCCACCCAGAGGTGCTTGAGAAGAAAGGCCTGGCGCTCTACTTGCGAAAACCCAGCCCTTGCGAGCGCCGCCTAGCCCAGTTCTGCTCAGCCACTCAGGGGCGTCCGCTCCCTGGCAGCTGTGCTGCTTCTGCTCGTGTGTCTGCGGTGGGGCGTGAGCAAGGGTGTCCATGCAGTGCTGAGCTCAGTGTCTGATGGCCCCCTTACCCTCCCCACCCTGCTCAAGGAGGCTGGCCTCCCTGCCCTGCAGGCCATGTCCTCTGACTCGCTGCTTGTCCTCCCGCAGGCATTGGGCCTGTGCTGGGCCTGGTCTCCGTCCCGCTCCTCGGCTCGGCCAGTGACCACTGGCGCGGGCGCTACGGCCGCCGGAGGCCCTTCATCTGGGTGCTGTCACTGGGTGTCCTGCTGAGTCTCTTCCTCATCCCGAGGGCCGGGTGGCTGGCGGGTCTGCTCTCCCCGGATGCCAGGCCCCTGGAGCTGGCACTGCTGATTCTGGGGGTGGGGCTGCTGGACTTCTGTGGCCAGGTCTGCTTCACCCCCCTGGAGGCCCTGCTCTCTGACCTCTTCCGGGACCCAGACCACTGCCGCCAGGCTTTCTCGGTCTACGCCTTCATGATCAGCCTCGGGGGCTGCCTGGGCTACCTCCTGCCTGCCATTGACTGGGATGCCAGCGTACTGGCCCCCTACCTGGGCACCCAGGAGGAGTGCCTCTTCGGCCTGCTCACGCTCATCTTCCTCACCTGCACGGTGGCCACGCTGTTTGTGGCCGAGGAGACTGCGCTGGGCCCTGCCGAGCCAGCCGAGGGGCTGCAGGTCCCCAGCAACATGCCCCCCCACTGCTGCCCGTGCCGCACCCAGCTGGCTGTCCGGAACCTGGGCGCCCTGTTCCCCCGGCTGCACCAGCTCTGCTGCCGCGTGCCTCGCACCCTGCGCCGCCTCTTCGTGGCTGAGCTGTGCAGTTGGACGGCCTTCATGACCTTCACGCTGTTCTACACAGACTTTGTGGGCGAGGGGCTGTACCAGGGCGTGCCCAGGGCCGAGCCAGGCACCGAGGCCCGGAGGCACTATGATGAAGGTAAGCTGCTCCCTCCCAGAGGTTGGGACAGGTGAGGGCGGGGAAGGAGGTACCCACGGCTTGGGTCTGGGCCGAGCTCTGGCCTCTCGGGGCCTCGATGTCCTCCAGTGAAAAGTGGGCTGGAGCCCTTGTGTGGCGCCAGCAGCTCCATGTGCCACACCTAGGCTGAAGGATGGTGCCTGGAACCCACCCACCCACCTGCAGGTGCCGCAGAGGCCAGGTGTGGCAGTCTGCTTCTGGAAGGTCACTTGGGCATGAACTCCCTATGGGGCAGGGCGATTCGACTCTGCAGACCTGGGGCCCTTGACCTGAGGGCAAGCAGCAGTAACAGCAGCAGCAGCACAGGCTGGTCTGGATGCAGTGTGCCCAGCCACCTGGAGCGAGGGATCTGGGTTCATGTTACCAACGGACATGAGGGGAGGAGTCCAGGCTGACTCTCAGGTCAACTCTTGGCTGCTGTCTGCCCTGCTTCAACTTCCTGAAGGCCTCTCCCTCCCGCACCTCTGGGCTCACACTTGGGTGCTCCGTCCTTAAGCCGGTGGCAGAACCACCTCTGTTCCCTCTCACCTTTCCCTCCTGAGAGGCCAACCTCCTCCCTTGGAGCACTTGGGGAGGGACATGCCTCAGCCTGTGGCTTCAGCCTCATCTCTGTGGGTCAGTGGGAAGGTCTGCAGGCTGGGCGGGAGGGTGCCTAGCTCACCTCTGTCTCCCTCCGCAGGGGTCCGGATGGGCAGCCTGGGGCTGTTCCTGCAGTGTGCCATCTCCTTGGTCTTCTCGCTGATCATGGACCGGCTGGTGCAGCGATTTGGCACCCGGGCAGTGTACCTGGCCAGCGTGGTGGCATTCCCGGTGGCGGCCGGTGCCACGTGCCTGTCCCGCAGCGTGGCTGTGGTGACTGCCTCAGCTGCCCTCACTGGCTTCACCTTCTCGGCCCTGCAGATCCTGCCCTACACGCTGGCCTCCCTCTACCACCGAGAGAAGCAGGTGCTTTCCATGGCTGTGGGGTGGGTCATGGGGGCGGCGCGCACTTGGGAGTCTGGCCAGGGGTTTCGGAGAAGGCATTCTTTGATCAGAGAGGAAGCCGTCTGAACCCCAGAGCCTGGAGCGCCCGGCTGCGGAAGAAGGGTTTAGATCAGACTCCTGGAATGACTTCCTGCTGTCAGGACTATAAAGCACTTAAGTGGGTGATTGCAGGAAACACACACTCCTTCCCCGGGAGCCTGGACATTCAGGCGCGCAGGAGTCCTGGGTGTGGGCTGAGCCAGGTCCTGCCCTCCGCAGAGGCAGCAGAGGCAGCGGCCTAGATCAGATGGCCTCTGGGCACCTAGCGTCAACCTGTGGTCTGGCCTTGGTCACACGCCTTCCTTGGCTTCTCTGGGAGAGTCTCCTGACTACCCTCTGCCCTTCCTTGCCCTCAGAGCTAGAGGGGGGCACTTGCTGCCCCTCTTTCTGCTAAAGCTTCCTTTTTACTTTCCCACCCCACTCCTTTGCCTCCATCTGCCCACCACCCCTACTTTGGACCTCTGGGCAGCCCCCGGGCCCACTGCCTACCTCTCTCAGTTGAGAGGCTTCCTTCTTGCCCAGCCTGAGCACCAACCAGCTGCCCATGTGGCTGTGGAAGCCCCCCAGCCTGCTGCATGGTCATCTTCCTCTCCCCCTGCATCTCCCCAAGCTACGATGACTCTGGGTGCACACCCTGCAAGGGAGAAAGAGATGGGGGTGCCAGAGCCCAGGCTCCCAACTGGGGCGAGGACTGGGACTGGACAGCTGTCAGCACGGTATCGCTGGGAGGCTAGGGAGCTGGGGGGCCAGCCCGTGTGTTCATTGGGTTCCCCTCTCCTGTATGCGCTCTGGCCTGAATACACATGGTGTGCTGGGTGGGCACTGCCCCCAGGGCAGGAGGCCTGTTCAGACCTGGCCCTGTCCTAGACCAGCCCCGGCTGTCCCCTCATGAGTTTCAGAGCAGGTCGCCTCTCTGCAGCACAGCCAACTCGAGAACCTTTGTGTCAGACTGTCGGACACTGGGGACAGGGTCGGATAGGACAGGCCTCAACCTCACAGAGGAGGCGCTAGGCTGTGGAAAAGAAGCCCTGGGTAAGCTAACCCAGAGGTTGGTGGTTCCCAACCCACTAGCCTCCTGGAAATGAGAAGGATGAGGCAGTGATCTTCATACAGATCCACAGTTCTGGAAACCCCCGGGACCCCTTCTCCTCTGTCCCATTAGGTCTCTGAGTCGGAATCCACTCGGAGCCCCCTGAAGGCAACAGGACGGGGCTGTTAGGGCAGGAGCTGGATGGGCACGGCCACAGAGCTGTGGTCTAAGGCAGCCAGGGAGAAGGGAGTAGAAAGCCTTCAGTTTTAGCACAGACGGGCCGGTGGGGGCTGGGAAGGAGTTTCTCCCCACATCCTCCTTGCCAGAGCCCTGCCTGCCCAAGACAGGGTGCAGCCAAGAGCCCCTCTTCCCCTGGCTGCCGGCTGCATCCTGGGTCTCTCTACCACGCACTGGGCCACCAAAGGGGAGTGGCTCTCTGCTGCCACCCTGTGACAGTGAGGTGCATAGCGACACCCACAAGGCTAACAGCCCCCTCTTTCTTCTTCAGTGGAGCTGGCTGAAAGCACTTTCCAAATGGGCCTCATTCGGGTTTTCTTTGGGAGTCCCAGGAAGCAGGGCACCATGCACGTGGGGGGCGGGGGGACGGGACAAGAGCCTCTGCAAAGGGGTTGCCAGGCGAGGGGCGAACATCTAGTGTCCAGGTCAAGTCCGACCCAAAGAAGGAAGGTGGGGAGCTGTGAGGGACCTCACCATTAGGCAGCACCTGCAGTTAGAGGCCTGGGTACCACTGGGCAAAGTGCCCATTCCTGTGTGGGCAGTGAGCCTTTCTGAGCATCTGAGGGTAGAGCTGGGGGCAGGAGAAAGGGTGTGGGTTTGTGGGGGGGAGTGGTGTTATTTTTAGATTTCATTCTTCTTGCAAGTCTCTCCTCTCCCGGCTCCATCCTGCCGGGGCCCTTTTCTCTGCCCGAACTACAGGCCAGAGGAGCCCCGGCTTGGGGCCTGATTTGCCCTTCCCCTTCCTGAGCAGCACCCCTGCCCTGCTCTATCCGTGACCAGATGAATCCGAGTCTGCTGTTTTCCCACTTGCTGCCTGGTTTCCAGTTAGCACCCCTGCCTGATTTCTTTACTCACAGCACACCCACCCCACCCCACCCCCAGGATTGAAAGGTAGGATCTGTCCTCCTTGTTGGGGGAGCCCTGGGTTCATGCCAGCCCTTGGCACCTTTTCTCACCTCAACAGGTATTCCTGCCCAAGTACCGAGGGGACCTTGGAGGTGGTGGCAGTGAGGACAGCCTGACAACCAGTTTCCTGCCAGGCCCCAAGTCTGGCACACCCTTCCCCAATGGACACATGGGTGCCGGAGGTGGCCTGCTCCCATCTCCACCCACACTCTGCGGAGCCTCGGCCTGTGACATGTCCATGCGCGTGGTGGTGGGCCAGCCACCTGAGGCCAGGGTCGTCCCTGGCCGGGGCATCTGCCTGGACCTCGCCATCCTCGACAGTGCCTTCCTGCTGTCCCAGGTGGCCCCGTCCCTGTTCATGGGCTCCATCGTACAGCTTAGTCAGTCGGTGACTGCTTACATGGTGTCGGCCGCAGGCCTGGGTCTGGTCGCCATCTACTTCGCCACTCAGGTCGTGTTTGACAAGAACGACTTGGCCAAGTACTCTGTGTAGAGTGCTTCGAACCCACCCAGGGAGGATCTGGCACATTGGCCCCCAGCTCCTCCTCTTCCAGTCTCAAGATAGCCCCCAACAAGGAGCCCTGGTGGCATAGTGGTTATGCATTGGGCTGCTAACCACAGGGTCAGCAGTTTGAAACCACCTTTCATTCTGAGGAAGAAAGACGAGGCTTACTACTCCCAGCAGAGTGCCAGCCTCGGACACCCACAGGGGCAGTTTTGCCCTGTCCTCGAGGGTCACCATGGGTCAGCATCTCATGGCTGTGGCGATGAGAGGGCTTCCTGCTGGCCTTCCAATGTGGTGGGGCTCTGTGCTGCTACTCCGTGGCGGTGAGGTGCACAGCAACACCTGGGGCTGGGGTCTCTGCCCCACCCCTCCTTCCTGACCGTGGGGCTGCCTGACAGCCCTCCAGATGGTTTTCAGTCTAGACTTCTTCAGGGAGGCCAGTCAGGCTGCACCTTTGATTAGTTCTGTGCGCTGGAATGCACGGTGAATTATACCTGGGTGCAGGGTGAGCAGCTGGGGTCCCAGTGAAGGCATACCTGGAGGTGGAATTTGGGGAGCCGGGTGGACTCTCAAGTCCCTGTACCCTCCTACGAGCCACCCTCCGTATTGCTCTTGCATTGGGGTGGGGTTTCAGAATGATTTTAGAGTTCTGAGGGAAGAGGGGCTACTCCCTTGCTCCCCACCCCCCACAGCGCTGCCTTTCTGCTGATTCCCCCCGCCCCCAACATTTGGTCAGGACATGGCTTTTGTCCCTGTGTTGCCATCATAGGGAAAACAGGCCTTTAAATACTTAACTTATTTATTTAACAAGGTGGAAGGGAATGGATTCCCCGCTCTGCCTTGTAAGTTGGTAGGGTGGTCCCCAGTCATGGGCCCCTACGATACCTGGATGGTGGGCTGAGAGCATTGCTGGCCCCTCCTGCGGTGATTGGTCTGGCCCCAAAACCGCCTCCCCAAGGAGCTTGGAAACTCCTGTCACCCCAACTGAAGTCCCACATCCTGGGGAGCCGGCTACCGGGCCCTGTGGCCTCCTCACCTCCCCTTTGCCCTGCCTAGCTCTGGTCACCCACTGTCAGGGCTCATGGACTGCCCAGCCTTCTCTAGGGACCAGCAGCACAGGTTTGCGTCAACCTGGCTCTGCCCATCAGCCCCCAGGGCACATCTGTGATGGAGGGATTCCCTTCCTGCACAGAAAACTCAGGAGCAACCCTTCGCCCTGGGCTAAGGAGACCTTATCTCCGGGGCTTAAGTGCCGTTTGCAATAATGTTATGTCTTATTTATTTAGTGGAGTAAATATTTTATACTGTATGTGAGCAATCAGAGTATAATGTTTATGGTGATGAAATTAAAGCCTTCTTATATGTTTAAATCGGCATGAGTTTGTCTTTTTTGAGAGGAAAGGACCAGAACTTAAAATTAAAAAAAAAAAGTATCCCCCAGTCTGTTCGTAACAGCTTTTTGGCTTTTTCCCACAGAAACTGGGGTGTTGGGTTTGGTTTGGTTTGGTTTGGGTGAACTGTTGGTGGTCGTTGCTTCAGGTCCCTGTCCTGGCCAGCAGATGGAGCTATAGACCAGCACTCGGCGGCTGACCAGAGCCTGGGCGTGGCTCTGCCACACCCCCTGGGTCAAGTCCTTTGCAAGCCCTGGGGAGTGGGAGGGGGCTAGTAAAGTCCGATGCAGGAGAGGCGTGTTTTCCTTCCAAAAAGGGCTTACTGTGTGGCCAAGGAGGTGGGTGGAACAAACAGCCTATTTTCAACTGGGGCCACAGCAAGAGAGCACTGGGCAGGTGTGTGGGAGCATTTTACCACCGCGATCCAGGAGCCCAGGTGGCAACAGACTCACAGTCCTCCAAGAACTCCCCGGCTTCTGCAAGTACAGTCAGTGCTGGGGGTTCCGACTGCTGCTGCGCCCCACTAGGCCTTGTGTCTAGTTCTTTTCAGAGGACGCCGCTAGGAAATGGGCTTTTTTTGTTTAGAAAGATGCAGAAAACATAATAGAACACTCAGTAAGTTCATACTAACATCCGCAGGCCGAAGAGACTGCTGTCGTTTTCTCTCTTATTTGTGTTGCTCGTTAGAACTTTGGGCCCCTAGCCATCGAACAGAATGAGTTATTTGCCTCATCCTTCAATTGACGCGACAGTTTCCAAAGTAACCATGCCAATACCATTGCTTACCAACAAGGCCGTGCAGTGCAGTGGAAGATGTGGTGGTGGTTAGTCAGCCTTTAGGCCACAGCTGAGTTAGGGGTGAGTGATCAACGTGCTCTTTGAAGCTTATCATGGGAAATAGCGAGTAGAGAGAATGATGTGCGTGTGGACACACCCACCGCCCAGCTTCAACAGTTACCAGCCCCTGACCAACTGCTTCCTCAGCACCCCCTGCGTCCCCACCAACCCGCTCCCATTCCATCTTAAAAATAGACTTTCTTTAGGGGATGAAAACACACACACAACAAAACATGGACCCATTACCTCAACAGAAAAAAGGCATTAAACATTAAAAATGGGCAGAGAGCACAGACAGACACTTCATCAAAGGCGACTTTCAGGCAGCCAGCAAACAGCTCAGAGAAAGACTCGCATTCATCAGACCCTGGCCGACTGCCAATGAGTGGATTCCGACTCGGTGATGCTGCAGGGCAGAGCAGGCCTGCACCATAGGGCTGTCTCTCTATAGGCGCAGACAGCATCTTTCGCCTGTGGAGAGGCTGTGGATTTCAATCACCAACCTTGTGGTTAGCTGCCCAACGCTTAACCACAGGCCAGCAGGACTCCATTCGTTAGCCATTAAACCAAAAAGCCAAACCCGCTGCCCTGAATCCAGTCTGACTCATAGCAACCCCACAAAGGGTTTCCAAGGCGGCCCAGCTTTAGAGGAGCAGACGGTCAACATTCTCTGGCAGAGCAGCTGGTGGGCTGAACTGCTGACCTTGTGGCAAGCAGCTCAGCTCGAAGAACACCGCTGCGCATGCCATCCAGACTTCCTTCTTAGTCACTAGAGAGATGCCACTCCAGACAGCAATGTGCCACCCTCCCACTCCAGCCACCACAGCCAAGTTCAACAGGACAGGAGACAGCAGATGCTGGTGAGGGTGCAGCGGGGCTGGAACTCAAGAGAACCACCGGTGGGCCTGTACGATGGTGCAGCCATTATGGAAAACGGTTTGGTGCTTCCTTAAGATGTTGGAAGTAGAAATACCATTTGATCAGCAAGCCCACTTCTGAGTATACATGAAGTAACAGGAGCCGGGACACAGACAGACAGAGGTAACGTAGAGCCACATTCGTTGCTGCATTGGTCATTTATAATACCAAAGAGGTGGAAATATGCGAAGCACCCACGTGACAGAATGGATGACAAGTTAGGGGACATATACTCTATGGTACACTGCAACCTCAGAGAACCCCGGAACACCCCACACCATGGATGAACCTGGAAGACGGCATGCTGAGCGAAATCAGTCAGCCACAAAAGGACAGATGCGTCTTGTATGCGTCCACTGTGAGTCAAGGAGAGGTTTGTAACATAGGGAGAAAAGCGGTGATTTCTAGGGAGGAGAGGGAAGGACAATCACTAACGAGACAATAGACATGAAGGAGTTTGGGGAAAAAGCGGGCAGCATACGCTCCAGGGTGACCCGCAGAATCACAAAGGCAAAGGAAGACGTGTTTATACACGAAGGCAAATACCATTACCCACACCTGCGTGATCAGTGGTGACGTTCCACCACTTGTCGGTTGGTTGGCCACACAGTGGTGGCTTCAGTGTGGCTGTGATGGCGGAAGCGATGCCAGCAGGGTCACCCAACGTGAACGGGTTCAGGCAGCTTCCAGATTAAGAAGAGATCATGAAAGAGGAATAGGTGATCCATTTGTCAGGAATAACCACAGACAACCTTATGGACGGAATCGAAACCATGTCAGATACTGCAAACCTCATGAACAGAAGGGGAGGTAGGCCGGCCCGCGCAGCGTCTCATTGCGTTCTACATTGGGTAGCTGAGTGGGAACCATGTGATGGTGCCTAACCACAACAGCACACTCATGCAGGATCAGTAACAGCCAGCATTAATCCACACCCAGGAGTACACAGGCAGACGGCAGGAACAGGTGAAAGGGACTGCAGTCACAACCCCATATGGTTTGGCAGATGGTATTTCTACCACCTTATTTATATATGCTATAAAGATACCTGTGTTTATCATAAAAGTGGGGAAGGACATGGAAACTTCTTAGCCTTGAGGGGATGAGTCCTGGGTTTGGAGACAGGAGTGCTTGCAGGGGACATCCGGGTCAATTAGCATAACAAGCCAAAAAGCTAATGGTCCACGTTCTACTTTGGCGAGCAGTGATAGGCGTCTTTAAAGCGTGTGAGATGCTGTTTCTACATATGATTTTGAGTTTCATACCACATTTTATCCCACTCTACCCAGGGTCGTGGTTTATGACTCCTTTCAGAGCCGGCAGCTTTGGTAGTTGGGCACCATCTAGTGCTTCTGGTCTCCAAGGCTGAGGTTCACGTGGTCCATTGGACTAGCTGTTTTTTTTTTTTTTTAATTTTTTAAATTTTTTTGGACTAGCTGTTTCTATGTGTCTTTGGTTTTCTTACCTTTTCGTTGCTGAGATGGGGAGACACCAATCACTGCCCTTCTGTCTCTCACAAGCGGTCAAGACCCCGGTGGTCCCTAAGATGGTCGCTCACTTCAAAAACTCCAGTGGCCTCTCGCAAACTTTTAATGGTGGTAGTCTACTTTGGAAACACCTCGCCAGGACAGTGGCTCTCCTTTATAGAAGTGAGGAATGTAGTGAATGTCCCTGAACTGTAAAGGTGGGAGTTGTATTGACCCCTGCCTTGGTGTGGGCGCCTTCACCTTCATACCCACGAAGTGTCTGAGCCACCTCACCACCGGCAACGTGCACCTGCCTCAGGTTCATTTAGCAGTGGTGGGGGTGGGGTGGGGGTGGTTAGGTGCCCTCAGGTTGCTTCTGGACTCACAGTGACCCCATGTGACAGAGTGGAGCTGCCCCACGGAGTTTCCTAGGCCACAGGAGCAGATCCGCAGGTCTCTCTCCCTCCCGGGAGTGTGACTGGTAGGTGTGAGTGAACTGCCAACTTTCAGTTAACAGTCGGGGCAGAACCATTGCTACACCGGGGCTCCTTAATCAACTATTACTGTTTCATGATTGGCAGGGACATGACAGGAGCCCTGGTAGCGCAGTGTTAAAGCGCTCGACTGCTAACCTCGAGGTCAGCGGCTTTCCTTGCTGGAGAGAGGAGTGGCAGGGTGCTTCCGTGGACTTTCAGGGGGCATTTCTGCTCCAGCCTGCACTGCTGCCCAGCCAGAATCGACTGCCTGGCAGTGGGCAGGTCTAAGGAACCCCTGGCTGGTGGCGACAGTTACGCCCGCGACTTCTGGCTGAAAGGTTGGCGTCTCGAACCCGCCCAGAGGTGCCTCAGAAGACAGCCCTGATCTGCTTCGGAAAGGTCACAGCCTGGACCCCTTGGAGCAGCCCCTTTCGGCACATGGGGAGCGCCCAGAGTGGGAACTGGGCTGGCAGCAACAAACCACCCTTTCTTTCCTCCTGAGGGTAGTGGTGGTTCACACTGCCCGGAGTGAGACCTGATGGGGTACACCTCACGGCACCTCACTGCAGCCGCTAACCACCCGGAAGTGCAGGCTTGCGTGTTGCTGTGCCACTCAACAGTTTTCCCTGGAGTTCTCAGACGAAGGTGGCCGGGAAAGGCCTGGGAGCCTACTTCTGAATAGCAGCCAATGAGCATCCTCCAGTCACAGTGGCCCAATCCCCATGCGGTGGGAACCTTGGTGTCAGCCAATGAGCATCCTCCGGTCACAGTGGCCCAATCCCCATGCGGTGGGAACCTTGGTGTCAGCCAATGAGCATCCTCCGGTCACAGTGACCCAATCCCCATGCGGTGGGAACCTTGGTGTCAGCCAATGAGCATCCTCCGGTCACAGTGACCCAATCCCCATGCGGTGGGAACCTTGGTGTCAGCCAATGAGCATCCTCCGGTCACAGTGACCCAATCCCCATGCGGTGGGAACCTTGGTGTCAGCCAATGAGCATCCTCCGGTCACAGTGACCCAATCCCCATGCGGTGGGAACCTTGCTGTTAGCCAATGAGCATCCTCTGGTCACAGTGGTCTGTGCATGGAGTCCCCCTGAGATGGGGGCGACTCGATGGCAGGTTCACAAGAGGTATAAGGCACGGTGGTTTAGGTTACTCTGGGGGTCAGGGATGGGGAGGGTTTGAAGTTTATAAAGTGCAGTCCTTGCTCTGTTCCCAGATTATCTGGGGAAAGAAAACACATTCAAGTTTTTTTTTAAAAGCTCCAATGGTGTAAGGATCAAAGGTGTACAGGAGTCTAAGGCGGGAAACGCCATTGCTAGGGATCAAAGGGCGGGGGATAAGATTAGTTCCTCCCGTGAAACAAGTTCACTTTGGCAGTGGGTACGCTCTCCCGTCGGGGGGACGTGGGTGCCTCTCACCGCATTCGTCATCGAGATAACCACCCCATTGGGCCGGTTCTGCTTCCTTAAGTACCCTGCATCGCCGACTGCCTCACTGCCGGCCTCACAGCCCCAGGACCGACTCATTGAGCTCTTTCTCCATCTCCTTCCTGGGCTCTCCACACGCCCTGGCTTGCCATGCCGGGGTCCAAGCCTGCACGGCAGCTCTATGACTTCCCGAAGCATCGGGTGACTCCGCCTCATTATTGGGTGCACTGACTCGATTCTGACAGCACAGAGCGACCTTGTAGGACAGGTTAGAACTGTCCCTGTGGGTTTCTGAGGCTGGGAATCTTTATGGGAGAGATCAGCCTCAGCTTTCTCTCAAGGTTTCAAACTGCTGACCTTGTGGTTAGCAGCCCAACATGTAACCCACAACATGACCAGGAACCTCTTTGGAGGCTCACAGCTCGGCACATGGCCAGCAAGCTCCTTCCTACCTCTTTATTCCCTTACTTCCCACCCAGCGGCTCCCACCGGCTCCTCAAAGCCTGCTGCCTCAGTGGTGAGCTGCTACCCAATTTTCAGCCCAACCCTGCTCTTTCACACCTCGCTGACTTCTCACTGGAGCCCAGCAGCCTCTCCTCTGACTGCTGCTGTTGGATTCTAGACCATATGGCGGCCACAGGGAGCGCAGGGTCAGCAGAGTGCTCTGGGGAGGAAAGGGGTAGAGTCAGACAGCAAGGCTGGAAGGCTTCCAAAGATTTTCCCATCAGCCCTCTCCCTTGTTCACAGCCAGGCCTTCTGAGTGACCTGCACCTCCCTCTCTGGGGTTTCATGTGCATCTGGCACTGACCCATAGATACCAGAGCTCCTCCCCCGTTTACAGATGAGCAAACCGAGGTCCAAGAGGGCAAATCCTTCCCGCGTCACCTTCCACCAGCCATGCTGATGGGTGGCATGGCCTCCACTGGAGACAGTCCCGAATGAGAAATAAAACACCCGGGGCAGTTTTGCTGCCTTAGGAGATTCAACTGCCCTTGGAGGGCAGTTTTTCTGGAGAACAGTGTTTGATGGGTAAAGACGAGATTGCTCTGCTGGTACACCTTGCTTCTGGGACAGGAGGGAGACAGGACACAGGAAGGTCAGGGCAGGACCAGTGACCTCACCTTCCTTATCAACCCGTCCAGAGAAGTCCGGACCCCTGCTGTCCATCCATGTGACCTGTGAAGTCATGTCTGTGCATACCTGGAGTGGGCTGAATGGCTGGCTCCTCAGGGAGCTCACAGGAGGTCTCTGGAAGTGCACTTGCATCTTTTAAAAACAACGTGCTTCGTGCCGCCATCTGTCTTCCTGCCTAGGGGATGTGTTTGGGTACAGGGGGCAGCGGGGCGCTGGGAGCAGTGAGCCAGGCAACCAGCCGCCCCTTTGTTGTTTCTGTCGCTGCTGCTCACAGCTCACCGGCTAGTTTTCTCTGGGAAACACGGGCTCCATCCTCTCCCAGCCGACCCCAGCCATGACTGCCCTTCCTGATGGTCCCTCCGCCTTAACATCATGGTGAAGGTACTTGGAATCTCATCATGCAAGGAAGCGGGGAAGGAAACGAGCATCTGTTTCGCTTGGAAAAGAGTCTCCTCTCTGGAGACGTGCAAGCAGTCAGTCTCCAGCTATTTAAAGGGCTGTTCTGCGGGGGAGGGAATGGGTTGGTTCTGTGTGTTCTCCGAGGAGCAGAGAGTGGGTGGCAGAGGTTAGGGGAAGACAGGTTTCTGGAAGTCAGAGGCTGGAAGGTGTTGGGAGCACGCAGCCCCTCGAGGCTTAGAAGAAGAGGCCCTCTTGTCTGTGGCAGGCACAGCCACCTCAGGGACTCCTCCACCCAACACGCCCCGCCCAGGGGCCCAGCTCAGCAATGACCCTGACTGCCTTTGTCCTAAGTTTCATTGCTAGCTGCCCTCCAGTGGCCCTGACTCACGGTGATCCCCAGCACAAGGGGATTGGAGCACAGGGTCTTCATGGGCTGGTTTAAGGAAGCAGATTGCCTGGCCTCTCCAGGGACGGACAGCAGTGACTGCACGAGGTGCCGAGGAAGGAGACTTCCACATGAAGTGACCACTGCCCTCAACAGGCTGCCCATAAGGACGGGGATTTAGTCGCTCTCAGTCCTGGAGGGTAGGAATCCAAACCAATGTACCAGGTCGACCATGACCCTCCCAAGTCTCTAGGGGATGTCCCTTGTCTCTCCCAGGTTCTCGTGGCTCCAGGTTCCAGGAGGACTCGGAGCTGCAGCCCTCTGCCTCACGTGGCCCCTCTCCTCTTTGATGAGGATATTAGTCACATTGGAGCAGGGCCCGCCCTATGCCTGGATAACCTCCTGGGAACCCCACTGACAACATGTTCAAACACTCTTCACAAGTGCAGGGGTTCCACTTAACTGAACTCCTGGCTGTCACGTCGACGCCCACTCACGGGGCCTGGAGGACAGAGTGGAGCTGCTCGTCTGGGTTAACGAGGCGGTAGCTCTTTACAGGAGTAGACATCAGGGATGGAGACTTTAAAATATCTCTTTGGGGAACAGGATTCAAACCATAACAGTTATGATTTGGCTTTTCATGTTAATTTTTTTCTACAAGAGGGTAGAGCAGCAGTTCTCAACTGGTGGGTTGCGACCTCTTTGGGGATCGAACGACCTTTTCATCGGGGTCGCCCAATTCACAACAGTAGCAAAATTACAGTGATGAAGCAGCAACGAAAATAATTTCATGGTTGGGAGGGTCACCACCACATGAGGGCCTCTATGAAAGGGTGGTGGCGTGAGGAAGGCTGAAAGCCACTGGGGCAGGAGAAGGGCATGTGATAGAGGATCTTGCAGGAAGGGCATGGAGGTGGTGATTCGCTTCCTCGGGCCTCAAAAGGGAATAAGAGACTCCAAGTGTATATCTGCCCAAGGGGTGTTCCTGTGAAGAAGACGTCAGACATGCTCCACCTTCCACATTTCTTTTTTTGTTTATCATTTTTTGGGGGCTCTTACTACTGGTATAACATTCCATACATCAATTGTATCAAGCATATGTGTACATAGGTTGCCATCATCATTTCTAAAACATTTGCTTTCTACTTGAGCCCTTGGTATCAGAGCCCTTGGTATCACCTCCTTTTTCACTCCTTCCCTCTCCCACTATTCCCACCCTCGTGAATCCTTGATCAATTATATATTGTTATTATTACTTCGTATCTTACACTGTCCGTTGTCGCCCTTCACTCACATTTCTGTTATCCATCCCCTTGGGGGATATACATTCAATCTTGTGATGGGTACCCCTTTTCTCACCCTTCCCTTTCCCTGACCACCCCCCTACCCTCATGATATCGCTATTGCCACTACTGTTCCTGAGGGGTCTTTCTTTCCTGAATTCCATATGTCGAGAGCTCTGATCTGTACCAACGTGTGTTCTCTGGTCTAGCCAGGTTTCTAAGGTAGAACTGGGTCATGGTAGTGGGGGAGGACTAGAGCAATGATGTGTGATTTGTCAGTGTTACACTGCACCTTGGTTGAATCGTCCCTTCCTTATAACCTTTTTGTGAGGGGATGTCCAATTGTCTGCAAATGAGCTTTGGGTCTCCACCCCAACCCCCCTTTTTTGCTTTTATATATACATATATATATGTATATATATATATATTTGCTTTGATATATTTTTGTTTTGGATCTTTTGACACCTGATCCCGCTGACACCTCATGATCACACAAGCTGGTGTGCTTTTCCCATGTAGACTTATTTGCTTCCCGGCTAGAAGGCCACTTGTTTGTCTTCAAGCCTTTAAGACCCCAGACACTATATCTTTTGATAGCCGGGCACCATCTCTCTCTTCCCATTTGTTTATGCACCCATTTGTCTTCAGTGATCGTGTCAGGAAGGTGAGTATCAAAGAGTGCCAGGTTATCAGAGAAAAGTGTTCTTGTGTTAAGGGGGGCCTTGAATAGAGACCCAAAGTCTGTCTGCTATATGAATACTTATCATATAAATATATGTACATTGGCCTCTATCAACGTCCATCTTTCTTTACCCTGTTCTCTTCCCTGGCACTCTGCTTCTCTGAAACTCTGGTGTCACAGCTGTGTCTCCTGAAAGGAAGAGGTCCAGCACAGGGGTCTCCATCCTAAAGGGCACACTTCACTCTTGGCTTTTCTTCCATTCCTGCTTCTGAGCTGGTTCCTTTTATACCTAGTAGGGTGGCCACAGCACTTAGCTTAATGGTGTAATTGTTTACGTCTCGGTCTAGAAAGTAAGCACCATCTACAACATGGAAAAGAGACAGCACTGGGGAGCTGGGCCTTCTTCAGAGCAGGGCTCCTTAGAGAGTCACTCCGTAGTTATGAAGTCCCAATCATGTGCCATTTGCCACAGTGGTAGAAGCGGTGTACAATGATAATGGACACAATGTTTGCTTTCAAGGAAGTCCACGGGATGGAGAAAAGCATCCTTTGTGAAGCTGGAGGTCAGGCTGGAAACGGACTGGACTCTAAGGGCCACAAACCAAAATAGATCTGTGGAAGAGTGAGACTGTTAGGTAGCTAGCATGGGGACTGGGGCATCCATTGGGCAGCTCAGAGGTTCAAGCTTCCAGGAAGGGGTGGTACACCTAAGTGGGTGTTGCCCCTGGATTGGCCCATCTGGGCCAGGTGAATTCAATTCAGCCAATGGGGTCGACCAGGATCGTCGACCACGCCTCCCAGTGGAGGACCTGAAAAGCCAGAATCCAGAGCCTGGCGCCCCCTGGGGCTTCTCAAGCTGCTTCCTGGAGGCTGTGCAGCATCTCCCCTGGCCTCAGGACTCCACGTGGGGGTGAAGTGCCCTGAGCGTGCCTGTGTAACACCTGAAACTTCTTCCATCCTTTATAAAACTCACTAGGATCACAAGCCAGGCTTCGGAGTGAATTCTTTCTCCCGTGAAGCCAAGGACCGAGGTGCATTTCTCCCACGAGAGTGAACTAAAAGTATGGCCTTTAAATTTTGCTCAGACCTCAGCAGGTACGTCAAGCTAGAGACTGAACTTTGTCCTGGAAGCAGCACAGAGCTCCATCTGTGGAAATTGTAAAAGGGTGAGGGCCAGGGTCAAAGGCCTTATTTTGGCCAGTCCCCTGTGGTGATGTGAAGGATGGGATGGGACAGAATGTCTGGCTATGGGGAGACAAGGGAGAAGGCCAACAAGAGGTGATGGGAGCTTTTGGGATGGGTTTGAGGAGGGGGCAGAAGGGAGAGATTCTGGCTGGTGATGCAACCAGCCTTTGGGGAGTGGGGGTGGAGAGGAAGAAAGAACTGTCGAACGACTGAGGTGTCTGGCTCATGCATTGAACCGAAACTGGGAAGCAGGCTCAGTGTTGGTATGGGAGGTGCCACTACTGAGTTCAAGTCATCTCTTATGATGTGGAAGTGCTTTGGGACATCCTGCTGAAGAAAGCCTGCAGGAAATCAGAATGTGAGTCCAGAGCTTAGGGGAGGAGACAAGGGAGAGATAACCCTCAGGGTATGACGGTGAGTACTGAAAACCTCGCTGTCATCTAGTTGATGCTAACTCATAGGACCCCCTGATGGTCATCTGATGACCCTCTGATGATCATCGTATGTGCCAATTTGGCTGGTAGGATTTTCAGTGGTTTGGTAGGTACTGGGTCATCACCTTCCATGTTAAGATCTATGTAAGTGACCGCCCATAAGGCTGGGCCCTGTTTCTGGCAAACAGAAAATCTCTCTTAATCACACAGGCTTCATGAGCCAGCAGAAACCTTCAGCCTTCCTCCAGACCTGTAGATGTGGGGTTCGCTAGCTCTGCAACACTAGAGGCCTTCAGCATGCCGTCTGGCCATGGACTTGGGACATGCCCGTCTCCACACTGCAGCAGTCATTTCCTTGTGATGTACAAGTTTAACACACTTACTTCCAGGATGCCAGCCCAAGGCATGAGGGTGGTTACGGAAGCCTTGAGAGTGAGCTTCCTCCACAGGAGTGTGTTGAGAGACAGCAGGTCAAGTCTAGACCCCTGAGGCAAGGATACCACCCATTTTTATTTGCTTGTTTTTCAGAGAGGTCAAACCTGGGCAGGTAGGTAGAAGATGAAGCTGGGGACCAAGACAGGAGTGTGTTTCCGGGAGGGAATGGCTAGCAGTGCCAGGAAGGGGCACTTGTGTCTGCATTGTAGGCCAAGGGTGCTTTCTCTCAGATGTGATGGCTTGGCTGGCCTTGGGGATGAACCTGATGGGATCATGCATCACAAGAGAATGCTGGACTTGGCTGTTAGGATGGCCGTTGCCTTTCTTAGGGAAGGGTCAGTTGTGGGGTCCGGCCCAAGGAGCAGCTGTGCCATTAAGAGAGAAAAGGACAAGAGACAGTGGGGTCAGGGTCTCACCTTTCCCAGCATCAGGATCAGGAGAAAGAGAGAGCGAACATATTTTCCAACAGGTTTATATAGTCTCGGGGCATGCAATCCCCATCAATCACATACATAGCAAGGTGGGCAGTGTCTTAACCTTAAACCTCCATGAGCTCATTGGGGGCGTAACCCAAGATCAGTATTGGAGGCAGGCATCAGAAGGGGGTCTATAAACCTTTGAGCAGGGAGAACAATAGAACTTGTTTGCTCTAGGGGACAGGGAGCTTGTCTGAGGCATCTTTAAAGGGGCACTCTCATGGGGAGAGTGCGGGGATGGTTTGTAGTCTGGAGAATGTGACTGGGAGTCATCTCTATCTCGAAACTGTCAAGGCCTTCCTCCACTAGAGTCGGCCTTCCGGACGCCGTGATTATGAGCGCAGAGAATGTGGCCGTAGCTGTTCTCTTCCAGGTCCTCAGTTTCCCACAGTCAGTCATGGGGATAGAGGCAGTGAGACTACTTGAAGGTGGGCACTGAGGAGAAGGGGAGAGAGGCAGAGACAGGCTGGTGTTAGAGGGCGAGGCTGGAATACATTTGCTGGCAGGCAGATATGGAGATAAAAGACAAGGGAGATCAGATAGGGAGATGAGAGATTAAAGGTTTGGGAGAGGTGAGAACAGAAGGGAAAGGGTTCATGTTTTAATTGCACCACACCTTCACAATGAATGGCTTTCTGTCTCTAAGCTATGCAATGCCTTTCCCCTAGCCCCCCCATGTGTTTCACGAGCAGCCACTGGGGCCGGGATGGGCCTGGGGCTAGGCTGCCGTGGCCACGCTCCTATCATAAGGGCTTAATCCAAAGTGCTGGGGAGATCAGTAAGAAGTCCAGAGTTGCAGGGAGGGAAAAAAGGAAAACGAGCTGATTCCAGGAACCCAAGTGGAAGGCGAATTTTGAGAATGACGAGGGCAATCAATGTATAAGGGTGCTTTATTCAAGTGATGTATGTATGGATTGTGATGAACTCACAATGAGCCCCAATAAAATGGTTTATTTAAAAAAAAAAAAAAGAAGTCCTGAGTTGGTGTGATGAGTGCGACAAGAAGGGTCAGCAGTGGACACGATGGGAGCACATTGGAGGGTTCCCAATCTAGTCCAGGAGTGGAAGGCTTCCTGGAGTAGGTGACATCGGAGCTGAACGCTGAGGGAGGAGCTAGCCTGATGGGGGAAAAGATGGGGGAAGGCATCGCAAGCAGAATGTCCTCCCTATCCATCTCCTCCCCGACACTCCCTAAGCGTAGGCCCTCTGGAGTGCCCAGGTTATGTTTGCAGATGGAAATTCCCTGGTCTTCCCACTTCCTAGTCCCAGCACAGTGTCACCACATCTTAACTACACTAGTTTTACCTCCATGTCCAGGCCTCTTAACCCACTGCTATCAAGTTGATTCCAACTCAGAGAGGCCCTATTGTACAGACTCCAACTGCCCTATAAGGTTTCTAGGACTCAATCATTTTTAAAAATCGTTTTATTAGGGGCTCATTCAACTCCTATCACAATCCATACATACATCAATTGTGTAAAGCATATCTGTACATTCTTTGCCCTCATCCTCAAAACATTTGCTCTCCACCTAAGTCCCTGGCATCAGTTCCTCATTTTTCCCCTCCCTTCCTGCTCTCCCCTCCCTCATGAACCCTTGATAATTTATAAATTATTATTTTGTCATCTCTTGCTCTGTCCGACATCTCCCTTCACCCACTTTTCTGTTGTCTGTCCCCCAGGGAGGAGGTCATATGTAGATCCTTGTAATCAGTTCCCCCTTTCCACCCCACCTTCCCTCCACCCTCCCGGTGTTGCCACTATCACCACTGGTCCTGAAGGGATCATCTGCCCCGGATTCCCTGTGTTTCCAGTTCCTATCTATACCAGTGTACATTCTCTGGTCTAGCCAGATTTGTAAGGTAGAATTGGGATCATGATAGTGGGGGAGGAGAAAGCATTTAGGACCTAGAGGAAAGTTGTATGTTTCATTGTTGCTACATTGCACCCTGACTGGCTTGTCTCCTCCCTGAGACTCTTCTGTAAGGGGATGTCCAGTGGCCTATAAATGGCCTTTGGGTCTCCATTCTGCACTCCCCTCATTCACAATGATATGATCCCTTTGACATCTCATGATCACACAGGCTGGTGTGCTTCTTCCATGTGGGCTTTGTTGCCTCTGAGCTAGATGGCCGCTTGTTTACCTTCAAGCCTTTAAGACCCCAGATACTATATCTTTTGATAGCCAGGCACCATCAGTTTTCTTCACCACATTTGCTTATTCACCCACTTTGTCTTCAGTGATTGTGTTGGGAAGGTGAGCATCATGGAATGCCAATTTAATAGAAGAAACTATTCTTGCATTGAGGGAGTGCTTGAGTGGAGCCCCAATGTCTAGGACTGAATCTTTATGGGAGCAAACAGCTTTCTCTTTCTCCGATAGGACATCTTGTGGGTTTGAACTGTCAACCTTACAGTTTCTAGCCCAACATTTAACCCCTTGTGCCTTCAGGGCTCCCTCCATGTCTATTAGGAATGTCTAAGGAGACTGGTCTTAAGTCCTCTTTGTATCCCCTAGTGTTTATATATATTTGACATTTTCTCAGGCCCCAGTACCCCTACTTACGGTAAATGCATGTTGAGGGGTGGCATCGGCAGGGTTAAAGGCAGAGAGGCTAAATGGGGAAGGGAAAAGGGGGAGGTAGGCATAGGAAGAAAATGAAGTCTTAGGGAACAAGGAAGAGGATGGAGGAACAGGGGGGGGGGGATGGGAAAGAGAAAAGGATGATGCACCCCGTGGGGAAGAGTGAAATGGCAAATTAACTCTAAACCAGACACTCTATTCCCAGGAAACCATATTCCCCTGCAACCCCCCTCTCCCCCCCCCCAATCCCAGGGCAAACCCGTCTCCCTCTACCTTGTGGCGCTCCCACGGGACTCTGCCTTCTAGACATGCTCATTTGGTTGCAAGTCTTACAGTGCCATTTTTGGAGGAGCGGGGAGGCCTCAAGAGAAAGAAGGGAGGGGGGAAATGCCCCGCAGACCCACCAGCATTCCCACTTCACAGGACGAGTCTAGACAGAATCCCAATTTTCTCCCCTTGAGAGGCTGGAGGAAGGAGGCTGTGGGTGTGTCAACATTTCTGAATCAGCGTTAAGTTCTCTGGCAGAGGAAAAACTAATTTTGTTCTGGCCCTGGATATATAAAGTCCGGAAGAAAGCAGTGGCCATTCACAGTCCTGAATTAGCACCATGTGTTTCAAACTCCGCCTCTTCCAGGAAATGCTCCTGAGGCAGTGGGAGGTGGTAATTTCACCCCTTCTTCCAGGCCTCCACTTTCCCTCCCTCACCACAACCCAAGACCCGGCCGTGAGCTGTATTTGTCCCGCCGTGGTCAGCCCGTCTGAGCTGCCTGTGTCAACACGAGCCATAGCTGGGGTCTTGGTCGATGTCAGTAGGTTCACAAGAGAGTCCGAGGAAGAGCGAAGAAATGCATGCAAGGCATGGGTGGTGGGAATGCGCTGTGCAGATGTCGGTGTCGCCCGTCTGAGACGGAACACGCCTAGGGAAAACAACAATACGCACACGCAGCCTCTTTGCATTGCTTTGGTAGCAACCAGCAAAGTATCATACATTGGCGGTTGCTGACTTTCAATCGGAGAGGAACATCTTCCCAGTCAGTGACCATAGAGTGTTAGAAGGGATAACAAAACTTCTGGCTTACAATTCAGAGCAAGATATCCCCTGTGAGTGACTGGTCATGAAACCAAGCATCATCTTAAAACAATTAGTCTAGAGGCCAATGTCATGAGTTCTACTGGGTGCACTCGGACTCACAGTGACCGCCACAGAGAACAAGATGGACTGTCCCTCAAGGTTTGCAAGGCTGGCACATCGTTATGGAAGCAGCCGGGCATGTCTCCTCCCACGGAGCCGCGGGTGGGCTCCAACTGCCAGGCTTCCCTTAGCATCTGAGGGTTTTACTACTGTGTTCCTTTTGGCCACTGAAGGGACATCTTTTCCAAGGGACAATTAACAATAAAGTGACCATACCCGTGAATAGATATAGGGTTGACAAAGGATATTTCTACATGAACTTGTACGTGCTGCAAATATACCCCCAAGTATTATAGAGCCTGCAGGGGGTAAAGTTCTGAACACTGACTAACTGTAACAAAACACCTTGAAGGAGTGAGACACTGGGCTTGAGGACTTCGGATCACAGTCTTGGGGGACACCTAGGCTAGTTGGCGTAGCACAGTCCACAAAGCCAGTATTCTATACCCTTACTTTGGGGAGTACTGACTAGAATCTTAAAAAATTAGAAGCAGCCGTCTAAGATGCAACTGTTTGTTAGTCTCTTCCCATCTGAAGCAAAAAAGAGTGAAGAAAACCAAAGCCCAAGGAGACACGTAGTCCAGAGGACGCATGGCCCTGAGATCAGAAGAACTAGATGGTGCCCAGCTATCGCTTTCAACTCTTCTGATCAGGATCACACTTGGAAGTCCTGGACAGAGAGGGAAAAAGAAATACAAGTTTCAAAATCATAGACAGTACTACACCTACTGGTCCAATAAGAGAGACAGGTAGACCCCAGAGACTCTGGCTCTTAGACACTTTAAAAAAATCATTTTACTAGGGGCTCTTATAACTCATCACAATCCATCCATCCATCCATTGTGTCAAGAACATTTGTACATTTTTGCCATCATCATTCTCAAAACATTTTCTCTCTGCTTGAGCCCTCGGTATCAGCCCATATTCCTCCCTCCCCAACAGACCTTTGATAATTTATAAATTATTTTTCATGTCTTACACTGTCTGATGTCTACCTTCACCCACTTTTCTGTTGTCTTCTCCCAGGGAGGGGGTTATATGTAGATCATTATGATTGGTTCCCCCTTTCTCCCCACCTTCCCCTTCTGGTATCCCTAATCTCGTTATTGGTCCTGAGGGATTTATCTGTCCTGCATTCTCTGTGCTTCCAGCTCTTATCTGTACCAGTGTACATCCTCTGGTCTAGCAGGATTTGTAAGGTAGAATTTGGATCATGATAGTAGGGGGGGGGGAGCATTAAAGAACTACAGGAAAGTTGTAGATTTCATCATTGCTATACAGCACCCCGACTGGCTCGTCTCTTCCCTGCGACCCTTCTGTAAGGAGATGTCCAGTTGCCTACAGATGGGCTTTGGGTCTCTATTCCGTACTCCCATTCATTCACAATGATATGATTTTTTTGTTCTTTGATACCTGATCCTATTAACACCTCATGATCACACAGGCTGGTGTACTTCTTCCATGAGCTTTGTTGCTTCTCAGCAAGATGGCCGCTTGTTTACCTTTAAGCCTTTAAGACCCCAGATGCTATATCTTTTGATAGTCGGGCACCATCAGCTTATGCACCCATTTTGTCTTAAGCTATTGTGTGGGGAAGGTGAGCATCATGGAATGCCAGTTTAATAGAACAAAGCATTCTTGCATCGAGGAAGTACTTGAGTAGAGGCCCAATGTCCATCTGCTACCTTAATAATAAACCTATAAATATATGCACAGAGAGGTATTTCCCCATCATCATATATATATTTACGTATGCACGTGCCTGTATTTAGACCTCTATATATGCCCTTTGCCTCCTAGTTCTTTCCTCTGTTTCCTTTCACTTTCCTCCTGTCCTCCTATATCATATTCAGCCTTCATTTGGGCTTCAGTAATTCCTCTTGGTTACATTGCCCTTGATCAAGTCCAGCCAGGCATCCTTTACCTTCCTGGCCATCAAATTTGGATCATTTGTTGTTCCCTTGTCCCAAGGGTTGTTAACACCCACTTCCTTTCCCTGCCTACCCCTCTCCCATGTCCCCCCAGAACCATCGGTCCCTTTGTTTTCTCCTCCAGCTTATTTATCCCACCTATCTTATCTAAATAGACCTGCGGGAACTAATGTGCACAAAAAAAACCAACAAGACAGCAAAACATAGCAACAAAAGAAAAAACAACAACAAAAAACTATTAAAAAAAGAAAAGCCTGTAAATAGTTCAAGGTCTGCTTGTTGACCTTTAGAGTGTTTTCCAGTCAAGCCTGATGGGGTGCCATGCCCTGGCCCCAAAGTTTATTTTTGGGCTTCCCCGGGACTTCATTGCTCTGTACTCCTTGCTGCTCTGTTGCACGCCCTTTGTGTGGTGGGGTCAGACCAGGCACAATTCCCGCACTGTGTCTTAGACACCTTTCAAGACAGAAACTAAACCCACTTCCTGGGGATCAACTTTCGGCCATAGACAAGTCTATAAATTGAGTCGTAATACCAGGGAGGAAGGTGGGCCTCAGTGCAATCAACCACACAGCCCAAGAGTAGAGCTTGCTTAAAAACACAGCACGGAGGCAGGAAGGGAAGGGAGGAGGAAGGGAAATGGAGAGCCCAGGGAGCAGCGGCACAGGGAGGGGATTGCAGCCAATGTGACAAAACAAAATGGCTATAGATGTTTATAAATGTGTAAAGAATATACATAAACAGAAAACTAATGTGCCCTTAAATTTTCACCCAGATCGCAATGAAATGTTTTTTTAAAAAAAAGTAAAAAAAGAATAAAGTAACCCGTTCTTTCCTTTTTCAAGCACGTAGTATTAATCCTTGTCAGCCAATAAAAAAAAGTATCAAAGAGGAATACACTGATGTTAGATGAAAACTATTAGTGGGAGAAGAGAGGAGACTGGGTGTAGAGACCAAAGATGAAATTATGGTTAGCTATTTCTGAGGTGTTCGCGACAAGCCATTAAATATATTAGTTGCTATGCCCCAGGCATGCAACTGCTGCTAACACACGTCTTGTCATGTCCTCTCTGGGAAGGCACTGTGCTGTGGGAGATTTCAGCCAGGGCTAGGAGTTGTTGTTCCAGCTTCGCTCATGTCGAGAGGCCACAAGTGCTTTGTTCAAGAGCTCCTTCATGGGGTTTTATCTGCACGCTGAATAGCCTCTAGTTGTAAGCCTTCTTAGGGACACAGTGCCTTTGTCTCCAAAGAACAGTCTCGGTGTAAAGATCGTTGGTGTATGTGGTCAGTTTTAGGGCCGTGAGAGGTAGTGGAGCGTATACATGCTGTTCGATAACATAGGGAGCGAGCTAGCATTTTAAAGGGAAGGTTTTCCGAGATGATGTTCTCTCAGAAAGATTTCAGTGAAGACAAACACACTGACTCTAGGGCCAGTGAGCAAGTGCAAGCGTTCCTAGCATCAGCAGTTTCTCTTACTGTCCTCGTGGTCAAGAAGTGGGAGGCAGGCGTCTCTTTTACTGGCCAAGATGTTGAAAATGAGGCCTAGGAAGGCTGAGTCCTGGAGATTTTTTCAGGTAGACCCAGCTTGAGTGTAGAGACGATCCAAAGGTTAGGGCCCAGAAAGTCCTGGTTCTTGTTTTCATCTGCAGCCTGCTTCCCAGTCACCTCCAACCGTGGCTGGTGCCGCTCACTCGGACTTAACGGCTGTCTCTTCTTTGCGTCCTGTGCTGCAGGCTACTGCCTGAACAGCAAGCAGGCGACTGGAAGGGTGGCAGACTACACCTTGAGGGAAGAGGGTTACTGCTGAGGGTAAGCGCGAAGCAGTGCCATGGATGGCAGGTGAGGTGGTAATGCCTTAAGAAGCGAATGGTGAGGGCTCAGGATAGAGGGTTGCTTCTTGTGTGCCATTGAGCAGCTTTCGGAGTCCCGAAAGGGCAGAGCCCAGCTGCTCCCCCAAGGTTTCTGAGGCTGTCAATCTTTACGGGAGGTCATCAAGCCTTTACTCCCATGGAGCCTCTTGTGGGTTTGAACTTTGAAACTCTTGGTCTGCAGCCAAGGATGTAATGATTGTGCCATCAGGGCGCCTCAGTACTGGGTGAGGACATGAGATGAGGGGAGAGGGGTGAGAGAGCTGGGATACCTTTGATGGTGGTTGGGTACCAGCTAGGGCAGGTCATCAGAGGACTTGTGTTTAAGCATTTAAACAGAAACAGCGAATTTCATTTAGGATAGCACTGAGTGACTAAGACTGCGAGTCCGTGATTTGTGAGTGGTGGGGAAATGATCAAACAGTACAAAGAGCACAGTCTGTCCTGATTGACCAACACAGGCACCATGGGGTTTACCAAAACTGGGCCATCTGGTGTGTCAGGAACCTGTATGGGCAGAGTCTGTATTTAAAGACTTCTGAGTGGGAAAACCAAGCACGTCACTCAACTTCTTTATCCCAATTCACTCATCTAAAATCCACTTTTCTTCTCCTTTCTCTGCTGTCAATATGCACTGTGTTAAAAAAAACACATAAATTTTGAAAGCAGACAGACTTGTGATGACTAATTTAAGAACTCCCAGAGCAAGCTTTTCCCCAAAAATACACTGCAATTGACAAGACTGTAAATTTTGCCCAAAGGGGATATGATACATCTATTGGCTCTGAGGCAGAATCAGAAGTTCACTGCTAGTCTGGGCAGACTAGGGCAGTCTGCGCCAGACCTCCACACACCCTTCATGGTTCTGGTTATGGGGTTTTAAAATTAGAGACTGTTCCATAAACAAATGTTTCCAATGGGTGCATCTTAAGTCGCCTACCTTAGCAGTTATTCCCGGCCCACCTTGCCCCCGCTCTGGGTTTCCAAAATGGAAGGTGGTACCAGGGAAGAACTACATTAGGAGCCAGGACGGCCGACTTTACGCAGACAGCATCTGCTCCCTTTCAAACACACATTTCTAAATGCGATTATTTACATTCTTTGGTAGAATTCTCTGAAAAGCCAGCATGTTTTAGCAGAGTTGCTTTTACAGGAATAGTTACTTCTGTGTTTTATAATCACTCTGGAGTACTGAGAAGTTGGACATCGAGGGAAGGGATGTTTCTTTTCCATAAACCAAAGGGATGAGAATCACGCTCCCCTCCCCAGTGCATTCACATGAATTCTTCCATGTATTCAATTGCGGGGGTGGAGGGAAAGCAAAAATAAATGATGTAACCATTTATTGGGTGTCTACAAGGCTGGAGGTCCTGCACTAAACACATGATCACGCCCTTTGTCTCACTTAATCCTCAATCACAAGCCTTATAGTTCACCTTTATTTAACAGGAGGGGACAGGTTCGGAGAGCTTAGCGACTCGCTTTTAGGCCACACAGCTAGTAAATGGCTCCAACTGACTTGTCTCTAATCCCTGTCGAATATGTAACCAACTTCTTGGAGCTTTGTTTCGCAGTTCCAAGTCCCTTCTGCTCCTTAACTGCAAGTTACCCGTTGGATCGCTCGGTGTCCTGACTCCTTCTTAACAATCATCGTGAAGTGTGAAGCTGCTGCGGGCGGGAAACTGCTGGGTGATTTATGCATCTCATCTCCTTTAAATCAGTACAAATCCAAGACACATCGAGTTCTCTTACACCATCTTGGAGAGGCTACGAAACTTGCTTAGTGAGGGGCAGAGCCCAGAAATTAGGGCCCAGGGCAGTTAGGTTTAAATTGCTGAACAATCGCTGACCTCTGGTCATATAAACTTCTAGGGCCAAATACAAACTGCTCCTTGGCGCCCCCCCCCTCGGGGCATCCAGGGCAGGAGCCACACCGGCCAGACCATCCTAGACCCCAAAGGTCGTCACGGCTGGACTCCAGGTTTCGGGTCCCCACCGCCTGAGCCAGTGGCCCCTCACTAGTGCCTCCGTGTCTAGGCCCGGGCTAAGAGCCGCAAAAGCCCAGTGTCTGTCCACCCGGCGAAGAAACCAGGGCGGGCGGCAGAGACGGGACCCAGCATGCGGGTCACCGGGCTCCGAGCGACCCCACCGGATGGCTGCTGCTGGCCCGGAAGCGAGGACAGAGTGGCGGCCGCGAGCCCCGCGCGGGCTTGGCCCGGCGCCCCCGGAAACCGGAGGTAACTGGACCGAGTAGTCCGGGGGTGAGGCCAAGGGGGCGCCCCAAGGCGCATCCGCGCGGAAAGCCCCGCCCGAGCGTGTTCCGGACCCCGCAGCTGGGCTGGCGGCGGCGGCGGCCCCGCCCCGGAAGTGACGCGCGGCGGTACGGCGGCCGGCAGGCCCCCGCGGGCGTTTGAGAGTGGCGGCGGCAGCGGAGCCGGAGGCAGGCCGGGCCGCAGCGAGGAACGCCCCGAGCGCGCGCCCGGCGGGTAGCGGCCCCACGACCCACGCCGCCGCCGCGCGGGGGCGGAGGGCGGGGCGCGAGGGGCCGCGGCGGCGGGAGATGCGGGCGGCTGCGGGCACCCGGCGGGCGCGGCTCGGCCGCCGCCGCCTTCTCCGGCCTCGCCGGGGTGGTCGCCGCGGCTGCCGCGCCGCCCTCCAGTTCTCGGCGTGAGGAGCTGCGTGTTCGAGGCGGACACCGGGAGGGAGCCCCGCGGCGGCTTCGGTGAGCGGCCAGCCCGGCGCGCGCGCCCCGCCGGGGTCCCGCTGCGGCAGCCCCCCGAGCCGGGGACGGGGTCCGCGGGGCACCACAGGAAGCGAGGGCGGGGCGGTGGCCGCTGCCCGGAGCCCCTGGGGACCCGCCCTCGTCCCCCGCCCCGCGCGCAGGTGGCCGCGGGCGCCCCGAGTTACAAAAGGTGGCCGCGTCCCTGAGCCCGGGTGGGGAGGAGGGGCGCGACTTGGGCTTTCGGTAACGACAGGAAGCTGGGAAACGAAAGTACAGTAGTGCCGTGCTTTTCAAAGGCCCGGCGAGGCGGCGGCTCCTTCCCCGGACTTTGATCTCCCCTGGGGCACGCGGTCCCCCGCGCTTCTTCCTGTCCCCGAGCTCGCTGTGCATCCGGTGTCAGGTTTCGTTGGGGTGACGGCCACTCCGGCGACGCCCCACCCCGCCGTACACTTTCCGCTCCCTGTGCAGCCGCGGCAAGGCTGGAAGCTGCCCCTTCCTGAGACGGCGCACTGGAAACATCTTTTGGGGGCGGCATATTTACGGGCTTTCGCAGGAAATAAGGGGTCTTGTGGGCTGAAGGGGGCTAAAGAGACTTGGCTGTCTTCCAAGCTGTTGCTGTTTGAAGTTTAGGGCATTTAAAGTAAAGTGAGGGTGTTCCTCATCAGCAAAGTTCTCCCATTTACCTCTCGGCTGGTTGGCTCACATCTAGACTCCCCTCCCCACCTCCCCAGGGCTATGTGGAAAAGTTGATGCTTTAATATTCAGGGCTGTCAGTGGTGTTGTCATTAAAATGTGTCGCGTGATTCAAATTTTCCTCCTTAAGGGCCCTCTTCTTTTGCTCCTTGATTTACATCTTAAAGCTGCTAAATGGAATCCATTACATTCTTGGGGAAGAATAACGTTTCATTGTAATGGAACGGTAGCCTTTTTAATAGTTGCTTTCCTGTACGTGCCCGTAAAGTTAGATACCTCTGGTTATATTTGGATGGCAAGGGTGCTTTGAATCCTACGTTAGGTTTTGATACATTTCGTAATTAAAACAGCCCGCTGACAAACGAATTTGGAGACTTTTTTTTTTAAGTCTTAGCTACTGCTTCTGAATAATAGATGTGCTATGGGTCACCACAGCAACGGAGTGTGTATTATAAACATGTTTAGGGTGGAAAATCTGTCATGTAATAGGGACTTCCTTTCCCTAATACGTTAATTCAGCATGGGCCCCGCTTCAATTTAGCATCTGAATTAAACTGCTGTCATTGAAGCTGTTAGCGATATGATCCATGTTGATGTTTAAGGCCTCAAAGAAGAACTTTTCCTGTACTTCATTTGGATCCACTAAGTGCTTCCTGAAGCATCGTACTGAGCGCTTGCAACTGACATTGTAGGCTTTTATTGTGACAAGGGGAAAAACAAGTATCCTTCCCTCTTTGGAGTGATAGGTAGGTAGCAGGAATAAAATGATCTTGCTTACCTTCCCTTTCATCTTTTTAATTTCTTCTGGACCAACTTTCCTTCAGTTGTCTTGTTTGGTTGAGAGCAATCATGGAAGCTTGTACTTCTGCTACACTGTTTTAGGAACTACAGTGAGATTCAACTTAACTCCGTTTCTTGAAGCCACTCAACTGCTCTCAAAGACTGATTCGAAATCCTCTTTAGGTGAATAAAATATTCCTTTAAAGTAGCCACTTTGTCGTCGTTGTCTTCGTCAGTATTTCTTGGAAGAAAATAACATTCCAGCCTCAGTCTCAAGGCACAATGCTGTTTTTCCCTCTGTCTCACCAATCTTGTGCCCCAAACCCAAGAAACCAAACCATTGCCGAGCAGCAGGAACTCCACAGACCAAGCAGAACAGCTGCGGGTCTCCAAGCTGAGGCAGCCAGTGGACCCCACCTTTTTGGTTCCGAGCCGAGCACTTACCTGCTGCTCCACCAGGGCTCCTCTCAATACTTGTTTCTCCATGGAACCCCACCCATGGAACACCCATGCTTTGGGAGGGTCCCTGTTGCTCAGGATGGCCCTGTGTACTCCCTGTGGGGTGTGGAATGCCTTGTTTCCTTTGGGGGAAGCACAGTTTAGCTGTGTAACCCTGTAGGGATGCTAGTTCGCATTATCTATTGATGGGTGTGAAAAACTCCAGGATTTATTTTTCAATTCTCTCAATAAAAAGATACATAGATGCTACATTTGTGATCATGCAGATTCCAGTTCTCTTCCCTCCTCATCTCACACGCAACCCACCCCCCTGCAGCCACGCCGCATCCTCACTGTGAAGATGATGTTTAGTGATGGAATTCTCTGGTTAGACTATTATGCACCAGGCGATAGTTGGGTTGGAATCGATGCAGTAGCAACCAGCAGTAACCGTCTCAACAGGCTTCCCGTTAGCTGCTGTTGACTGGCTGCTACCTCACGACAACCCTGTGCCCAGCAGAAGTGACCACTGTGCTGTCCCCGGCATGGGGTATCGATGGGACTGCTGTGATGCATCGGGGTTTCCTTGGCTGAATGACGGGGTGACTGTACATGAGGGGCCATGGCCAGGAATTGAATCCAGGTCTCCCACCAGGCAGACGAGCACTCTACCACTGAGTGGTCAGTGCCTCCGTGTAAACAGGCTTTGCTCAGAAAACAAACAAGAGTGGCCATGGAGTTGATGCTGACATAGTGGCCTTGTGGGTTTCGAGGCTGTGACTGTCAACTGGAGTGCAAAGCCCAGTGGTCTCTCCAGAGAAGAGGCTGGCCGTCTCCAAAGGTGCCATCAGGACTTCTTTAGCAAGCTTGTTAGGTGCCATCCAGTTGGTTCCAGCCCATAGTGACCCGATGGGAAACCTGTGGAGTGTAAAGTATCCTGTCATAAATAGGATCAGCTGTCCGGCGAACACAGAGCAATGACAGGGAACACTCTTTCCACTCCCCCCAAAATTGGCGCATGTAAGGTGATGTAACTTTTTTAACGGAATTTAAGTGAAGCCCTGAGAAACTGATTTCCGACGGGGGGCTGGTGATTTAGCAGTAAGGGGGTATGGATAATCACCTCCACTCCTGGTTGCCCCGGAGCACCACCCCGAGAGGCTGAGCGGACTGTTGAGCTTCCTAGGTGGGTTTCTGTTTGCAGCTCTGGTTCCAGCGCAAGTGTAGAGGGCCAGGTGGTTTTCCAGTCAGCCGTTCAGGCGCCCTACTGCGCACCCCCGATGGCCGCCCCCGCGTGTGACAGTATCCTCCCGAGCCCCCTGTTCTTCCCATTCCCATGTGCCTCCCGAGCTTTATCCCTTGGCAGCAGCTGCTTTCCCCGTGGTGTGTGGGAGTGTTGTAAGGAGCGTGTTCCTCTCTGGCGTTGCTGTTTGCCTGATAGGCCCGTTGTCTGGCCTAAAGAGAAGCCGTTGGGGGCGGGGGGAGTGAGTTCGGTTCCAGGCTTGAAGTGTCACGAAGGGCCACAGCTCCGAGGGTGTTAGCAGTATGTGCCCTAGCAGTGAGTCCGGTGTCTTCTCTGAGGTTGAGTGGTCTCCCCACTTTCCTCCCACTCTCTCCCATGCAACGTGGGCAGTTGCGTGATCGGGCCCATTCCTGTGTTCTGCTTGCGGGGTCCGGGAGACAGGTGTGCGCCTGCTTTCCTGCACCCTTTGGTTCCTTCTCCTTGGCTTTGTGTAGAGAGACATGGGGGGGGGCAGTCCTCACCAGAGTGAGAAACAGAAGGGTGTCTTTGTGAACTGTGTGCTGCCCCTTGACCTAGAGGTCCCCTGAGACCGGTCTGTAGAGTCCTCATGGACTCCCTGCACTCTGAGAGAAGTAAATCACCAGTCCCTCTTGGCAGCTGCACTCCGCCCTGATCAGTGTCAGAGCAAGCACACAGTCCTTTTCTGACAGGTGGCTGGTGGGAGTGTGTGTGTGTGTGCGCCCGCCCGCCCGCGTGTACACTGGCCAGGACTCAAACCTGGGTCTGCTGGCTGGCAGGTGAGAATTCTTACTACCACGGAGCCACTGCGGTTCGCACGGCATTACGGTGGCACTTGGTATCTGCAGATTAGCACCATGGATCAGTGATTGAGTGTCTGGTTGCTATTTGAGAGGTTAGAAGTTCAAACCCATCAGCCTCTGTGCGGCAGAGAAAGCCTGGCTGTCTGCTCCTTCCTGTAAAGTCTGTGGCCTGTGGACCCAGTGCCCTTCCTTGGTGTGAGCGGTGTGTGCTGGCAGTCACAGTTTTCCACGGTACCTCTGATGAACGACTTGGCCACATGGTGACTTCCCTCACGACTGACAGAGACACTGGATTTCCCAGCCTCGGCATCTCCGAACTGTGGCTCTGGAAGGCCTTATTCATTTTCCCATCCCCGCTTTCAGACGGTGGTTTTCAGAGTGATCCTGTGAGGGTTATCGGAGGACTTTGTGGATGGGCCAGAAAAGTTCTAGGAATTCAGACCCAAGCCCCCAGATCTTTATCTCGGCCCTACTGTGAGGCAGGTGTATGTGATTTTTAAGGATCCCATCCTCTTGAGTTCTTGCTGGAATTAAGGTTTCTTGGGCTTACCTTTAGGAATGCTTGTAGTGTTGGGGGCTTTTGTTGTTGTTGGCGCCCCTCCCTTTTGGTTTCCCCCCTCTGTAAAGGACAGCACCATCTTACTGAGATATGTCACATACCATAAAATGTACCTAGGTAAATGTATTCCGTCTTTTAGAATATCAACAACAGCTATACCGCCACCCCACAATCTAACTTGAGAACATTTTCATCACCTTCCAAAGCAGCCTTGCAACCACCAGCAGCCCCCGTCTCTTCCGCTCCCCAAGCCCCGGCCATAAGCAGTCACCAGTCTACTTTGTGCCTACAGATCCTCCTTACACGGAAACCATACAGTATGTGGTCTCTGTGTTGGGCGTCCTCCGTCCTGTGTCAGGACTCCATTCCTTTTGTGGCTGAATGGTCTTATGTTGTATGGGTGTTCTACGGGTGGCTTATCCAGTGGACATCCGCGCTGTTTCTGTGCTTTAGCTGTTAGGAATACTGCCTCTTGAACACCTGTGGGCAGGTTTTTGTGGTTTTTTTTTTCTTTACACCAGTCTTTTAATTGTGGTTTGGGTGAAAACTTACAGAGCCAAATTCAGTTTGTTTCATCAGTTGCAATCCCTTCAGATTGCAATCCCTTCAGATCCCAGCACCTCCTCCCCGTCTCCCCTGTCACTCGGCCCCTCTGCCTCCTGAGCTCTGTTTCTAGTCTCCCGTGGTCACTTGGGCTGAGGAGTGTGTTTCTCACACGTGTCACCGTTCGCTTTTCAGGCTGGGCTGGGTTTGGCAGCCAGGTGATCCCCAGAGTGGGGTCAGTTGCAGGTTTGAAGGGTGACTAAGGAACATAGTCTTGGGGGACTCACCAGTCTCAGACCAGAAAGTCAGATTTTTTTTTTAATGACGTAAGTTTTGCTTTTCCTTTTTCTCCTGTCCTATCCAGGACCGTCTATGGTCAGGGTACCATCTAGTCCTTTTGGTCTCCGGGCTCAGGAGGATGTGTACCAGGCAGTCCCTCTCCTCTTTTGGACTACTTGTTTCCTGGAGTCATTGGCCTTTGCCACTCTCCTCTCCTGATGGCGGGACAAGTGTTTTTACTCTTTGTTACATAGCTTCCAAATGGCATCACTGGACCCTGTGGTGACTGTTTAGGATTTTGAGAAACAGCCAAATTGTTTTCTAAAGTGACTGGCGTTTTACACTTCCACCAAGCAGTGTCTGAGGGCTATGGGTGTTTTTTATTGTTACATCCTCCCCAATGCTTACCCTTGCCTTTCCTTTTTATTACAGCTGTGTTTGTGGGCGTGAAGTCGTATCTCATGTGGTTCTCGTTTGCATTTCCCTCATGACGAGTGACGTTGAGCATATTAAATGTGCTTACTGGCCATTTGTATATCTTCTGTGAAGAAATGTCTTCAAATTCCTATTATTATTTTTATTTTTACTATAGTGTGAGAGTTCTTGATAACATTATGGATGTTAATTCCTGATGGAATAATGATTTGAAAGCCCCTCCTCCCCTCCTGTTAGGCATTGGACTGATAGTGCAAGGTCTGCCGCTGCACCCCTCCTGGCATACTGGCAGACTCGGAAACCCTGAGGGTGTACCAACGGGCTTGCTCTGCAGGGCTGTTAGGAGTTGGAATCAGGTGGGGTTTCCAATCAGACTGGAATCCTATAGAACCTCTGTCTTTTCACTTAGCATTGTTACTTATAGCACCCACGTTTGAATTGTTTATGTTCTCCAGTTTATCTGTTTTTGTTGTGTTAGGTCTGATGAATGGATTTAGGGTAACTTGTTTCAAGCTCTTGGAGGAGGTCTGTTTTTCTCATTCCTAGGCCTCTGCTTTCTCCTGAAGGCATTTCAGTCACAAGTGTCTTGGGAAGATATTGTATGCATTTGACCAGTATGTTTGCCCTGGAGAATTATTCTTAATAGAAAAAGTGTTTTGACGTTCAGTAATGAGAGTAAAGAGAGCATTTCCTTGCTGGCCCACGCCCTTAAGCACCCGCGTGTCTCACCTCAACGTGGTTAGCTCCAAAGATGGTGTCCTTAGGAAAGCGTTAGCATGAAGTGAAAGTGGAGGGTGGCTGCCGTGCTTCTTCCCTTTGCCTGTACTGCGACTGCCCTGCTGAGGCCCCCTGCCACTGCTGCCTCCACGTGGAAAGGCAGCCCACTCCCCAACAGGTGCCCCACACCCAGGGTCTCTTCCCTTACTGTATTTTCAGGATGAGTGGCCCTAGATCTTCCTCAAGGGTCCCCAAACACCCTTGCTAGCTTTGACAGGGGGATGGGAGCTCCCTGTCCATGGGAGTGTGGGCTTGGGTGCTGCCAGGAGTGAGCGTGTGTGCTGCCCCATGAGTCCTACTGCCTGCCCCCCACCCCACCCCATGAGTCCGTGAGAATTGACAATCCAGAGCTTCCTTCAAGGCCATGATGGCCAGACCCAGCCTCTGCCCCTGACCTTAAACTGTAGTTCTGAAAACAAAACAAAAAACTGGTTCTGCTGCCCACTCAACACTGAGCCTACCTCACCCAGGTAGCCTACCCGACCCTCACCTGTACCTGCTCAGGAGGGGGCATCTCCGAAGCTTTAGAGGATGCACAGGCGCTGGTCTGCTGATGGGGGCCCCTGAGTGCCCTGTCTTGTTGCTTCTAAGCAGACTCTCCTGGCCACCCTCGGGACACTGGGAACTGCCAGGCAGTGTCCCATTTCCATTGGTCCTACTCCCTCCCACCTCCTCCTGCCCAACCCAGTATCTTGGTGCCTCTGGAAGACACCCCTTCCCCAATCCCTCCGACCCCCACCTCTAGGCGTAAACCCCTGCAGTTGGGCTTCCTTTCTGCCGGAGGCACCCCGGCAAGGGCTGTAGCATTGGTTACTGCCATCCCCACTGTGCAAAATAGAGGTTTTATTTTTCACAATTGTAAACGTAAAAGGTCGGATAGTGTGACCAGCCTTCTGCAAAGAGTGGACGTGATTCTCAGCCCAGGCGGCTCTGCCCTCCAGGGGACATTTGGCAATGCCTGGAGACATTTTGGGCTGTCACACTGGGCACAAAGTGCTACTGGCACCTAGTGGGTAGTGATCAGGGGTGCTGTTAAACCACAGTGTAAAAGACAACCTCCCCCTCACCTAGCAAAGAATTATTTGACCCAAAATATTACTAGTGCCAGGGTTGAGAAACTTTACTATTCTAGGAGATCCTAAAACTTGAGTTATTGAGAAATTTGCCTTCAATTCATATCTTGATAATCAAATAAAAGTTGCTAACCAACTAAGAGGAAGTCCCATGCGGGTAGAACCCCATGGACAGAATGGTGACAGCATTTGTGATTTAAATCAAGGAGCATTTTGATGAATCCTCAGTGCTATCAATTTGTTTGTAATTTACACCCATGATAACAGAAGCTATTCAAAAGGGAAATGCCAGCCACATAAAAACATCATTCCTTACACCTTGACCTCTAAGCAACCTTCACACACACGCGCGCGCACACACACTCTAACTGGGTTGATTTAGTTAAATGTTGAAATGGTGATAAAAAATTTCAATGAACAGTGATATCTACTGATTGGGAATCATCAGTCTGCTCCTGTAATTTATAGAACTAGTGTAATCATTCCTAAAAGTTTCTTGTTGCTTAAGGGAAAGATTTTTCTTCTAGAACAGAGTGGCTCAGCAGTTAAGAATTTAGACTCTGGATCCAAATTGTCTGGGTTTACATTTCAGCTCCATCTTTATACCTACTTTCGCCCTTTTAGGAGCCCTCTTTTTGCTTCTTTTCTCCTATATAAAACAAGGAGGCCACGTTTCGACATTAGAGGCTTGTTTTCCAGGTGGGTTGGTTGATTTAGAGGCAGGTAGTGTTCTGGATGCGTGTTGGTTGTTAATGTGTGTGAGTCTTGTCTCTCTCTCTCTCTCAGCTCATTGCTATGGACAGTGCTATCACCCTGTGGCAGTTCCTCCTGCAGCTCCTCCAGGAGCCTCAGAACAAGCACATGATCTGCTGGACCTCTAACAATGGGGAGTTCAAGCTTCTGCAGGCAGAAGAGGTGGCGCGCCTCTGGGGGATTCGCAAAAACAAGCCGAACATGAATTATGACAAACTGAGCCGAGCCCTAAGATACTACTATGTGAAGGTAATGCACATACCAGTCCTGGGACAGTCTAACACCCCCCCAAACCAAATCACAAGTTACTGCCTTCAGACAGTATAACACCATCCCCCCAGTCCCCCCAAACCAAACCACTGCCTTCAAGTGCATTCCGAGTCATGACAGCTCTATACAGGGTTTATAGAACCAACAGCTACATTTTTCTCCTACAGATCGGCTGGTAGGTGTGAAGCAAGTAGCCAGCATCTACCCAACACCACCACCAAGCCTCCTTTGACTGCCAGCCCACTGCCATTGAGTTGACTGGCTCATAGTACCTTATAGGACAGGGTAAAACTGCCTCTGACCTTCACAGGATCACACAGCCTCAGCAGTGGTTCTCTTTCAGAGCAGCTGGTGGGTCTGAACTTCTGACCTTGTGGTTAGCAGCCCGACATGTAAATCATGATGCCACCACGCCTCCTCCAATGCTGCTTAGAGTCTCATAAACCAAGAATTGTTCTTTTTCTTTTGAGGTTATAGGAACGAACCCCTGGTTTATTTTAAGCCAGTTTATTGCTTTGAGAGTCTGGAATTAAGATGAAAGGACTGAATGTCCCAATTGGAATGCTACAAACTCCCACTAATGTGTTTTTACATAAATAACGCAGCAAGCCACACAGACTCCTGGCACATTCACTTCCCACGCTGCATGCTATTTACATTGGTGTGCTGCAGTTGAAAAATACAGTGCACGTTTTTCTTCTTCCTTGCAGTTGTCTTTAAAAAAACCACATTGCATCTACATTATTTACTTTTGAGAGCTTGTCGAAACAGTCCTTTCATCCTCGTTCTCAAGCGGGTACAAGATCGGAGTCAGATACAGACAACTCAAGGTTCTTGAGGATAAATAACTATCTGTGTGTATATCTTGGAGCCCTGGCAGTGCTGTTGATTAAGCATTGGGCTGCTAATTGCAAGGTCGATGGTTCAAACTCTCCAGCCAGTTCATGTGAGAAAAATGAGGCTGGCTGATCCTGTAAAGATTTACAGTCTCAGAAACACTAAAGAACAGTTCTACTCTGTCATAGGGTTTGCCGTGAGGAGGAATTGACTGAGGGAAGGGGTTTTTCTGTGTGTGTGTCTCACTTATAATTTACTTGTAAGAATTGTCATCTAAGTACTTTTTCTTGCTTAATTTTGCAATTTTTATGTAACCTTGGAAACACAAATTAATACCTTAAAGAATAGCTGCCAGCCCACAGAGTTGATTTCTTACATTTTTCTTAAAATTGCCCTTGTTCAAGTTTGTCATTATTTTGCATACACTCTGGACCCTGAGGTGAAAGTAAAAGAGAGAAGAGAAGTAGGTGAGAAGGCAAGGCGTTAGTTTCTGTAACCTGTGTGCGGCTGATCCTGTAAGCTTTCTGAAGCTGCTGGCTTGAAGTGTCTGGAGGAAGTAGGACCCTTAGTAGCAGTAAGTTCCTCCCCGCTGACTCAGGACATACAGGCCTTCCTGGTGTCTTTAGAATGATGTGCCATTGCCGTGCAGTTTCTGACCAAGTGCCAGTCGTGGTCGGAAGTGTTAAGCAGTCGAAAGCATACTGCTTTTATGTAATAAGACATGTAGTTAAACGTTCTCGCCATAATGGTAGCACTTGCTTGGCACGGCGCGGATGGCTAGGTGGGTTTGCATGATTTTGAAGCTTTGGCGTGAGCTGTGCCCGGACACTGAAGAGGGAGCCTCCTCGCGTCGACGTTTGTATCTGCTGTGTCAGAAAGAATAAGCATGCTTATTTTATTTGCCTACAGAATATCATCAAAAAAGTGAATGGCCAGAAGTTTGTGTACAAGTTTGTCTCTTACCCTGAGATCTTGCACATGGACCCCCTGACTGTGGGCCGGATCGAGGGAGATTGTGAAACGTCAAGCAGCAGTGAAGTCAGCAGCACTTCCAAAGAGGTGGAGAGCGGAGGGAGGGAGAGAGCCCCGCAGCCTGGGGCCAAGACCTCGAGCCGCAACGACTACATCCACTCGGGCCTGTACTCTTCCTTCACACTCAACTCCTTGAGCTCCTCCAGCACCAAGCTGTTCAGAGCCACCAAGAGCGAGACTCTCGCTGAGAAGTTGGCAGAGAAGAAATCTCCGCAGGAGCCAACACCATCTGTCATCAAGTTCGTGACAACACCTTCCAAAAAGCCACCGCTGGAACCTGCTGCCAACACCGTTGCAGTCGGCCCCAGTGTCTCTCCACCTTCAGAAGAAACTATCCAAGTGTTGGAGACTTTGGTTTCTCCCAAACTGGAAGCCCCAGCGTTTGCATCCCACACAGGCACCGCTTTTAGCAGCACCCCCCCTCCTGTTTCATCCCTGTCCCCTTCTTTGCAGGAGCCTCCCCGAACCCCTTCCCCACCGCTGAGCTCCAACCCGGACATCGACACTGACATTGAGTCGGTGGCTTCTCAGTCGATGGAACTGCCTGAGAACTTGTCGCTGGAGCTTAAAGACCAGGATTCCACGTGGCCAGAAAAGGACAAAGCAAATAATTCATCACGGTCCAAGAAACCCAAAGGGTTAGAACTGACACCCACCCTTGTGATCACGGGCAGCGACCCCAGCCCACTGGGGATATTAAGCCCATCTCTGCCGACAGCTTCTCTTACGCCAGCGTTGTTCTCACAGGTAGTCCTCTCTTTTTACTGCCCCTACTGCCTGAGGGCCCTCACCGCCCTCACCAGGCTCGCGGTTACCCCTCCAGTGCTCATCCAGCCACTTAGGTTTGACGTAGAAAGGCTACGCGTGACCCTGTGAAAATCGTGCATTTTCTCAACGCAAGTAGCATTGCCCAATAAAAGGTTTGGAGCACGCTGTTAAAAATTCTGCTGCGCTGTATAAGCAAACACATACTGACTTTTCTACTTCCTTCTAAAGAACAGCAAGTAGTGCCTGTTCCCCCCCCCTTTCTCTCTTCCCCTCCCCTCCCTCCCTCCCTCCCTGGCCCTGTAAAGCCAGACATCTTATCTAAAAAGGCAAAACAAAACACAAACGACACAAGCAAACACCAGCGATAATTCCGAGTTAGGAAAACAGAAGGTCCCGGGAACCTGAAGAAAAGCGTCTGGTGTGATGTTGAGTCACACCTTTGTGCAGTTCCACTGCGTATTTACTAACTTGCTCTTCTCGTATAGCATGTTACGAGGCAGATGACTCCCAGACCTTCTCATTGTAAGGAAGGAAACCGTTTATGACTCAGTTACCCACCGTTCCTCGACACCTGACTTCAGGTAGAACAGCCAGACTGAGCAACATGCCATTTTTGACCCCTCCCCCTTTTTTGTGAGTTTTTGTGACGTTGACTTTTCAGGTGTGGAGGCTTTGGAGTGAAGAGTGGGGTGGTGTTTGGGCTCAGGACTGACTGCATGTGACTCTGAGGGTGGAAGCAACATCCGGACAATTCACTTGCTGACTCGTTTCCCTCTGTGTTGCAGACACCCATCATCCTGACTCCGAGCCCCCTGCTCTCCAGCATCCACTTCTGGAGCACGCTCAGCCCTGTCGCTCCCTTAAGTCCAGCCAGACTGCAAGGTGCTAACACACTTTTCCAGGTAAGCGGCCTAAACGCCTATCTCAGGTGATGGGGGCATGCTAAATGAAGAAACAGGCAAAACACAGCGCTGTCCCCATTCAAGTCTGTCACGCAGAAGCCTAAATCGACTAGGCACCCTGTGGGTATAAGGTGGCATTTCGAAGGCTTTGTTTTCCAGCAAACACACCGTGTGCAGAAACGCTCAGCGGCTTCCTTTTCTTTTACTGACACACCTTCCAGGGAGACCTAGGGCTGGTCAGCGTGCAGCAGCAGATTCTGCTCTGTTCTTGTCGACCCTAGCAACCCTCCTTTCCAGAAAGCGTGGTTCAGTCCATGGATGCATCAGGCAGGGGGCTCGCTCTGCACCCGAGTTTCTCCTTTTCATCACGGCTCCCATTTCAACCTCAGAATTGTCACCTGTCGACTATCTATCCTCACAGTATGTATGTGTGTATGTATGATGCGTACACACACACACACACACAAATATCTTTAAAACTATTTTGGGGGCTCTTACGACTCATATATATGTGTAAAACATTTCATACATCAGTTATATCAAGCATATTTGTCCATATGTTGCCATCATCATTTTCTAAACATTTACTTTCTGTTTGAGCCCTTGGAATCGGCTCCTCTGTTTTTTTTCTCTCTCCCCCTTCCCACCCTCTTGAATCCTTTATAAATTATTATTATTTTCATATCTTACACTGACTGCTGTCTCCCTTCGAAGACCCACGTTTCTGTTGTTCGTCCCTGTGTGTGTGTGTGTGTGTGTTGCAATCGGCATACATGTTTTTAATACATACTGTGTTATCTTTCCCCCAAGATGTCAGGAAAGGTATTGCATTTGTTTTAACCTTTGTTGTTGTTCCCAACAATGTACCCTTTATAACTGTGGTGGACCCTGTGGTTCTTCCAGGCAGACTGCCCTCCTTAGGCTTTCTCGTTCATTTTTCAGTTCTTTGGGGACGCTAAGGGAAATGAAGAAAATAAGGATCTTTCTGCTTCTGCATTTGTAAAAAGCGCTAAATTGTGGACAAAAATTGTGTGTCAAGCATTTTCCATCCTTTATTTTTAAGTGTTTCTCGACCCCTCCCCAGCAAATAATTGAATTGTGGCTTGATCTTCTGCCTTTGTGGGGTCACGCAGCTTCGTCCTCAGACACACGTTGGTGACATTTGCTGGGACAAGCATCCTGTAACTGTTTAGGCCACGGGCGATAGCTGGGCGGGGTTCTCGGGGTCCATGAATTGCACTCCGTGGTGCCCATGATCATGGACCGGATTTTCCTCGGTCTTCATCTGGGAAAGAGAAGTGAGGCAAATGTGGGAACTGAAGACTCTGAAGGAAGGGCTAGGGTGGCCCTTAGTTCCCGTTCCGTCCAGGTGTTGGAGGGGGTGTTCATATTACAGGTATAGGACCCAGAGCGTGTTTTCCTTCACAGTTGGGGTCAGGATCCCCTCTTCTTGTATGAGGGTTATCACTGTGCTGGCTAGCGGCTGCGCAGGCAGCAGCCTGTGAGCCACTGCCAGCCTGTCCTGTCCCCCTCAGAGTGCTAAGGGGCACAGAGTGCTAAGCGTTGGCGCCATGGAAGGAGATTGTGATGTGTTTTGTTTTCCTTCGCAGTTTCCTTCTGTCCTGAACAGTCACGGACCTTTCACTCTGTCTAGCCTGGATGGACCGTCTACCCCTGGCCCGTTCTCTCCAGACCTGCAGAAAACCTAACATGTCTCTGTGGCGTGCGAGGCCGGGGAACTGAGAGATGTTCAACTCGATTGCATTTGAAGTGAGCAAACGATCCTTCCGCAAAGCAGATACCGGGCTCTGCAGTGCTCGCTGTTCCCACGGAAGAGCAGCCTTTTCAGCACCCCTTTGATTAGACGCAAGCTGAACTGTGCGCAAAAATGCCTTAATTGGAGTCGAGGCTCCCCCCCACCCCCGTTCTTTTAATATTTTGACCTTTTGGTGGGCTCTGCTTCCCAAGAGCAGTTAAGGACAAAGTTACTTATTCTGGCTACCAAGACCCTTTGGCCGGGGAAAAAACAAACACAAAACCCCTTATACTTAGAGTGTATTATTTCAAGAAATCTGAGTTAAGTGAAATTGGTCTTAGCTTCGGCACGCAGTGTGCTGCTGGGAACCCCCAGAGAACAGCCCGGAGTAAACTGGGGGAGAAGGGGTCCCTGCTGTTCACGCAGTTCTGTTCTCTTGGGAGAGTTTGAGGTTTGCTGTGAACTGTGATGTATGTAACAACTTTGCGCAAGGGCCTCTTGTTTACATCCACTGGGCTGGGTCTCCTGGCCATCTGCGTGCACTTGTCTGGGCCTGTCAGCTGCCCAGAACTGGTCTGCTGCCGCAGAGGGAGACTTGTGTCAGGGGCAGTCGGAGAGGGTGGGGCCCCAATGTCTGCCCTCAGGGTGGGGTGATTGCATGCCCCTGACATGGCGAGGTGGATGCTTCGGTGAGTAGTTTGAAGTGACAGGAGAGACTTTGTCCCAGATAGGAGACACTCTAAGTAAAGGACTCCCAACACCCCACCCCACCCCCCCTTCATTTTACCTCATTTCCTATTGTGCTCTGTCTCCTCTCCTTGACCTGGGAAGTGGGGTGCAAAAGGACGCCCCGTATTGGTTAGGGAGGCAGTGCTCACACGGGGGTCAGCCTGCTCGTATTCCTGGTAAACAATTTAGACCTTAGGCTGCCCCCCTTTCTAGACTGTTCCAGGTGGCACCAGAACCAGGTGCAGACAGTGTTGACCCCCAGATGGCGTTGAAACCCTCCCCACAGGGAGACCTTCTATTGGTGTGTTTGGCTCTAAAAGCCCAGAATGAAATGAGACGTCCCCACCTCCCTCCTGCCGATTAAAGGATTTTTTAATCCTAGAACTGGACCCTGGAATTGAGTCCCACAAACCAACTGGAATGAGGGGTCAGGACCTGCGGCACAGACGACCTGGAGGCAAACCAGCATCTCTAAGATGCCTGGTGCTTCCTGTCAGCGTGGTGGGCGGTGTGGACATGTGCTCCTGTGGAGGGAGCCGGTGGAGGGGTGGCCTTCCTGCTGGTGGACGGGGGTGTGCTGCTGCCTCCACCTGGCAGGCCGGATGTCCTGCTCCTGAGAAGTGCAATAGTGGCTCGGACAGCCGGGCACAGCAGTGATGGGGTCAGGCACAGGGATGCTCTCGGCCCACTTGAGTTTGTGTGCCTGGTGGAAATGACCCGGAGACCCCGAGCAGCACTTTGGCATAGTTTACTAGGATAATTGACATTCTGTACCTTCAGTGATCAAGGAGATACTATTAACTTGAGTTAACTAGAAGCTTTAGATTTCAAAGCACAAAAGTATTTTACCTTTTTGAATCAAAAGGAGAAAAGCCATGTGTTTCAGAGACAATTTCTTTGCTAGTGAGTCACTGTCTCCGCACCCAGGGCGCGTGCAAAGGCATCAGTCACAGGGACTTCCATTCTGTGAGGCCTCTCTGTGTTCACCCATCCACGAAGCCGCCGAGAGGCTGGGGGCCTTAGGGTTTTAGTTATGATCTGCCTTCCCTTCAGATCAGTTGAATTTAGTGGATGCTTCTCTCCGTGTGCATGCGAGCGTGTGTGTGTGTTCCCTAATAATGAAAGTTTACTACCTTAGCTCAAGATATGAGCTAGAAGTCTAGAGATTGACATGCTAGAAGTTAAAAAAGGCAGGACTAACTGTTGAGCATATCGAGCTGGCTGGATCGCCTGCTCTCTCCGCTCTCCGTGAGCTTGGTGGAGAAGAACTCACAGGCTTGAAATCCTGGACCCATGGCTCCAGGCTGTCGATGGTATCACCCCACCTCCCTGCCAGTCACTCCTCGCTAGCTGGCTCACCCTCGCTCGCATTGCACGATGTCTGGTCCAACAACATTTTTCCATCCTGACCTCAGAATTTGCGTTGTGTGATTCTGAGTTCTTGGAAGCAGCTCTATGGCTTTCTAATGAATTAAAGCAGTTAGAGGCAGTGCTCGAAGTGGCAAAATTAAACAAACCCAGCTCTCCCAACCTTTTTGAATGTACGTCTTGGTCCTTGAGATCTTAGGTGTGAACGTCTGTATCACCACCGTGCTCACAAAAGGAGCCCCGTGGCACAGTGGTTACGCACTCAGCCTCTCTGCTGGCAGTCACGAATCTTCTAGTCTAGTGCATTCTCCCACACCTGATGGACCGGGGTCCTCTGGAAAGGCCACCCAACCAGAAGGTCGCTGACTGGGCATGTTGGTGCCAGGCTGCTCTTGGGGGGATGAGGCAGATGCTTTTGTTGTGCTCTGTGGAGAAAGCCTTTCTGTGATTTGCCATCTTTGAGAATTTCTAGAAGAAACTGTCAGGAAAGCTTGCCACCAACTTTCTGGGTTTTCACGTTTTCATTCTTTTTCCTAAGTTTCCAGCCAGCCAGCCACTGAGGCGTGCTGCGCTTGGTGCATGTGCTGCCTCTGCGCCTGCCCGTCGTGCTGTCAGCCCCGCTCACCAGTGTGCTGTCTGCCTGAACGAGTCTGTTGACAGACCTTTGGAGCCTTTGCTGCGTCAGCATTTACTAGCAACCCCGGAGTTGTTTCAAGTCGCTTTATAGGGAGTGATCAGGTGGTGGAGCTGGGAGTGACATTCCAGCCTCTGAAGGAATGATGTCACTCCATCGCCAGTGCTTTTGACACCACTCGCTCGCATTCCAGACGTCCAAAAGTCTGCTGTTGTTGGCCGGGTAAACAAGTATGGAGCCCCGTGCCCGACTCTAGAACTGGAGCTCTGAGTGGACCACCGCCGCCAGGCAGGCGCAGCACTGCCCGCCATGTGGTCTGCTACCCGTGGGGACAGCAGGGTGCGTTTCGATCAGAGGGTGGAGCCCGTGGCCCTGTCAGTGAGGTGAAGGTCAGTGAGCCTGGTCCCTCTCTGACTAGAGAGCAGGTTTTCTGGGAGCTATTTGTCCATCATCTGCCTGGCTTTGGGTCAACAAGTAAGTGCTCTCTGTGGCTGCTTTTGGTGTTGCTGGCGTTGCCTGTACCTCGTCTTCCGCCTTCAGATCTCCACTCCCGAAGTGGACATTGTCTTCTTAAAATCGGGGAGTCCTGTGGGAGGTGACATGGTAAGCAAGCCCAGGCGGCAGTTTGATTTCGGTTCTTGTGCTCGATGGAGCCTGTTAGCATGAAGTGTCGTGTTTTGACCTGTGGACTGAGCACGTCCGCAGGGCGAGGTGTTGGCGGGAAGAAATGTTCCATTTGGAGCTGCCGCTTTCCCCAGGCGAATTGTCCTCTTTCTGGCTGCAGCCTGCCAGGGAATAGCCGTCTCTGGGTGCTGCTCTTCACTCCGCTGTGACACTGGACGTCCAGGGCGAGCTAGGACAGTGTGACTAAGGCTTTCCACAGACCCCACTCAGTCCGGGCCTGCACTAGCATGACTGTGGGGAGACTTCTGCAGTGACGGTTCATGAGGAGACGCACAGACCGACTGGAAGCATCATCTTTTGGGCATAGTCATCTGTATTAAAATCACCGGGACTCAAAAGTCTGAGTTATATCAAGTGGGAATGTTTACTTTGAAGTCATTATGGGACTAGGGGTGGTGTGGTGTGTGTGTGTGTGTGTGTGTGTGTGTGTGTGTGCGCGCGCGGGCTGAGTGTGCATTTTTCAGAGGGAACGGGCTCTAGACTAAGGTAGCTTCTAGCCAATTTTATATGTAAAACTGAAGAGTAAACTGCCACCCTCGGCAGTTGCCACTTCTTACAAACGAATGCCTTGCACATTTCCACTTTTTTAAATCCAGAGGTCATTGGCCTTAAGGACCGTTTGCCCACCCTTCAGGAAGAGCAGTGCTCCCTGGGACATGCCCTAGATGTTGTAACCTCCCGTCCCACACGCAAGTACCACTGAGCCAATAGGGACGCCCGCTCTCAAAAAGTCCCGGACTCAGTTTCCTTAGGAAGGAAGTTTCCTTTCGGAGCAGTTTCTGGGATGCAGCAAGCTCTGTCCGCGGATCGATGGACGAGGGGAGGGATTCCAGCGCTGGGGCTCCTGTCCCCTTATGTACCAGTAGAAACCTCAAGGTCGAGTCTCTGAGCTGCCGGTTCTTGGCTCGGCCTTGTTCTCCATCTCATAAGGGCCCGTTCTAATTCTCGCTGCAGCCAAGGATTGTGCGCCCTGCTAGGACAGGCCCAGGATCTTTTGGGCTAGGCCCTCACCCTCACCCTGGAGTCCTTCACATACACTTGGAGTCAGTGGGTGGGGTGCCACAGACTGTGTTCAGTCCCTTGGCACTTTCTTGGGCCCCTTGTTGGCACTGCTTTGTTTCATAACTGGAAGCACTTCATGACTGTTCTGTTTGTTCAGTGTCGCCTGAAGCATATCGAAGGTCAGGGAAGTTAGGTCTCTTTCTCGCGTGCTTTGGACCATCAGGCAAGTTTGGAGAAGGGATACACGGATTGTTTAGAGAGCCATTCTTCTAGGCTCCCTTTTGGGTCGAGATGTTTTAAAGTAACATACAAGCTTTTAATATTGTGCTGTGTAGAAATTGATGAATTTTTTTTAATGATCTGTATTCAACTTTGTATAAAGTACCCATCTTTAAGTGTCTTTCTGTTTAGGCATTCTTACTGTCCACTACCATGTAAGGGACATAGTCCCTTGTAAGACATTTCATGATCCCCCTCCCCTTGCCCCAGGGCAGTATTACCAATGGTCTTTATTATGTACATGACACCCATTGCTTAATGCAGTATAGTAGCATATTAGTGAAATTAGCTAAGATGCAAATATGTAAAAATAGGAGATATGAATGGGGTTGCTTTTTGATTACCAAGAGTTACGCATTCTGTTTGGCTGTGGATCTTTTGCTGATGCCAGTCAATTGTCATCTTCACATTTGCCTTCCAGCAGTTTCATTCGTCTGTGGATGGAACTCACTGCCATCGGGTCGATATCAACTCATAGTACCCTTATTGGACTGGGCAGAACTGCCTCGGTGGCTTTCCAAGATGAGAACTCTACAGGAGTAGCAAGCCTCTTCCTTCTCCCTTGCAGGGAGGCGGGTGGTTTTGAGCTGCTGACCTTGAGGTTGGCAGCCCAACTCGTAACCACTCCACGCAGCCACTACTACTCTGGGTAGGAAGGACTAAATCTGAGCCCCTGTCCCGTCATTTTGCTACTGGTTAGCTTTGAGTTTTGAGGTGCATAAACTTTTGACAAAAATTAGTTGTTAAAAAAATTAGTTTTTAGGATTACACCCTTTACTCACTTAAATAATCAGGTTGGTGTAAGAAGAAAAAAAGTGCAATTTTGAAAAAGAAATGACTAATTTTCTATGAGCCACACTGGCTCTTCTTAAGAAGGACCCTCACAAGGGACAGCTTGGAAGGAGTGTGGCGGCCGGGAGGGGTCTGAGATCTCACTGGCCAGGTGGCGTAGCCCTGGGAGCACCAGCTCGTGCTTTACCTTCCCTGCCCTGTAATTCCATTCCAGACAACCAGCCTGTGCGCTGGCACTGGCCGCCGGCTGCCCGGCTGAGTCTGGGCTGTGTGCTCCTAGCGTGCCAGCTCAGTTGAGAAGACGGTTGCTTCTTGCTTATGTCCCCTCGTTTAGTTTGATTTTTATTGCTCTCCCTAGCTTATACGGTGTCTACCGCTTTCACAGAGATAGGGTGCTCACGGCTGGCGCAGGAGCACACCTGCCCACAACTGTTAGAGGACGGTCAGTAAGGCATCTTCATGAATCTCACTGTGGTTTGCATTAGGAGAAGTTTTCAAGTCCCCTTTTCTCAGTATTCGTTTCATTGTCATTCAGAAGCAATTGGTAACTGCTAAGGTTTATTGAAAGCCACATTAAATGTCAGCTCAGAAGGGGAGAAACGGCCGGATCTCCCCGATAAGCAGTTCTGACTTGACCTTCGGGGACGCACAGGGATGCTGTCTTCTGGGTGTGAATACTGGTGGCCAGCGTCTCCCGTTGGCCTGTTTGTCTGGACGCAGAAACTTCCTGCAGTGGGTAGCTGGGCAGGGCGAAGGTTGCGCTTGCACTTTGAGGGCTTCATAATATGCTGCTTTTAAAAGGGAAAAAGATAAAGTGTAATTGATACCCGGCACCTCTCCAAAGAGGTGGGGTTTACTCTGAATAACCAGCAGGTGATGTTTTTTCTACCACTTCAAGTTTTATGCAAGCATTTTGTTAAAATTCTATACTGTTGATGATACGCATCTTTTTAGTAGGAAGATACATTTCAAAACTATTTTCTGTAAAAATGAGACAATTTGTGTAATGTAAAACTGGCTTTAAGAAAGCACTGTAGCAAATTTACTAAAGTTCAAAATTATACAAATATGTTAATAGGTATATGTGCAACTAGATATGGACAACATTGTATTTTTTTAAATAAATATTTTTAACGAATTGCCCTTCTGACTTGGCCCGTCATTTCTCACTGACACTGAGCATCACAGCAAGGTGGTCTCCCTGTGTGGGGTCCTGGCCCAGGCTGAACGTGCGAGAGTTCAGTCCTCCCAGCCCCCCCAGCAGCCTGGCCTTCAGCTGTTGGGTAAGCGTGTACCAGGGTGCACAGGCAGGGCGAGGGTGCGTGATGAAGTGGGAAGACTCTGGAACAACTTTAAGCATAAGAAGAAAACTAGCTAACTGTTGACTGGCTGGAGGAATTTTTCATCCCGTGGAACCTCTTTACTGTGATTTAAAAGATTTCATTTATGTTCTTAAAGGGGCATTTTAATCATAAAAACAGCCCTCCAGCCCTCGTAACAAGAAACTTTTACATCTTTTGACTCGGCTCGGTTTCTTCCTGTCGCTGTTGAGGTAAGCACCTGGGGACCTGGATTTGTTCAGTGAATGAAATCCGGCCTTTTCAGAACCAGGTTGTGACAAGTTGACTCCGTGGCAGTGAATTTGGTTTTTGGAGGGTTTAGCAGGAAGCTCTTCACCCACTTCTCGTGTGTGCCTGCCTTCTGGGGGGGCCTGTATAGCTGATGTGTAGAAAGGGCTTCATCCCACCAACTCCTGGGACAGAGGCATCCCACTAATTGTATCCATCTTATCTCAAGAAGCAGTTTCCATGCCATTAAAAAAGGTCTTCCATTGCTACTCCCAATAGTTTAAGCAACAACAAAAAATCAAAGCAGAGAATAGTTAGGTCTTGAAACAGTTGAAGTGAGGCTCACGGGTACAAAGTCACATTACGTCTGTTTCATATCTTGCTCCGAAAAGACAGAGCGAGCAAGACATGGTTCCATGAGTGGCCTTTGTAACACGAATGATGCCTTTAAAACACAGCGCACCCTCCACGTGCTGCTCAGCAGTGCTAACCGTCTCCCGTCACCATACAAACTCCGCACTTGCCATGACTTTCCCCATCCCTGGTTCCCGCTCTTCCTGCTTCCTGTCACGCCCCCTTTGTCACTCAGTGCTGTTCAGCCAAATCCTGCCGCATCTGGGCATGCTGTGACAAACCCTCAGGCTTCTCTCCAAGGCCTGGTCTCTGCAGAGGCTCACCTCCAGGGCGTCCTCCTATGAGGTGCCTGGCGGGGTTCAGATGGCCATCCTTGGACCGCCAAGGCGCTTTGTTCTTCAAGTTCACATGCATATTCTAACCAGGACCCACGGTGTTTGGGTTTGGGGCTTTTTGTCCACCGCCCAGTAGGATCTACCCGGGGTACTAGCTGGATGGCTTCCCTGCAGTGCCCTGTAACTTTCTGGGCAAACGTCTCCTCAGACCTCCCAGGGTGTCTCTAAGAGTGGCCTCCCCCTGCCTGCGCTGAGTAAAACTGAAGAAATGAATGCCTTTTTTCGGAAGACTTGGCTGTGTCGCTGCGTCTTCCTTGAATCCAATGCGCCGAGAAGCTAGCTTCTCAGCCCTAGCAGAGGGGCAGTTCTTGTGAGGGCACAGACGGCAAAGAGGGGGTGCGGCGTGGGAAGCACTCCCCGTTCTGCATTTTGAAGTATGGTCTCAGAAGCGGGCTGACTTTGACTTGCTACAGGCAGGGGAGCGGTGCTCTCCAACCCTGGCTGCTTGATGTCGAGAACATCAGTCTCTGAACCTGTAGTGTGAGAGATCGGCCTTGCCATGGGGCAGTGCAGTCATCTATCTCCGAGTTTGTGAAAAGATACTGGCCTTCCAAAATGAAAACTCACTGCCCTCGAGCCGATGCTGGCTCCAGAGACCCTGCGGGTAGATGGGGTGGGCCTGCGCCTGTGGGCTTCGAGCCTGCTGACCTTGCCGTGAGCAGTCCGGTGCACAAGTTGCAACCTTGCTTTCTGTACACACCAATGGATTAGCACTCCCTGAGCCGCGCTGATTCCTCTTAAAAGAATGCTTCCTTGAGCATTCACAGGGAAAAGAGCTCGCTGCTGCTTGTTAGCGCAGCGGCACCTACTACAGTGCCCAGTGGCGTTGTACAGTGACGTTTGGCACCGACTCTCTGGATAGGCAGTTCCTTTCCCCGTGCCCGCTCCCCGGAAGAACAGCTTTATGTGGGCTGAAAGCTGGCAGAGACAGGACCTAAGCTAGCACCCTGAGCTCAGGAACAGCCAAATGGACTCCGTTTCCCAGCAGCCTTGCAGTTCCGTGCCTAAAAGGCCTGCTGGGACATGTATTTGCCACTAAACCTCAAGTATGCTACTGGGTTTTTTAAAGTACCCTATCTACTTATTAAATTTCCAAGACACCCCAACCACCACAGTTAAAATGCAGTCACCCAGCTTTGCATGAACAACTCCATTTGGTTCTTAACTGCCTTCAACCCCCTGCTAGCAGCTAGCCACCCTTCCCCTCCCCTACCCCCATCCCATCCCTGCCCTCCTGACAGACCTTGACTCTCTCGAGATGTCTCTGGACTCTGCCTGCCTAATTAGCAAGAAATGTGAATTATCCTGTTAGACCTGCAGCAGTGGTGCCCCCCCCGCCCCCCTCTGGCTTCCAGCTTTGGGAGAACGTAACTGCTTGCAGAGCCCTCCCCTTCAGCCAGTCCACTCCTTGGAACTATACAAACCCTGGACTCTGTGTCCTGGGTCGAGAGTGTTTTCAGGGTGGTAGTACCCCCTTGACGCAGCTGTTTAAATACAGGCTTTAATTATTAATAACATGGTGTGGCTGATCGTGCCCGGGTCCACAATCAGAGAAAGTCTTCACACTTTACAGGTCTTAAACTCGTCTACAGCATTTTGTGCCAAAGCTCACCATCTTCAAAAACAATTTCCGTAAGAAAACCCATCAGCTAAAAAAGCCTACCCAGGATGCCAGGAGGCCTCTGTAGGCACTTGCCCAAGCCCTGGGCAGGGCTGAGCAGCAGCGGGGCCAAGGCAGGAGGCACAGCACTGATGCCCCTCAGTACACCATGGCAGCTGAAGCTGGATGGGTGAGCAGAGCTGTTGGGCCCTGCACTCAGCCAGGGTCAGTGCTGGAAGAGGGGTGCTCACCAGGCTTGTGCTTGTGCATCTTGGGGGCTTGCTTTGTTCTCTCCCGCATCTTGTCCATCACCACACCTGGCCCTACCATGCCAGGAGGCATACCACGGGCGGGTGGTGGGTAGGGTCCCCAGGGTTGGCATCCTGGATACCTTGGTTGAAGGACAGGATGAGGAGGTCCATCTGGGGGGAGAGCTGGATTCCCCTGGGGAACTCTTGGGGGAGTCGGAGAGGGGCTTGGTGGAAAGGCAGAATTAGTGGTGGGTGGACAGGGTTGGGACTTGCAGGGTACATGATGTTGGGGGATATGACTTTGGCTTCACTTGCCCGTGGTTGGCATTCCACATGTTCAAGCCCCCCCCCCCCGCCCGCCCCAAGTCTTCACCCCAGTGTCTGGGCTGGATTCATCCTTCTGTCCAGTCTCCCAGGTATGGCACTTGTACGTAAGACAGAGTTAAAACTACTCAGCTCACCAGCTTTCAAAAGACGGATCTGTCTGACATAAAGTCTGTGTGCTACATGCACGCGAGCTCTAAGCTGCTCAGAAGAAAGAATCACAATTGCTTATAAGAAGGTTTCTTTTCTTTACGTTGCCGACATTTACGAAGTGCCTTCTGTATCGGGCATGTAGTAAACGCTTCCCTCATACATACCTCTCCATCGTCCTGCCTGCCTTTGAGGTTGGGGCGGGTGGGGTGCTGTCACCGCAGGGGGAAGAAGTGGGGCTGGAAGGAGCTCACAGGTAGGACAGGGGAAGCCAGCTATTGAACCAGGTCTCCCACCACGGAGGTGGAGCCGGTTGACTTTACAGCACCTATCTCACTGGGTGCCCTGAGTCCATTCCGATGCATGAGATGGAGTAGACGTACCCCACAGGGTTTTCTGGGCAGTGGTCCTTGCAGAAGCAGGTGGTCTGGCCTGCTGCGGAGCCGCTGGGCAGGTTTGGACTTAAGCTCACCTTTTGACTCGCAAAAGAGCGCTTAGCCATTGTACCACTAAGGGTCCTTATGAGGCCGACAGATCGAGGAACAGCGTCAGGCATGTGACCCACAACACCGAAGACTGATGACTGAGAATCGTGACCCACTTTAATTGGTATATTTATACATGTGCATTTGTATATGCATAAAGTGCAGGTAAACCCGTAACAGACTCAAAGAGCCCCCACAGTGGCTAGTTCGTCACATGCAGAGGTCTCGGACCTCCCTTCTCAGAACACGCGTGTGCATTCCCTCCGTGTGTCGCCACAGGCTTCGCTGTGGCCCAGGAGGTGGAAGTCCGGGACAGGCCCTGCCTGCAGTGCACCGCACAGCTGGAATTCAGCCGTCCTGCGTCTCGCTAAAGAAGGACATTAAGACATAGAAGAAGGTGGTGGGTTTTTTCTCTATAAAGGATGCAAAGTTGAAATGAGATCTTCTTGGGAATTCTACGCTTTGTAGGCTAGTCAACCTGAGCTGGAAAAAAAAAAAATCAGAACATTCTCCCTGGCAACTTCTGGACCAGTTCACATCATGATTAGCAGCGATGAGCTGGTACATGTTTATCAACTAACTTTCCCAAATCCTGTTGCTATCAAATCAAATCCCGACTCATGGGACCCTAGGTGACAGAGTGGAATTACCCCAGAAGGTTTCCCAGGCTGAAATCTCGATGTCTGCAGTCTACTACATCTTCCTGCGGCCCGGCGGCTGGTGGGTTTGAACTGCCGGCTTTTCAGGGAACAGCCGAGCACTTACGAACCACTAGGGCTCCAGGGGGAGGAGAGAAAAACCAAGACCTGTAGCTTTGGCCAATGTCTGGTGTAACGATTCCACCATGGCAGGTTTCAAGCTGCCGAAGTAGCGCACCGTCATACGGCATTTCCACCATTCAGATAGGACAGACAGACCCTCAAACTACGTCCCGCGGGCCACATGCGGCCCTCTGAGGACATTTATCTGGCCCGCTGGGTGTTTTAGCCCTGTTTGTATTTTTACTTCAAAATAAGGAATGTGCAGTGTGCATAGGAATTTGTTCAGTTTTTTAAAAAACTATAGTCTGGCCCTCCCACGGGTCTGAGGGACAGTGAACTGGCCGCTGTTGAAAAAGCTTGAGGACCCCAGCTCAAGAGCATCCAGATGCAGGTAATCACATCATTAGGAAGCGGTGGGTGAGCTTTGAGTACACTCGCCTTTGTAACACCACTTATCCACAAGGGGGCTTCAAAATCTGTCAAATTCCATTCTCTTTTTACTCCTTTATCCCCATGACCTTTCTGAAGCCCCCTCCGGAGAGAGGCGCCTGAAGTTTAACCTTTAACCAATGGCCCTGTTTCACGGCCGGCTCTCAGGAGCAGGTCCGAGGTAGCAGCAGCGTACCTGGGCAGCAGCGTTCAAAGAGAGCAAGGGGCACGGTTTCCTTTGGAAGTTTTCGTTTTGGAGGCTCGGGAATGAGACTCGAGGGTCTTGAGACAGGGAACCGGTAAAAAGCACAAACGCCCCTTGAGTGTTCCTGGGAGGAAGAGTGTGGGTTTATTGTGAAGGCTGTGAACGTCTATCTACGCAGAGCAATGATCTAGTGAGCGTGACAGTGTTCACCTAGTTCTTCCAAATTCAACACGGTGAGATGGGGGCAAGCCCAGGGCACTGTCCCGGGCGGAGCAGCAGGCAGGGTGCAGTGCATGGCTGCCGCCTTCCTTCCCAGGACAGGTAGTGTCCTGAGAGTCTGAGCCAGGCCAGAGGAAGGCGCTTAACTCACAGGGTAAACTAATGATTTGCCTGAGGGTGGTGGTGAGGGGAAGGGGTGGTGGTGTGTGTGTGTGTGGTGTGTGTGGTGTGTGTGGTGTGTGTGTGTGTGTGTGTGTGTGTGTGTGTGTGTGTGTGTCCCAGACCCCAGGGCCCAATCGCTTCTCTTCTACTCGGGCATTCCTGGAGAGGTGCTGAACAAAGAAGGCTGAGAGATGGCTTCCACCTCCGCCCCTGGTTTCCTAGCCCCTGTGGTCTGGGTTGAGGCTCAGGGGCAGCAGGTCTTCATGTGTCTCCCTCCCCGAGCTTGACCTCTCTCTGGTAGCACTGGGGGCTCTCCATCTGGAGTGGTTTGTCTTGGGTGGGAGCTGAGAGAGAGAGAGAGAGAGGAGACAGCATGTTCAGAGGTAAGAGCCACTTAGACTTCTGGTTTCTGGGCCATTCTGTGACCCTGTAGGGAGCCCCGTGAAATAAACATTTCCTTGCTTTTTGCTTGAAACACCATGTGTGGTGTGCTGGGACCCACAGCATTCCTCCCCCGCCAGCCCCAGACCTGCCAGTTCTGATCCAAGTATTGGGGGAGGCCATTGGGCGAGACAATGCCCAGCTTGGGAAATCACATTTCTTTTGTCTTTCATGAGTCAGGGCCCCGTGTGCTGCTCTTGGGTGACTTCCAGTGGGTTCTGGCTCATTGAGAGCCCAGGTGACAGAGGGAAACTCCCCCATTCGGGTTTCTGGGCTGTCCTCTGGGTAGGTTTGAACTGCCAACTTATCAGTCCGCAGCCGAGGCCCCATTGTGCTAGCAGGCAGAGCTTCTTCAGGTGACTAATTAGCTGTCCAGTCCATGTTTACCGAGTGTGTGCCCTTCCCAGAGGTGCTGAGTCCTGGTTAGATTCTCCACCCCCGCTGCCATCATGAGCATGCAGGTGGAGGGGATGGCCTTTGACCCCCCAGTTTCCCTCTCGACCTTGAAACTGAGTGGTGGGAGGGTTGGTATGCCTGCAGTCGAACCACAGCCCCCAGGATGCCTGCTCCGAGCATGCGGCCTCTTACAGAGAGGACGAGAGTGAGGGTTTGGTCTGGGCTGGCCATGGGAGACAGGCCTCTGGACAGAGGGCAGGCTGGGCTCGGATTATGGAAAACCGCTTTGGGACTCCCCCTGCCTGGGTCCCCAGGGGAGAGACTATTCTTAGAAGGTGTTCCTGCCCTGAAGGAGCTTTCTTTTGGCCAATTGTCCATAAGGGACTTCTTTCTGAAAAGGAGATCTGGACGAGGGTCAAAATCCTGAACTGCAGAGAGCAGGCCAGTTGGGCCACTGGGCTGAGTTCCAGGCAGACCAGCTCTGCCTCTCAGCACCGAGCAGGCTGCACAGTAAGTGCTGGCCTGATTCGGTGACCTGGTGGGTGCAGGAAGCCAAGGTCACCATTATGCCCTTCTCTCGTTGGAGAGGCGGTGAGTCAGCCTGCCCCGCTCCTACCTACCTGGAGAGCCCAGAGCAGTAGCGGTCGGGGCAGGAAGAGGGGGAAAGGAAACGGTGGGAAAATAAACATTTCCTTGCATTTTACTTGGAACAAAGCACCATGTGTGGTGGGCTGGGACCCATAAATGCCCCCCCACCCCCGCATTTTCCTGTTCTTGTGCTTTTTCCTCACCTGATGGGAGTCCAGGGTGCATCCTGTGGAAAAGCAGGAGCAAGATGTAGAAGGCAAAAGCCAAGCAGCCAAAGATGGCGCCGCAGACCAGGAAACTGTAGCTGCCCTGAGCCTGGAAGACCTGCCGAGGGGGGCACAGAGACAGCGCTGGACCTCCCCTGCACTCCGCATGGTGGGGTGCTTTTCGGGCAAGTGGAGGCCTGGCACCAATAGCATCGTGGGGAGGAGGGCAGTCTTGGCCCCGATCCATGATCAGAGCTCCAGGTCAGCTGGGACCTAGTCGCTTCCCTATGGCCCTTTCCTGCTCAGGGTTCTGGAATCCTATGAAATGCCCATGGCATCGTTGGAACGCTAACCATACTGGGTGTTTCTGCCCTCATCCAAGGAGCCTGGTGGCACAGAGGGTTGCCGGCTGGCAGGCAGCCCCATGGGAGGAAGAGGAGACCACCTGCTCCCATGATGATATAGCAGTCCCGCTCTGGCCTGTGGGGGCGCTGTGGGTTGGACTCGATAGACAGTCCACAAAGCCTAACCAAGCCTGTGTGGGTGAGTGGGGGGGCGGGGGGCGGGGTGTACCTGCATGCACCCCTACACCCATTACAAGTTTTGATTGTGGGAGACTGAGCGTGGCCATCACCCCACACGAGCAGTTAGCCACAATTTCATCGGGCCCCCCACTTCCTCTCTGACTACATGACGTTGATGCAAAGCCCAGACATCACATGGCTTCAAGGCAGAGGGCATGATAAGAGAGCAAGTTTTTGTACCCATCTGGAGGTGGGGGGTGGAGGTGGGGTGGGGGCGCTGCTCCGGGCGGGGAGGCCTTTTACCCCCATGGAGAGAGAGTGCAGTCTCAGACACTCATAGGGGCAGTGCTGCCCTGTCGACTCGCTGGCAGGGGCAGGGGCTGAATAAAGGAGACACAGGTGTGCTGGGGAGGACGAGGGAGAGATGCACCTTGGTCACGGCGGGGATTGGGCAGGAAAGCCGGACCCATGCAGGTCTGAGAAGGGACAAGAACCCGTGCTGCGGCTCAAATGCTTCTCGGGGGTAAGAACCAAGGAGCACCCCCAGACCCCTCTGGGCCCATGCCTAGGTAGGCTGTCAATGGACCGCCCGCCCTCACTTCTCTTGGTCTTACACTGAAGAGGTCACAGGAACCACGGGCACAGTGGGCCCTGCTTACCAGGTGGGAGCCCCTCTCGCCTGCTCTGCAGCTTGCTCCCCTTGCCTCCCCCCAGATTCCCCCAACCCCCTGAGGTTCCCACGTACCGAACCAACCAGAAGCTGGAGCACCATCTCGCCGACTCCTGCCCCTGTCACCAGCACCGTGGTCGCACAGCCTGCCCAAAGAGAAGGGGGTGGGCACGTGGAGGGGACGGACGCACATCGGCAGTCCTGACCCAGGCTGCTGCCAGGAACCCTCTGGATGCCCACCTGCCAGGTGGCTGCCCCAGGGGACTACTCTGGATTTCTCCAACCTTGCCAGGGCCAGCCCTTCACTTGTGGGCCAGAGACGCTGTCCCAGCTGGTTTGCCACTGACGGGCCACAAGCCTCCAATGGGCCTGGCCACAGGGCTCATAGAAACCAGGCTTCTGAGTTGGGCTTGGGTTCCAGCCTCAGTTTACTGGGCTGTGGCAGCACCCCTTGCAGGGAGGCAGGAAGGCGCGGCTATCACGTGTGAGCTGCTCATTAGCCATGTTCGGGTGCCCAGTGCCTGCCCAAAGCCAGACCAGCCTGCTGCTCGCACCCTGCGCTGCTGCCCGCTGCATGGGGGACACTTTACAGTGCCCCCTGCCTCCCCCACCTGCTCACCGGCTATCCTCGAGTCGGTGTGCGGGCCTTCTACTTCCTGACCCAGCAAACTCACTGCCACGGTCACTCCCTCCCCAGCAGCCCTCCTCCTCCTCTGTCAGTCAGACCCTCCCCTTCTTAGGGCCTCTTCTCGGATGCGTGTGTATGGAGGGTGGGTTTGCAAGAGCCCTAGTGGTACCATGGGGTAAGCTTCGGGCTGCCTAGTCAGCGGTTCGAATCGCCCAGCTCCCCTGGGAGTGAAGATGAGCCTGTCAGTGTTGATCGTCCAGGAAGCTGCTCTCCCCTGCCCTTCAGGGTGGCCGTATGTTTGAACAGATTCGGTGGCGGCGGCTTTGGTTTGGTTTCTGGCTGGCTGGCACCAGTACATGTGCTTGGCTGCTATCTTGAGGTTGGAGGGTTGAGCCCTCCCCCAGCCCCGCCCCCAGAGGTGCCTCACAAGAAAGACCTGGTGATTCATCCCCGAAAACCCAATCCCATGGAAAACCTTCTGGAACACAGGCCTCATCTCCTACAGGTATGATCAGCAGGAGAGTCAAGCCAATGACAATTGTTGGCCTGGGTTTTTTTTTTTTTTTTATTAAAGATTTCCTTTAGTAATCTCCAAACCTGGCCCCCAAACCTGGGCTAGCAACTTCTCTCTGCTCCCATAGCCAACCCCCGCCCCCAACTTGCCCCCAGGTCTATCTCTCTGCCAGCCTTGCCCACTAGCCCAAGTCCCTGAGAGGAGGACCAGCCTGGCCTCAGGCCACCGCTGTGTCTAGAGCTAGTTAGTGCCGGGGCCAGCAGGGAGCAGACCCTCCGTGTGTGGACTGAAGCAATCCATCTGGCCTTCCCATGCCTGTGGCTCTTTCAGCCTCGGTTGTGTGGCCATCGGCCTCTGGCCCTGCTGGTCGCTGTCCCTTCCTGCCCAGCCCACTTTCCTTTTCTTTGTCTCTCTAGATGCTGGATGAGCTCACCTCCCACTGCCTCCATGAAGCTACCTCGAGCCAGCCCTGGCTGCTCCTACCTCCGAGTCTAGTAGCACTCTGCCCACCCACCCCTTTTGTTCATTCAAAGCACCTGGAGGGCCTTTTGGGCACCAGGAGCTGCACCCGTTCGGACACATGGTCAGAGTCCACACGGCTTGGACACCTGTGAGCAGGACAGCTGCTAAACCCAGCGCTCTAGCTGATCACCAGTGCGCAGAACCGGTCTGTGCGCGCGCCCATTCCACAGGTGGTCAACTTGAGGCCCAGAGAGGGGAAGCCACTAGTGTCGAGTTAGGAATGACTCTGGGGTCTGCGATGACTTGCTCTTTCTCGTGTCCCCTTGCTGGTACTCACGGGGAGCAGTTTTCATCAGACACAGCCCCTTTGAGCGGGCTGAACAGGAGAGGCGGGCTCCTGAGCACTGGGACTCCAGGGAGCCAGGCCGAGAAGCTTCCTGGAGGATGGTGTTTGGGCCTGGTGGGAGGGTCGAGGCGGTGTGGAGGGGGCATCCCAGGCAGAGGGACAGAACAAGCCGGGCCAGACTGCAGGCTGGGGCTGGGGTGGGCTGAGGCTGGGGTGGGGGAAGCTGCAGAAAGGAAGGGTGTACACTAGCCTGCGACGAAGGCTGCGTGGCTTCGTCAGGGGCCCCCACCCTGTGCACTAGAACCCCGGGAGCCCCACTCCTTGGACTCAGACCATCTGGAGATGAGACTTGGGCATCCATCTGGGCCTGTTACAAGCTCTCCTGATGGCTTTAATATTTAGCCAGGGCTGAGCCCCTCTGGGTCAGGTGGGGGCGGGGGTGAGGCTGCGGCCAGGGAGGCAAGCCAAGGTTGCAGTGCAGTAGACCTGGCATTTCCCAGCAGGTCAGGACGTCTCTGCTGTCCCATGTAATCCCCCAGTTTGGGGTCGTCTTCTGCGGGGACCCAAATGCCTTTGACTCCTTGATGCTTTCTCTGGCCTGAGCTGTTGTGTAGAGCATGTCTCACTGGTTTACAGGTACAAGGCCCCCTCCCTGCCTTCAAGTCGATATGGACTCTGAGCAACCCTAACGAACCAGGTAGACCTGCCCCTGGGGGTGTCCACGGCTAACTCTTGACGGGCGTGGAGAGCCTCCTCTGTCTCCCACAGAACGGCTGGTGGTTTTGAACTGCTGAGCTTGCCTGCAGCAGCCCATGCCATCTCTTCTGGGTTTGGAGAGTGCATACAGCGAAGCCTGGGAGAGCCGGAACTCAACGGGGCCACCTTGTTTTTCTGTCTCCTTCAGTTCTCCAACCCCCCAAAGGGCGGTCTCTCTGCTGTTGCTCATCCTAGTGGGAAATGTCGTTCTGCACCTAAGGCAGAGCCCCACGTTGGCAGGTTTTACCGTCTATGCTTTTATGCCCAGAAGGGATCTGGGGAGCAAGCAAGCAGTCACAAGTGACCTCCGGCTGCTTTGTCTTAGAACCGTAGTTGGTTATGTTGTTTACACTTTAACTGCTCGGGCCCACTCCCATGGGGATTGTTTCTCCCCCTTTAAGTGGGTGACACCCGAGCTCCCTGAAAAGATAGCAGGAAAGGAAGCCCGCGTGTCAGTGGGCCACGCACTGCAGAGCCGTGTAGTTCAAGGGCCAGTCTGACATGATACACTGAATTTGGATTTCGTGGGAGGCGGATGCCCTCAACTCCATGCTGTTCAAGCGTCTACCGTGTGCTGTGAACTCAGACTCCGTGCCGTCGAGCCCATTCTGACTCAGAGCGACCCGACAGGACAGGGTACAACCGCCGCTGCCCCGGTGAGTTTCTGAGACTGACTCTTCACGGGAGCAGGAAGCCTCATCTTCCTCTCGACCAGTGGTCCCGCAGGTTTGAACTGCTGACCTTGAGATTAGCAGCCCAACCTCTCCACACTATGCCACCAAGGCTTCAAAATGTATTTGTGTGTGTGTGTGTGTGTGTGTGTGTGTGTGTGTGTGTGTAGGGGGGATTCCATTCTCTTCCAATTCCATTTATCCAAAGACTTATTATAAAAAATTCCCTTTTGAAAATAAAGCAAAAAATGTGCACATTTATTGTGGGAAAGGCTTGATATTTTCTTTCTTTTTCTTAACAGCGGCCGCCACTGCCGCAGTGTGCTCGCTCCCTTGAGGATTATACTGAGAGGTCAAGGACCCAAGCTCTCCTTCCTGTGTCTCCTGACTGTTGATCACCAAGCCCGTCTCGCCCACTCTACGGAAATCGCTCAGCTTCATAGCTGGTTCCAGCCCTCCAGGGAGGCTCTGGCGACTTCTAAGGGGAATGTTAAATGTTCAAAACATTATTAATTTTAATGAACTGGTTAAAAATAAAAGATCTTTGCTCCATATGCTTGGAAGGCCGGCGGGGGGTGGGGGGTGGGGGAGGGAGATGAGAGGCGAACATGAGAGGCTCCTGACATCAAAGAAGCTGTGTTGGGACCGCAGTCTAGGTGTGTGGTCACAGTGCGGCCCCTGTGCACTTCCAACAGCGTCCTGGTCCGCCACAGCAACAAAGCTCCCATAGCCAACAATTACAGGGTGGCACACCTTTGCCCAGGCCAGAGCGTTTCCTAGGCAACTTGGCCTTCCTTTTGAACTTGGAATTTCTAGCGTACACGTCAGCGGTCAGTCGATGTGGTGGTGGGAAACAAGATGATGGGAAGGGGCACCCTGTACTGCAGGCGGCACTGTGTCCTGACAGCAGGCAGAGACAGGTCTAATTCGGAATGGAGGGGGCTCTGTGGGTCCCAACTGTTCACACCAAAGCCAGAAGGGGCGTGCACCCATTTCTCTGAGCAGCTGGGGTATTGATTTAATTTTGGGTGGGGAGTATTGATTTTCTAGCTGGAAGACGAGGAGCCCTGGTGGCTGGGTGGTACTTTAGGCTTCAAACAGCAAGGTCAGCAGTTCAAAACCAGCAGCCACTCTGTGAGAGAAAGGAGGAGGCTTTCTACTCCCTCTTTCTACTCCTTGCCATAGTTACAGCCTCGGAACCGCCCAGGGGCAGTGCTATCCCGTCCTGGGGGGTCGCTGTGAGCCAGCATCAGCTGGATGGCAGTGAGCAGTGTGTCTACATTTTAGATCTGGAAGCCGGTGCTGACCTTGCAGCTCACAGGCAGAGGAGGGGAGGAGGGTGGGCGTGGCGCTGGCAGCGTCTACACTCACCGCGGTACTGGAGAATGTCCTCAGTGTAGGCTAGGATGCTAGGAAAGGTGCTACTGAGGAACAGCCCCAGGCTCGCTGTCCCCACAAACAGGAAGATGACGTTGTAGGCGAAGATGAGGAACACCAGGAACGTCGTCATGATGCCGACCTGTCACAGCAGAGACGGGGCCTTAGAAATAGGGGAAAGCTGAACAGCCATTAGGAAAGAGGGGGAACCAGGTGTCAGAAAGTCCCAGAGGCGAGCTGCAGGGCCGGGACTTGGAAGGTGTCCTCTGGAGTCCCAGGGGCAGTGCTGCGTGTCGAATGCGCCGCCCTGTGGTACTTGTGGGGATGGCAGCTCTCCTACCCTGGCCTGGATGAAGGCCGGCGCACGCCTAGCTCCACCCAGTGCCCCCACCCTTTGGGAAGCCCATCATCTCTCACCTGGCTTCCTCCAGATTCCCATGGGCTCTGATTCCCAGGGGCGAACTCTAATCTGCCCTCGGGGATCCTGGTTAATTCCCACCTGCGGCCCCTTGACCTAACAGTGCCCAGGATGCCAAGAGGGTTCAACTCTAGTTCAATCAGGGTCTTTTTGTTAGAACAATCCCAGGTGTCCTGTTTGTCGTTTGAGAAGCGTTGTGAAAATGCAGATAGCAGGGCCTCTGTCGGCTCAGCCTTTCTTCACGTGTTCAATTCAGCGACACCAGTCGCAGTTAGTGTGTTGTGGGGCTGTGACCAGACTCTCAACAAGGGCAGCCATGTGCCCCTTCCCTACCTCGCTGGGCCCCTGGCAACGGGGGCCACGCCCTGATCTCCATGCATTCGAATGGAGGGAGCTTCTTGGGTCAGAACAAGCCTGATTTGGGAACCTGTTCCCAGCAAAACATTAGCCCATTCTACGTATTTTATCTTTGTACGCACAGCCTGGTTCTGCCTCCTTTAGAATGGAGGCGTGTCACTTCAATCTGGGAAAGCCCCTCTGGGAGGAGCCCCCCAGGCTGCTTCTGAGACGAGGAGGGGTCCGTCCCAGCTCTGTTTTGTTAGCAGCCTTTACCAAAGACGAAAGCTCCACCCAAAGGTGGAGCCAGGTGAAACACGCAGTGCACCTGTAGACAACTGTCGGTCCTCCTGTTGAAGGGCAGTTTTGCTTAACCCAGGGGCCCTGAGGTGGTGACTCGCCATAGGAGCAGCTGTTGCATATTTCTCCCGGGGAGCCGCTGATGGATTCGAACTGCTGACTTCTTGGTCTGCAGCCAAATGCTTCACCACTGTACCACTGAGTAAAACCACCAAACCCATTGCCATCGAGTCCGTTCTGACTCGGCGACCGACAGGCCAGACTTGCATCACCCCTGTGGGTTTCCAGGACGCTTTCTGCCAGGAGAAAGTCTCGTCATCCTCCTTAGGAGCGCCCAGTGGTTTTGAACTGCTGACTTTGTGGTGTGTAGCCTGATGGGAATGCACGGCAGAGACGATGTGGGGGCAGTGGAAGAACTGAGTCGACGCAGCAGGAAAAGGGACACCATGACTGGCTGGGTGCAGGTTCTGCTCTGTCCAACGCCACCAAAAATAGAATCAAGATGAAGACAAAAAGGAGAAATTGCAGATTCACAGCCCCTTGCTCAGGTGGTGGTGCTGAGGCACCCCTGACCTCTGCATGCCCAGAAGGGTGCCTGTGTGCACATGGGAGGACCGGGGCTTCCCTCCTGCTCCTGGCCGGTCACCAGCTGGGCTTGCTCTGCACACCGGGTCCTCGCTGCCTGCAGCAGCCCCTCCTGGGTAAGAAGCTGAAGCTTGGAAAGGGGCAGGGGCTCCGTGGCCTGCATCCCCATCCCACTGACACTCTCTTCTCTCCACCCGGCCAGCCCTAAGCAAGTGGCAGCAGCGGGCAAGCGCAGGGCCCCCTTACCATGTTGATGAACACCATGGAGGTCGGCTTCATGTGTGATGAGACGGGAATGGAGATGAGGCAGCCCAGGGTGATGGAGCCCCAGAACAGGCTGGGCAGGTAGCCGGCCACCTTGTGCCCCACAGACAGGGGCTTGGACACTGCATAGCTGTACACAAAGGCAGAGTATGCCCCCTGGGGAGAGACCAGACCCCTGTGAGCCTTTCTGCAGCCCAACCAGACCCAGCCCTCACCGCCAGCAGAAGCCCAGGCCAGGGACAGGGAAGGCAGCTCAGAGCCGAGATCAGATGGGCCTGCTCTGAGACGTAACTGGGCCCACCACTGCCCGCCCCCACCCCACCCCACTGCCCCTGGAGGTCGAGAGACTCAGGAAGTGTCTACACAGCATCCCTGGCAGCTGGGCAGACAGACGCTGCCCCCCCCACCCCCACCCCTTCAAACACAGCACACAATGTGCTTGTCTCCAACCCAAAGCAAACACATGGGCACACATCTCTCAGTTTACATGTGAGAGAGTGAGCGAAGGGGCTCACGCGGGTCACACTGAGAGTCGGCAGTCCGCCAGAACTCTCACGAGTCGGACCCACTGGGGCATCAAGGGGTCTCTGGCCCTCCTCTCTGGGGAGTCCCCCACATGCAAGCCATTTATTGGCCTGCTATGCTAAACCCGCTAATCAAACCCTAGAGATTTCCGAGTCAAGGTGCACAGGAGGATGGCGGAGGTCGCGAGTGGGGTGACGTGTGGCCATGCGTGCCATTGAGCAGCTTGCCGGGCCCAGACCTCGCCCGGGGCGAGTTCCCACACTGGCTGGAAGAGTCCAGGGTTGTAATCTATTCCACCAAGTGGCGCGCCCTTGGCTTTCTGTGGCATGACCTCTAATTGGGGGAGCAAGGCCCTGAGTGGACTGAGCCTGTTCACAGGCGAGCTGACCTCTTATCCACGGAACTGGTGCAGATACAACTAGAATCACAGCCCCGCCGGCACTGCCAGGGCCCACAGTGCGCAGGGGCTGGGGGCAGTCTTGGAGGCAGGTCTCTGAGGTAAAGCTTTGTATCACACACACACACACACACACACCCGCCCACTGGCTGGGGCTTCTTTCTGGAGGCTCTCCAGACGTGAGTCTCAGAGGGGGTGGGTCCCCAGCCAAGGGCACGCTCACCGTCAAGCCATCGGTCATGAACAGAACCAGGGCAGCGGTGATGTGGATGGCAAAGAACGTGTAAGGGGCCCCCTTGAAGTTCTTTTTCTGGCAGCAGCTGAACAGGTCCTGGTGCTCTGGGGAAGACAAGGGGGCGGACTTCAGCTTGTCCCCACTGTCTGCTTGCCCACGTCCTGCCTCGCACCTTCTCCAGCTGTCAGCCCACATCCATTCCGTGGTCTTGGCAGGACTACGGTGCCGAGAGGAGAGGTGGTCACTTGCCCAGAGTCACACAGGTAGGACAGGGCAGAATGGAGGTTGGAGACAGCGAAGGTAGCGGTTCTCAACCTGTGGGTCGTGACCCCCTTGGGGGGGTGGGCGTCCAACAGCCCTTGTGCAGGGGTGGCCCGATTCATAACTATAGCAAAATGACAGTGATGAAGTAGCAATGAAAATAATGTTATGATTGGGGTGGGTGACCACAACATGAGGAACTGTATTAAAGGGTCACGGCATGAGGAAGGTGGAGAACCACTGCTCTAGAGCACAGTCAAGGGTTTGTTCTAATCTCTGCCGCCTGTGACTGAGATTCAGTCATGCTGGGGGAGGAGCATGGGAAGCCCAAGGGGGATCCCTCTTCGACGGGCTTTAAAGCAGGTCTTCTCCGACCCCCATTGTGTTCAGGAGAACCAGAGACCCGGTTTCTCCCAGGACAGTAGGCCTCGGGCCCCAGCACCGGGCACAGAATCGGACCATGTGTTCTGGAATCTGTCCCACTGGGGCTGTGCGGAAGAGGATTCACTGGAGCCCCACCTGGCTCTTGGAGCTTTGGGGAGAGCGAGGAGGAGTCTTCCTTCTGTGTGGGCCGCGCCTCCAGGGCAAGCTCATCTGCAGACAGCAGCAGGGGCCTCCTCTGCGGACAGCAGGTCAGCAGCTGCTCCTTAGACAGCAGAAGCAGTACAGCCACAGGCACTGGGAGCTGGGGGTGTGGGTGAGGGGGCAGTCTGAGGATCAGGTGAGCCCTGCCCCTCCACACCTTCCCATCCCTGGCCCAGGGCTCACAGTGGCACCCCCCCACACACACTTCATCAGCACCCTGCAGAAGAAGTTGGCCCTTTTGCAGGGCACCCACTTAAGAGGCATCTCTGGCTAATGCCGCCAGCTGCCCTGATGAGGTAGGAAGTAGAGGCAGGCTTGGTGTCATTTCAGCCCCACCTTAACCGCATGCGTTTCCCCAAAGAGATAGGTACTTGTCACACGCAGAGCTTGGGCTCCTGCCAGACCTCTGCTGGCACAGGAGAGGAGCCAGAATACCCAGAGCAGTGCTGGGGCAAGGTGGGTCCTTCTAGTCTCTGCTGGCAGGCCATGAGATGCTCTACAAGATCTGTTTACTTTTTAAGGTGCAACTGGAGGTCTCCCTCTGCCCAGAGCAAAGAAGAGCAAAGGAGATCAAATATTCCTAGAAACAAGAAGGCCAACGGGCAAATCGACCCCACGAGTCCCAGCCTTCAAGATCCTGAGATCAGAAGAACTAGATGGTGCCCGGCTACCACTGCCAACTACTCTGGAAGGGATCTCAGTCCTGGATAGAGAGGGAGAAAAATGTGGACTAAAATTAAAAATAATAAAGCAGCCCCAGACATAGAGCCTGGTAAGAAGACCGCCCCCCCCCAGTCCCCAAGACTATGATCCTTAGACTCTTTGAGGCCTGGGATGGAGTCCAATCCCTTGGCCCAACTCTCAGTTGAGGTTTATAAGAGGAGCAGCCTCAGCAAGGAGGCTGCCTGGAACCGTTTGAAAAGAAGAAGGGCAGCCCTGGCTCAGAGAGAGCTCCGACGGGAGGAAGGGTCAGGATGAAATAGGGAACGCAGGAGGAAGTGGGAAGATTGGGATCCATGTGACAAGACAAGGCACTCACATGTGGTGGAGTGGAGACCCAATTCACTCAAACCACACACACCAAAAAAAAAAAAAGTTTACTTTTGCTCAAGAAAACTCCAAAAAGAGCCGGGGGAAATGAATAACCACAATGCCTGTCCAGAGGGTTGTGCCTTATCTAGACCTGGAAGGGACCAGGAGGATGAGCTAGTGGCCCAGTGAGAGAAGCGCGCTCGGTGATACCGGGGTGAAACTGGCAGGCAGACAGGCAGCCCGGTTCTCTGTCCAGCACCGTCTCCACCTCAGGCCCTGTCTGTCGATGGTCCACACTGGCCCCGCAAAGCCAACCCACAGCTGCCGAGAGGATTCTGTGACCCAGAGCACCCCAGTAGGACAGAGCAGAACTTCACCCTGGGGCTTCCGAGGCTGCCAGTGTGTGGGTGCTGGAGGTGTCTCTCCCTCAGAGCAGCTGGCTTGCCTGCCCTGGGGTGCACAAAGCTGCCTCCAGGGTATGAGTCTAACTGGGAGAGAGGCAGGGTCCCTTTTCTATCAGAAAGTGTGTACTCAGCACCACACACACACACACACACACACACACACACATTTACATTGAAGCTATTTAGGTTTTCCTCAAACTTTCCAGAGTAGCCAGAAAACGTCGGCTTGGAGAAGCCGCCGGCACTTAGCAACGGTGCTCTGACCTTGGCTGAGCACCCTCAATGTCAGGACGCTGTCCGTCTGGTGTGAGCGCGGTCTCTCCGTCTAGCTCCGGTTTCCCCAGAAGCTGTTTCTCAGAGACTCCAGAGAGCTGCCAGCTTAAAGCGTCCTCAGCCTGCCAGAGATGGGAGCCCAGGAGACAGAGGCTTCCCCGTCCCTCCAGGCAGGCTGGCCACACAGGCAGGTTCCCAAGTCACTGGAAAGGGGTGACCAGGGCCGGGACCAGTGTGGTCACCTCCCTGTGGTGGCTCCGAGAGCCTCAGAAGTCACTCAAAGGCCGCTGAATTATATCTGTAGGTAGGGTTGGCTGGGTGTATGTCATGACAATACGGCATAGAAGTGGCTGTAAGTTGTCAACAACTGCCGCTGCATGTCAGGCCCAGTCCTCTGGTAGCTGAAGCCACGGATCAGCCCCGTGGGGGAGGAGGTGGAGGCGCAGCCCCTGCCTGACCTGAGTCTCTGGCCCAATGGGAGAGGTAGCGCAGTCTGAGGGGGAAACAGGAAACCCACATGCAGAGAGAGGCCTGCAGTGGCCTGGGCTGTGGCCATGGCCAGGAAACAGCTGTCTAAGAGGTGATCGCTCAGGTGGGGGCTTTCCAGGGGGTGAGGAGAGGCCTCCCAGAGGATGGGCTGGCAGGGCCCCAGGACACAAGGGACCCGTTCAGGAAGGCCAGCTCCTGTTGATAAGCATGCGGGTGGCAGGTGGGGGTGGGTGGGCATGGGGGTGCGCCCACATGGCAGCCAGCACAGCTCTGTTCTCAGGGGTGCGGGGGAAGGAGACTGTTTATTTCCAGACACAGCCAATGGAAAAATTCCGGAAATCCTGCAGCAAACACAAGTCCCTCCAACCGCCCCATGGGGGGCAAAAGAGAACAGGCCTCAGGCTTACGCCTGACAGGCCTCCTGGCTTCCTGGTCTGGGTCTCAGCCAGATGCACGCACGCATGCACACACACACACACACACACACACACACACACACACACACACGGACACTGCTTCTAAGTACAGGCTGCACTGTTTCCAGGACAATGGGTGGGCTCCGGCTCAACGGGTAGGGGAGCAGGGAGTTCCTGAGAGTCTCTGCAGTCCAGGGCCACAGTCACAAAGGAGAAGACAGAGCCCAGAACGGCCCTCACCAGCCAGAGCGAGGGATGCTCTGGCGGCATCCCTGCTCAATGGGACCCAGTGGTCCCATGATGTTCTCTCTCTCAGGCTCCGCAGGAACGGGGCAGCTCTGTGGGGCCTGGATCAGGGCTGATCCAGCTGCCTGTGGAAGGGTGGCCAGTCGGCCGAGTGCAAGGCTGAGGCCAGGTGGCAAGTGAGGCTGTGCCCCCACCCCAGTCAAGCTGATGGACCCCGGTGCGCCCTACTCCTCGCTCCATGCTGACCCAAACCAGGAGACCAGGACTGGCCCTGGAGCTTCCAGCCAGGGCACACCTCTGCCTCTTCCTTGAACCCCCATTAGGCTGACATGGGCAGCCCTGGTTTTAGTGGCAAAGCCCCAAGGGAGGCTTCAAACCACAGACGAGAGCTAGTGCTGGCTTGACTGGGGAAGAGGGTGACGATGGGGTACAGGGGGAGCCTCAGAATCTGACCAGTCAGAGAATGACAGTCTCTCTGCTCTGGTCACACCTCTCAGACCCCTTCCCATCTGTCCGGGGCCTCCAGGAGCCCATTGAGAAAGCAGGCCCAGGGCACAGACCCCAGGGTGTGCTAGATTCCCGAGGAGCCTGGGAACCTTGGAAGTTGACCCTGGTCTCCCTCTATGCCGGATCTGCTCACTCCTTAGGATGATCCTCACTGACTGCCACCCCAAAAGACCTTTAGGAACCCCGGAGCCATCTTAAAACCAAACAGCAGGTTACCTAAACTAGTAAAAGCAAGCAAACAAACAAACAAAACGGGTCTGTTTTGGGCACTGTGGTCCTTTAAGAACTGCCTGTCTAGGATCAAAGGAGGCCTGCTGGTGTGGTGTTTGCCAGCGGGGCTACTAACCATCAAGGTAGCAGTTTGAAACCACCAGCCACTCAGCGGGAGAAAGAAGGGGCTTTCTACTCCTGAAAAGAGTTCTCATCTCAGAAACCCACAGGGGCGGTTCTACCCTGTCCAAAAGGGTCGCTGTGAGTCAGCCTCGCCTGGGTGGCAGGCAGTGTGTGTGTGTGTGTGTGTGTGAGATCCGATGGACAAGAGCAGCTGGAAAGGTTAGACAGGAACTTGGGGGGTGGGTGGGGGTGGGGGGCAGTGAACTTATGCTTGTGAGGGAGGAACAACTCAGAGAAGCAGCCGGAGGAAGGTTCCTCAGCTCCAAGGCCCCGAATTGTGTGCAGACGCTGTTGTTGAATTGGTGTGTGTTTTGCTGTGCATTCTCAGCAGCAACCGCAGAACAGAGCCTGTAGCGCACAAGTACGTCCATTCTGGCGACGGGAAAGGCAAGACACACACCCGGATGGGGAAGCCAGCAGCACGGGACCAAGGCAGAGGAAGAGACTGATAGGCGCGTGCTGCGTGGCACACAGCACACACAGCAGCAGGCGGGACGGACGACCAGTGACCTGTGAGCAGGTGCATTGGTCAATATGTGTCCTACACAGGTGGCGAAGTCATGTGAGGAGACACACACACGGACATGCATGGGTGTGACTATCTCTACATACGGATGGATGAATACTGCACGCATACTCACATGCCCGGGCAAGTCAAAAAGTCTTGCTACTAGTAAGATTTTTTTTTGACTTGCCCGGGTATATGAACTACTGACTTGAAAGCTAACACCTTTGCCTGGAGGGTCACGTCGGTCAATTGGCAAAACATAGGCCATGACAATCCAAGTCTGACGTACAGTGTCTGGGCCCTTAAGAGTTTTCAAGTAGCCTCTAGCAAGTGACCATTGGTCTCTTCCCACCTGGAGCAGAGGAGGATGAAAGAGAACTGATGGTGTGAGGACCACATGAATCCAACCCCCTCTACCCTGAGACCAGATGACCAAGGTGGTGCCTGGCTACCCTCCCACAGCTGACAGTTCTGTTCAGGAGCACAATAGAAAGTCCAAGTTATGGGTTTAAAAAAATAGAAAAAAAATCCTTTTTCAGAAAGGAAACCAAAACCAACCAACCAACCCAACATCCTGTCCTGTAAGCGTCTGGAGGAGGGCTCAAGACCCCAAACTCCTGCCTGAGGACCATCTGACGCTATTCCTGGGGACCCCTTTCCAGCCAGCGAAGATGGGTCTAGAAACAGATAGTAATGTCCGGAAGGACGTGCTCTGCGCGTTCAAGACCAAAGGGGCCACATTTGCCCAAACCCAAGCTGAGAGGCAGAGTGGGGCAGGGAATCTGGGGGAATGGAATGAGGGTTCCAGGGAAGACCTAGGGAGAACGCTGACGTGTGGGGTCATGAACTATTGATCACTGTTCTCCAGCCCGGCCTTTGTGTCAGCACCCCGAGCCCCAGCGGAGAATCGGGAGGCTCTGCCTCCGGGTCTGGTAGGCAGGTGAGCACTGGAACTCACTGCCCACCCGCCCTGCCCCAGGGGGGCACTCACGTTGATCAGAGCCATGATCCAGAAGGCATAGGACACGTGGGTCCCCGTCCAGCCCTGGGCGGGCAGGTCTGGGGGCGTCTGGTTGTATTGAGACAAGGCTTCAGGATGGTATTGGTTCAGGACCTGGTGGATGCTGGAGGTGACGTTGGCCGTGCCGTTGACAGGAATGCAGTCCGTCTCAGAGAGGAAGGGGTCGGCAATCAGAGGGCTCAGCAGAGCCCCGAAACCCACAAAGAAATGGAGCACCTTGGGGGGAGAGCATGGACTGGGTCAGAGCCCAGCTGAGCCTCAGGACAAGGGGGCCGTGGCCTGGTCTCCTGCCCAGAGTGCCCACAGTGTGCCTCCCCGGCCTCTCGGCCTGTCCTGAGTCCCTGCAGAATGGGGAGCAAGGACAGAGGTGGGGAGGAGCAGGAGAGGTACCCCTCATTGCAGGAGTGCAGCCTCTCTCTCAACTGTCCTTTTCATCTGGGGTAACTTTGGTGATGGTTGCCAATACCACCTGCCTTCTCTCTTTGCCCCAATACGTCACCCCAACTAAGCAGTCCCATTGGCACCGGGGCGAAGCTGGCCAGAAGGCTGGGGGTCTGAACCACTTCACTGCTCTGGTGAAGAAAGAGCTGCCCATCTGCTCCCGCCCGTAATGACCACAGCCGGGAAACCCTCCAGGGGCAGGTGGACCCTGTCATAGAGAGTCACCAGAGCCCACCCCCAAATGAGAGTAGCTCCCTGAGCACCTGCCAGCTAACACCCCCGACAGGAGTGGGCAGTTGCAGGAGGCCTGGACTGGAGGCCACTGGGGCCTGGGAAGAGGTAGAGTAGGACAGAAGGGAAGCAGCGATGGCCCCAGGCCCCGTTTTTCATGGCACATACAGGACGTCCTCTCACTGCCGGGTAGGTTCCGCCGACCACCCTGCTTGCAGGAAGCTAGAGCTGCACACTCAGCCCAGGGAGGGCGCGTGCCAGCCAAGGAGGCCCCGCCTGGGTGCTTACCCTGTGCGGAGCCCCGTGTGCTTTCTGAGTTATACTCTGGACCAGAGGCCTGCGGGGAGAGGTTTGGGGGCTGGGAGGCAAAGAAGAGGGGTGAAGGGGAGCCAGGGAGCCTGCTCCACTATGCTCCTCCCCCCCACCCCCCTGTCCCATGCTGTTGACCGGTCTCACCTGGAGGAAGATCGCCGAGTCCTTCTGGTAGATCTTCACCAGCTGCATGTTGGCCACAGTGTCGATGCAGCCCATGGCCAGGCCGGCCAGCGCCATGACCAAGGCCAGCACTTCCACGTTGCGGCAGAAGGGGATGATGACAAACACCAGCGAGATGGCCAGAGAAGAGGTGAAGAGGGCCCACAACGACTGGGCCAGCCTAGAGCGGGGCAGGTGTGGAGTCAACAGTGGGGAATCCCGGAGGCCTTTGCATGAAGAACCCTGATTTCTTCCTCCACTCCTTGGGTGACCTTGGCAAAGCCAAGATATCCCCCCACCCTCTGGCCAGAAGGAAGACTGAGCAGAGGAAGGTGCTCGGTCAGTTATTATTAGGGATGGGTTGTGGAGGAGGGAGGGACATCAGTTCTTAAGAGGTGGAGTCCCTGGGTAGTAAAAACACCCAACACACACAGTGGCCACTAGCCAAAGGGCAGCTGCAAGCCCCCCCAGAGGCACTCTGGGAGAAAGGCCTGGTGATCGAATTCCAAAACATCGGACCCTGCAACCCCAATGGGGCACAATCGTTCTGCTGTACACGCTGACACGGAGCCACCCTGGGCTGGAATGGACTGCACAGCTTCTAGCTTGTATGGGCCAGGGGCCACCTTGTCTAATTTCTCTGTCTGCATCTTCTAGGTCCCAACGCCTGTCTCAGCATTGTCGGCAGAGCCCAGGTGCCCTGAGATGCTGTGCATGATCAGCTCTCCGCACAGGGCAATTGCGACTCTGTTACCTCAACCATGGGATGTAAAAACAAATCCTGGCCCCTCAATTCGGAACCCCCAGCTGCTCTGGGGGAGAAAGAGGAGGCTTTCTATTCCCATAAAGAGTGACAGTCTCAGAAACCTACGGGGCAGGTCTGCCCTGCCTCGAGGGTCGCCATGAGCCAGAGTGGACTTGTTCGGGACGGTGGGCGGGGAGGCTGTGCAGAGCACTTCAAAGGACCAGTGCTATGTGCATGGAGCACTCGAGCCCCAGTTCCCTGAGCCGCGCAGTTCTCCTCGCCCAAAGGAGAGCCACGTGCCCTCTCCAGAGAGAGATGGTGACGCCGGCAGTCCCTTCAGCGGGCAGCAGGACCAGCTCGCTGGAATCAAACCCACAGTGGAAGGATCTGGGAACCTGGTGGCTCTGCCAGAGGGCAGAAGGCTAGATGGCTGGGCTTGGTAAGCATCCCGCAGGCCTGAGGCCTGTCCCGCACGGAGAAGTGTCCTAGCGGCGGCCCTGACCACCTTCGAGGCGGGCTGAGGAAGAGTGAATGAAAAACAGAGTGGGTCCTGTCAAGGTGTTTGGGGTTAGCCTGCCCAGGAACCAGCCTCTGAGATAGACGATGTAGCGGAAAAGGAGACGGAACAATCAGAAGGTTCTGGAAGGGACCGGTTATAGACTATAGCATAGAGGAACTTTCTCATGGACAATGGGAACCTTCCAGCCAGTCTCCAAGCTGGCTGCTGGACTTGGAAAGGTGACAGGGTGAGGTGGGGCGAGGGGGACCAGACCACCTCTGTGAGTTCCCGGCATATTTGAGGAGAAGGAGAAGGTCCGAGCTGATCCCTCTGAGGGCTCCTGCGAGGGCTCCTGCGAGGGCTCCTGCGAGGGCTCCTGCGAGGGCTCCTGCGAGGCCCTCAGCCCCTGCCTCCGCTCACCTTGGTGCTCAGGCTCTCATTTTGTTCCCAAGAACCCTGAGCAGACCAGGGCTACTGAGAGGAGCACTTGGGTTCTTTTTCTTGCTTGGCTTCTAGGCTAATGAGATGCTGAGATTATTGACGGAGAACAAGAGGCTCACTTTGAGACCAGCCGTCAGGAGGGAATGAGAGAGGGTCCCGTGGTGGGGGAAGCCCAGTTCACGTTCTCCTGACTCCCTCCCTGTCCCGGTGTCCCTGCTGGGACCGCCCACAGTGCTGACAGCCTGGGCCTCGCCTCAGCATGCCCTGTGGTCCCAGGCATGGCTGTGGCCCCGTGCTTCTGGCTCTTGTGCACCAGCGCACACCGCAGGTTGGTAAAAATAATAGTCCTCTCATAATACTGTTATAGATTGAAGCAACCTGCTGTGACCAGCTGACTGTGACTTATATCGACCGGACAGGACAGATTAGAACTTCCCCCACAGGGTTTCCCAGGCTGTACCCTTTATGAAACCACACAGTATCCCCTTGTCCTTTCCTAACCATTGCCTCTTGGTCCCTGTACAGGTTCCACGTGAGCGCAAGTAGGCCCTTCTGGAATTCCCATTCTTCCCAAACAATAGAAAGAAGCAACACAACCAGAAGTTGGTTCTTTAAAAAGGATCCATAAAATAGACGAGTCACCGGCTAGATTGACAAAAGAAAAAACCGTAGGAGACCAATAACCAAATTAAGAGATGCAATTGATGCCATGACAACAGACCCAACAGAAATCAAGAAGGCCATAACCGATTACTGTGGAAAACTGTCACCCACCACATTTGAAAACCTGGATGAAATAGACAAACTCCTAGAAACAAGCTACTTATGCAAAGGCACGCAAACAGAGGTGGCACATTTAAACAGACCCATCACAAAAGAAGAGATTGACTATATCCTTAAAAAAACTGCTGACAACAAAGCAGCCCATGACCAGATGGCTACACTGGAATATTCTACTAAACCTTGTGTTAAGGATTCCATGCTGCTCCATCTCTTCAGAAACACGAGAGGAAAGAGCACAGCCAGAGACCCTTTCTACGAAGCCAGCATATCCCTGAGACCTAACCACTCGGTGACACGACCCACAAGGAAACCCTCCCTCTGCCCCCACCTCCCACGCCTGCTCTCAGCATTGTCTTCAGCCTTTTCCTTTGGGGAGGAGGGTGGGGGGAGGAAGAAGCACGTATTGTGGGGTGGGGGAAGGTTTATTTTACGTCACGGTTCTGATGCCCTGGGCTGTGCTTCTATGTGTAGTTTGCTTTTCTTTGAATGTGTTCTATTCCACAAATAAAATGGAGAAGGAATAATCATAAATAAATACATTTAAAATGCAAAAAAGAGGACTCACAGTATCAAAAGTTTGTCATTGATACAATGATACACCCCTAGACACATGGATTAGCAGAGAAACACCCTGAAATACCACCAAGCACCTACAGATAGACACTTGTTCTTTGTTAAAGGCTGAAGCAGATTAAGTGGGGAACAGATGACCTTTTCAAGAAATAGAGCTGGAAAACTTGGATCTCAACCTGCAAAGGAGCGAATAGGACTCTTACCTCCCACCACACACAAAAACAAACTCAAGATAAAGACTCAACTATAAACTCTAGAGCCGTAAGGATCACCAATGAGGGCCCTAATGCAAATCATAGACACTATCGAACATCATAAAAAACATCCACACTACAGAAGACAAAACAGAGGACTTAGGCCTACTAAAAATACATTTATATATATCAAAGGACTTCATCAAAACATGCCACAACCCCCAACCCCCCGCCACAGTTTGAGAAAAAACTACTATTTAGCATTGATATAACAGATAAAGAGATAAATTCAAAAAGCTATAGAAAACTACAACACCTTAACAAGAAAAATACAAATGAGACGTGAATCGACAACTTATAAAGATGACATCCAGGTGGCCAACCATCTCTGAAGAAATGTTTGTGTTCATTAGCCATAATTAAAACAACTGTGGGATGCCACCTCACAGCAACACTCTTAGCAAAATAAAAATAAAGAAGCAGAACATCGTAAGTTCTGGAGAGGATGTGGAGAGATCAGCAGGCTCACGCATTGCCGGCGGGATTGCAGAATTGTACAATCGCCATGGAAATCAGTATGGTGCGTCCTTCACCAAATACAAAGACTACAATCCTTACGGCCCTTCAGCCTCTCTACCTGGTGTAGACCCTACAGAAATAAAGAACAAAGCAAGAGCAGACAAGTGCGCACCCATGTTCATTACAGACATTTCTGTAAGAGCCAAAAGATGGAAACAATGAAAACCGAAAAACCTGTCTGGAGAGGACAGAATCAAACACTTGGACACATGCATGCCATGAAATACTACGTGTCTGTCAAATACTGCACGAATGGACACCACTGGAGAACCTTATGCTCGGCAAAGTCTGTCAATCTCTTCAAGATGACCATTGCGTGCCACATTATAAAGGAAGGATGGAAGAAAAAGAAAAATGGTTTTCACACCAAAAGAAAACACAGGGACTACAAGCAAGCCGGGGTTGAGGGGCGGGGAGCAGAAGGAGGCGAAGGAGGGGCGGGGGAGGCTGGGTGGGAAAGGAAGGGAAAGGACCGTGTACACAGGGCTGACTGGCATCTGGCCCCTGTTTGATGAGATGGGCTGTATGTCTTCCGTCCCGCCAACACAGGGGCACCAGCTCTGCAAGCGGAGTGAAGTTAAGAAAGACACAGAAAGTTGGAGGGTCGGAGTCTTTGAAACCGTCCAAATGGCGTTCCCATCGGATCTGAACCGTGACCGTGACCGTGAGGGCTCCGAGGAGGAACAGTAAAAGGACAACTGACTTCACTCTTCTGTGACACACAAGTCGGGCTGGGGAGGAGAGGGGGTGGGGTGGACAGACCAGTCTCCCTAACAAGCATGCTGTCGTTGTTGGCAGGAGCCATTGAGTTGGTTCCAACTCAGAGCGACCTATGGACAACGGAACCAGACACAGCCAGGGACGGTGCATCCCGATCATCACTGATACGTTTGAGCCCCTGATCGCAGCCACAGTGTCAATCCACCTCAGTGATGTCCTTTCTCTTTTCATTGACCCTCTACTTAATCAAGCCCGAGGCCCTTTCCCAGGGGCCAGTCTCTCCAAATCACCGTGCACGAGAGACAGTCTCAGCATCATCGCTCCTAAGGAGCTCTCTGCGACAGGTTTGTTTGTTCTTCTGGAAATCCATGGTACTTAGAATATCCTTTGCCATCACCAGCAGAGGCATCAATGTTTCTCTCCTTTTGGTGTTTAGCAGTTCAATGTGTTTAGACCTGTGTTTAGCAGTTCAGTGGGAAGCCCCTACACCACCAGGGTTCCGGATCGCAGCGAACTGTTCATAGTTTGTTAAGATCCACACAGTTCAATCCATGCCTTCGCAAGGTCAATAAAACACAAGTAAACACCTTCCTGGTATTCTTTGCTTTCAACAAGATCTGCCAGCAATAACATTTCTCGTTCCACATCTTCTGAAGCTGGCTTGACTTTCTGGTTGGTCTTTGTCAATGGACTGCTGCAACCAGTTTTTAAATGATCTTCGCCAAATGTTATTTGCATGTGGCAGCAATGATATTATGTGATCGTTTCTGCATTCTTTTGGGTCTCTTCCCTTTGGAATGGGCACAAATATGGATCTCTTCCAGCTGAATGGCCAGGCAACTGGCTTCCAAATTATGGGACGGATGTTAGTGAGCGCTGCCAGCACCTGCATGCGTTCTTCTGAAACATTTTAATTCTTTATCATGTATTTTCCTACTATTGCACTCAGCGCAGCTTCCACTTCTCCCGTCCGTACCATTGCCTTCTGATCCCAGGCTAACTCTCGACATGATTGAATGTGGACCAATTGTTTTTGGTACAGACAGCTCCGTGTATTCCTTCCCACTTCCACTGGGGCGTCCCGAATTATGTAATATTTTCCCCGCAGAACTCTTCAATATTAAAACACAGTATCCCCTCCATGCCCCCACCCCCACTTTAGTTCCTTCAGCTTGAGCTTTGCAGAGAGTTCTTCCCTTTGTATTTTCTAATTCCAGTCTTTTGCATATTTCCTTAGAATTCCTTAGTGTTTCTTCTGGAGCTGTCCTTTGATACTTTCCCTTCAGCCCTTTTACTTCATCCGCGCCCCACCCCCCCGCCCCTTTTTTTTTAGTTTTAGCTACTTTCCATTCAAGAAGAGGTTTCGGAGACTCTTGTAGATTCATTTTGGTATTGTCTTCCTTCCCTGTCTTTACAATGAATGACCTTTTGCTTTCTTCATGCAGCGTGCTCTCGATGGCATCCATGTGTTCCAGTACATTCCGCACGATAGCAAGGCTAGGGTCTCAATCCATGTGTCGTTCCCCTTCCCTGTTTAAACATGGAAACTGCTTTAACATTGGTCATAGGGGAGATTAAATGATAAGACATTACATTTTAACCTAACTACATCTGACTTCACAAGGCTCTCTGTCTGATCACAGGCTACTCACATCCCTCGACGGGGGTCAGAGGGCATTCGCTGGACGCTTAATTCATGTGGGGCCCCTGGAAAGGGATTCTGGGCTTCCACTGTCATCCATCGCCTTCTGCAAACCAGGAGTTCACAGTTTAAGCTCTGGTACCATTCCCTCCTTTAGATTTGGATTATGTTATTTACAATCCTGACTCACTTTAATGGCCACTTCTTTGAAAACAAACCTGATATTGGCTAATAATATTGAGCTTCTCTATTGTTTCTTCCCACAATATTAATCTATTCGATTCTTGTGAATTCCACCTGATGAGGGCTAAGTGTAGAGTCGTTTATGTTATTATGGAAAAAGGCTTTTACAACAAAGAAGTAATTGGCCTTGCAAAATCCTATTATAAGTTCTTCAGCTTGGTTTCGATCACCAATTTTCCAATGAATAAATTTTCACATTTATTCCCAGCATTTGCATTCCAATCACCAGTAATTATCAATGCATGTTTTGTCAATTTCAAAGTGAAGAAGTTGGTGAATCCTTCAATTTCTTCATCATTGGCTTCGGTGGTTGGTGTGTTAATTTGAAATATAGACATATTAAGTGGTGTTCCTTGTAGGTATATAAATCTATCACAGACAGCTTAGTTCCTTCAAGACAGATCTTGGAATGTTCTACTTGATACCACGCCTCTGGAATTTGTCGTTACTGGAATAGCAAGCCATTCGACTGTCTGAGTCAGAACAGCCAATAGCCATCTATTTCAGCTCACCATAGGCTAGGAGATCAATAGTTATGGGTCCCGCTTCATTTTGGATGACTTCTAATTTTCCTAGATTTATACTTCAAACAGGCCACGTCTGAATGTCTGTAGCGATTTCTTCTCCTTTTCAGTCATGCCTCGTCAGCAAATGAAGGTCCTGAAAGTTCTGCTCCTTCCATGTCGGCCAGGTCAGCTCTGTGTTGAGGAGGCAGCTCTTCCCCAGTCGTATCTCGTGTGCTGTCCAAACTGAGGGCTTGCCCTCAGCAGAGGCTCTCTGTCTGCTGCTGTTCTTAAGGTCTCCCATGGCCAGTCCCACAGAAGTGGACAGCCTGTTCCTTCTACCTAGTCTGCTTTCTGTCTGGAAACTCCCCTGAAACCGTTGAGTGACCCTGGTGTTATTGAAATGGAAAACCACCACATTAAGATACACTGACAGGTGAGCGATGGGGTCCTAATACACGTGTAAGACCCCCAAAGGAAACTGCGAGACCATCACGGAAGGAGACGTGCAGCCTGAGTCTCTGAGGTCCGTGTAATCAGCATGGGAGGAAGAGATGAGAAGCGACCTATATCACAGCCTACAGGGAGGTGGGAGGAGGCTGGACCAAACCTAAGGAGGTGCATGTTGGTCTAACACTAAAATGGGGAAAGAGATGAGGGGGGAGGGATAAAGAGGGGGGGCAAAACTGAGACGATGACAAAGGGAGCAGGGTACTAACCCACCCGGGGGAGAGTACTGGTCGTGTCTCCACAGAATAGGGAGTGGGCACGCAGACCCTACCACGGTGCATCAAACCACAAGGGCAGCATGGCCACAGGGAAGGGTGCATGAAAGGAGAGAGCTACAGGGCTGGCCCCAGCCAGAGACAAACTGACCCCTTCCTGGAGGTGGGTGTGACAGAGAACAACACTCAACCTACAGGCTGGGGTGAGGGGCCAGCATGCCACACCCACACGGAAGCAGACCAGGAAGGAAGACGAGAAGGAGAGAGCCAGACTGGACCTCACGCTGGCACACCAGGTCCAGAGGATGACGTCCCTGAGGGAGCTAATGGGACACAGAGGGGACTGGGCAGCTGACAACAGCTCGTGTCATGTTGTTCCCTAACTGGAGCAGACTGCGACAGAAGACAATACTGGGGTCACACGGTGGGGAGGTAGTGCAGTCTGAACCCCCAGGGTGGGGGGGACCAAGAAGGGAATGTACCAGACCAGCAACTGGAGCAAAGAAAAGTTATGAAGCCCCTGAGGAGCCCCCCAAAAGGGAATCCAGGTGGGGAGGGGCAGCTCCTGGACAGTCATGAAGGCCAGTGAACAGACTTGGGAATTTTGTATATTTCTTCTTTTTGTTTTTTCTTTTTCTTTTTGCGTCTTCTCCTTTTCTCATCTCTCTCTCTCTCTCTGTATATGTATAAAACCAGTTTGGGCTATGTTATAGTTGGTGTGCCTACCTATATGAGCTAGGCATGGGAAGCAAGCCCGAGGAACAAGCAATGGGACCAATAGTCCTGGGGAGACCTGGGGGCTGAGGGCAGTGAGGGAAGGGGGCAGTGAGCAGGCAGCGCCATAGACAGGGGAACAATTAGGGTATTAGAGTCAATAACAAGGAAGAGAGAGGGATGTGGGGTGGTGGGGGTGGGAGTGTCTGAACAACAGCAAACGAGCTTAAGAGGAGGTACCAAGAGGTGGAAATAAGGGGAAAGTGATAGTAGGGCAGGAGGAAGGTAAAAGGAGACAGAAGAAGGACCTAGGAAGCAAAGCAATGGACAGAGGTATAAACATAGTGGTGTACACAGGTAAATACATTAATCCACAAAAATAGAGGTATTGGCCTATGTACATATATTTACACAGCAATACACTGAGGTAGTGGATGGACTCTGGGCCTCTGCTCATACCCTCCTCAATGCAATAACACTGTTCTAACAAATTGGCAGTCTGAGATGTTCACACTCCTGACACAATCGCTGAAGACAAAATGGGTGCATAAGCAAATGTGGTGAAGAAGGCAGATGGTGCTCGGTTATTAACAGATATAGCATCTGGGGTCTTAGAGGCTTGAAGTTACACAAGCCGCCGTTCAGCAGTGAGGCAACAAGTCCACATGGAAGAAGTACACTGCAGGTGCGATCATGAGGAGTCATAGGGACCAGGTAATAGACATCAGCAGACACATAGCAAACAAAAACATATTGTTGAGAATGAGGGGGGCTGGAACAGAGATCCAAACTCCATCTATAGACAATGGAACAATCCCCACACAGAGGAACCACAGGGAAGGGATGAGTCAACCAGGGTACAGTAAAGCATCAATGAAACACACTATCTTCCTCTGGTTCCTTGAGGCTTCCTCACCCCCCAATATCATGACCCCAAGGCTGCTTCTCAATTCAGACTAGTCTGGAACATGTACACAGGTATAGATAAGGGATGGGGGCTCATGACATGCAGAATCCAGGAACAGGAGTGGGAATAGTGATACCAGAAGGGTAGGGGAAAGCGGGGGAAAGGACGGAAGAAAGGGGGAACTGATCACAATGATCAATACATAACCATACACACCTCTCCAGGGGAAAGAGCAACAGAAAACATGGGAGAAGGGAGACAGTGGTCAGTGTGAGATATGAAAATAATAATTTATAATCTATCAAGGGGCTATGAGAGTGGGGAGAAGGAGGAAAAAAGAATAATTTATAATTTATCAAGAATTCATGAGGGAGGGAGGGAAAAATGAGGAGCTGATATCAAGGGCTCAAGTAGAAAGAAAATGCTTTCAAAATGATGATGGCAACAAATGTACAAGTGTGCTGGACACAATGATGAATGTATGGATTGTGATAAGAGCTGTAAAATTCCCCAATAAAACCATTAATAAAAATATAGTAAAAGAAAAAGAAAACTGCTAGAACCGATAACCTAATTTAACATTGCAGGGTACAAGATCAATGCACAAAATTCTATCCGTTTCTTCTATGCCAACAAACACTACTTTGAAAAAGAAATCAGAAACGGTGCAACTTACCATAGTTCCTCAATTGTTAAAATACCTAGAAATTAATCTAACCAGGGACATAAGTGCACAATACAATGAAAATGATAAAACCGTACTACAAAAGAGTGAAAGAGATCTACAAAAATGGGAAGGCATCCTATGTTCATGGATTGGAATTCTTAATGAAAATGTCAATTCTACCTAACGTGACCACAGATACAATGCAATTACCATATATACTTGTGTATAAGCTGAGTACTAAAAAACAGGTTCGGCTTATACACGGGTCAGTGGTACCCCAGCAAGGTGTAACATCTCGCTGGCACCCCCCCACCAAGGTAACGGAGGAGCGCCCGTTGTCTTGCAGGTGATTGCCATTTCTCCGCTGTTCATTCAAAGCCCCACTGACACTGCAGGGCTTTGAATGTTTGTTTACTCACATCTAACCAATCAGAGCCGTCCTATGATGTGTATCTTTGAATACGCCTTTTAAAGACCGTGTGCAAAGGATGTGGCATGAATGGATGTCATCTGGTCAAGCCCCACTAACAAAAGGAGGAAATCTCATGAAGCCTGACATAGAGTTAATAGCAAAGTGGGTTCGAGATGCATGGGAAGACATTCCAGAAGACATGGTGTGATGTGCCTTCCAGAAATGCAGTATTAGTAATGCTATGGATGGCAGTGAAGACTGCGCTTTGTATGAAAATGACAGCAGTGATGGTGATGACGGTGATCTCAGGGAGGACAGCGTCTATGATGACCTCACACCAGCTGAAGCTCTGCATTGGGATACGGATGATGATGAGGAATCCAGTTTTGAAGGATTTTCACTCTTTACATTTTAGCTTGGTTGCTGATTGAGCTCAGGGAATAGTACTCTTAAGGTATCATTGTTGATACCTTATTGTTTTTGTTGAACCTGTTTTCCACTTACTGTGCTGGTTTACTAATGTTAAATGACTTGTCCTTTTATTTATGTTTCTTATTTAAAATAAATATCTAAATACATTACCCCACTGATGTCTCAGTTTTTAGTCATTATATTTTCATTTGTTTTGATTATTGAGTTTTGAAACTCACCAATAGCTTCTGCATTTTCCACCCTAGGCTTATATTCGAGTCAGTCAGTTTTTCCGGTTTCCCAGGTAGTAATTAGGTCCCTCGGCTTATACTCGGGTCAGCTTATATTTGAGTATATACAGTAGATAGAAATCCAACAACATTCTTTACTGAAATGGAAACACTAAAACCAACATCATGTGGAAAGGACAGTTTAAGGAGAAATCTTGACGATGGACTTTAAGTCAAAGGCTTTGACAGTCACCAGGGGAATGAGAATATGTTAAGATGGCATCAGGGTTCAGTCCTGGGCTGACCATTCTGATATGAGCCGAGTGCCTTAATTTTGGAACACTCGTGCATGCGCGCGCGCGCACATACACACAATCCAGGCTAATGTTTGAAATATCCAGACAGTGTCCTGCTTAAGCAATGGGGAGGGCAGGCAGCCTCAGATCCTAAAACAAGGGCCCCTTGTGGTCCAGGTTTCTCAGTTACCAGGAGCAGGTCTTCATGCTGAGGATGCTCAAGGACCCCGTTCCTAACATGGGTTGAGTCTTCCCTCGTCCCAACTAGCTGAGTGGAGTTCAAATCACAGCCAGGAGTTGGCTAGAAATGTTGGGAGATTTCCCAGGACTGGTTTCCCCTAGCCTCTCTTTCCACCTGAACACCCTCTTTATTCCTCTCTTTAAGGCTTCCTCCTTTCTGTCCCTGAGACTGAGAACATAAAGTCCCATGGGAATTTTATGTCCTTCTCAAGAATAACTACCGTATATACTCGAGTATAAGCAAACCCAAACATCTGCTGAGGCACCTATTTTTACCACAAAAACTGCATTAAAAATGTGCTGAGAAACTTGGCTTATACGCGAGTATATACGGTAAGTAAGAAGGTAAAATGGGTAGAAGAGAGACCTGGGCCAATCAGACTTAACCCCACACCCTCTGCCTGTGTCCCAAACCACTTCTGGGTCTCCTCTGGCTACCTTCCTGGCAACCAAGCCCTACCTTATTCTCTCTCTCTGTGGATGTGTCTCCCATCAGATCATCTACTCCAGTTCCCATCTCAGCTCCTAATCATCTCAAGTCCCTTTCCAGAGGCCACTGTAGGTTGGATGATAAGACATGACTCTAGAAGAAGGGGGAGGAAATGGCGACCAGATAGGACTCATCCCTCCGGAGCTCCTGCTGCCAGACCAGAAAATTGGGAGGTAAGGTGAAGGAAACGGGGAGGTGGAGTCCTAAAATTAGAACTAGGGTATTAGTGTTTCTCCTGAACCCCTTTTTGTGTGGGATTTCCACTCACAACGCAAACCAAAGCACTCAAGCTTTGGGACCCGCAGGCTCCGGCTGTGCCTTTGCCGGGAATAGTGATTTCTGCAGGCAGATGCCCGAGAGGGGACAGAATCCTAGACACGGAGGGAACCTCATAAGGAGCTCTCCACACTGATGGTTGTCTTGAGCCCACGGCCAGGGGAGTGGTGGCGGGTAGCCATAATTTAGAGTAAAAGAAAAAATATTGTATTACCTTAGGAAGATTGTGGTGTGGAAGAAAACAAGCGGAAAGTTGGGAGTCCAGGGAGCAATGTAGTTCCAGTTGGCCGAGAAGGAAATAACCCCCGCTCCAAATAAGCTGAATTTCCCCTTCTGGGGGCCAGCCTGATGGCCCCCAAATTGGAGCACATCATAAGCAAAAAAAAAAAAAGGGGGGGTGTAATATATATTATTGATTTAAAACTCAAACCCAAGTTTGGTTGCTCAGCTCCAAGGAGCACATAGGGGGAAGCCCTTAACATAAATCGGCATAAGAAGCAAGATAGCTAAGGAATTGCAGAACTCAGCTACAGGGCCTGGAGGCTTTTAGCATGACAAAAACCCGCTGTAGCAAGAGTCAGCTTTAAACAGCAAGGAGCTGCACGCAGTCCAGTAACTGTGAGAGACAAATACATTTGAGTATACTCTAGCTGGCCAGAGAGATAAAAAAAATAAAATCCTCAGGCAGGCTCATCGGGCTTGCTTTTTAACTTTTTTAAATCTCCTTTTTGCCTCTTTATTGGTGTCTCCCATTCTACTGCTAACCTCCAGACCACTTCCCTTAGCCTAGGGCATTTACCCCTGCACCGCATCCAGCTAGGTGAGCTCCACCCTGTGTAGCTAAATAGGCTGGGAAAAGCCCTGCTGACTCCCACCAGGGGATACTCTCCTCAACTTCTTACTGGGCAAGTCCTGCCTGTGTATCTGGGGGCATAAGGCAGCTCGGCCAACACTCCTCAATGTTCCAAGCTGCTTCAGGAGCCTCTGCCCAACCTCCGCAACACCAAAGCAGGCAACCCTTCTGGGTTACTCCCCTGAGAGGGAAGCCACAGGAGGATAAAGTGGTAGGTTGATTCCATAGTGAAATAAGCTATAGGCAGTTCAAAAAAGTACTCCTTCAAGTCTCCCAGAAAAACGGCACCTGGCTCATCTAAAACAACGCAAAGTAAACAGCCATCAGCCCCAACGACCTCAATGAAAAAATGGGAGAAACAAAAGGCAATGCCAGAAGATGTCCTGAGCATAATGAAATGCATAGAGAAAGCAGACATTGAGCTGCCACAGAGAGAAATTTTCAGAATATTACTTGGAGTCATAGAGGATATGAGGGAAACAATAGAGAAAAAGGATGAAATGATAGAAGAGGTAAAAGCCATAAATCAAAGAGAAATACAGGAGGTTAGGGAGGAGATAACAACAACCAGTAGCACACTCATGGACCTCGAGAATCGACTGGAAGAATCAGATAACTGCATCAGTGACTTGGAGGACAACCAACCAGACTTTAACAAACGCGAACAAAAATCTAATAAGATCATCAGAGAAGCTGAAGAAAACTTAAGAGCTATGTCTGATGCTATGAAGCTGAACAACACTAGAATTATTGTCTTACTGGAGGAAGACACAAGAAAGAAGTCATCTGCAACAATAGTAAGAGAATTCTTGGAGGAAAACTTCCCCCAGCTTAATGAATGAAAACCAGGCAACCATTCAGGAGGCTGAAAGAACACCAACTAGACTGAATCCCAAGAAGAAGTCACCAAGGCACATAATAGTTAAACTATCCAACTTTGAGGAAAAGGAGAAAATCATGAGAGCAGCTAGGGAAAAACAAGTAATCACACATAAAGTTTCCCAAATAAGAATATGCTCAGACCTATCAGCAGAAACTATGAAGAAGAGGAGAGAGTGTAGTTACATATTCCAAAAATTGAAGGAAAACAATGCAAACCCAAGAATACTCTACCCAGTCAAATTATGGATCAAGATAGATGGAGAAGTAAGAGTCTTCCCAGATAAGGAAAAACTCAAAGAATACGTTAGAAGAAACCCAGCCCTACAAAAGATCCTTCCCGACCCAGTATGGGCAGAAGAACAACACTCACCAAACATAAATAAGAGACCACCACATAGAACAACCTCATCCAGAGGGCAAAAAAGAGTAAACAGCCTTCGAGATAGCATTGACTTAAATATAGAAATACTTGAAAGGCTGCTGAAGTAAGCGTAAAAAAAAATAAAGGCAAATGGGGCATATGGAAAAAGCTACGGTATACAAATATCCCTGGGGTGAGGACCAGGTAATATGGCAGGGACCAGACCAAATACAGGGATACACATGGTAGACATCTAAAAAAGGAGGTGGGAAAAAAACCCTGAAAAGAATAGATGGGGCACAGGGCACTAACCCACCCAAGGGGAGGGTATTGTTTGTGTCTCCACAGGGAAAGAGGGACCAGACTTCAATCTAATGCTCCAAGATGTGAATGCAACATGCTGGCATGGAGTGGGGAACCAGTGGAGAGGTCTGGGGGGCCGGCCCCAACCCAAACTACTAAGGGGACATCTGCCCCTCCCCTCAGAAGAATTTATATCAAAGGACAGCACTGAATCTACAGCTCTGGAAGAGGGACGTATAAGATCAGAGCACACGGGAGCAGATGAAGGGGGAGGAGGAAAGAAAGGGTGGAGCACATCATGGCCCACCAGGCCAGGAGGTCGATGTTCCCAATTAGAACAGCCAGTGGACAGTGAGGACCACATGGCTGGCCCCACTATGAAACACGACATCCCTCACTGATCCATAGCCCTACAGGGGACAACATCGGAGACACAGTGAGGGAATTGCACCCGATCAGATATGCCACACCGAGGCAAAACATCAAGGGGTGCAACAGAACAGCAAGGGAATGGAGCAGTGAGGTCCCCAGGGAAAACTGAAGGTGGATTTTGGGGCCAGGGCATGGTGCCCCAACAGACTGGACTGGAAAACACTTCTAAAGGCCAACAAACAATCCTTGAACTAACTACAAGCTTTTCTTTCTTTTTGTGTTTTGCTTTGTTTTTGTCATTGGTTTGTTGTTGTTCTGTTGTATATTGTTGCTTGGTTGTGCTCTGTCTTGTTTCTGTGCATGTTACTATCTCCGCAGGTCTGTCTAAATAAGATAGGCTAGGTGAACAATCCGAGGAGAAGAGACGGGGAGGTAGGGGGAAAGGTAGTGGTGTTAATAAACCCAGGGACAAGGGAACAACAAATGATCCAAATCAGTGGTGAGAAAGGTGTGGAAGGCCTGGTTGGGCATGATCAAGGGTAATGTAACTTAGAGGAATTGCTGAAACCCTGGTAGGGACTGAGCATGATAGTGGGACAGGAGGAAAGTTCAAGGGAAATAGAGGAAAGAGCTGGGATACAGAGGGTATTTATAGAGGTCTAGATAAAGACATGTACATATGCAAATATATTTTTACATGAGGATGGGGAAATAGATCTATGTGCATATATTTATAAGGTTAGTATTAAGGTAGCAGAGGGGTATTGGGCCTCCACTCAAGTACTCCCTCAAGGCAAGAATATTTTCTTCTATTAAATTAGCATTCTATGATGCTCACTTTCCCGACACAACCGCTGAAGACAAAGTGGGTGAACAACTAAATATGGTGAAGAAAGCTGATGGTGCCCGGCTATCAAAAGAGATAGCGTCTGGAGTCTTAAAGGCTTGAAGGTATACAAGCGGCCATCTGGCTCAGAAGCAATAAAGCCCACATGGAAGAAGCACACCAGCCTGTGTGACCACGAGGTGCTGAAGGGATCAGTTATCAGGCATCAAAGAACCAAAAATCGTATCATTTTGTGCTCACTTCCTAATATGATCGCTGAAGGCAAATGGGTGCACAAGCAAATATGGCAAAGAAAGCTGATGGTGCCTGGCTATCAAAAGATATAGCCTCTGGGGTCTTAAAGGCTTGAAGGTAAACAAGCAGCCAACTAGCTCAGAAGCAACAAAGCCCACATGGAAGAAGCACACCAGCCTGTGTGCAATCACAAGGTGCCAAGGGATCAGGTATCAGGCATCATCAGAACAAAAAATCTTACCATAGTGAATGAGCAGGGGAGTGTGGAGTGGAGACGCAAAGCCCATTTGTAGGCCACTGGACATCCCCTTACAGAAGGGTCTTGGGGAGGAGACGAGACAATCAGGGAGCGACGTAGCAATGATCAAAAATACAACTTTCCTCTAGTTCCTAAATGCTTCCTTTCCCCCGCCCTCTCACTGTCATGATCCGAATCCTACCTTGCTATCCTGACTAGACCAGAGGAGGTACACTGGTACAGATGAGAACTGGAAACACAGGGAAGTCAGGGCAGATGATCCCCTCAGGACCAGTGGTGTGAGTGGCGATACTGGGAGGGCACAGGGAGGGTGGGTTGGAAAGGGGGAACCTACTTCAAGGATTTGCATGTGACCTCCTTCCTGAGGGACATACAACAGAAAATGGGGGGAAGGGAGATGTGGGACAGAGCAAGATATGACAAAATAATAATTTATAAATTATCAGGGGTTCATGAGGGAGGGGGGAGTGGGGAGGGACGGGAAAAAATGACCTGATGCCAGGGGCTTGGGTGGAGAGCAAATGTTTTGAAAATGATGAGGGCAACGAATGTACAAATGTGCTTTACACAATTGATGTATGTATGGATTGTGATGGGAGGTGTATGAGTCCCTAATAAAATAATTTAAAAAATTTTAAAAGACATGACTCTCTTAACTATTATTTTCATTTCCCTTCCAATGCCATGCAGGGTAAAGAGGAAGGCCCTTGATGAGATGGGCTGGCACAGTGGCTGTGACAGTGGACAAGCCCAGGAACAGCTGTGAGGATGGTGCAGGGCCGGGCGGTGTTCTGTTCTGTTGGGCGCAGGGCTCCTTTGGCACCTAGCAACAGCAGCAGCAGCGACACCAGGAAGGCAGAGTGGTAAAAGACCTCAGGGCAAACCAAAAGGTCAGTGGTTCGAACCCACCTGCTCCTTTGCAGTCTCGTGCAAAGATAGGCAGTGTGCCTCCAAAAAGATTTCACCCTTGGAGACTCTGAGGCAGCGGTTCTCAGCCTGTGGTCCGAGACCCCTTTGGGGATGGCACGACACTTTCACAGGAGTCGCCTAAGACCATTGGAAAACACATATTTCCGATGGTCTTAGGAACCGAGACACCGCTCCTCTATCCATCTCCAGGCGGGTCCGCCCACATGCAGACACGCCCACCTATGAGTAGCCGGTGTGAAGACTGACCCATGCTATACCATGCTTCAAGACAAATTTCATTTATTTGTCATTAGAAATAAATATTTCACATTATATAATTATTGTTTTTATATAACCTCTTTCTCATACACATACGCGTGTTTATGAATTTGTTTCTCTAGCCTACCCAGATTAACACAGATGGATGCACTTTTGTTTATCCATTCATCGGTTGATGGTTTTAGTTTTTGCTTATTTCCCTCAAAACCCCCAAATCTTAAATAGCCTTAAGTATGTCACAAAGGACACATCTTTTTTCTTTGTAGTTAAACTAAAGATAATGGAAAGACATGGAAAGAGGTCCTAAGAGCAGGTCTTGACACAGACTCTTACTAGAAATTTCCTCAGCAGCCCTCCAGGTTCGCCCACCAGTAAAGCTCCCTCTGCTGTGGGTCCTGTCTGGTCAGTTCTGACCCATAGCAACCCTGTGCAAGACAACATCTAGATGAGCGCTCCAAATGGTTGGAGGTTGGCCAATTCTTTTGGGTACAGTGACTGTATTCTTTCCGTCTTTTTTATGTTTTCTGTGTTGTTCAGTATTTCACCCATAGAAATCTTCAACATTGCAACTTGAGGTTGGAAGTTTTTCTTCAATTCTTTCAGCCTGAGATATGCAGCGCATGTTTGTTTGTTTTTTCTTCTCGGTTTTCTAACTCCAGGCCTTTGCACAATTTATCATAAGACTTTATCTTCTGCAACCACCCGTTGAAGTCTGTTCAGGTCTTTTACATCATCGTTTCTTCCTGTCACTTTGTTCTCCCAGCATGTTTTAGAGTCTCCTCTGACATTCAGTTTGGTCTTTTGGTTTTTTGTCTTTTTACTGACCTTTGCTTATTCTTTTCTTCAGGCAGGATGTCCTTGATGTACTAATTCCACACTTGTCTGGTCTTGGGTCATTTGTGTTGGAGACGTCAGCTCTGTTCTTGAGATGGTCTCTAAGTTCAGCTGGGATAGACTCAAGGTTGTGGTTGGCTCTCATGGACTTGCTTTCCGGTTCTCCGGTGTCAGTGTGGACTTGCATAGGTGGTCTGTTTCACCCGGGTGCTGAGTGACAGCACTGAGCTTCCCATGGTCTGTGTAGTCTGTTTAATTACTGCATATCCCATCTTAAGAGGCCTATACGTCAATCATTAATGTTGTTTGAAAAAAAAAAGGCTTTTTCAATGAGGAGGTTAATCTTGCAAAATTTTGTCCTGTGATCCACAGCTTCTTTTCTTATCACTTTTTTTCCTGACTATTGATATATTTTCCAACTACTGACCCCTCTTTGTTTCCAGCTTTTACATTCCAATCATCGGTAATTATCAGTGCATTTCAATTGTGTGTTTGATCAATTTCAGACTACAGAAGTTGTAAAAAAAATCTACAACTTCTTCATGTTAAGCTAGTGATTGATGTGTACATTTGAATTATGGCCATGGTACACTGGTCTTCCTTATGGTCATAGGGATATTAACTCCTGCTTATCACTGACAGTGTTTCACTTCAAGAGAGATCTTGAACTGTGCTCTTTGACAATACATGTGATGCCAGTCCTCTTGAAGTTGTCATTCTTGGCAGAGTAAACCATATGCCTGCCAACTCAAAGTGCCCAATAACTACATTCAGCTCACTAACACCTAAGGGCTTTATCTTTAGGTGTTCCATTCTGTTTCTGATGACTTCCGATATCCTAGGTTCATACTCTCTATATTCAATGTTCTGAATATTAATAGGTATTTGCAGCTAGTCCTTATTTTTTCAAGAAAGCTCTGTTCCACCCAGGTTACTGAAGTTGACTCTACTTTGAGAAGGCAGCTCTTCATCAGTTGCATTTTGAGTTCCTTCTAGCCTGAAGGCTCATCTTCGGAGACAAATCTCAGGCAAAATTCTACTGCTATTTATATGATTTTCAGTCGCCTTTTTTCTCCCAGATGTGAGTCAGCAGGTCCTCTTTCCTAGATTATCTTAGTCTGGATGCTCCTTTTAAACTCGTCTACCCCAGTTGACAGTGCTGGTGTTTGAAATACCCGTGGCACAGCTTCAGCATCACGGTAGCACACAGGCCATCGCAATATGACAAGTGGACAGAAAAGTGATAGCAAACCACCCACAGTCATGGATTTAAGCTAACCAGTTATATTGCAGAGGCAGAATCAAATAAATGCATCCTCTAAATGGCCTAGACAAGCGCCCTCTCCAGGAAGGTGGGTCGTTGGAAGTTGTGAGTGTACCCTCACACTGCTGGTGAGGCTGTAAAACAGCACAGCCACCGTGGAACATGAAATGGTGCTTCCTAAAAAATTTGAGTCTGGCAGTACCAGCCATCTCTTTACTTGTTATTCCACCCAAAGAAGAACAGATCCACAGCACCAACAGATACAGGCAAACCCAGGTTCATCGGAGCACCATTCACAATAACGAGAAGATAAACTTCAGTACAAACGCACACAGAGGTACACTGTGGAATGTGCAAGGACAGTGAGGAGTCTGTGAAACCCCTCGTGACAGGACTGGGGGACATTGTGCTTAGTGAAAATAGTCAAACACCAAAGGCCAGATATTGTATAAAACCACTGTTTAAGAATACCAGGAAGAGATTTCACACTAAAAGAAGTAGACTTTGATTGGGGAGAGTAGAGGGAGAGAAAAGGAAGTAGCCGATGTTAACTTGGGTGAAGCAGAAGACAACACCCAACGAGAGGGAAACGGGTGACACATGTTGGAAGCAGGGCAAGACAACGGGCAGCGTGATGATGCGTTGTTGAAAGTAAGACATAGTCTGCTCTGTAAACCTTCACCTACTTAATAATAAATAGCTAAAACAACAAGTATTACTACAAAAGAAGACAAAGAAGGAAACGAAGGGGGAGGGAAGAGGAAGAGGAGGAAGAGGAGGTGGAGGAGGAGGAGGAGGAGAAGAAGGAGAAGGAGAAGAAGGAAGGAGAAGGAGGAGGAGGAGGAGGAGGAATTGTGCATGTAGGGGAGTTTGTAGACCCACCTTTGCTACTCTCTAGCTATGTGACTTGGGGCAAGTACCTTACTTCCTCTTAGCCCCTTCGAACCTCAATGTTGTCCACTATAAAAAAGGAATAGGAAAGCCTGTCTCAGGAGGCTGTAGTGAGGACTGAGGAAGATCAAGTTGATGTTTGCTCATCCCTTGCTGGATCCCTGGAATCTCCCCCATCCACTTGCAGCCCCATCCCCAAAGCTCTTCCCTCCCTGCTGGCCCTGACCTCCCCTAATAGTAGCGTAGGGGCCCAGGGTAGGTCACTCAGTGAAGGGGTGTGAGCTCTAACTGCTGACCTTGTGGTTAGCAGCCCAATATGCAACTCACTATCCCAGGATGTAAAGGTTCCAGACTCGCTGCCATGGAGTTCACGCTGATTCATAGAGACGTTTAGGGCAATGGAGAGCTCCCCTGTGGGTTTCCGAGAAAGCCTCATCTTTCCCCAGCAAGGTGGCTGGTGATTTCCAATTCCCAGCTTGGCAATTCATAGCCCAGCAAGTAACCCACTAGGCTACCAAGTTTAGAAGGCCACTCCCCCAAGGCCCAGGGATCCCCACAGAACAGCCTGAACAGCCTAGGAAACCCTATCAAGAAAAGACCAAGTTACTAATTAACAGCTCTACACAGGAGGTATAAATAGGGAGTGGAGGGGTGGGGGAGGAAGGAGCTAGGGCCCCAAACTCCCAACTTTCCCCAAGGTCCTCCCCTCCTCTGCACCCCAAGGCTCTCGGGCTCTGCATGGAGTTGCCTGTCCAGCCAGCTTGCCGTGTGGCCTGGAGCGCATGCTGACCTTTCTCTCAGCTCCAGGGTTCAGACAACCTTGAGGGAGCACGTGATCCCCATGGCTTGGCCTTTTTTTGCCCTTTAGCTGCTGGGATAGGAGGAGGGGCTGCTCAGTTACAACCCAGGGGCTGGCTAGGACCTGCTTCCGGAGCAAACACCCCCCCTCCCCCCAGTCTGCAGGAGCAAGGAAGCTTGTCACTGAGGCCCAGCCCCTTGCCACCCCTGAGGGAACTCGGGGCCTGGAGATACTCACTTATTTCCTTGGGAGACCCTTCTACCCAGTGGAATTCTTCAGGATACCTCTTCCCCTTTCTCTCAGCTCACCCAGGCCTATCTCCTGTCTTGAAAGATCAAGGGAGAAGGACGGAGAGCAGCCTCAGCTCCTGCCCACCCCAAAGGGTGCAGCAGCCTGGAGTGAGAGAGTGGAGGCAAGCAGCCTGAGACAAGAACCCAGGGGACAGGGTGCCCCGGGGAGTGGCAGCAGACTGGTGAGTCCACCTCAGGCCAGGATGATGGGAAGGGTCAGGTGAGAGGGAGGGAGGGAAGGACTGGGGAAAGGAGGCCCCGTTTTAGACCTCTGACAAGCCACATCCCCCGGATCTATGCTGAGGCAAGGGGGATCCAGGGGAAGGGATGAACACACTGATCTTTGGAGGAGATCTAAACCCAAGGCAAGATTCTGCCTTGTTAGACTTTGAGACTGAGATGTGCACTGTGCGGATGGGGGTGCACCCTAGGCCTGACAAGGTGCTGACACCCAGGGTGTCCTCAGATGCTGGCTGACCTTGCAGGTGTCTGCCTGGAATCGAACCTGCTGTCATCGAGTCCATTCTGACTCATGCAACAGAATTACAGAGTCAAACTGTAAATTTAACAGAAAAGCAAGCCAGGCCTTTCTTCCGCAGCACAATTTGATAGGTTCTAACCTTTCAGGTAGCAGCCAAGAACAGACCATTGGTGCACCCAGGGACCTCTTCCTGGGACACTCTCTTCCAATCCTGTGCATGCCGGACTCTCTCGCCATTCAGGTGTCAGCGCAAATGTTCCCTACTCTGGAGAGACCTCCCTGGCCACATGGCTAAAGTACCTCCTCCCAAGCTCTGTTGCTCGTTAGCAGGAGCTATTTTCTTCATTTCACCGCCTTCAACTGTTGGCCAGAATGCAAATTTCCATGAGAATGTGATCTTGTCTGTCACATTCACCTCCTAAAATAGGTGATATTTGTTGAATGAGGAAATCTGTGGGTGGGATGCATTTGAGAGTTTTTAAAATTATGATTTTAAACTGAGATTTAATTTACATTCCATGCAGGTTACCTAGTCCAAGTGCATGATGCAATGATTTCCAGTATACTCACAGAGTTGTGCAACTATAAACAATATAAACTTGATGAACTTCATATCACAATATAAACTTTGAGTGTGTTCATCACTCCAGAAAGATTTTTTTTAAAGCAGTATGGTGAATCCCAGAGCTCCAGTGGTACAGTGGATTGCATATTGAGCTGCTAGCCACAAGGTCAGCAGTTCAAACCCACCAGCTACTCTGTGGGAGAAAGAGGAGGCTGTCTGCTCCTATAAAGATTTAAGGTCTGGTGAACCCCCAGGAGCAGTTGTCTGAGTCAGCATTGCCTTGATGGCAGTGGATTGTGAACGGTGGGATTCTCACTCAGAGCCGCCTCTGGGGGTTCCCTGGGCATGTTTTGTTGACTTCAGCACTTGGTGTTCTTTCACACGGGCTCTAAATTTGTTTCGTTCTCCAACAACCTCTCTAAAAGACATGTTTTAGTCAGATACAGAATGCCGGAGAAGGCTTAGGCTGTGTCTCTGCGCAAACCCATTCGAATTGGTACTTGTGGCCCTGCTCCCACTAACTGTTACTCCCCATTACCTTCCCACTCCATTCCCAGCCCCACGCACCCACTGGTCTCCTTTCTGGATGGATAGACTGGGCTCTTCTTGACATGGCCTACAAATGGAACGAGAAGCCATGTAGTCTTGGAGGCATCTTTCACCTGCCCTGTGCTCAAGCCCATCCTGTGGTCGCATGTATCAGCACTTGAAGCCTCCTTGTGCACAGCTGTGTCCTCTTTGCTGCCCCTATGCATCTGCTGATGGACATTTGGGCTCTTTTCTTCTTTTGGGGGGATGGGGGGGAGGGGCGGCTATTAGAAATAATGCTGCTAGGAATGTTTGTGTGCGAGTTTGCAGGCTGTGTGCAAGTTTTAGGTCTCTTGGGTGGCATAGCTGGGGCAGAGGATCACTCTGAAGGAGCCTGGAGAGTCAGTGGGTTAAAACATTGGGTTGCTAATTTCAGAGTTGGTGGTATGGACCTAAACAGCCCTTCCTTGGGAGAAAGATGAAGTTCTCTGTGCTTATGAAGAGTTCCAGTCTCAGAAACCTTATAGAGCAGTCCTGCCCTGTCCTGTAGGGCCACTGGGAGTCGGTATCAATCTGAAAGCAGTAGGTTCAATATGTTTTATCTTACCGGCAACTCTGAGGAGAACAAAGGCTCGTGGGAAGGTTATCAGTTGGAACCTAGCCATTTCTCGAGAGAAAGATGTGGCAACCTGCTCCCATAAAGACTGCAGCCTCGGAAACCCAATGGGGCAATTCCACTCTGTCCCACAGGGTCACCGTGAGCCAGAATCCACTCAATGGGTTTGGCTTTTGCGGTCCCTGTTGAGATGGATTTGTTCTGTTGCCAGGTACCAGGGATACTTTGGGCATGGGGCTGATGCCAGGCTGAGTCTGTAAAAGCCATTTATTTACCCTGATGCTTCGGAGATAAAGGGGTCTCACAGCTGATAATGGAGTGGTTAGACAGGTTCCCAGTACACCAGGAAAAAATACCCTAACCTCTTCTCTAAATACCACCTCTCCACTTTCCATTCTGACAAAGGCCATACCTATGCACCTTGCCAACCGGTGGCTTTTTGTTTTTCTCTTCTGATTTTCTGGCTTGTGTTAAGCAAGGTTTTTTTGTTTGTTTGTTTGTTTTTCTCTCCCTAAGAAAGGTCTACTACAATTCTTCTTAGGCTAATGACACCCTTCTCCCTCTTGGTCTTACATGTGTGGCCTCTGAGATCTCTGATTATGCTGTCGGGCACAGAGGTTGACAGACAGAGACACAGCAGAAAACAAGCTGGTTCTACCCTGAACAGACAGTGCATCCATCTTCACATCCAAGGCTCCTGCCAAGACTTCTCCCTCCAAAGTGGGGCTCTTTGGAGGTGTCCAGCCTGAGCCCTCAGACAGGGCTGGACAGGAACCCCAGAAAAAGAGGCGCTGTCCCCCTTTCATCTTGGATGCGGTCATTGTGCGTCCTTGTGCATCCTAGCCAACTGCCCTGCAACAGCTGCCCCTCACAGATTTTAATTCCCCCCTCCCCTCCCCTCCCCCTCCCCGCCCACCAAGAAGCAGCCTAGCTTACTCTTCTGGGTAATCACTTAAGCTGAAAACTACTTCCAGGGTATTAGCATTTTAACTGCAAAGTGGTGGGGCCCTAAGGAGCAGAGGTGCTGCTGGTGGTGGTAGTGTGTGTGGTCGGGTCAGTTGGTTTGGGGGATTAGGATGGGCCAGCTGGTAGTGGACTCTAACTACACCAGAGGCAGCTCTTGTTCTGTGTTTCTATTTCCACTGGAAGTTGGCTCTACCTTTAACCCAAGGCATTGGCATTTTGCTTGGCAAGTGGGGGTTGGAGCTACAGAATTTACACCTGAACCCTTGCTAAGACCGGGGTGTGTGTGTGGGAAAGCTTCACATCCCAGCAGGAAGTCCCAGAGGCCCAGTTTCCTTCCCAGGCATGTAGAGGCTCAGGGCTACTCATGCTCGGAGGAGCAGAGGGATACCCATCCCTGGCTGTGCCTGATGTGCAGAGTAGAAGCTGACGAGGCATAAAGCAAGCGGCATGTCCAGACTCTCAGGCTGTAGACACAAATACCCAGGTGCCCATATAAGCGAGGCTTCTTAAGAGCTGGGCAGAGTGCCGAATCTCTCTGTGCCGCCATTTCTGGATGCATAAAATGAGAACCATAGTGCTCCTGGCCAGGGCTGCTCTTAGAAGGAAATGGGCCATGGTCCACAGCCGTACGGTACTAAGAACAGCGGCAGGCACAGAGTGAGCACGCATATGGTTGGCATTGTGGCCATGCCCGTTTTCTTTCTCGCACCGCTTCCCTGTGGCTGGGTCCTCTCTCTGGCTGAGGTCGAGTGCCCAGTTGAGTAAGGTGCCCCAGGGAGGTGCTCGTCGTCCTACGTCAGCAGAAAGAGATGGCCCCGTAGGGTGTGTGCCTATGAGAGCTCCGCAAAACCAGGCTTGGCAGCCTGTCCTTTGGCTTGGGCCTCGGCCCCCTGCCCGGTCTCTGCGCTGTCTGTATTCCTTAAAGAGTTCCGAGGGAAGGGAGCTTTCAGAAGTCAAAATACTTTAGGGGATGGGGACAGGTGCTCTCCTATTCGGAGGTCCTGTCCCTTCATTTCTCTGTAAGCCTCTGGGCAAAATGGATCTTGGGCTTTCTGAAGATATGCCGAACCCCTCCTACAAAATGCACCATCCTGTACCAAACCCACAAAATCACTGGTTCACAGTGCTGCATCGGGGAGAGATCAGTTCATAAAAACATGTGGTCAAGAGACCAAAGAAACTCAAACTCACTGCCATGCAGTCGATGGCAACTCACAGTGACCCCTAGGGCAAGGTAGAATGGCTCCCATACATTTCTGAGACTGTCACTCTTTATGGGAGTAGAAAGCCCCATCTTTCTCCTCAAAACGTGGCTAGTGGTTTTGAACTGCTGACCTTGCTGGTCATGGGACATTCCCTTCCTACAGAGCATTGTTTTGCAAATTTGAGTGCTTGATGTGAGGTTCTACATGGACCCCTACACTGCTTTCCGTCAGCAGGGACTGGGAGAGAGTGGAGGAGGAACCGCTGAGGGGACCCTGATGGTGTAGAGGCTACATGCCCCCCGCTCCTCCCCCCCCTCCCCCGCTGCTATCCAAAGGTACGTGGTTCAACCCACCAGCCAAGCTGAAAGAGGAAAGATGTGACTCTGGAAAACTTCCGGGGCAGTTCTCTGTTCTCTCGGAACACTATGAGTCTGAGTGGCCTTGGCAGAGCCCTCTAGGAAGGAGACAGGAAATGTCAGCCCCAAAGCCGGCCTGTGGCTTGGCCCAGGACTGCCCCTCTAGGGGTCTCCATGGTGGTCTCTCTACCTAAGACCTGCCTAAATCCATGTGACTCTGGAAGCCACTTTGCCAGAAGCTGGGGACTAGAGAATTCAGTGCCTCAGCCTCTGGCTGCACCTCATCTACTCCCCCACTCTGGGTCTCTGTTCGCCCATCTGCGCTGGGAGTGAATCCGACTGCTTTCCCATAAAGGCTGTGGAGGAGGAGAGATGGAGGCCATCCTTCAAAAATGCCTTCCCGGGGGCTGCCCTGTCCAGTGTGGGCCAGGAGAATGAGGGTCTAGAAAGGCACACAAAGGGGCATGCCTGGGGCCGTGCCGGAGAAAGCCCAGAACTGTGCCAGGGCAGAGGCCAGAGAGAAGTACCATCAGCAGGGAGCAGATGGAGCACCTGGCACATGCATAGAGGGCCACCTTACCAAGATCTGGGCAAGACACCTGCACCCGCGCCACCTGGTCCTTGCAGGACATCCTGTGAATCTTGGAGGAAGAAAGGCTCTGTCTTCAGGCAGGGGTCCATGCAAGAAGGCTGCCCTGGCTAACCCTGTACCACCCAGGGTTCATCAACCCTGTGGCAACTGGGGAAGGGAAAGCCAGGGTCTGCTGACCTGGAGCTGACTGCCCAAGTAAGCCCCGCTCAGCAAGCTCTGCGGAGGGGACAGCAAGCCTGCTCTGGCACCCAGCGCTGTCCTGGGCTGTCACTGCCACCTGCCTTCCACTTCACTCCCAGATCCGCCCTGGCAGCTGGGACCACTAGCAGCCTCAGGCACTCAGCGCTTCTGCCAGCTCCATCACTCCCTGTCCCCAAGGTGGGAGAAGCCCCCCCCCCGCCCCGCCCCACTCCAGAAGGAGTGCTCTTTCTGCCCTTTCTCGGAGGTGAGTGGAGGGCAGTGTCAGGTGGTCCCATCATGGAAATCCTCACGACCTCATACGTGCCTCCTCACGGATCTGTAGTGGACAGTGTCACACGCCTTTCCCCTCGTTAGTCCCCACCCTTGTAAAACAACCTAGAAGTCAGCTGAGTCTCCCGGAGCGTTTGTTCTAGAGAGCTAGCTGGGTGGGGGAGGCCGCCCTTCCGCTGGAGCGGGCGCGAAGAGGGCAGCGCTGGGCAAGGTGGGCGCAGAGGGTGCGGGGGGCTGCGGGGCGGGACGGGGCGCTGGCCGGCACTCACGTCCTCTTGAAGACGCCCCCGAAGGCGCTGCCCAGCAGCAGGCAGAGCTGCTGCGAGAAGAAGACCCAGGAGACCCGCGCGAGCGAGCTGTGCGTCTGGCAGCGCAGGTCCAGCAGCGTGGGCCCCAGGAAGGCGATGCACAGGCCGAAGCTGAAGAAGACGCTCCAGTAGGTGAGCGTGGGCTGCAGGTGGCGACGGAGCATTCCAGACACGCGCCCGTCGCAGCCCATGGCTTCGGCTCCCGGCCTCCCCGGCTCCCCGCTGCCGGAGTGCCAGTGTCGCGCGCCCGCGGGAGGGCCGGCCGGGCCGGGAGGCCGGCGGCCGGGAGGGACGGAGGGAGGGGCCGCCCGACGAGGGGCCCCGCCCTCGGGCCCGGGAGCGCGGGGGCTGTCTCTGCTGGCCAGGGGGGGGGGCGCCTCCTTGGGCGGGGGCGGGGCGCCCCCTCCCCCTCCTTCCCAAACACGTGTGCTTGTCCCCCCCCACTCCCCGTGGCGCGGGCGGGGGGCGGCCGCTCACCCCTGCGCCCCTCCTCCCCAGAGACTAGGTGTGCCAGCCTCCTTAGGTGGCCCCCAGAGTCGGAGGGTTCTGAGCGCCCTTTGTAGAGCTAGGCAAACGGAGTTCCTGCACACATGCCCCCTGCTGAGAAGGGGGGGCGCCCAGCGCTCTCCTTGGGAGCCCTATCAGCGCGCCCCCTCCCACCCCTCGCCCCGCCTGTCCCGCTCCCCCTGGTCTGGAAACTAGAGGCCTCTCCCCTCCAGCCGGAGTGGGGACGGGGGTGTGGGGTGCGAGGTGGGGACGCGGGGGCTTTCTGACAGCTCTGTCCTCCTGACTTGAGTCAAAACCTGTACTGAGTGCCCGCCACCCCGCCTTTGGAGAGTCTCCGTGGCTTTCTTGAGCCGGCGGAAGAGGCTCAGAGCATTGGCCACGCCAAGAACTCAGACTTCTTCAACCCAAGTTCCCAAGAGCCTGAGAGCGCGTCTGTGCCTGGACAGGCGGGGAGCGAGACGGGTGCCCGCCTTCTGCCCAGGGTTCCGGCTCTCGCCGGCTTCCTGGATTGGGAGCCTGGGGAGGGTGTCTGGATAGAATCTTCTGGGGAAAAAATAGGATTTGGGGGAAATTCTCTTTCTTGGGAAAAAAAAAGCTTCAAGGATGAACCTCCAGATGGGAACCCAGAGAGGAGAAGGTGGGCTGGCTCTCTGGACAGAGCTCGCTGCAGATAGAGCAGGAGAAGCTGCTTCCCGAAGATTCCACCCCCTTCCATGGGGTCCCCGGCCTGGGGCAGACAGGCTGGCAGTGGGCCTGGGGTGGGCCCTGCTCTAGAGCTGGAACAAGGATGAGTACTGCATTCCAGCAAGGAGTGGTGCCCTCCCAGGGCTGCTAACCTCAGGCTCAGCCGCTCTGCTGAGCTGTCTGCTCCCTTAAAGGGTTTTCCTTGGGAACCCACCCGGCACTTCTACCCTGCCCTTTAGGATGGCTCCAAGTCAACACAGACTTCATGGTACTGAGTTTGTGTTGTATTTGGTTTTTTTTTTGGGGGGGGGGAGGGGGCGTGGTATTGTGTTCAATTCTCAAAGGAGCCCTCGTGGAGGCATGGAGTACCCCTTGGGCTGCACCCACAAGCAGGCTGTTCAAGACCACCAGTAGCTCAGAGGGAGAAAGGTGGGGTTTTGACCCCCATAAAGAGTGACAGGCCCAGACCCCCTGGGGCAGTTCTACTCTGTCCTTATAGGGTGGATCACTAGGAGTCCGATTCCAGAATGGACTCCAGGTCCGTGAGTTTGGTTTGTATGGTATTCCTGGTGGGGTGACTCATTATATTACGGTTTGTTTGTTTTGCTTTTTACAATTCCAATCTTAAATACCGCACAGGCCCACGTCGCTGTTGTTGGTTGACTGATGTCATCACTGAGGGATGGATTGAGTCTGAGATCCGGGGAACCCTCTCCCTGAGACAATCTAATGGGAATGGAGCAGACCCCCGTGCCACTATGAGGGGGACCAACACCTGAAGACAGGGGTCTCAATGGGGTGGGTGTCACCCAGAGAAGTTGCTCCCCTCCCCTCCATAGACCACCCCCCGTCCCGTAAAGGTCATGTAGAACCCTTCCTAATGTTTTTGTACTGATGTTACTTCTAAATTACACTTCTCATTTGTCATTGAATGCATTGGTAGTGACATAAATAACTGGGAAATTTAATTTATATCTGTCAATTACAATAGTTTATGCAGACTAAACCATATGGCGGAAAGTGTCACTTTCTGACTGAAGTATTTTAGAAGGCGTGCCTGTTAGAGGATAGTATGTCAACTTGAAGGATGAAAAGGTAAGGGGTGCCATCCAACCTACCAATCAGGGCACAGCCTGAAGATGCCTCCTGGGGTGTGGCCTCCTTATATCCTGGGGAACTGGGAACTTCCAGTTCCCTCTCTGTCCCTTTGTCTTGCTGTTTGCTGGGACTCTGCCTCTGACCCTGAGCGCTGCTGGGGCCCTGCCACATTTCCACTGACCTTGAATCCACACGACTCTGTGCCCACTGCCCTGTGGTCTTCCTGTGCTCTGCATCTCTGCATGTGACTGCGTGTGAGTCTGAAGAGAGAGTTGGGGACTAGTTTTGGACGTATGCACGTGACTTGGACTGGGCTGGAGTGCTTTCTTCATCTATAATTGCTTCTTGATGTAAAGCACTTTCTTATGTTTAGACCAGGGATCCTCAAACTTTTTAAACAGGGGGCCAGTTTACTGTCCCTCAGACCGTTGGAAGGCCGGACTATAGTTTTTAAGAAACTATGAACAAGTTCCTATGCACACTGCACATATCTTATTTTGAAGTAAAAAAACAAACGGGTCAATAACACCTGGTGGGCCAAATAAATGTCCTCGGCGGGCCTCTTGTGGCCCACGGGCCATAGTCTGAAGAATCCTGGTTTAGATGAATGTCACTGGTGTGTTCTACAGACAACCTGGCCTCCAAGAGAAGGTTAAAACGTAAATCAACATAGAGTTTTTAGCCTTGTAGGTATTATTGAAGAAGAATCAGTAGCTGCAAAGTAGGGCCTTGGTGATAGAAATGATGCCAGAGATCACCTGATATAATTTTTCAAGACCAATGACTTGTTTATTGCAAATAGCCTTTGCAAACAGCATGAATAGTGATGATGCACATGGACCTTATTGGGAGGAGCACACCGGAGTCAAAGTGGAAAGGAACGATGGAGAAGCACCACATCATCAGTTGGAACAAGGCCAAGGGTGGGCTGAGAGCAGTGTCCCTATGCTAGACCAAATAGAAAGAATGAAGGAGAGCATAAGCCTTGCGTTACAGTGTCAAAGGAGGGCAATGGCAGAACTGTCGAACGAGAAAGAAAGCAGCACAAGAAGATGGAACAGAGTACCAGAGGATAAAAAAGCCAACTTCCACTGTTTTAGAAAATCACACATGCTCAGGAATCCATGGTATTGTGGGAAGGAGTCCAGGCTGCACTAAGGCCTGGCTGAGACGCAGGTGCTCGGGAAGTGATGGAGATGCTCCAAAAAGCAAATGCAGGCCGAGGAATGTTCATGGATCTACTTCAAGACATTTGGAAGACAGCTAGCTATCTGGCCCACTAACTAGAAAAGATACTTATTTGTGGCTATTCTACAAAAACCAAAAGGGTGAGTCCATAGAAAATGATCCAACAATATCATTATTTTCATGTGTGGGCAAAATTTTACTGAAGATAATTTTTAAAATGTTGGCTGCAGCAGTGTACCACAGGAAAGGACCAGATATTTAAGCCTAATGAGGAAGAGGACAAGGAATCATGTCAGATGGGTCTTAGCTGAAAGCAGAGAACATCACAAAATTTTTATCAAAAATGAAACAAACCCCTCCCCCCCCATTGTCCTTTAGCCAGTTCCAACACATAGCGACCATATAGATGGGGTAGAACTGTCCCTGTGGGTTTCTGAAGCTGTACAGCTTTACATCAGCAGAGAGTCTCATCTTTCTCCTGCAGAGTACCTGATGGGTTCGAATTGCTGACCTTGTGGTTAGCAGCTCAATTTGTATGCATTTGTATTATTATCTCTTCAGGTCTATCTAGATAAGATAGACTGGATAAGCCCGTGTGATCACGAGGTGCCAAAGGGATCAGTTATCAGGCATCAAAGAACAAAAAATCATAACATTGTGTGCTCACCTCCATGATACGATCGCTGAAGACAAACGTGTGCATAAGCAAATGTGGCGAAGAAAGCTGATGGTGTCTGGCTATCAAAAGATATAGCGTCTGGGGTCTTAAAGGCTTGAAAGTAAACAAGTGGCCATCTAGCTCAGAAGCAACAAAGCCCACATGGAAGAAGCACACCAGCCTGTGCGATCACGAGGTGTTGAAGGGATCGGGTATCAGGCATCATCAGAACAAAAAAATCTTACCATAGTGAATGAGGGATGGAGTGCGGAGTGGAGACCCAAAGCCCATTTGTAGGCCACTGGAGAGCCCCTTGCAGAGGGGTCTCGGGGAGGAGATGAGCCAGTCAGGGTGCCATGTAGCAACAATGAAAATTACAACTTTCCTCTAGTTCCTAAATGCTTCCTACCCCCACACTATCATGATCCCGATTCTACCTTGCAAGTCTGGCTAGACCAGAGGATGCACACTGGCACAGATAGGAACCAGAAACACAGGGAATCCAGGACGGATGATCCCTTCAGGACCAGTGGTGTGAGTGGTGATCCTGGGAGCCTAGACGGAGGGTGGGTTGGGAAGGGGGAACCGATGACAAGAATCTATATGTCACCTCCTCCCTGGGGGACGGACAACAGAAAAGTGGGTGAAGGGAGATGTCGGACAGGGCAAGATATGACAAAATAATAATTTTTTAATTATCAAGGATTCATGAGGGACAGGGGAGCGGGGAAGGCAGGGAAAAAAATGAGGACCTGATACCAGGGGATTAAGTGGAGAGCAAATGTTTTGAGAATGATGAGGGCAATGAACCTACAAATGTGCTTTACACAATTGATGTATGTATGAATTGTGATAAGAGTTGTATGAACCCCTAATAAAACAATTTTTAAAAGATAGGCTGGATAAACAATCCAGAGGAGAAAACAATGGAACTGATGGTTCCAGGGGACATGGGGGAGGGGAAAGTGAGGGAAAGGAAGTGGTGTTGACAAACCCAGGGACAAGGGAACAACAAGTGATCCAAAATCAGTGACAAGGAGGGTGTAAGAGGCCTGGTATGGAATGATCAAGGGCAATGTAACTGGAAGGAATTACTGAAACCCAAATGAAGGTTGATCATGATAGTGGGAAAAGAGGAAAGTAAAAGGAAATAGAGGAAAGAACTAGGAGGCAAAAGGCATTTATAGAAGTCTAACTACAAATCCAGGGTGGATGATACCTTCAGGACCAGGGGTGTGAGGGGCGATACTGGGAGAGTGGAGGGTGAGTGGGTTGGAAAGGGGGAACTGATTACAAGGATCTACATGTGACCTCCTCCCTGGGAGACGGACGGCAGAGAAGGGGGGGAAGGGAGACTCCAGATAGGGCAAGATAGGACAAAATAACAATCTATAAATTATCAAGGGCTCATGAGGGAGGGGGGAGCGGGGAGGGAGGGAAAAAAAGAGGACCTGATGCAAAGGGCTTAAGTGGAGAGCAAATGCTTTGAAAATGATTAGGGCAAAGAATGTACGGATGTGCTTTATAGAATTGATGTATGTATATGTATGGATTGTGATAAGAGTTGTATGAGCCCCTAATAAAATGTAAAAAAAAGAAGTCTAAATACAGGCATGTATGTATGTAAATATATTTATATATAATAATAGGGAAATAGATCTATGTACATATATTTATAGGTTTAGTATTGAGGTAGAAGATGGAGACTGGGCCTCCACTCAAGGACTCCCTCAATGCAAGGACACTTTTTTTCTATTAAATTGGCATTCCATAATGCTCACCTCCCCTACCTGGTCTCTGAAGACAAAGCAGGTGCATAAGGAAATGTGGTGAAGAAAGCTGATGGTGCCTGGCTATCAAAATATATAGTGTCTGGGGCCTTAAAGGCTTGAAGGCAAACCAGCAGCCATCTAGCCCAGAAGAAACAAAGCCCACATGGAAGAAGCACACCAGCCTGTGTGATCACAAGGTGTCGAAGGGATCAGGTATCAGGCATCAAGGAACAAAAAAAAAGCATACCATTGTGAATGATGGGGAGTGTGGAGTGGGGACCTCAAGCCTATCTGTAGGGTCTCGGGGAGGAGATGAGCCAGTCAGGGTACAGTGTAGCACCGATGAAACATACAACTTTCCTCTAGTTCCTAAATGCTTTCCCCCTCCCCCACTATCATGATCCCAATTCTACCTTAAAAATCCAGCTAGACCGGAGGATGTGCACTGGTACAGATGGGAACTGGAAACACAGAGAATCCAGGACAGATGACCCCTTCAGGACCAGTGGTGAGAGTGGCAATACCAAGAGGGTGGAAGGAAGATGGGGTAGAAAGGGGGAACCTATAACAAGGATCTACATATAACCCCCTCCCTGGGGGATAGACAACAGAAAAGTGGATGAAGGGAGACGTCGGACAGTATAGGACATGAAAAAATAAAAATAATTTATAAATTATCAAGGGTTCATCAGGGAGGGGACACAGGGAGGGAGGGGAAAATGAGGAGCTGATACCAAGGGCTCAAGTAGAAAGCAAATGTTTTGAGAATGATGAGGACAACAAATATACAAATGTCCTTGACACAATAGATGGATGTATGGATTGTGAGCAGAGTTGTATTATGAGCCCCCAATAAAATTATTTTAAAAGAATCGATGCATTTGAATGCTAGTGTTGGGAAGGAATACTGGGTGTGACTTAGAGGGCCAGAAATGAATACACCTGTTCTCAGAAGAAGCGCAGCCTTAGGAGTGGGGCTGCCAAGACTTTGTCTCACTTACTTTGGACGTGTTACCAGGAGGGACAGATCCCTGGAGGAGGGTATCGAGCTTGGGAAGATGGAGGGCCAGAGAAAAAGAGGAAGACCCTGAGGGCCATAGATGGACCCAGTGGCTGCAGCGATGGCTGAAACAGAGCACCGGTGCTGGGCACAGGACCGGCAGCGCTTCGTCTCTCTGAGTAGGAACCGACTAGAGGCCACCTGAGAACAGCAACAGGACATTGATCCATGCCACCCGGACTTCCACAAATCTGTTTCTGTTGTCATAATGGACAACAGGACCATTTTAATAAAATGGAGTCGATTTTTGCTGAAACACTGCGTGAGACAGTGTCCCTTGTTTCAGTTGACCCACACTCACCTCAGTGACATCACTGCCTAAGGAGAAATTGGCTGTCCTACCAGGTTGTCCTTCCTCCTCAGCCCTTTCAGCGCTGGTGCCTGCACTGGGCAGGCGGGCATGACGTCATGGCTCTGGTCGCTACTAGAGCACCTGGGCAGAGGTGACCCTAGACAGCCTCGGTGCGCAGAATATTGTTGGAGGCATGACAACATGCAAGCCACCTCTAAACTTGTGAAGCATGCAGGCTCTCGGGGCTCTCTTGTGACCTACAGAATCAGACTCTGCGTTTCCATCAGATTCCCAGGGAACTGAGGGGTCCTTCAAAGTCGGAGAGACAGTGATACAGGGGTCTTCACCCTGGAACTCCCGATCATTCCCTGGGCTATCACACGGTGGCCATAGTCAAAAGCTTATTGGGTGCTTAATTGGTCACGGGGTGAAACAAAGGGGAAAGGAAAGAAGCACACCGGTCAGTGCGTCCTGTCACGGGTGCTTTGCGAAGCTTTAGTCTGCCCGCAAAGGCTTCCTGGAACAAGGGACTTTTGAGCTGGGTCTGGAAGGGGTAAGACTAGGCGGAAAAGTTTGACTTATTCTCTTTCTTCATGGCTTTCTGACTCCTCCATCCTCCACTGTAACATATTGTCCATCTCCTACGGGAACCTTGCTCAGATAAAGTCTACGAACCTCCTCTACCCCCACAAACTTCACAGTCAGCTGTATTACTATAGTCCGCGGACTCTCACCCCCCTCCTCCTGCCGATCCTCTCCCACCCCTGTCCCGTGGTCAGATAAGCCATGAGTTCTAAAAGGCGGGGGTGGAGGTGGGTGGGGGGGGCGTGGCATTCTCACCTCTATCTCAAACTCTCCCCACTCCCAGCCACAAACCTCCCAGGACGCTTTGCCAACATCCAGATCTGGGGAAATGCAGTAACTGGTGGAAGGAATTCTCCGAACAACCCCTTTACTGGAGTGACTGGTAACTCAATATTTGCATATCTTATCTCCCAATTATAACAAGTTTCTCAAGAACAGACATAGTCTTATCTTTCCTTTGTACATTGTATTCAAGAGCCGAAGGAGGCCTGAGGAGACCTGCTGGTAAAGTGGGTTATGGGTTAGGCTCTTAATGGAGAGGTCAGCAGTTTGAAACCCCCAGCTGCTCCTCAGGAGGAAGATGAGGCTTTCTACTCCCATAAAAAGTTATACCCCAGGAAACCCACAGGGACACTGCTGCCCTGTCCTTTAGGGTCACTGTGAGTTTGGGGAAGCAGCCCTGTAGGTAATGAGGTGGGCTGCTAACTGCAGAGTCAGTAGCTCAAACCTACCAGCCTCTCTGAAGGAGAAAGATGAGCCTTTGTACCCCTAGAAAGACTTAGTCTCAGAAACCCTTAGGGATAATGGTACTCCGTCTCACCTCCCAGGGTGACTATGAGACACAGTGGGGTCGATTGCGCATCCTCTTGCCGATCACCTACTGACAGGCTTTCTTCCGCCCAGTGCTGCTAGGGCAGCCTCGGGGGCGCGTTCTTCTCTTGACTGCTTGGTAAAACTGCTAGCGTTCCACCTGGAAGTCGATCAGGACAATGAACTCCACAGCTTGAACCAGCTCCACAGAGCTAGCCACCTGTCGGCGTGCCCACCCTGCTGAGCACACGCCGGCGCGGAGCACTGCTCCTCAGGGGTTTCCCGGCTGCCACCCTTGTTTGGAAGCAGTTCCAAGGTGCCTTTGTGTGGGTTTGAACTGCCGGCCCATTCAGTTAGTTGTTGAGTGTTTAACCATTTGTGCCCCCTAGGGACACCAGGAAGAGAGGCCCTGGTGGCAAAGTGAGTGACACATTGAACAGCTAACCACAAGGCCGGCAGTTCTAAACCACCAGCCGCTCATCATGAGGAAGATGAGGCTTCCTACCCCTGTAAAGAGTTACAGTGTGAAAGCCCCCAGGGGCAGCTCCACTCTGTCCTATGAGTCAGAATCAACTTGATGGCAGTGAGTGAGCATGTTAGTCTGAGAAACAAATCCACAGAAACTTATGTATAAGACAGAGTTTTATAAAATGGTTAAGTGCACATCAAAAAAACATCCCAACCCAGTGCTGCCCAAGCCCACAAGTCTAGCATTAACCCATTAACCCATATGGCCAATACCAATCCACAAAGTCCTCCTCCATCTCACAAAACAGATGTAATGATGCCGACTGCAGGAGGAAAGCCGAGTCAGTGAATGTGTAAGCATCTCAGCACTGGCAGGGGTCTCCACATGGCTGCTCCAGCACCTAGGGCTGCATCGTGGTAGGTCCATGTGGCTTCTCCTCAGGGATGCCTTGCAGGAAGTGAGCCTTGCCAGCTGAAGCAGGGAACTAGCTAAGGCAGCTACACCCTGGTCTGACCATGACAAAGCAAGAGACCCGAGAACTAGAAAGGCAAGGCTCACCGAGCCATTTATCCCACCACCCTTCAGTTAATCCCACATGTGTTTATCGGCCAGGTTGGCACATAAGCTAACAACCTCAGTCAGCCAGGTACTCCAATATGTGTTCTACATCCTAGAAACACGAGGGGGCTTCAAAACATTTGGGGGTGGGAGTGGGATTCCATTATCTTCCAGTTCCATCTTTTCCAGGAACTTTGTGAAGCCCTCTCAGCTGCAGCAGGAGAAGACACGGGAGGACGATGTCACGGGGTAGGATTTGAGCCAGATGCCCTGGCCACTGTCCTTTCGCATGTTGCCCCAATTCCGCGGGCATCAGCCAGTGCCGGGCATTCTGGGCATGCTTTTGTCCCCGTGTCTGTTAGAAAGGAAAGCCTTACACATAAAGAAATATGCTGGCCAAACGATCTGCTTATCTCCAGATGAAGGGGGGATGGTGTGTCCTTGGAACTGACCGGGATCATTCATGACAGGATGGCCTAATGCCCACGGGCCTTCCAGTGGTCTCCAGGGTCGTCCTGCCGCTACTTCTCAGACCCTCCAGAGGCCAGGCCAGAGCACTGGGTGAAAAATCCAGTTTACTGTCAGTAAGTACACCTGCAGTTCCAATGTGGGGCGCGAGGCCAACTCTCCCTGCCTGCATTGTGTCCTCTGAGTTCCCGAAGCCTTGCCCTCTCTGCAGAGTGTGGGATTGGCCAGCCCCGTCTGAGGCAGGCATGGGGTAGGTGGCAGACAGCTTGGTGCCATGGGCTGTACCCGGATAACCCAACCACCCTACAGACACAAACACAAACACAGCAGAGGTGGCTGTGTGTACATAGAGCCTCCTTCATCAAATATCCGGATGAGTTTGTGCTCAGCCTCCCCAGGGGCGAGAAGGGCGGTTACCGCTGGTGCCAAGGCGGACAGGAAGGATAGGAGCAGGTGAGGGAGCCCAACGGCATCTTAGAATTGGACCAATGACCAGTCACATGCACTGAAGAGAATGTAGTACAGGCTCTGAGTCATAGAGACCTAAGTGCCACAGAGCAGGGCACTGCCTGCACAGGCACCACCCTAACCACTATCACATGGTTGTGCCCACCGTTGCAGCCACGGTGTCAGTCCATTTCATCCGGAATCTTCCTCGTTTTCACCGACCCTCTGCTTTGTCAAGCCTCATGTCCTTCTCCAATCTTCCTCGTTTTCACCAACCCTCTGCTTTGTCAAGCCTCATGTCCTTCTCCAGGGACCAGTCTCTCTTGATAGTTGATACTTAGTATATGTCTAGATCCCTGAATGGCCCAAATGATTTGCAGTCAACTACTAAACTAAAGGCTGACACTTATCTTTTAACTCGGTATTGGGCCGAAACCTCCCAAGTCAGCAGCTCGAAACCACCAGCTGCCCTGTGGGAGGAAGATGAGGCTTTCTAATCCAGGAAAGAGTGAGCAGTCTAGAAACCCCAGGGACATTTCTATCTTGTCCCTTGAGGGTCACTGGCAGTTGGAATGGACTCAATGGGATACGAGTTTGTGTTTTTGGAGCACTACAGAAGAAGGGTGATCTGTTTTGTGAAGATCACCTTAGTAGTTACAAAATTTCGTGTCAACTTGAAGATATAGAAGTGTAGGGGTGGAGTCTAGCCTGTCAATCAGGTTATAGCCTGATGGGGCCTCCTGTGGGCATGACTTTCTCATAAGGAAGGTCCTGGGAGCCCCGTCCTTTCTCTCGGCCTTCAACCACCTGTTGGTGAGCCATGCTGAGGCCTGTGGCAGCCCTGTGATGCTTCCACCGCCATTGGATCCACAGTGCTTTTCACCCACTGACTTGGGATCTTCCTGCAGTTTGCATCATTGCTTGTGGTTGCGTGAGTCTGAAGAGGGATTTATCGACTCATGTCAGACATATGGACTTGATGTGGATTGGGCTGGAAATGTTTTCCTGATCTATAACTACTTCTTGATATAAAGCCCTCTCTTACACATCTATGAGGCTCACTGGATTTGCTTCTCTAATCAACCCGGCCTAACCTGCCTCGGAGTCAATCCTGACTCATAGTGACCCTCCCGGCAGAGGAGAACTGCCCTTGCGGGTTTCCAAGGCTGTGAATCTTCACAAAAGCAAGCTGCCACAGCTGTCTCCTAAGAGAGACACAGGTGGGTAAGAACCTCAAACCTTTCTGTTGGCAGTGGGGTGCTTTAAGCACGGCCCTGCCAGGGCTCCTTCTTCATCAGTTCCAGCTCAGACACCCTGTGGGGCTGCTCCAGTCTGTCACCCACAGGGTCACTGCGATTCAGAATCAGCTTGACAGCTACCGATTTGTTTCTTGTTTGTCCGCCTTGGGAATGAGTATGGGTACTGGTACCTACATGTGCTCGCTGAAGCTGAGTCTGAGCGTTGGAAAGACTCTGAGACGACTTCACACAGCCTCCTACTCAGAAAAATGGAAATCTATTTCCAGCATCCTAGGTGAGAGCCACTGAGCCTCGGCTTGGAGCTCGTGGGGCCTGGGATGAGTCCGGCTGTGAGTGCAGGAGGGTGGGACTCCAAAGTGGGGGAAATCATACTGACCTGATTGCCAGACCATCTGGACAGTGCCCGGAGCACAGGTCCTGGCACCGTAAGATCTCCATGGACTCTCGTGAGTGTTCTTATCGTTCGATTGCTCTGACTGTTTGATGGCTGCACAGTTCTAGAGATCATCCAGGTTTTTCTCTCTCCCTGGTCTGGAGCCAAAATCGACCTTCCACTTCAGTAGGCTCTTGGTTTTGCACACTAGAACAGAGATTCTAGCATGTATCTGTGCATTGGCAGGCCAGCACTTCCTGAGCATGTGCTAGGGATAAGCTCTCTGTCCTGGTGGCATAGTGGGCTATGTATCGAGCCGCTGACCACAGGTCGATGGCTTGAACCCACTGGTCACCCCATGAGCGCACAACGAGGCAGCCTGTTCCTGTAAAGGCTTGAAGTCTCTGAAACCCCAAGGGGTGTTGTCTGCAGTCACTGTGAGTCAGCATCGACCCCACGGCAGCCAGTTGGGCTTTTGGTTTGGTCCTGGCTCAGAAACTCAGGAAATGAGGCTTGATTCCGCTCTCTGTGTTGTAACAAGCACTCCAGGAGATTTTTGGGGAGCCAGGCTTTGAGAATCCTTTCTCTAGAATCACACACACACGCACACACACGCGCACGCGCGCACGCGCGCACGCGCGCACTTGCGTAAGCCCTGTTCTATAGAGCAGGCTGCTTGCTGTGTGTTAAAGGCGCCCCTTCTCTTCTCCCTAGTGCTCAGCATTCCCCACATCACCTTCTCTACTTCCTCCTTCCCGTGCCTTCCAGACCCCTCACCACCCCGACATCTCCACGAAGCCACGCTCTCACAAAGGGTGCTCCTGGCACTGCCCCCAGGGCCCGGGGATGTTCTGAGCAGCATGCACCTTCCCCATGAGTTTGCTGTCTTCTCCTCTCTAAAGCGTTGACAACTCTTTCCCGAGTGTCCGCTCTGTGCCCGCCACGTGGCGTGAAGTAGCTTTGCACCGGCTTTGTTTTTGAGGGGAACCGACTCCTACATGTGCGGGCCTTAGAGGAAGAGCGAGATGGGTCTGCACCCGTACAAGCCCACATCACCATCACCCAGATGAGACCTCACGGACCACCCAAGAAACAGCGGTGCCCTCGCTCAGCAGTATGCCTGTGGGATCAGTCATGTTGTGTGAGTAGCCGAAGCTCATCATTTTTCACTGCTGTGTAGTTTTCCAGGCTCCTGTGTGGTGTCGTGGTTATGGGTTGGACTGGTAACTGCAGGGTCAACAGTTGGAAACCACCATCTGCTCCTCAGGAGGAAGTCAAGGCTTTCTACATCCGTGAAAAGCTAGTCTCGGAAACCCACGGGGGCGGTTCTGCTCTGCCCTGCAGGGTCTCCGTGAGTTGGCACCGACTCAGTGGCAGTGAGTGTGTGGCGTGTTTCCACCCTATGGACACATCACAGCTTGTTTATCTCACTAGGGGATCTTTAGGTTGTTTCCTAGTGAACCATGATAAATACATAAACCCGCTGCTCGGAACACTCTGAGCTTGCTTCTGGCTGGACAGGAACATGTCTTCCTCTTGATCAGCGGGCCAGAAATGAGGTGGCCAGGTCACAGAGTAGATGTGTTCCTAAGTTTGACCGTAGTCCCCAAACCAAACCAAACCTGCTTCCGTTTGTCAGTTCCCACTCGTGGCGGCCCCACGCGTCCCAGAGAAGACCTGCTCGCAGTGTTATCTGTGCAGAGATTGACAGGCCTTTCTTCAGCGTGTGGGGGAGGGACTCAATCTGCCAACCTGTAGTGCAGCGGTTCTCAACCTGTGGGTCGCGACCCCTTTGGGGGCTGAAGGGCCCTTTCACAGGAGTCCCCGATTGATAACAGTAGCAAAATGCCAGTGATGAAGTAGCAACAAAAATAGTGTTATGGTTGGGGCGTCCCCACCCCATGAGGCACTGTATGAAAGGGTCGTGCATGAGGAAGGTGGAGAACCCCTGCTTTAGAGGGATGGTAGAGTTCCAATAGCTCGTGCCCTTGGTGAGTTAGATACACTGGATGTGTCGTTCTGTGTCTGCACAGGCATGATTTTTCTTCACCGTGAGACTGGCCACGTTATCTCTGCATGTGGCGGAAGAAACAGAGACTTGGGAAGGCAGAGTAACTCGCCCAAAGTGACACAGTATAGTGAGTACTGAAAGTCAGGGGTTTCTTTAAAAGATAATTTTATTGCGGACTCTTACAGCTCTTATTCCAATCCATACATCAATTGTATCAAGTATATATTTTAAATTAATTTTTTAATATCAAGTATATTTGTACATATGTTGCCCTCATCATTTTCTAAACATTTTCTTTCTATTTGAGCCCTTGGTTTCAGATTCTCTCCCTCCCCTCCCACCCTTGTGACCCCTTGATAAATTATAAATTATTATTAATTTCATATCTTACACCGACTGCTGTCTCCCTGCCCACACACTTTCTCCCGGCCTCCTCTCTCCACCTTCCCCTTACCCTCCTGGTATTGCTACTCCCATTTCTGTTTCTGGGGGGTTTGTTTGACCTGGATTCTGTGTGTCGGGAGCTCTTATCTGTACCTGTGTACATGCTTTGGTCTAGCCAGAACTGAAAGGCAGGACTGGGGTCATGATGGTGGGGAGTGAGGAAACCTCGAATATTATGTGTATCATTGGTGCTATACTGCACCCTGGGTGACCCATCCCTTCCTTGTGACCCTTCTGTGAGGGGATGTCCTACTGTCTATAGGTGGGTTTTGGGTGAAGCTCAGTTTTGATCCCAGATCTCCTCACTCCAAAGCCTGGGTTTTACCTGTGACACCATCCTGCCTCTTGCATTAAACTTCCAGCTTCACGCCTAAGGCTGGCGTAGGAGCTTATTGCAGAAGAAAAGAGAAAATTCCAAAACCACTCGCTGTGGAGTTGATTCCACTTGTGGGACTGAGCATAACTGTGCTCGATGGTGTTGTCAATGCTGGGGTCACTTGAAAGTTGACTGCCAGGCTGTGTCCTAAGACACCACCTGGGCTATATATGAACCGTCCACCTTTCAGTTAGTAGCAAAAAGTTTAACTGTTAACACCTCCTCCTGCCCCGCCCTTCCCCAACACAGCAGCTCTTGACCCAGGGGTCCTGTTTAGTCTATGTAAGTTGACTGGTGAAGATCAAGGCTGCAACCTTCAGTATGGATTATAATTCAATGCAAAAAAACCCAAGAGTCTTACACCTGGACCAGAAACATCATCCTAAATGGAGAAATAGTTGAAGTTTTCAAGGACTCTGGACCCACAGGCAGTGCTCATGGAAGCAGCAGCCAAGAAATCAATAACGTATTGCATTGGGGAGATCTGCTGCATATGATACGTCTTTAAAGTGTTGAAGAGCAAGGATGCCTGTCACGGCGAGCACTAAGGTGCATCTGACCCAAGCCATGGTGTTTTCAGTGGCCTCACACCCACGTGCACATTGCACAATGAATAGGAAGATCAAAGAAAGTCTGACGCCTCTGAATTACAGTGGTGCTGACGAGGATCGAGAGCCCCACGGCCTGCCAGCAGACGAAGCAAACCTTCCTTAGAAATGTGCTCAGACCTCTCTTCAGAATGGAGGATGGCGAAGCTTCGTCTCGCGGACCTTGGACGTGTTATCAGTAGCGATCAGTCCTGACCAGGCCAGTGAAATAGAGGAAGACCCTCAACTTGATGGACAAACACGGGGGCTGCAGCAACGGGCTCAGACACAAGGACGCTTGTGAGGATGGCACAGGATTGGGTGGGGTTTCCTTCTGTCGTACTTGGGGTCGCTAGGCGTCGAAACTGACTCCCGGGCACCCACCCTTCCAGGTCCAAAGGAACCTTGGTGGCACGATGGTAAGAGCTCGGCTGCTGGCGCAAGGTGAGCGGTTCAAGCCCACCAACAGCTCGATGGCAGAGAAGACCTGCAATCCGTCCCTGTAAAACCACAGCCAAGAAAAGCGCATGGGAGACCGCGCTACCCCGTCACGTGGGGCCGCCGAGAGCCTGCATGGACTCAGTGGACACAGCAGCAGCAGTCTGTGTGCGGTTGACTTTTTAAATCTCCGGGCAGGAGTTGGGTATCCAAACACACGTGGGTAATGGGAAGAACCTGGAGTGGGAACAAGACAGGCCTGGACTTGGTCTCTGGCGCCGCCCTCGTTTGTGCCAGCTCAGGGCAGCCACCTCAGCATGACAAGACTAATGTTGTCTCCTCATCAATGCCCAACTCTCAGCCTGCTGTGGGATCCAAAGAGAGGACACGCAAAGCTGCCCCCCACCCCCGGGCTTCCCACCCCACCGAAGAACTCACAGTGCATCGCTGCCCACACTCCATGACTCGCCTTCCCCTACGCAGAGTCCCGTTCATTGCCATCTGGGCATCTGCATGGCTCCCCTCCCAGCTGTCCGGTGTGTGTGTGTGTGTGTGTGTGTGTGTGTGTGTGTGTGTCTCCTCACATGCATCCACACAGTTACTATCAAACAGCGGAATTGTTGAGAAGTGTTGAATTTACTTCTCCAGCCTCGGGACTATTCTTCCTGCTGGGAGCTTGGACACCACCCTGGAAGCCTCAGTTCCTGCCCTGTGGTCTCCTGCTAAGCTGTCAGCAATCCTTGCTGGAGGTTCAGATGTTGAAGCGGTAGATGGGTTTGACATGGATCTTGATACCTCAGGGGTCCAGCCCAGCACCTGGCTGGCACTTTCAGAAAGTATTGGCTGCACAATGATGTGTTCAGCTAAGATAACCTTGATTGCGTGGGGTTGGGGGTGGGGCACTCAGAAGCAAGAAATTATGTTGACAAGAAGACTGCATAAAAGATATACTCGTCATCCTGACAGCAGTGTTCAAGTATGTCTACATGTTACATTCACTTGAAAGGTTAAAAAACAGTGTCAGACCGGCTGGTGGCAGAGGCCCCCCAGAGTGCCCTCATGTGCTGTCAAGCTCTAGAGAAACTCCGGCCTACCACTGAGCATGGTTTGTAGATCCTGCACCCTGTGGGCCTCTCATGAGAAGGCCCTGATTCAATTCTCCTTGGGCATTGTGCCCAGCCTGAATGGCCTCTTTACTGGACCCACCTGGGACATGTTGCAAGCAAGTGTCCCGTCCTCACCCACAGGTCCAAGGGAGCTTTCTGCTGGGCCTCAGGGTCGGGAAAGCTGTTCCTGCTCTCGGCGACTTCTGGGACTCAGAATAGCTCGGAGGCGGTTTCTGGCCATCATCTCAACAGTCTCCTCCTCCAGCGTCATATTTCAAATGCATTTTCCACCAGATTGCATCTTATGGAAGCATAATGCGCACACTATACCCCGGATTCTCCCTCTTAAGCTATGGAATGCATCTCTCTTGCTCTACTCATAAGGTTGCGCAAATAGCACCACTATCCGAACACTTTCCTCACCCAAAAGATGCTTCATATCCATTAGCAGTCCCTCTCCCAGCTCCCCTCCTCGGTGCCCCGACCAGTTTACCTTCTGTCCCCCTGCATTACCTGCTCTGGGCATTTCAACGGAATCATGCACCATGTGGTCTCTTGTGTCTGGTTCCATCACTTAGGGTGCTGTTTTCAAGGCCCTTCTGCATTGTAGTTTAAATCTGTAGTTCCTTCCTTTTCACGACAGCGTAATATTCCACTGTATGGATATACTACATTTTGCTCATCCATTCGTTGACAGACACTTGGGTTAGTTCCACCTTTTGACTATTCTGGACAATGTGGCTGTGAACATGCATTCCACCTTCTTGTGGGAAGGCGTGTTTCCCTGTTCTGGGATAATGTGTAGGTTTGTTGGGTCATATGGCAACTGTGTGGAGCATTTTAGAGATCTTTCCTCTTTACATTAAAATAAAATTATTTATATTTATGTATCTCTGTGAGATGTTGCAAGTCCTTTCTGGAAGGAGCAGAGTATAAATAAATAAATCACAAAACACTCCCAAGCCATCTGTTTAATTATCTCTGCTAGCATTGTGCCAAGATTCTATGTTGAGCCTTTCGGGCTATAGTTTCCAGAAATACCTTCTGTCTCTCTGTGAACCCCAGAACATTTTCTTATCACCAACGTCCTCATCATTCACCTGTGTTATTTTTCTTTCAGTCCTACCTGCGAGCGAGTTTACAACTCTGATATCTAATTCATCTGAATCCAGGCCCCCACTCACCGGCCTTCGTGTCTAACTTGTGATGTGCTGAAACTTTTTTTTTTTTTTCACTTCAAACCAATTCAAATACATGGTTAAAAATAAACTAGAACAGAAGAGCCTGCAGGGAACACTACCCCATCCCTTCCCCACCTCCAGCCCTGCTCCCCGGTGCCAACTGCTTGTCTTGCTTTGGCTGTGCCCTCTGGCAGCTCCTGCCCCTCTACATAATATGCTTATGCTGCTGCTGCTCCTCGATCTCACCCCTGCAGACACCCTCTATTGATCTACAGCTATCAGAGCCGAGAATTCCGCCCGTGCATCTCATCCACACAGCCCCTCCCCCAGCACCCGGCTCCCAGCAGGGTTATAGGGCTATTTTTATTTAGTTCCTCAGTGGATGACTTTGGTGGCATGGCGGTTACGGCACTTGGCTGCTAACCAGAAGGTTCGCCCTTGAAACCCACCAGCCGCTCCGCAGGAGAAGTCGTGGCTGCCGGCTTCCGTAGAGAGTTACAGGCTTAGGGACCCGAAGGGAGCAGCTCTTCTCTGCCTTCGAGGGATCCTGTCGCAATCGACTTGACAATTGGTTTGATTGCTTGCCTATGTGTATTGATGTTCTTGCTTTAAATTGTTGTTGCTTTAAATAACATGTCAGCTGTTGATGTCGTCATCGGTGTGGATTTTCAATTTTGTGAGGTAGAGATAGTTCTTACTGTCCCTAGCTCTCCTTAGCTTCTACCAGCTGGACACCGACTTCAATGCTCAATGGTAGCACCACTGATGTTCTAATATTCTACCCACAGGGAGCACTGGTATTGTAGGGGGTGACGCCCTGGGCTGCTAACCACAGGTCAGCAGATCGAAACCACCTGCCGCTCCTCAGGAGAAAGACAAGGCTTTCTACTCCCGTACAACCTTACAACCTCAGAAGCACACGGGGGCACTTCTACTCTGTCCTACAGGGTCTCTATGAGTCAGAATCGACCGGATGGCAGTGAGTTTGGAGTTTGAGTGTTATGCTCTGCCCGGAGGCTCATTCCAGGAGTGGGACGTCAGCAAGGCGTGTCTATGCGGCGACACTGACGGCATGCTTCATGGCAGGCTCACTGGTCTGCCCTCTCCTTACTCTCCTTCATAGAATGTGTTAATGTCTGTGACAAACGGTTTGTCATTTCATGGAGTTTCATATGGCATGTCTTCCTCCTCCTCCTCTCCTGTGTTCACTTCTCCCCCATCTCCTTTTCCCAAGCTGGTTTCTGGTTTTCCAGCCAGTCACGGAATCTGTGTATAAGCCCCCTCTCCTTTCCCAGCAGGGCCTCTGTGTTCGGCTCTCCCCTGGACTTGTTGGTTTCTGCTGCTTGGCGGTAGGCCTGAAATGTCCTTTCTCTGATGTCCTCTTTTGCTCCCAGTGCTTGTCTTCCCTCTCTCTCCTCCTCCTCCCTCCTTTCCTTCCTTGCCTTCTGCGACGGATTGAACTGTAGTCTCCCACGTTGTCTGTCAACTTGGCTGGGCCATGGTTCTCGATGGCTGGGCAGTCACACAGTGCTATCATCTCTCGTGCTGTAATTTCATGTGATCGGCCAATCATTTGTAAGGGGATTGGGGTGGGCTAAAACACCCTTTATCAGGTCACAGCCCTGATCCGAGGTAAGGGGGGTTTCCCTGGGATGTGGCCTGCATCTGTTATCTTACAGAAGAAGATGAGGGATCTGACAACCATCAAGAAGGAAGAGCAGGGAGCGCGGATGTCCTTTGATACGGGGTCCCTGTGCTGAGATACTCCTAGACCCGGGGAAGATGGGTGTCAAGGACCTTCCCCCAGAGGTGACACAGAGAGAAAGCCTTCCGATGGAGCTGGCTCCTGAATTTAGCCTTCTAGCCGCCTGACCTGCGAGAGAAAACATTTGTTTGTTCAAGTCAAACACATGTGGTATTTCTGTTACAGTGGCACTGGATCATGAAGACAGATGCCTTCCCAGCCTCCTCTCTGTCTTCCTCCAACTCCCCGCCTCCTCCTGCGGATTCTGTTTATTTTGCTGCACGGCACCCCCAGCTAGTTTCTTTTGTAATTTTTAAATTATGCTATATTTATTCCTTTAGAGATCTCTTCATTTATGTCACCCGATCACTTCACCTGCTGCTCTGTTTGGCAGCCAGTCTCTGGTCTCTCTCTTCAGCGATGGTGAGGCGATCCCGTCCCTCGGGGAAGAGAAATCTGTGGTTTGTTGCCTTTTCCACTAACGAGGATGTTGGAAAGCCGGGTGGCAAAGCGATTGGCATTGGCATCTTTCACAGAACCCCATCAAAAGAGCCAGGGTGTCTCTCTCTAGTGGAGATCACACCAAATCGTCCCAGGTTAGCACCTCCAGTCACCATACAAACATGACCAGTGTCAAACTTGATGAAATCAGGCACCTTCCCACTCTCCGAATCAATCCGAACGGTGTCATTCACCTTGATGAGGGGATCGGGACAGCGGATGGTGCGAGCATCCTGAAGTCACCAGGCGAGGGATTCCTTTTGTGCACACAAAGATCTTTCTTTCTTTGCACAACTTGTACGTCGCCTCCTCAGGTGTCATGCGATGAACAGCAAAGCGGCCCTTGGTGTCACCGATCAGATGGAAACTCTCTCGGGTCTTCTGCATGCTGAGGACAGCCATAAAGCGGCTCGGTGGGCTATGTCAGTTCAGACCTTGCCATCCATCTTTTATTTTTTATTTTTTTGCCATCCATCTTAATGAAGTGCTACATGCAATTGTTTTTAACTCCATATCTTGTCAGAGCATACTTAAGTCTATTTCTTTAAAAAAAATGATCGGGGAGACAGTCTCTCAGCCTGTGGGGGCCCGTGGATGGACAGGGAGCAAACACCCCAGTGAGTTTGTCCTTAAAACTATTTTTTTTATTGCTGGACACCATCAGCTTTCTTCATCACATTTGCTTATGCACCTATTTTGTCTTCAGCATTTGTGTCAGGAAGGTGAGCATCATGGAATGCCAGTTTAATAGAACAAAGTGCTCTTGCATTGAGGGAGTACTTGAGTGGAGGTCCAATGTCCGTCTGCTACCTTAATACTAAACCTATAAATATATGTACATAGATCTATTTCCCTATCATTGTATATAAATATATTTACAGCCATCTAGCTCAGAAGCAACAAAGCCCACATGGAAGAAGCACACCAGCCTGTGATCACGAGGTGTCGAAGGGATCAGGTATAAGGCATCATCAGAACAAAAAAATCTTACCATAGTGAATGAAGGGGGGAGTGCAAAGCGGAGGCCCAAAGCCCATTTGTAGGTCACTGGAGATCCCCTTGCAGAGGAGACGAGCCAGTCAAGGTGCGATGTAGCACCGATGAAAAATACAACTTTCTTTTAGTTCCTAAATGCTTCCTCCCCCAACCCCCCACTATCATATCAGGATTCTACCTTGCAAATCTGGCTAGACCAGAGGATGTACACTGGTACAGATAGGAACTGGAGGTACAGGGAATCCAGGGTGGATGATCCCTTCAGGACCAGCGGTGTGAGTGGCGATACTTGAAGGGTAGAGGGAGAGTGGGTTGGAAAGAGGGAACCGATTACAAGGATCTACATGTGATCTCCTCCCGGGGGGACAGACAACTGAAAAGTGGGTGAAGGAAAATGCCAGACAGGGCAAGATATGACAAAATAATAATTTATAAATTATCAAGGGCTCATGAAGAAGAGGGGAGCAGGGAGTGAGGGGAAAAAAATGAGACCTGATGCCAAGGGCTTAAGTGGAGAGCAAATGTTTTGAAAATGATAAGGGCAATGAATGTACAGATGTGCTTTACACACTGATGTATGTATGGACTGTGATAAGAGTTGTATGAGCCCCTAATAAAACAATTAAATATTTATATTTACATACGTATATGCCTTTATTTAGACCTCTATAAATTCCCTTTGTCTCCTAGCTCTTTCCTCTATTTCCTTTTACTTTTGTTTTGTCCCACGATCATGTTCGGCCTTCATTTGGGTTTCAGTAATTCCTCTCGGTTACATTGCCCAGCTAGTTTCTTAAGAAGGCGTGTGTCGCGGGTAGAATTCCGAGTCCCTCGTGTCTCCAAGGGTCTTTGCTCTTCCCTCACACTTGCATGGCAGCTGAACTCTTGGCCGGAAGTGGTCTTTTTCACGGAATAAGGAAGGCATTGTTCAGAGTTCTGCTCTGATGCACCAGGGGTCGGTATGAGTCTATGAGACAGCAGTTGGTTGGTTTGCTAATGAGAAGCCTGAGGCCAGTCTGTTTCTTAGATTTGTATAGATAGCCTCTTTTTTTAAACTTTAGGGAAATTTTAGCATCTAGTCTTTATTGTTTTTATTTTAAAATTTCTCAACGATGGTGTCCCATCTGTGGGTCTTTATTGTTCATTGCGTTGGGTTCTTAGAGTCTCCTTTCAGTTAGAAAAGTCCATCGTTTCGTCCTTAAAACTATTTATATTGTTGTGTCTGAGAGTATACACAGCAAATTAGACACCAGCTCCCTAGTTGCTACACGTGCCGTCAGCTCAGAACCGCTGGCTGCATTCTTTGACTGTCCGCCCCACCACGCCCCTTAAGGACGATCCCCTGTCCCTAAAGTTCCTATCTGAACTCCTCCATGTGATGTTGTTATTTTGACCCCTGGTAAATAGTACTTAAAAGAACATCATGGTCAAGGCAGCAGGCTCTTTTAACTAGTTAGGGTAGACTATTGTTTGGCTTTGAGAAGAGTTCAGGGGATGATTTTGGTTTAATGATTAAAGGACAATCTCCATAGCCTCCATAGTCCCTGAAGTCCAGGAGAATTTTAAATCCCTTTAGACTGGGATATTTTGCTACAGAATCCTTGATCAAAATGTTTAGTAATGGAGGTCAGGCACCATCCAGTTCTTCTGGTCTCACGGTTTCAAAAGAGACAATTGTTCAAGCAGGCAAATAGCCGCACCTTCCCAATCCTGTTCCCATCCATGGCTCTCCTTTCTCTGTTGCTCCAGAGACCAATTGCTGTATCTTGGATGGACTTGAAGCTTTCAAGACCCCAGGCACTGCTCAATGAACTAGCAGGCAGAGCAGCAGCACCTGCACACGGTTTTAGGTGAATTAACTGGGCTGTCCCATGAACCCATGACCCTAAACCTCCAAATGCCCTTTCTGTTGGGAGATTTTTTTTGGTGTTCTTTGAGAATTCTTTCTTTCTTTCAATTTTCTCTGTACTCCCTGGATATCCTTTTATTTGTGTATTAGATGAATCCTCTGGTGCAGCAGATCTCAACCTGGGGGTCAGACCCTTTTGGGGGCTGAATGACCGTTTCACAGGGATTGCCCGATTCTTAACAGTAGCAAAATGACAATGGTGGAGCAGCAACGAAGATCATTTTATGGTTGGTGGGTCCCCACCACATGAGGAACTGTAGGAAAGGGTCACGGCGTTAGGAAGAACCCCTGCTCTGGTGCTACTACATTCAAACACCCCCTTATTAAAACTCTAGTTTCCACAACCCTGGCTTTAACTTCCAGCTGCTCTTGCTGTTGGCCGTATGTGAGTCAATGTTGACATATGGTAAGCTGCTCCATAGGTAGGCACAACAGAATGGGGTGTCTGCTGGTCCTGAGCCATCTTTCGGGCACTTGGATGGTGGAACCCATTGTCGCAGCTATTTGTAGTGCCTTGCTCGCTAGGCCCTCATCTTCCAGCACTCTGCCAGGCAGTGTTCCACAGGAAATTCCCTGGCTGACTGTCAGAAGTGGATCACCAGGCCTGTCTTCCTAGTCTGGACAAATTGGAAATACCAGTGGCACAGCTTCCAGCATCAAAGCAACACGGAATCCACTGCAGGGCAGCAGACAGACAGGTGGATGCAGTTAATTTCCAACAGCTCACACTTCGTTCTCTGCTTGCTTCTTCTCACAGCATCCGGTAATGGAAGGCTTCGCTTCAGACAGCTCGACACCAGGTGGTTTTGCAAAGTTTTCTTTTGGCTTTTGTTTTTCACCCTTTTCCTAATGGGGCATTTCCCCCTCATGCCTTGGCTCCTGTGTGCATTTGCATGTGTGTGTGTGTTGGTACCCGCACGCTAAAGGCATTTCTGAATGTGTGTGATCTCCGTCCTTTCATATGGAAGAGTGAGGCTGGGCTGGTCAGCCTCATTTGGACAGGGAAATGACATCACATGGGGTGCTGCAAGGACTACAGTTAGAAGCCTCTGCTTTGGGGCCTGGACTCCTCCAGCTGGGGAGGGTGATCTGGCTCTCTTCCATGTTGCTTGGGAACTGACCTGTACACAGTGGCCCATCCCCCCTGCGCTCAGAGGGCCTGCCTCCTCTTCACTCTGAAGCCCTGTGGCCTCTCAGAGGTTTCCCTGTGGATAAAGACCAACCCTCTCAACTGCCTTTCCTCCCTCCATCCATCTGTCCATCCGTATAATGATTTAAAATGGCCACCTGCTTGTGGCAGTTACATAATCCCCTGTCAACTTGCAAAGGGGTGGACCGTAGGCTGTCAATCAGGTTATAGCCAATGAAGACTCTGTGTGGGCATGGCCTTCTCCCGAGGATTCCAGGAACTCCTGCCTTCCACCCTGGAGGTGGGACACACACTCTGCTTCACATTCCTGTTGACAAACCACATGGATCCACACTAATGACAGCCAGAGCCCTGGAGCTGGAGGAGCCATGTGGAGACCCTGCCAGTGCTGAGATGTTTACAATGCCACAGGATCCACAAGACCTTCCACCCACCTTCCTGCACTCAGCATCATCACATGTGTTGTGTGAGTCTCAAGAGAAATTGATAGAATGTTATCAGACATATGGGCTAATATCTGACTTATGGATTTGATCTGTACTGGGCTGGGCTGTTTTCTCAATATGCAATTCCTCTTTATATAAAGCTCTTTCTTATTCACACAAGCGTCTCTGGATTTGTTTCTCTAGTCAACCTGAGCCAACAAACTGCTGTTGGCTCCCTCCTGCTCTTTTGATCACTAGGAAAGTATGTTTTCTTCATGGCTCTGTTATTCCAGTGGGTCACGTAAGGACCGATGACACAGGTGTGTGGGAATCATCAGTGGAAATCTTCAGTTCTCTCCTAATGTGTCCGTGTTGCCTTTTTGCAGAGTGGTTACTTTCCTTGATACAGGAGAATGGAGAGTTTCATTGCCACAATACATATCTCTGGTCCCTGGCTGGTGCCAACAACGTGCTCAGCTGCCGACTGAAAGGCTGGAGGTTCGCGTCCCCCCAGAGCATCCTCAGAAGAAAGGCCTGGTGATCTCCACCCACCGAACCCCTGTGGAGCACAGCACTAGTCTGACACCCATGTGCCATCCTAAGTGGGAGCCAACTGTTGGGGGGAGAAGGAGCAGGGGTACCTGGACTCTAGGGCACGCTCCCCTTCACTGTCTGACTGCTTCTATTTAACCTGTTTCTTCACCTCAGCCCCCATCCCCATCAGAGAACTTTGTACTCTCCTGTCCACATGCAGTGCCGTGCCTGGTGGCCGAGTGGTTATATGCTGGGCTGCTAACCAACAGATCAGCAGTTCAAAACCAGCAGTCTCTCTGTGGGACAAAAATGAGGCTTTCTGATCCTGTAAAGAATTAGTCTCGGAAACCCACAGGGGCAGTTCTATCCTGTCCTGCAGGGTTCACTATATGTCATGATCAACTCTATGGCAGTGAGTTTGCCTTGGAACCGTGTTCTCATCAATTGTCAAGCCCAACACGTTTCTTGAAGTCACTCCGTCAGTTCTGCTGCCTCTGTTCGATGGCTTAGAACCAAGTGGATTTCTGGTGTGCCACGGCAGTAGTCTACTCACGACGCCCTGCCTACTTTCCTCCACCTTCTCCAAGTCCAGACCTGAGTGAGACCCCCATTTACACAGACGGGGAACTTTTAAGGAAAGTAATATAGCTTCTACAGCGCCTGCCCTTTGAGCGTGAAACTCTACGTTTAAGAATGTACCCTGTATATAAACTTAATGTGCAGACACCCGAGGGCCCATTAATAGCAACGAGATATAAAACATAGCAACTATATACCATATGTACTTGAGTATAAGTCGACCCTAATATCAGCTGAGGTGCTTAATTTTACCACAAAACTGCATTAAAAATGTGCTGAAAAAACTTGGCTTATACATGAGTATATATGGTGTGTATGTATTATGGTTTATCCATATAGTAAGGTTCCTGGGTGGCACATCAGATTATGTACTGAATTGCTAACCACAAATTCAATAGTTCAGACTCACTAAGCACTCTGTGAGAGAAAGATGAGGCTTTCTGATCCCGTCAAGCATCACGGTCTTGGAAACCCACAGGGACCATTCTACTCTGTCCTATAGAGTCTCTCTGAATTGAAATGATCTCAAAGGCATTGGGTTTATCCACATAATGAAACATTGAACCAAGAAAACTCATGGCCGCAGAGTTGACTCTGGTTCATGGTGGCTCCACGTATGTCACAGAACTGCCCTCTGTAGGGTTTCCAGTTACTGTCATCTCATGTTACAGAGTCCCGGGTGGTACAAATAGTTTCACACTTGACCGCTTGTCGAAAGGTTGGTGGCTAGAATCTACTTAAAGTGTCTACATCAGGAGACTTGGTGGTGTAGTGGGTTGTGTACTGGTCTGTTAAGGTCAGCAGTTCAAACCCACCAACTACTCTGAAGGAGAAAGATGAGACTCATGCTCTTGTGAAAACTTTCAGCCCCTTGTCTTACAGCAAGCAGCCATCTCAGTGAAGTGTCAGTTAAGTCCACTGAGGGAGCACGCCAGCCCATGTGATCCAAGGATTATAAATGAAAAAATCTAAGATCAGAGGAGGGAATTGTATGAGAGCTTAAATTCTGAGCACTCAGTTTGCAGAAGGCGATGGATGACAGTGAAAACCTGCAATCCATGTGCAGATTCCCTACATATATTAAACCTCCATTGAATTCCCTTGAACTATTGAATGGCCAGTGACGTTTGCAGTCTTGCCCTCAGAAAGAGTTCCTTGGAAAGTATATTACTGCAGGTAGAGTTAGGTTAAAATTTAATATATTGTCATTTGCTTTCCCTTTTGACCCGTTTTTAATATGTTCTAGTTTCTATTCTGCTTTCTCTTAGATTGAGGGTTTTCCCCATATTTTCTTTGGTTGTCATTTTCTGCATGGTTTTCTTTAGATGAGGACCATGGTAGTTAAATCCCTAGAGAAAGTCCTAGAGAAGTTCCTTAGGGATATGGCAGGGAGGGTTGATGGGCAACGGGGAGCTAATAATAATGGGTATGAGAATGAAGAAAATGTTATAAAATGGATTGTGGTGATTATTACACAACTCTTAATATATTTAAACCATTAGATTGTGTGGTGTGTAAATTATATGCCAAGAAAATTGTTAAAAGTAGAATATAAATACATAAAAGACTTCCAGCCCTGAAGACCCAAAGGACAATTCTGTCCTGTCCCATGGGGTCACTAGAGTTGGAATTGACTCGATGGCAGTGAGTTCGTACTTTCGTCTGTCTTTTTTGACAAGTCCCTCAGAAGGTAGGCACAGTGATCTGCCTCCGAGAGATCACAGCCTTGGCGATTCTGTGGAGCACAGGTCCACTGGGCAGCACCGTGGTTGCCATGAGTTGAGTATAGATTTGGATCACCAACTTTTGTTTTTTATTTTAATTTTAACAGTCTTGTTGACATATAATTCACACACCATGCAATTCAGTGGTTTAAACAAATTTTAAAAATTTGTGCCATTATCCACATGGAAGAAGCACACCAGCCTGTGTGATCACAAGGTGTCGAAGGGATCAGGTATCAGGCGTCAAAGAACAAAACTCATACCATTGTGAATGAGGGGGAGTGTGGAGCGGGGACACAAAGCCCATCGGTAGGCAACTGGACATCCCATTACAGAAGGGTAGTGGGGAAGAGACGAGCCAGTCAGGGTGCAGTGTAGCAACAATGAAACATACAATCTTCTTCTAGTTCCTAAATGCTCCCCCTCCCCACTATCATGATCCCAATTCTACCTTACAAATCTGGCTAGACCAGAGGGTGCACACTGGTACATATAGGAACTGGAAACACAGGGAATCCAGGACATGTGATCCGTTCAGGACCAGCGCTGAGAGTGGCAATACCAGGAGGGTGGAGGGAGGGTGTGCTGGAAAGGGGGAACCGATTACAAGGATCTACAGATAACCCCCTCCCTGGGGGGTGGACAACAGAAAAGTGGATGAAGGGAGACATCGGACACTATAAGACATGACAAGATAATGATAATTTATCATTTATCAAGGGTTGATAGGGGTTGGGGTGTGAGGGAGGAGTAGAAATGAGGAGCTGATACCAAGGGCTCAAGTAGAAAGAAAATATTTTGAGAATGATGAGGGCAACAAATGTACAAATGTGCTTGACACAAGGTATGTATGTATGTATGGATTGTGATAAGAGTTTTATGAGCCCCCAATAAAGTGATTTTTTAAAAAAGTTGTGCCATTATCACCACGATCGATTTTAGAACAGTTTATTCAGTCTTGTACGCATTATTATTAGCTACCCACATCCACTCCAGCCCCTAAACTCCCTTGTGAGAACCCTAAGAAAGGATTAATCCAGTTACTGTCTTCATAGATTTATGTATAGGAATCTGGATTTCATGTGAAGAACAGCAACGAGACTAACAAACTGAAACAGAGAAAAACCCAAAGGGTAAAGGAGCAGAAAAACAATAAAAGTCGAACACATTTAATATAGGTCAAAAGCAAGGTCAAGTGGTGAGGTGGGGATTTCAGCCTGACCGCGTCTGCGTTTGTCCACCTCCAATGCACTGCTCCTTGGCAAGGCTGCTCACCCTCCTAGTCCCTCATCCGAGGACTTGCTCCCCAGGAGGCCCCTGCAAATGAATGCTGGGCTTTCACTGTCAACTAAGGCTTTCTGCAAACCGGGGCCACTAATCTTTTGTTTAGTAGCTGTGTGCAAACTCTGTGTGTTACCCAGGAATGGAATATGATGTAGCTGCAACGAGGAATAGTATGTAACCATAAAAAATGGGAAAACTAAGGGAGACTCCGGATAGGGCAAGATATGACAAAATAACGATGTATAAATTACCAAGGGCACATGAGGGAGGGGGGAAAGGGGAGGGAGGGGAAAAAAAAAAGAGGGCCTGATGCAAGGGGCTTAAGTGGAGAGCAAATGCCCTGAGAATGATTGGGGCAGGGAATGTATGGATGTGCTTTATACAATTGATGTATGTATATGTATGGATGGTGATAAGAGTTGTATGAGTCCCTAATAAAATGTAAAAAAAGAAAAGAGGAGAAAAAAATGATTAGGGCAAAGACTGTACAGATGTGCTTTATACAATTGATGTATGTATATGTATGAACTGTGATAAGAATTGTATGAGCCCCAATAAATTGTTAAAAAAAAAGAAGAATAAACTTGAATGAATATATAGTATCTAACAAAGTAAAAAAAAAATAAAATAAAAAACAGATCCCTAGGGGGAAAAAAAAAGGGAAAACTCTGTATAGTGATAGGAAATAATTGCTAAGCTATATTAGGTACACATGAGAGGAAGTATAGTCAGTGTTGGTGGGCCAACAATTGTGTAGAAGTGGGAACATGATCTTATTTATGTGTAGACTGTCTTGAACACTAGAACACCGATGACTCCAAGAAACGGCACAAGAAGGCCAGTGTGCGGGGAGGGGCTGCTTTCGCCGCCACAGTTCTGATCTACGTGCGTTACGGAGCCCACGTGCTTGCTGTCCATTCGAGGAAAATGAAATGCACTGTCTCAACTTTTTAAAAAGCCCAACTATTAAATTGCTTGTATGTTTGTCTGTATGTATTCCAAATTCAGAATATAGCCTAAGACAATCGTTTCAATAGGAAACTTTCATTTTCCTGCATGAATATGCACACACAGTATATCTATAATGCACATCATCTTTTGAAGGTCTCTGTCTATAAAACTATGCATTAGATTCAAGTAGACAGCAATGTATTTTTATTGAACAGTTTTATTGACGCATGATTCTTGTGTCATGCAATGCAGCAGTTTAAACACATTACGGGATGCGTCCCTCACCTTCTCATATCCACGTGGGAGCTCTGGTGGCCTAGTGGCTGCTCACTGGGCTGTTGCCCACAAGGTCAGCATGTAGGACACCACCAGCCACTCCATTTCATTGTTAACCCTTTGCTCACACTGGCTGGCGTGCTGCTTCTGTACAGAATTAGGCGCATCTCACTTAAATGGCTGCTTCTTGCAAGATAACCCGCAAGACCCCAAGCTAGGCACCAGCTGATGTCCTCACCACACTTTGCTATAGCACCTGCATCGTCTGTGGTCGCTTCATGAGGGCAGGCATCAAGCAGGGCCACATTAGAAGATCCGATTGTTCTCAGAGTAGGGCTTACAATTTAGTCCAAGATCAAATACATTAGCATGTCTATGGTTTATCTAGGTCCCTAGTCCACTTTAGAGCTAGCAGTATCTGTTTCTTGAGAAATAATACAAATAATCTCCATGGGGCTCTGGCAATTCTAATAATCATGCTATTAATGCAGCCAATGGTGTAGAACTTAGAACACTCCGTAGAAAAGGAAAGTGTACATAGATGGGGCAACGTTTTAGACAGAAAGACGTGGATGGTTGACTTGCACAGGTTAAACCGTAAGTGACTGAACACTTACCAGGAAGGTGAGGGTTGGGAACAAGGCAACGCTACTCATGGTGCCATTCACCGAGGCAGCACTGTCTGCAGGACGAAGATGCATCCTAAAACGTAAAGAGAGTACAGAACAGTAAAAACGCAATAGTCCTACGATGCCGGTGATTGGAACCAATGGTTTCTTTATGTACATATTTTTAACCTATAAAAACAACCTGAAAGGAAAACCATTGAAGCAGTGGGTTTTATTTTCCGGGTAGTTGGCCTATGAGCATATTTAAATTTTCTTCTTCTTTTTTCTATTGCTCTCCAAGCTTTGAATAAAACACATATTATTTCTAACCATCACTAAAAAGTACTTTGGTGCCCAGCCCCTGGTAGCCCCCAGGAGCAGTCAGCCTCTCTGAAGCGCCCGCAGAAGCCCTGCTGCTTTTCCACCCTCACCCATCCTCCCCTCACACAGAGGACCGAGGATCCCAGAAGGGCCTCTGGGTGGTTCTCCCCTGCCCCCCTGCAAAAATGCTGTCCAGCCTCCAGGGCTAGCTCAGGGGTCTGCCTGCCAGATGGTAGCAGTGACTTGTTCCTTTGTGCTCCAGGTAAGAGAAGGTTTCCCTCTGAATTGGAGCCCCCACAGGTACCCACTGTGGTCATTATATAATCATTTGTCAAATTGAGAGGATTAAGAGTGTAGGGGTGGAGTCTAGCCTGTCAATCAGGTCATGGCCACTGAGGCCTCTGTGCGGGCATGGGCTCCTCCTGAGGATTTTGGGACCGATCTCTCTCTCTCTCTCTCTCTCTCTCTCTCTCTCTCTCTCTCTCTCGGCTCTATTGCAGCTGACAAGACCCGTGGAACCATGTTGGCGCCCTGAGCTGGAGGAGCCATGTGGAGACCCGGAGACCCTGCCAGCGCTGAGATATTTACAACACCACTGGATCCACAACACATCTCACCCACTGCTCTGTGATCTTTCTGCATCCGGCATCATTGCATGTAAGAGCACTTTATAGATTGGTATCGGACATATGGGCTAATAGCTGCCTAATGGACTTGATCTGGACAGGGCTGGAGTGGTTTCTCAGTATTTAATTGCTCTTGTATATAAAGCTCTTTCTTGTCCACATATGAATCTTCCTGGATTTCTCTAGTCCGCCCAGACTAGCACCCCCACCTTGCCCTGCGAGTCCCTGTGCTCCCAGGTGGCCCCAGCTCCTGGTGCAGCATGCTGCTGGAGGAGAATGGGCGCAACACCCTGCCCTTCTTCCTCTGGTGCTCGCTGCTCTTGGCTGCAGGTCTCATCCCATCCAACCTTTGATCAAGGTTTTGGGGTGTCGCCTCGGTGTGTCCCCCCAGGTTTAGCTGCAGGCTTAGCTTCTCCCTCCACGAGGCCCTCATTTTGAGACTATCTTGAGGCAGAAAAGCATCTTCCAAACCAATGAGCGTGTGGATCAGAGTTCATCGACGGAGCCCCCATGTTAATAGTCTGAGGGGAGGGCCCCCCTGGAGGATGATAGGCCTTTCTGAGAGAGAGGAGGAGGAGGAGGCCATTTTCCTGTGTCAATCGAAGAAAATGGGGCTGACCTTTGCCCCAGAAGATGACCTTTGCCTCAGAGATTTCCACATTCCCCACCCCCAAGCTTCCAATCTCCCTGCCTCTCCTCTCCAGGGGGAAAGTGGACGGAAGGAGAGGATACAGACGCAGGGTGGTCTTCCATCCTGGAGGGTCCAAGAGTGGCCAGTTCCTTTCACAGATGACACAGCAGCTTGACTGGGCAGAGAATCCGAGGATGGCAGCCCTCCCCAGCTTCTCAGCAAGGAGTGAGTCACTACTCACAGCCCTGGCACCGCCCCTTCTTCTCTGCAGTGGAGCCCCCCCATCCCCAGCCCACAAGAGTTGAGCCAAAAGGCAATGAAGAGAGGAACAGATGTCGCATTTGCTCACATCCATGTGTGCTTGCTCTTAATCCCTGGCTTAAAGAATCATGAATAGAGCCTCTCTCAGAAGGCAAAGGAAATAGAGGAAAGAACTAGGAGGCAAAAGACATTTATAGAGCTATAAATGCAGGCATGCATATATGTAAATAAATATGTAAGGATAGGAACATAGGTCTATGTACATATATTTATAGGTCTAGTGTTAAGGTAGCAGACAGATCTTGGGCCTCTACTCAAGTCCGTCCTCAACACAAGAACACTTTGTTCTAAGAATCTGGCATTCTGTGACGCTCACTCTCCCAACACGATCGCTGAAGACAAAATGGGGTGCATAAACAAATGTGGTGAAGAAAGCTGATGGTGCCCTGCTATTACAAGATATAGCATCTGGGGTCTTAAAGACTTGAAGATAAACAAGCGACCACCTAGCAGGGAAGCAGCAAAACCCACATGGAAGAAGCACACCAGTCTGTGTGATCATGAGGTGCTGATGGGATCAGTTATTAGCTTCAGAAGACCCAAAACAAAGAACTATATTGTTGTAAACCATTGGGGTCGGAGTGGAGACCTAAAGCCCATCTGTAGACAATTGGACATCCCTTCACAGAAGTGTCACAGGAAGGGACAAGCCAGCCAGGGTGCAGTGTAGCACCGATGAAACACACAATGTTCCTCTAGTTCTCTAATGCTTCTCTCCGCCCCGCCCCCCAACTGTCATGACCCAGTTCTACCTTACAAATCCGGTTAGAATGGAGCATGTACACTAGTACAGATAAGAGCTCTCAACACATGTAATCCAGGATAGATAATCCCCTTCAGGAACCGAATGGGAGTCGTGATATCAAGAGGGTAGGGGGAAGGTAAGGGGCGGGGGAGAAGGGAGAGAAAAGGGAAACCGATTGCAAGGATTGATGTATAACCTCCACCACCCCCCCCTCCAGGGGGACAAACAACAGAAATGTGGGGGAAGGGAGACTGAACTGTGTAAGATATGAAAATAAATATAATTTATAAATTTTCAAGGGTTCATGAGGGTGGGGAGTATGGGGAGGTGGTATAAAAAAGGAGCTGATGCCAAGGGCTCAAGTAGAAAGAAAATGTTTTGAAAACGATGATGGCAACATATATACAAATGTGCTTGACGCAATGGATGGATGGATTGGTATAAGAGCCCCCACTAAAATTATTTATAAATAACATAAAATTAATATAGAGACACTCCCATAATCCAGTCACCCTTGTTCTCCTCCTTCTCCTGAGTCCCAAGGAGACCAATCCCAGCCTCAGAGCTCAGACACGTGGGCTTCATTTTCCACATCACTCCCAGATCAGGGCGGGCAGGGCTCAACCGGAATGTGGCAGGCGCAGGTCTCAGGCTGGTCTCAGGGCTCTGGAGTTGAAAGACCATGAAAAGTCTCCCTTGAGCTCACAATCCTCTCATCAACAAGCATAAGTACTGATTAATATTTACTGAGCACTTAATACAGGTTTAAGTATGAAGTATTAAGCTCGCTCTGAGTGCTTTCCCTGAGCACATAACATGGGTAAGTTGATTGTGTCTCTGTTCTGTGCATGGAGAAACTGAGGCACAAAGAAGTGAAGTTGCCAGTGCGTGCCTGAAGGCATGATGCTGTGCTGTCTGTGGACAGGGCCTCTTCCAGCCCCACTGTGCCCACGCTTGCAGGTTCCTGTCCAGGACAACCTCCTGCAGAGGGCTGCAGGGATAGGCTAGACTCTGGTCTGGCTTATTGCTACTTGCCCTTGAAGACTTCATCTGGTCAAGGTAGAAAACGCTGCTCCTTAGGGTTTTCGAAGCTGCGGTCTTTCAGACACGGGCTACTGTCTTCCCAGTGTCCCCAGGGGGATTCGAAGCACCAAGCTGTCAACTGGTAGCAGAGATGTAACTATTTCCACCACCCAGAGACTCCGCGTCCTCGCTGGGACTTGGTTTTACCAGCTCCTTTCCCCAGACCGTGTGAGGGGTTGGCGGGAAGGAAGATCCCCGTGCTTGTTGAGGGCTCTTATAGATTGAGTTGCATCTCCCCAAATTTTGTGTGTTGGCATCCACACGCCTCTACCTGTGGGTACGACGGCCTATAATGTAGCACACCGAGTGCAGTAAGAGCTGGGGCCGTGCCAAGGGCGTGCGTTTGACAAAGGACCAAAAGGTGGGCCAGTCGTCCTTCCAGCGGCACCGTGGGAAAAGGCTCCTTGTGCAGCCTCGGGAGAGGTTACCGTCGAGGGAGCCCTGGCCTCAGGAATGCCGGGGTTGACATGTGTTGGAACTAACTTCATAACAACGATGATTATTATTTACTTTATGCAACAAAATGTCACCGTTTTTCATAAAGTCACCCAGAATAATTAACATCAACCAAGTCCGTTGAGATCAAATCAGGATTGATGGAGGGGGTGAAAGAGCTGACCCGCTGTTAATCCACATACTGGAAATGTAACACAGTTGGGGATGCAGTCTTTTGAGATTCAGTTTGTTAAAAGGGACCCCAGATGTAACAGCCCCCTCCATTGTAGTAAAAAATTCCTGTTAAACTTAATTCAGGAAGGTGACAAGCAGGGACATTTAGATAAGCAACAGAGTAGTTCGGGCCTGACAGCCCTGGAGAAACGTAGATGTCAGTTGCTGATCTGATCGTCTCCTGGGGAATTGTAGATGGTTTTCCTCTGAAGCCTGCTAACATTGGTTAGGGCCCGATCTTTGTAATACTTATCAATTATCTCCTGGGCTGGTTGAAAAACCTGTTAAATTGTCTCCCACCCCAACCTGTCGCAAAGTTTGGGGTATATAACTTGTGGGAAGGTCACTGAGCCTTTGAAGCAGTTTGTGGGTAGCAAACCCTACTAAATCCATCTGTCAGCGCTTTCAGAAACAAACTTAGAATTTCTAAAATCAACCTGGTCCCTGCCTCTGGCTGCAACAGTGACGGGCCACCCTGGACACCATGTGTGCCGGCAGCAGGAGCAGCACGTACACGCACATGGAACGTTTACCAGCTCAGGAATACAAGGAACTACCCGGATGCCTTCAAGGGCATAGCTCCGACTCTGATTTGGACGTGGTGCCTGCAGAACTGTGAGAAAATATGTTTCTGTTCTTTAAACGCCCCCCTATGGTGTTTCTACTAGAACATCAGAGACTGAGAAAGGGAGGGCAGTTTTTAAAAAAATGCACAGGGAGGGGAAGATAACATCTGCTTAAAGGGAGATGAGGAAAAAGCAGAGCAGGGGCAGGACAAGCTCCCGGAGGGCTCAGCTGTCTAGGTGGTATTCGACACCAGAGCGATGATCTGGTGTGTGACACCCCACCTACTTCAGAGTTCAAAACAAAAAAACCACTGCCAACGAATCATCGCCAGCTCGAATTGACTCTGTAAGACAGGGGAGAACTTCCCCTGGGGGTTTCCCAGGCAGTAACCCCATCTTTCTCCGGTGGAGCCGCTGGGGGTCTCAAACTGCCAACCTTGTGTTTCGCAGCCCAGGGCATAACCACCATGTCGCCAAGTTCTTAAAAGGGCCCGGAGGCGATTCTCAGCTGACCCAGAAGGACACATGCTGTCTGATCCCGGGGAAGCAGCTTTATGCTCGCCAGCTGGCAGGGACCAGGGGAGAGGGTGCATCACGGGTGTGGGGTCTCCAATGTCCTTTTCTTTTCTATTTTGGGTGAGGACAATGTTTGGGAAGCAGATGCAGGTGACGGCTGCGCAGCACGGCTATTGTGCTGAAGGCCACCGCAACGTAAGGGGTAGGGAGGTCAGTGCTGGCTCTCTGGAGTCACTTGAATGTGCCTGGGTGACACTAACCTGAGGCTCGGTGGTTCAGACCCACCCAGCAGTTGGGCAGAAAAAAGGGCGAGGGCCTACCTCCGTGGAGATGGCAGCCAGGAGCCCCTGTGGCACAGTCTCCTCAGCGCATGGGACCGACTGGATAGTGACTGGCTGGGTTGGGTTTGAAGCCACCGAGGGTGATGCAGGCGGAGAGAGGGAGACACAGGTAGTCAGACACCGTTAGGAGAGGCAGGCTGAGAGAGGGCGGGAGAGGAGGGTTCTTACAGGGACCCCATAGAGGCCAGGCTTTTGGCATGATCTCTTGAAGTGAAGCTGAGGGGCTGAGGAGTGGAGGGTAGAGGAATGAAGTGGTGGGAACATCCAAGCCACCTGACCTCAGGATCCTATGGGTCATGGACTGACCCTGGATTCCCCCACAGGTCACCCCATCAGAGCAGGTCTCTGAAGCTTAACCTCTCCACCCCAACTCCAGCTTTTTCCTCCCCAACATGGAGAGTCAGGAGAGTCTCTGGAAATTCGAGGCTGCTGGGAGGCCTCTGCTGCATTGCTTTGTTGTGCAGTACAGTCAGGTCGGTCTAGACTCCTAGTCACCCAGTGCAGATGGAAGGGGACACTGCCCTGTCCTGCCCCATCCTCACACATTTGTCATGCTTGTGCCCATTGTTAACCCCCCGGGTCAATCTGTGTCACTGGGCGTCTTTCTTTTTACACTGGCTCTTAACTTTGCCAAGCACGTCGCCCAAAGTCTGTGAGATGAAGTCCCAGCGTCTTTGTTCCCAAGGGGTGCTCTGGCTGCACTCCTCCCAAGCACATTTCCTTGCCCTTCTGGCACCCCCTCGAATAGCCACTGTTCTCCGCCAGCACCGTCATTCTTCTTCAGTCTTCCTCATTCGGTGTCCAGCTTCCGCCTGCGTAGGACGCGCCTGACACTATCATGACTGGGGCCTCAAGGTGAGTGCCTTTTCTTTGTTTAGCACGATGATGTGCTTTATTGGTCAGGAGGTAAGGTCCTTCGTTTACTTTCCTTTTTTTTTTTTTTTTTAAGCCAAAGGGAAGAAATTCATTGGAGCCCATAGAGAGGCCCAGCATCCCCTACTGTGCCGCATGCCCAGCAGAGGGTCACACCATTCACTGCACCCCCATGTCCCAGAGGGACTCCCCTGGAGCCGAGCCCCAAAGTCCCAGGACTGGCTGGAGGTGGGAGGTTTGTCCTTTGTTTTCTTTTCCTTCTGTTGTAGTCCGTACTGAAGCCTGTCTTTGATCTTTACCCAGAAGTGCTTCCAGGACTCTGCTTTCTCCACGCAGAATGGTATCATCTGCAGACCGCGGCTTGTTAGTCTCCCTCCGATCCTGACAACACAGCCCAGCTTCTCCGCTTTATGTGCCCAACTTACAGCTTGAATAAATACGGTGAAAGCCACAACCCTGACACACACCTCTCCTGGTTTTAAATCAGGCAGTGTTCCCTGCTCAGTTCCAAGGGCTGCCTCTTGGTTCCAAGGAGCACAATGAAGCCTTTTGAGATTCCCACGCTTCTCGATGCTATCTACACTTTGTTCTGAGCCACACCGTTGAATGTCTTTGCTGTGTCAATAAGCCACAGGTAAACATACTTCTGGCGTTCTCTGCATCCATCAGCCATGTTATCCTAGGATCCATGTCCTCTTGTAAACTAGCCTGGATTTCTGGCAGTTTCCTATCTTTGGATTAATGCAACCAGTTTTTGGCACTGTCTAAAGACAATAAAAAGTTTTCAACAAGGAGTCCGGATGTTGCAGGGATTAAGTTCTCAGCTGTTCACCAAAAGAGAAAGAGAGGGGGTCTGAGCTCGTGAGCCCGCTCCCCAGCTCCTGTGTGTTGGGTGGGAGAGAGGGGCCACTTCCCTTTCTGTTAAGACTGCAGCTGTAGAAGCCCTGCTGATCGATGAGGCTAAGGGTTAAAGCGATAAGGGGCCCAGGATTTAACAGCTCCTCCCTTGTAGTTAAAAAAAAAAATCCTTTTCAACCTAATCAGCAAAGAGGTTCTAGCCTGGGAAGGGGAAGGGGGACCCTTTAGATAAGCAATGAAGCCTGAAATCTTAGGGGGACTGGCCTGGCAGCCCCAGGAGGGATGGAGATATCAATTGATGGTCTAATAATCCCTTGAGGGAAATGCAAACCAGTTTTCTGTGAACCTTGCACCCTTTTGTCCTATCCTAGAAAGTCCTCTGATCACTAGAAAACCTGTTAATCACCTCCTGTTGCAAAGCCTGCTTCTTGTCACCTAGTGTAAGGCTTGCTTGCTTGATTTTGACCACATTTCTGAAGCAGTTAGGTGGTCGCAAACCCAACTGTTTGCTACAGTCAGTGGCGGCATAAATGGACTTAGAATTTCCCCAGTCAATGCCTTGGCTGCTACAGCCACGGACTCTCCGGGACCCCTTGTCTGCTCGCAGCACAATAAGGCAGCCCTCCTCCGTCGTAGGGGTTGCTGCGAGTCAGAATTGGCTACACAGCGGTGGGGTTTTTGTTTAAGCAACAGCATCCGTTTCTTGCATTACATCTCTGCTGCTGTTCATTCAGAGCCAACTGCTGCTCCCGGGATCTACAGAGCAGGCCTGAGAGGGACAGGATCGGCCCCATTTTGCTGTGAGGAATTGAGCTCAGGGAGGTTCAGTCACCTGCCCTGGCTCACATCGTGGCCAAAGCAGGATTCAAAACTTGAATTCCCACACCAAGCAAGATCCTTCACCAACTAACCCCACCCCACTGGGTCGATAGGCCACAAGAATCCCTTTCTTCCTGAACCCTGTGTTTGCTTCAGAATTGCCTGGGGAAGGTGTTTAAAATGCTGATCTGTCCAGATAGAGGTCTGGGATGGAGCCCAGGGACAGTGATCTTAGCAAACTCACCAAATAATCTCAAAAGCGACTCCAACGGAACAGGAGGTTCCGCTTACAAAGCGTGCTCCGGCTGTGCTTAGGAATGGCGGCGATAGATAGTCCAGTGGTAAAAATTCTCATCTTTCATGCTGGAGAGCCAGGCTCCATTCCCGGTCAATACACTGGTGGGCAGCTGCCCCATGTGTCCCTGGAGGCTTGCATGAAGCTAGGACGCTGAGTGGGTATCAGCGGACTCTTCCGGCCAAAGGCTTCCTGGTCTTCCTCCCAAAAACGTATGGGTCCTTTGGCACATAGGCCACTGTATGGAAGCTCGCAACAACCCCAGGCCTATCTGGGCGGGGTGGGCTCCAGGTCGTTAGAGGTGGTGAGAGCACCGCAGACATCTGAGGGGTGCATGAGGGCCTTTGATCCCCATCTTCTGGCTCAGATCTTTCTCTTGTCCACTTAAAAATATAAAAGGTGGTCTGCGGGGCCAGCCCCAATCCCAACAACATGGACAGCTCCCCCACCCCCACCCCAGAATCCATTTCAGAGGACAGCACTGAAGCTACAGCTCAGGGAGACGGACGCATCTGATCAGAGCACACAGGAGCAAACCAGGGGAGGAGTGAGAGCGAAGCACATCCTTGCCCACCAAGCCCCGAGGAAGATATTGCTGCTCAGAGCAGACAATGCACAGAGAGGACCACAGGGCCGGCCTCACCACAGGACACAACACCCCTCACTGACCCATAGCACTGCTGGGGACAACACTGGAGACAGTGCAGGAATTGTGCCCTATCTGACCCCACCACATGGCGGAGAAACACGAAGGGTGTGCAACGGAACCACAGGGGAGCAAAGCAATGCAGTCCCTGGGGAATATAAAAAATCGATGTGGGGCCAGGGTGTGGCATCCCATCAGACTTGACTGGAAAACATGCCTAAAGGTCAACATACAGACCTTGAATTATTTATAAGCTTTTCTATGTTGTCATATTTGTTGTTGTTGTTTTGTTTTCTATTGTTGCTTTGCTTTGCTCTGTCTTTTTTTAGTGCTTTTTATTGTCTCTGCGGGATAAATAATCTGGAGACAGACTGACAGTTTGGCGGGGGGGGCGCATGGGAGAGGGAGAGGTGGGGGAGAGGAAGTGGGTGTTAATAAACCCAGGGACAAGGGAACAAGTGATCTAAAATCGATGGTGAGGAGGGTGTAGGAGGCTTGGTAAGGTTTGATCCAAGGGCAATGTAACTCAGAGGAATTACTGAAACCCAAATGAAAGCTGAACAGGATAGTGGGAAAAGAGGAAAGTAAATGGAAATAGAGGAAAGAACTAGGAGGCAAAGGGTATTTATAGAGGTCTAAATATAGGCATGCACATATGTATATATATTTATATATGATGATAGGGAATTAGATCTATGTACATATATTTATAGGTTTAGTATTAAGGTAGCAGATGGACATTGGGCCTCTACTCAAGTACTCCCTCAACGTAAGAACACTTTGTTCTACCAACTTGGCATTCTGTGATGCTCATCTTCCTGTCCTGATTGCTTAAGACAAAGCGGGTACATAAGCAAATATGGTGAAGAAAGCTGATGGTGCCCAACTATCAAAAGATATAGCGTCTGGGGTCTTAAACACTTGAAGATAAACAAGCGGCCATCTAGCTCAGAAGCAACAAAGCCGACATGGAAGAACACACCAGCCTGTGTGATCACGTGGTTCTGAAGGGATCAGTTATCAGGCATCAAAGAACAAAAAATCATATCATTGGGTGCACACCTCCATGATACGATCGATGAGGATAAACAGGTGCATAACCAAATGTGGCGAAGAAAGCTGATGGTGCCCGGCTATCAAAAGAGATAGTGTCTGGGGTCTTAAAGGCTTGAAGGTGAACAAGCGGCCATCTAGCTGAGAAGCAACAAAGTCCACATGGGAGGTGTCCATAGGATCAGGTATCAGGCATCAAAGATCCAGAAAAAAAATCATATCATTGTGAATGAGGGGGTATGAGGAGTGGAGACCCAAAGCCTGTAGTCAACTGGACATCCCCTTACAGAAGGATCACAGGGAGGAGACAAGCAGTATAGCACTGATGAAACATACAACTTTCCTCTAGTTCTTTAATACTTCCTCCCCCCACTATCATGACCCCAATTCTACCTTACAAATCCAGCTAGACCAGAGCATGTACATGGGTACAGATAAAAGCTGGAAACACAGGGAATATAGGACAGATAAACCCTTCAGGACCAAAAAATGAGAGTAGTGATACCAGGAGGGGAAGGGGAAGGTGGGGGGAGAAAGGGGGAACCGATTACAATGATCTATCTATAACCCCCTCCCAGGGGGATGAACAGCAGAAAGTGGGTGAAGGAGGGAGACAACAGTCAGTGAAAAAATAGTAATAATTTATAAATTATCAAAGGTTCATGAGGGAGACTGGGGGAAGGAGGGGAAAACTGAGGAGCTGATACCAAGGGCTCAAGTAGAAAGAAAATGTTTTGAAAATGAGGATGGCAACAAATGTACAAATATGCCTGATGCAATGGATTGTGATAAGAGTTGAATTAGCCCCCAATAAAATGATTACATATATATATTATAAAACACAAATATATATTATAAATATATTTTATATATTATAAATAACTCTCTCTCTCTCTCTCTCTCTATATATATATATATATATATATAAATATAATAAAATGCAGTGAGTGATGTGAGACTGTTCTGTTCCTTTGACCTTCTGGCGCAGTGGAGGGCAGAGGGGAGGGCTTGAGGGCTTGGCAGGGAATGGAGCCAGGGGAGGACTCTCTGAGGTTTTCACAAGAGGTCGGTTGCTAAGGTCATAAAGTGGGATCCCCAAGGCAGGGAGTCTCAATCTGTGCGAAAACTATTCAGGAGGGGGAGGAGCGTGGTGTAGACCCACCAATCACGTGGCCGGAGAGAGGCGGACCCTCTGCTGTCCGGAGATTGAGTATCCCTGTGCAGTTGCGGTGAATTACAATGGACTCAGCTGCAGCGGCGTTGGTGCTGTGTTATAGACGTGTGGAGACTGGCTCTGGTTTCTAGAGGAGCCCTGCTGCCATAGAGGTTATGCTTTGGGTTGCAATTCGTAACGTTGGTGATTAGAAACCACGAACAGCTCCGAGGGAGAAAGATGAGGCTTTCTGCATCCCTAACCAGTGACAGTCTCAGAAACTCACAGGGGCAGTTCTACCTTGTCTGGTAGACTCGCCATGAGTTGGCATGGACTCGATGGTGATGAATTTAGTTGCTTACCCGGACTTATTAAGTTAGGATGGGGGAGGAAGGACTGGGGCCAGAAAAGCTGCCTCCTCGTCCTGCTACCCTGTTGGTTCTTATGCATAGAGATGTTTGAGAAATCTTGTTGCAGAATAATGGACTTCGGAGCCTGACAGGTCTCCATTCAATTCCCAACTCCAACACACTGAACCTCAGCCTGAGTCCTCATCTGTTAAAAATGGGCATGTGCCTCTCTCCGCAGAAGAATTCACTTCAGAGGACAGCACTGAAGCTACAGCTCAGAGAGAGGGACATGTCTTATCAGGGCACACGGGAGCAAGTGAAGGGGGAGGAAGAGAGAGTGGAGCACATCCTGGCCCACCAGACCTTGAGGACGATATCCTCACTCAGAGCAGCCAATGCACAGAGAGGACCATAGGGTCAGCCCCACTATGAGACACGACAATCCTCACTGACCCATAGCCCTACAGGGGACAACACCGGAGACAGTGTGAGAATTGCACTCGATCTGACCCCACCACACAGAGGCAAAACACTAAGGGCATGCAACAGAACAGCAAGGGGAGCAAGGAAGTCCCAGAGAGAGTAACAAAAACAGACTTTGGGGCCAGAGTGTGGCACCCCATCAGACTAGACTAGAAAACACTCCTAAAGGTCAACACACAGACCTTGAACTATCTACAGGCTTTTCTTTTTTTTGTCATTGGCTTTATTATTGTTGTTTTCTTTTGTTGCTTTGTTTTGCTCTGTCTTGTTTTTGTGCATATTATTATCTCTGCAGCTCTATCTAGATAAGATAGACTGGATAAACAATCCAGAGGGACCAATGGTTCTGGGGGCGCACGGGAGACGGGGAAAGGGGGTAAGGAAGTGGTGTTAATAAACACAGGGACAAGGGAACAATAATTGTTCCAAAATCAGTGGCGGGGCAGGGGGGGGGGTGTGTGTACGAGACCTGGTAGGGCTTGATCAAGGGCAGTGTAACTCAGAGGAATTACTGAAACCCAAATGATGGCTGAGCATGATAGTGGGACAAGAGGAAAGTAAATGGAAATAGAGGAAAGAACTAGGAGGCAAAGGACATTTATAGAAGTCTAAATACAGACATGTACATATATAAATATATTTATATATGAGAATGGGGAAATAGATCTATGTACATATATTTATAGGTTTAGTATTAAAGTAGCAGATGGACATTGGGCCTCCACTCAAGTACTCCCTCGATGCAAGAATACTTTGTTCTATTAAATTGGCATTTCATGATGCTCACCCTCCCTTCCTGATTGCTGAAGACAAGTGAATGCATAAGGAAATGTGAAGAAGAAAGCTGATGGTGCCTGGCTGTCAAAAGATGTAGCATCTGGGGTCTTAAAGACTTGATGATAAGCAAACAGTTATCTAGCTCAGAAGCAACAAAGTCCACATGGATGAAGCACACCAGCCTGCATGATCACGAGTTGTCGAAGGGATCAGGTATCACTTGATCTTAGCCAAAAGGCTGAGAAGCGATGGGTATCAAAGAAGAAAAAATCATATCATTGTAAATGAGGGGGAGTGTGGAGTAGGGACCCAAAGCCCATCTGTAGGCAACTGGACATCCCCTTAAAGAAGAGTTGCAGGGAGGAGACTAGCCAGTCAGGGTGCAGGGTAGCAACAATGAAACATACATCTTTCTTCTAATTCTGAAATGCTTCCTCCCCCCCACTATCATGATCCCAATTCTACCTTACAAATCCGGCTAGACCAGAGGATGTACACTGGTACAGATAAGACCTGGAAACACAGGGAATCCAGGACAGATGATCCTTTCGGGACCAGTGGTGAGAGTGGTGATACAGGGAAGGTGGGGTAGAAAGGGGGAACTGATCACAAGGATCTATATATAAAACCCCTCCCTGGGGAACGGACAACAGAAAAGTGGGTGAAGGGAGATGTCACACAGTATAAGACATGACAAAATAATAATTTCTAAATTATCCAAGGGTTCATGGGGTTGGGGGGCGGGGAAGGAGGAGAAAAATGAGGAGCTGATACCAAGGGCTCAAGTAGAAAGAAAATGTTTTGAGAATGATGAGGGCAACAAATGTACAAATATGCTTGACACAATGGATGTATGTATGGATTGTGATAAGAGTTGTACAAACCCCCAATAAAATGATTTTTTTTTCCCCCGTGAACAATTTCCACTTTATTTCCTTTCAGGTTTGTTTTTCTTCAGCTTCTAATCTTTACATAGGCTTTGGAGGAGGTCGTGGGGCAGCACCTGCAGGTCTAAATCGAGGTGGGGGGGGTTCGGTCCTTTCGGGCTTCCCATGACCAGTTCCGGACCACTTTTCTGTGAATGGCCAGCTCACACAGGAATGCAGCTTCCGTCCAGCTTGAAAAGCCCGTAGGCGTCGAAGACCTTCACTTCGGAGATGTCTCTGACGGCCGCGGCCTCCACTATGTTTCTTATGGAGAACTTCTTAATGGCCTTGGCTTTGGGCACGCAGCGGGCGCAGTTCATGCAGCGAATGGGCTGCACACGGCCGCGGCTTTTCTTGGCACGGCTATTGTTACGCCTATTCTTGGTCATCTCGGAAGTGAGGACACGAGAGAAAAAAGAAAATGATTTTTTTTCAGACTTGAATTTTTAAAATTTTATGTACAAATAGTTGGCATGGTTTCTTCTTTTGGGTAGCGGTGTTGGATTGTCCATCCAAAGATCACTTTGTCCAGCTTGATGAAGCCGATGTCCTTCGCATACTGACGAAGCGCTGACGGCACATACTGAGGCCCTATTTCCGGATCAGAACGTGCCGGTCTCAGCACACGTGGCAAGAACAGGAACCCTGGCCTAAGTTTCGCAGGTGCCTCCAATAGAGCTGCTGGTGCCCCATCCTGTTTCCAGGCTCTCTCCAAGGCAAAAGGCAAAAATGATTTATTTTCAATGGGCATGGCACCTGCCTATTTCCTGACCCCTACTTCCACGCTGGACAATGGAAAAGAACAGAAAAAGGGTTGATCTTTCAGACTGCCGTGATAAGACTATTGAATACCGTGCGGTCAGCCAGAAGCAGGCGCCCGTCAGTCTTTCAAAGGAGTACCACCAGCATGTTCCTTACAAGAGAGAATGGAGAGACTTCAGCTCACCTACTTTGGACACATTGCCCGGAAAGACCAATTGCTAGAAAAGGGCCTCACTGTTGGCATAGGAAGGAGGCCAGGTGGTGTAGTGGTTATGTGTTGGGCTGCCAACCGTAAGGTCAGCAGTTCGAAACCACCAGCCTTTCCAAGGGAGAAAGAAGAGGTTTTCTATTCCTGTAAAGTGTAATAGTCTTGGAAACTCACATAGCAGCAGTTTTTAACCTGTGCGTCGCGGGCCCCCTTGGGGGTTGAAAGACCCTTTCACAGGGGTTGCTCAATTCATAACAGTAGCAAATTCATAACAGTAGCAAAATCACACTGATGAAGTAGCAACGAACATCATTTCATGGTTGGAGAGTCACCACAACATGAGGAACTGTATGAAAGGGTCAAGGCTTGAGGAAGGTTGAGAACCGCTGTTCTATAGGGTCGCTGTGAGTCGGCATGGACTTGATGGCAGGGAGGTTTTTGGCGATGGCAAAGAAGAGGATCAGGGAACACTGGGGGAGCCCTCCGAGAGATGGGCTCCAACAGCCCCAATGTCCCACTGGCCATGAAGATGCAAGACTGGGCAATGGCTGTGTCCTCTTTGTGATTCTTAGCTGTGGAGTCCATGACATCTGACAAGAGCAAGGCTGCCTCCTGGAACTGCTATGGGGATGAGATCCAGTTATGAGGGTCTATGTAGGCCCGAGGCAGTGCTCTGGAAGCACGCCGGGCTAGTGTCAACAGATGCCTAAATGCCTTTCCTGGAAGCGTCAGGGCCCAGTTGCAAGAAGGTTAAGAACACAGCAGCATGCAAACAATGGTAAACACCAAGCTCCTTCCAAAACAATTGTGGCTTTCTCTTTCCTTTGAGGTGAGCTGGGGGCGGGCGCTTTTAAAGGCGAACAGCTCCTTTCTGTCCTCAGGTGAGAGCCACTTTATCTTGGACACTTTAACCTCAGCTGGTTCCACCTGTTTCAGAGCGAACCTGAATTATTAGCACATGAAGGCATTGGCACTCTCACCCCAGAAAAGCAACCAGTCAAAGCCCTGCCAGAAAGCCCTTTGAGAACACAAGGCCTTTGCTTAGCAACCATCTCTCTCCACTGGCAGAGGGAAAACTAGCCGGGCCCAGCTCAAAGATCACTGGCTTCCCTGTTTCCCCTGTGCGCCACTCTCCAGACACCTGGCGGCGATCCGATTGCTTCACCTATCAGGCTCCTGAATGGGCTCACCTCACCTGGTCTACTGGGCCCGGGTTGTGACTGGTCGTTTTCCCCGTCCAGGTAGCTTCTGGAGACTTACAATTTTATTTTTTAAAATCTTGAACATCTCTTTGTGATGTGGGTGAGAGTTTACAGAGCCTGCCAATCTTCCATCCAACCGCGGGCAGTGCAATCCTCCCGATGGGACACACTCATCCCGATTTGTCCCGGGTTTCTCTGACAGGCCCGCCTTTCCTGCCTCCAGAACTTGTGGCTTTGCCCTTTGGGTCTCATAGGGTTCAGCTGTTCTGAGAAGCCTGTTCCTCAGGGTGTTGTTCTGTTGACAGGCCTGTCTGTTATTCGGCTGGAAGGTGGGTTGCCCACACTTTAGGTATCTGGGTCTATTTCGGTGTTGCTATCGTTGTCCAGGACTGAACCGGGTCAAACCCGTTGGAAGCCCTGAGGTTGGGAAAGGTGTGATAATAAACAATATACCATGTCATCTTGCCTGGACAGCCCCACTCCACCCCCTACCCCCTCGGAACCCCCTTAGTTTCCCTTCACACGGAGGGCGCCCCGTCTACAAAGACCCCAGGGAGCTTGACCTCCCTGGCTGCCAGGAAGCAGGGCAAACCCAAGTCCCTTCTCCTGGGCACCTCCAGTCTTCCCGATCCAAAGCAAGTTCAAAGCTTCTGAAAAGCTTCATCCATTCATAACTGGTCAGTCCCCTTGGGAAACGCTCCCCCAACCCCAGAGCCTACCCCGGGGACTTGGTGACATCGTACTCCCAGCCCACACAATGGGCACCGGCCAAACACGGCTGAAGAGGAAAACAGCAGCCCTGCCTGTCTGTGGGCACCTGTCCTCCCCAGGCTGCTGCGTGGGAGGAGGGAGGGATTAGGAGATGGGCTGGAGGATGGTGGTAGTGGGGGGGAGGGGGAGCGCCACCGGTTCCTCAGCTTGGCTGGAGTCTGAACCAGCTGGGTGAGTCTGATTAGAAGTCAAATCTGCTTATTCTGGCTCCGCTACCTCATGCTGCCCAGACGCTGGATGGATTAAATGCTGAGCTGGCAGACGGGAGGTTATGAATCAGTGACCCATGGGGTACTGGCTGGGGAGCAGGTAGAGGTCCCTGGTCGGGGGTCAACTTGCTTTGCTACAAAACTAGAGGAGCAAACCTTGGAGGGCCTCAATTTCCACGTGCCCCATGCGATGGCCTTCCCGCCAGCTTTCAAAGACGAAATGTGGTCCTGGCCCCAAAGCAACCTGGCAACTAGAGGAGTGACTGTCATTGCCCTAACAAGGGGCTGGAGGTGGGCAGAGGCAGGTGTGTCCCTCTGCTGGCACTACTACCACCACCAGCCTACCATGCCATCTCAGGAACCCAGGCAGGTTATAACCCAGAAGTTCTCAACCTGTGGGTTGCGATCCCTTTGGGGGTCGAATGACCCTTTTACCGGGGTCGCCCGATTCATAACAGTAGCAAAATTGCAGTGATGAAGTAGCAACTAAAATAATGTTATGGTTGGGGGGGGTCACCACCACAAGAGAAACTGTATTCAAGGTTCGCGGCAGTGGGAAGGTTGAGAACCACTGTTTAACTCAAGCCTAAGCGGAGAGACATTGAAAACCTGGATGAAGGACTGCTATGGAAGGGTGCTGCTGGGTTGGAAGGCAGCACTGCGGGGTGGGGCCCGCACCTGCTTTACATCCTGGGGATGCTTGAGCTCACTGTCGCAGCCACTCTGCCCACCCAAGGTCATTATCACCGTAGGCAGTTTGGATTTCTAGATCGTTGGACATAGGGATCCTGCAGTTGGCAGGGGGAGGGTTGAGAGACTTATCTAGAAGTCACGCTTTCCGAGTAAGTTCTCTGTTTTTGATTTAAGCTGTGTGTCTTGGGGGTGGCTTTTCAACTAATGGAGCCCGGCAGCAGAGTGAGTTAAACACTGGACACAAGGTTAGGGGTTCAAGTCCACCAGCTGCTTCATGGGACAAAGATGAGACTGTCTGCTCCTGTAAAGATGGCTTGTCTCTGGTTACGAAGGGCGATGCCTGCTCCCACTGGCATGCTGTGCTCATGGGGATGATTACAGGGAGGCTTCCTGGAGGCGGCCTAATCTGAAAAGGAGAGCAAGTGGCTCAACTGAAACAGCAAAGGGTCAACAGGCAGATGAGGGTGACTTTCGGGAAGTGGCAGGAGGCCCTGCGGGCATACAGGCCCCCGTCCACTGTAAGGACAAGAGCACCAAGTGGGACACCCAAGGTCACTCAGGGTGCAGTGACTGAGCTGAATGTGTGCGGTCCAGTCCAGATTTGGGATCAAAAATGCGGAGGCTGGGGGAGGAGGGGTCCTTAGTCTAGCAGTAACAGTATAGAATGCACCGAGTGAGTGGTGGGGAGAAGACAGGGCTGAATCCAGGGGGTGGGGCGGACAGGGCAGAACCAGACCACAAAGGGCTTTGGCACCTGCTGGAGAGAGTTGAGCCAGCCCTTAGACACCAGCCAGCAGGATCATCAACATGCTTATTTGCATGTCCTGGGGATGGGGTGGGGGTGGAGTGTTCTCACCCTGGGAAAGTAAGGTTTGGAAACACCTAGAAACGAACTTGGGTTTTCGATGTGGCTTTTCAGGACATTTCTGTCCAGAGAGGTCTGTGTTTCAAGGCTGCACGGTGGCATGGCCAGGGGAGGGGAGGGTGGGGGGTGGAGGCAGACTTGCTGCTAGGAAAGGAGGGAGCTGGGGAAGGAGGAGTCCACCAGGCTTCTAGTCTGTGTTCCCTTCCGAGTGTCTATGAATGCTTCGTCTTTGCATCCCTAATTGCAAACCGAGCCTTAAAATGTGTCGATTTACAGATTTACAGAACAGGCAGGCCCTGTAGAGGCCGAGGAAGGGAGCAGTGTCGCCCCCTCCTCCTAATTATCCTTCTTGCATCTCTGCAACACGCAGATAAGAGAACTCGGTGTTGCTGGCATCCTGGTTGTGATTTCTGCCATCAGCCTATCGCTCCTGGCTGTGGGGGCGGACGGGCGCTCTTTACTTCCGTCTGACTCGTGTGCCGGGCATGCTTCGTGGAGATTGGTTGGGGCCAAGAAGATTTGGAATAAATTGACTGTTACACATAAATCCACCCCCAACCCCACTGTGTTTTTATTTAGAGAGTGTTTGTGAGGCTTTTAGCACTTTGTCTAGGAACCAGTAAGCGTGCACTAGGTGAAGGGCATTCAGCAGCAGCTCAAAGCCTGGGAACAACCTGGATGGACGGACGGACAGATGGACAAAGGGGATTGCATTCATTCCTGTCTCCCCATACAATCTCAGCCCCCTTTATAGAAGCCTTTAGGGCGGCGTGATACCCAAGCTGTGCTCTCTCTACGTGCCCAGTGGAGCCCCTGGGTGGTACAGGTGGTTATAATGACAGAAAGTTTGGAGGTTCGAGTCTACCCAGAGGAATGTCAGAAGAGAGACCTGGCAATCGACTTAGGAGAAATCCACCACTGAGAACCCCGTGGGGGAGCTCAGTTCTACCCAGAGACACAAGGAGTTGCCCAAGTCAGAGCCACCTGGATAACAAATAGTGTGCTAAAATCCTATGGTGAGCCCCCCATCTTACGGTGGGGGGGTGGGCGGGGATGATCCCCAGAGAAGCCCTGTTTGTATCTAGGAAGTAAAAGAGCTAGGATTCAGGCCCAGGCAGCCTGGCACCAGAACGCTGTTATTGAGCTTCTTGCTAATGTTCGTTAATGCGGAGTCTGATGTTACGTAACTTCTTCATGACAGGAGGAAATGCGGCCCGTTCCTGGGCGGCTGCCTGTGGACTGGCTGGACCATCGGGGTCCATGGGTGTGTGATAGGTCATGGGAGTGAAGATGGAGATTTGGACAGAGTCCATGCAATATCCTGGGACTCAATTTCCCAGAAACCCTAGCTGCCCCCATTAGAAGTTCCCCAACTATCTCTTGCATGCACAAATGTAAAAAGTCTTTCAGAACCGGGCAGGGGCGGAGAGGAGCCCCCAAAGGTCCAGCCAGTCCTGCTGGCTGGTGGGGCTGTTTCTCTCTCTCCCAGGAGACTCTCAATCAAATTCTCTAGTAGTAAAAACCAAAACGAAAAGCACCATTCTGTGCTTCTCAAAGTAAATCTTTATTTTGGGAAGACAAGGCCCTAAAACTCTGGTAACAGGTTTTGCAGAAGTGATGGGCAGGCCTTTCTAGCTCGTCTACGTCTGGAAGCTCCACTGAAAGGTGCTCAGCATCCTAGCAAGATGCACACCTCCACTGACAGCTGGGTGGTCCTGGGCATGAGGTGCACTGGCCAGGGATCGGATCTAGGTCTCCCACACAAGGGAAAGTTTTGCTGTGAACCTCAACTCCCCCTTCCTCTTGCACTGTGAAGTGGGCTGTCCATTCCATTCCCACGTGTTTGGCATGGAAGGTTAGCACACAAAGCATCTGCCGGAGGCTGGGAATCGTCCTGGGCAGACGACCGTAATGTGGTAGGGTCCATCCCTTCCTCCCAGAGGTGTTCCCCCCACCTCCTGCCAACCTATCCTCATAAGCTTTAGGAATCCTAATTCCCATTGTGCCCACAGCTGGAATCAGTCCTAGGACCTAAGAGGCCAAGACCAACACACAGGTAGGTGGAGGTGTGACTCTGCACACGCCCCCTTACTCCTTGAGTGCCTGGCACTTGGCCTCACTTCAGAGGCTCCCGCTGGCTCACCTGGTCCAGGGGATGCCAATTGTCCTGGGTAGGCAGGTGGGTGCAGCCCTGTGAGTGTGGGTGCTCCCACCATGCCTGCTGGTGATCTGTGGGGCTGCTGACACCGCCGCCAGCACTCATAGCCCAGAGGTCTCCTGCTGCCCTCTGTGTCTGCCCCCAGCTCCCTCTCAGGGGCTGACGTGGCTTTTCAAATGGGGGTCGGTGAGAGTAAAACCGCAAGTCCAGACCACTGTCCCAAAAGCAGGGAATCTGGTTTAGTGGGTGAGTGGGATCTGAGCATCACATGTGGTTTTGATCAATTGAAAGAATTTTAAATTGATGATGTATTAGGGAATTAAAATCAACAATGAGGATGACATAGAGATTCTGGGGGTGTTGGACCGACAGCCATCTAGCTGAGAGGAACTACTATGAGGCAGAAGAAGGGCAAGAGTGAAGGTGGGGCAGGAGGAGGGTGAAAGGAATCAGAGGAGCGATCTAGGAAGCAAAGCTATGGGTAGAGGTACAAACATAGGTGTGCACTTATGTAAACATATTAATTCATAAAGACAGAAGTATCGGCCTATGTACACATATTTATATGGCAACACACTGAGGAAGTGGATGGACTTTGGGCCGCTGCTCAAGCCCTCCCTCAACACAAGGACACTTTGCTCTAACAACCTGACAGTCTGTGATGCTCATCCTCCAGACACAATTGCTGGAGACAAAGCGGGTGCACAAGCAAATGTGAAGAAAGTAGATGGTGCCTGTCTATCAACAGATATAGTATCTGGGGTCTTAAAGGCTTGAAGGTAAACAAACGGCTATCTAGCTGAGAAGCAACAGCCCATACGGAAGCCTGTGTGATCATGAGGTGTCGACAGAATCAGATAACAGGCACCAGAAGACCCCAAACAACAACAACAAAAATACTGTTGAGAATGAGGGGCGTGGAGCAGATATCCTCAAACCCATCTACAGACAATAGGACATCCCTCACAGAAGGGTCACAAGGAAGGGATGAGTCAATCAGGGTGCAGTATAGCACTGATGAAACACGCAATATTTCTCGGGTTCCTGGAGGCTTCCTCATCCCCCACCCCCAACCCCTGCCACTATCATGACCCCAGTCCTGCCTTTCAGTTCTGGCTAGACCAGAGCTTGTATACAGAGACAGATAAGAGCTCATGGCACACAGAATCCAGGCAGATACGTCCCTCAGGAACAGAAATGGGAGTAGCGATACCAGAAGGGTCGGGGGGAAGGGGCGGAGTGGAGAAAGGAGGCATCAATGCATAACCCCCCACCCCAAGGGGATGAACAACAGAAACTTGGGTGAAAGGAGACAGCGGTCCATGTATCCATGTAAGATATGAAAATAATAGTAATTTATCAAATGGTCACCAGGGTGGGAGGGTGGGGTGGGAGTGGGAGGAAGGGAAGGGAAAAAGAGGTGATACCAAGGGCGCAAGTAGAAAGAAAATATTTGGGAAATGTTGATGGCAACATATGTACAAATGTACTTGATACACTTGACGTATGGATTGTTAAAAGAGCTGTAAGAGCTTCTAATACAATGATTTAAAAAAAAACAACTGATGCTGTAAATCCATAACAGGAGAGTAACCACTTTGGGTGGCATTTGGTACGTTCACCACGCTGTGCAGTAACCAGTATCTCAAAGCTCAGAGCCACAGGGAGAACCACCCTGTGGTTTCCAAGACGGCAGCTCTCTTCTTTCCCCCTGGACTGGCTGCTGGTTTTGAACCTCAGACCTTGTGGTGAATGCCCAACAACCTGTACCCCCACAAGGATTCCCCGCCCAAATCCATGTCTCACGGAGTCCCGCTCTAGCTCACAGCAACCCCCCGTGTGTGTCCGAGTAGAACAGTGCTCCAAGGTCAAGGTCTTCCAGTGACTTTCTTCTGACGTGCCAGCGGAAAGACTCAAACCCAGCCAAGCACTTTCACCACTCAGACATCCCTACGGAGACCAGCATGCCTCACGTGCCTCTGCCTCCGCTTTGTTTTCCTCAAATAGCAGGTGCCTCTCAGGGGGCCTATGCTGGCTCCTGTGCCCACATGGCCCTCTCCTCCATCAGTCACAGTTCACCCTGGGCTGTACCAGGTCCCTGCCATTGTCCGGCCCGACCCTGGGCTCACAGGCTGCCTTGTGCTGCTTCATTGTGTTCCTGCCGCCTTGCTGGGTGTGTTTGGGGAATAACCACCACCCAGCTTACAAAGGAAGCTCTGAGAATAGGGGCTGGCCTGTCCTGCTCACAAACTGGCACACCACCAGGGCCCAAGAGGAGTCTGCTGAAAGAATGACCCTCTCTGCCCACAGGACGGACAGAGCTCCTGGAAGGTGTGTGTAGGGGCGCTGTTCATCTCGGTCCCTGCACTCGTAGGCTGTGAACTTTCTCGGGAGCTAAAGGTACCTGGGGTGCCATGGAGTTCAGCTGTAAGCGGGGACAGAGCCAAGATGGAGGTGGCAGAGACGGGCTGGGGGGTGGCTTAGAAGAGCAACAGCCAGACTGGCGACCACACTCCACACTGTACAGTCGGGGGAGCCTGGTGGGCACCAGTTGCCCTCATAGGGGCAGTGAATGACTGAAGGTGGCTCTTCTGACCAAAGTCTCTAACTCCTCCCAAATCACCTTTCCCTGCATGGCTCTGGTAAGAAGGTGGAGGGAGACACTGATGGGATTCCCTGGAGTGCCACCCTGCTGTGTATAAACGAGCCCTCTGAGAAGCAGGAGGCGGGATCTCATGATCAGCAAGAGCCAGAAGTGGAGCATGTCCCCTGGACCCGGGATCCCTGTGCAGAGACCCTCCTGGGTCCAGAGGACAGCTACATCAGAGGAGCAGCAGCAGAGCCAGAGCCTGGCGCAGAGCGGTGGACTTCCCCGCCCACGGAGTGAGTACAGCGGAGTGCTTCTGTGCCAGAGGCTGGTTTGCAGAGTGTGGGGGGTTGGGGGGTCTGGGCACCGAGTTCAGGAAGTTGGGCTTGGTGAACACACAGAAGTGGAGCTGAGTGGCTTCGGGGTGAGGTTTACCGGAGTGGGGTGCCTTTGGGCGCTTCATTCGGGGGAGCTGGGTTTGCTGATCCACAGAGCTTGAGCTGAGTGCCTTTGGGGTGTGGGTTCCCGCAGAGCAGGAAGGCCCTTTGGGCATTTATCAGCAGAGCCGAGTCTTGGTAGCATAGCCTGGTAAACAATTCCCATTGACGTCACCCCTGGTTCACTTCCCTAATCAAATTATGAATTTTAGTTGCTGAGTTTCTGTGAAACCCCTTAAAGGATATTAGAACCTAGAAAGGTGAACCAGTGGACACTAATTCAGATTACACAGCACTGGCAACTGGATGCAGAGAGCAGGGTGGCCGCACCTACAGGAAGGGTGGGGGAAGGCAGACCCAGCCCAGGTGCCACTAGGATGGAGCAAGTGTGAGCAAGGCATGCGCAGGAGCTGGCATCAACCTATGGTCTGCAGCTGTCATCAGACGGGGCTTCGTGGCAGGCAGCTCCCCCAACATGTGCTCCTGCAGAGTGAGCAGGGTACACAAAGCGGGCAAGTCCCGGGCCTTCCGGGCGCCCCAGGATCAGGCGACAAAGGGAGAGCAAAGCAGAAAGAACTTGTGATGGTGTGTTGGCTGGGATGGCAGCTGAACAGGACTGGCTGGTTCCCTAGAGCCCCTGTGAGGAGGTGTGAGGAGCTGATTGTGGAGGGTACCCAGGCAGCAGAGGGACCAGGACAGGGCTCGGTCTCAGGGGGGTGGAGTTGGGGAAGCTTCGTGGTAGTGCCCCCAGCCCTCCTGTTCTGACGGCTCATAACCAAAGCCATCGGCCTCTCTCTGTTCCTCAATCCGGCTGTCCTTTGCTTAGTCACCATGACCCCAGAGAACCCTGGAGCAGTTAGGGGTGGAAGTGTTCCCCACAAATACATGCTCCAGTCAAACACCCTCTGGCTCCAATGAATGTGACCCAGTTTGGAAACAGGGTCTTTGCAGATGCAGTCAGAGGGGTGTAACAGAGAAAATACCACCACCAAATCCGTGATCAATGAGTTGATTCTGACTCAAAGTGACCCCACAGGGCAGAGTAGAACTGCCTCTGTGGGTTTCTGAGACCATCAATCTACGGAAGCAGGGAGCCTCATCCCTTTCCTGTGGAGCGGCTGGTGGGTTTAAAGCACTGACCTTGGGGTTAGCAGCCACCAGGGCTCCTTTGAAGTTCGTGGTGCGGGCCCTAACTCGGTAGGACTGGCGTTCTTTGAGAAGAGACACAGATGCCCAGGGAGACCGCCACATGGTGATGGAAGCCAAGAAACGAGCGATGCTTCTACAATCCCAGGATCCTCGTGGTTCTCAGCAACCCCAGAAGCAACGAGAAAGGCAGAGAACAGGTCCTCCCGCAGAAGCTTCAGCATGACCGGCCTGCTGGTCACTTGAGCCCAGATGTGTGGCCTCCAGACTGTGAGGCCTGAACACACATCTGCTGCTTTAAGCCAGCTGCTTTGTGGTCTTGTGATAGCAGCCACCAGAAATGGAGACCACGTCTACATGGAGGCCTGGTGGTGCCCTGTCCAGCTGAGCCCTTGCCCACTAGCATCCCAGGACATAGTCCTCGGGAGCCCCAGCCTGGGGTGTGGGCTGCCACGCAGCTCCCAGCAGCTGCAAGAACAGTTGCTATGTGAACCCTCAAGAGCAAGACGGCCTGGGGGTTCGCCCCCGTGGCTCGAGTTTCAGGCTCCAGGGGTTCTAATGTGACGTGTGTCCCAGGCACATCTCTCAGCCCCCAGAAGCCTTGTTCATCGTATCTGCAAAAGCAGGGAGAACTGGGGTGTCTGGGAGGATTCATGAAGACAATGATCCGACACAGTGCCTGGAACAGATAAGGGAGCTTTACGAAACCGAGGCCCTGTCTCCTTCCGAATTCCGCTTAAAACCTGCCCCCAAGCACTTCTCCGATTTGCACCCATGCGATTGGGGGCCCTCTTCACCCACCAGGTACTGGCTGCTCAGCCATGTGGCAGGCCCACAGTGGGCATCTGGTAGCTTGTAGAGAAGGCGGGGGTGTGGTACTGGGCTGAGAACTGAGCCCTGGTATCCACCTCGTTTCCAGTGTGGTCTGGGGAGACACCACCCAAGCTTCCGTTAGCATCTTCCTCTGGAAACATGTGAGCAAACTAGAAAGTGCTTAAGACCAAAGACGAGCCTATGGGACAGGCGAGGGCTGGGAGACATGGCTTGGCCTCTAACTTGGACCAGAGAGCAGATTCCAGGAGTCTTGGGAGAGGTGTGTGAAAGGCAGTTGTGCGCAGCACCAAGGCAGATGTGTTTGGGGGAGCAGAAGGGAATTCGAGATTGGTAGGCATTAAAGGCTGGGCCAGCATTACAGTGCGGCCGGGTGGTGTCAATGGTTACTGTGCTTGGCAGCTATGCAAAGAGTTGGGGGTTCAAGGCCTCCTGGGGGCTGCCTAGGCAGAAAGGCCTGGTGATCGGGTTTTGAAAAAGCTACCGCTGAAAGTCCCAGGGAGCGCAGGTCTCCTTTGACACACACTGGGGTGGCTAGTCTAGATCAATAACAGCAACGGTTGGTTTTTATTTAATTAGAAAAAAATTCCAGATCTGCTGTCCTGGAGTTGGCCTTTTTCAAGCCTCTCTTCTTCCCAGGAGGACAGGGAGCCATTTGGGGTGGAGGCTCATGGAGAAGCAGGACCAGTGGCGGAAACAGCAGATCCTCCCCTCTTTCCGTTTCTGGCCAGCCAAGGCCAGGCTGCAGCGCCCAGAGGCCCAGGCCTGATGGCGCTTCTTCTGCCTTCACCATCATCACGGGCGGCTCTGGCTAAGAGGCATCTCCCACCTCCACGGGCGCACGCATACTCACACACACAGACACACAGACACACACACGTCTGTGAGAGCCAGCCTCCCCACGCCCTGCAGGCCTGGAGAAGAACCCAGCTCCTTCATCTTCGGCAACCACCAGTCAGCTTTTCTGCACGAGACAGCGCGCTCCTTCCGTACAACATGAATTAAATATATTATCTGTCTTTGTGCTGAGTCACGGGACATTCACAGTACAGTGGAGAAGGGCCGGAGGGAGGCATCCCTGGAGGTGGGGAAGAGGGGCTTTGGGGAGTACCCTCAGGTTGAGGAGGGGAGGTTCAGCAGGGGGCTTGTTTAGAAAGGTGGGGGTGGGGGGGTGGTCTGGCCTCTGTCAAGATTCAGTCCCATGCTATGGAGGCTTGGGGTAGAAGAAGCTTGCTGGGCGGGGATGGTGAGGGGGGTGCCTTCCTTGGGGCCTCCAGCTGGGGCTGGGCTCTCAGGACAATCTGGTCCCACCCACCTCTTGTGCTGACCTTGGCCCGACCGCTCTCCTTCGTGTGTGACCTATCAAGGACAGCGTCACGGGGCCTGGGATGCAAGGGACCTGGGAGGCTGGGCCAGTCCCAAGGAGCCAAGGTGGCCTGTCACCAAGGTCAGGGTGACCCTTCATATCTGGGGCTCTTCCCCAGGCCCCAGACTGAGGGCTGGCTTATCAGGCTCAGGGTGATAAGCAGGAGTCATTCTTGGGAAGGGGGACAGGTAGGCACTGGGGTCTGAGCTCCAGGGGCTCCACCACCTGCCATTTAAGGCCACTCTACTCAGACTAGGCAGGGGAGGGGGTTGGGGTAGGCACAGGAACACCTGTCACCATTGTAGTGCCACCAACCTCGGGTGGAACCTGAGGGGTGTGGGGCCTCAGAAGAGAGAGGCGGTGCAGGCAGTGAGAAGAGGTAGGGGGCGCTGGGGGCACCTGACCCTCAGGGGAAGGTAGGATTTAGCATTCACATTGGCACCCAGGGTTCTGGGACCCCAGCCAAGCTGCCACACCCCTTTCTGCTCTCCGTGGGGAAGGTGGTCAAGGTTGGGGGGTGAGGGTGCCCCTAGTGGGGGCATGGTGCTCAGCCTGGCACCTGCTTTCTGTCTGGGTGGAAAACAGTCTGAGACCACCCCCACTCCCACCAGGGAAGCAACTCAGGCCCCACCCAAGGGTGATGACAAAGGGGTTGGTGGCCAGGCCAAGGCCACAGGGAGGCGCATGGGAAGCAGGATGGCCACTCCGGACAGTCCTCCTGGCTCAGTCTGAGACAGCACAGGCCCCATCCTCCTGACGGGTGACCGCTCCCCACTCAGCTGCAGCCGGGCGCTCTGATCAGAAAATGCTCTGTCGCCGGCCCTTCCCTCGTCCTGGGGAGCAGAGAGGAAAGGAGGGAGTTGTGGGGGTACAGAAATCGGGAGGGACAGGTATGTCCCTCGAGCAGTGACATGGGGAGGAGGGGCCTCTCCAAGCCTCGGTTTTGCAGACTGAGAAACGGGAGCGCTCGCTGGTGATACCAGCTCCAGAGGGTACTTTAAGGACCCTGAGATCAGGCAGCAGTTGCCTGGGGTTGCAAAGACAAAGGACTGTTTTCCATGGGATGGAGCTGCTTAGGGAGCTCAGGGGTGCAGAGAGGATGTTCATGAGCACCTGTCTGGGGAGGCCTGGGCAGGAGACAGGCAGCGGTCTTCCCTGTTCTCCTGAGGGGGCCAGCCTTGGGGAGCCCAGGAAGTTTCCTCCTGCCTCTCCTATCAGGGGTGGGGTGGGAGGCGCATGGCCTACCTGGCTGATGGAAGGCCAGGTTCCTGGAGCCTGGATCCTTCTGGAGCTGAATGTCCTTCAGGGAGAAGACAGAGGCAGCTGGAGGGGCGTAGGGTGGGGGAGAGAAAGGCAAGGAAAGTTGGGGCTGAGGGTCCTGCTTGGAAACCTGCTGTTCCCATGCCCACACAGTGGCCCTGAGGTCCAGGGACAGGGGCCAGCTGAGTCCTGCAGGCCTATACCCCAGCACCCCTGATGAGAACCGGAGAGGAGGACCTGAGCCCGCCCCCCCAAGGCCCCCTCTGGCTCAGCCTCCCACAGCGCTGCCTCCCTTCCCGAGTAACACTTACTGTCTTCCAGCTGGTGCACATCCTCACCCAGAGACCGGAAGTAGGGATGGCTGAGGGCCGCTTCTGCAGACACACGGCTCTTGGATTCGTACTGAAAGGCACAGTACAAAAGGAGCGTTGGGGCCTGGCTGGGGAGGGGCATGGGGACCTTTCAGGGCAGCCCTGCTCCCACACTGTTAGAGCACCCCCATTGGGGTGGGTCTCGGTTTCATCTGAGCAGCACCCAGGGTCAGTCACCAGCCCTCTCTTCCAGCCTACCCCTGGGGTCCCAGGCTATGAAGAGGAGCCAGCAATGGGGCTTGTCTCAGGCTCCTGGGATGGAGATTCTGTCCCAGACTCTGCCAGGACGCTCAGTGACGTGAATATTGAACAGAGCGACTGTTCCCAAACGGGTGCTTACTGTCCGATGGGCACCGTCCTCGGGGGGTTCCATCCCCTTCACCCATCCTCACAGCCATTATAAAAGGTGCCTGGTTAATTCTGCTTTACTGCTGAGAAGCAGGCACGGGAAGGGAACGGAGCAGACTCAAAGCCACCCAGGGTCGGAGTCAAGGTTGGAGTTCAGAGCGAGTGGACGTCTGTGGGAGACAAGCATGCTTCATGGGCCTGGGGGTGGGAGTGTGTGTGTGTGTGTGTGTGAGAGAGAGAGAGAGAGAGAGAGAGAGAGAGAGAGAGAGAGAGAGAGAGAGAGAGAAAGACTCTGAGCATGAAGGCCATGAAGTGGGGTGCAGGGTCCAGGGAGCGGCCCTGGTTCTCTGCCTATCCCCATCCCCATCCCCGCTGGGCGGAAGGACACTCACCAAGAGGAGGCTGGAGAGGAGGTTGATGCCCTCAGGGTCCAATCTGTTGGGGGAAAGAGCAGATGCAGGCCTTGCTGTGTGGGGGTGGGATGTGATGGGGAGGGCCCTCGTGGAGGGGAAGCCAGGGCCAGGGGGTGACGTGGGAGACAGGAGCTACCTGTGGTCCAGGATACCTGGGAGCGTGGCTGATGAGCGGCTGGGGCAGGTACCGGGGAAAGTTATAGGCTTGGAACTCGGTGAGGGCCGTGACACCTGGCCACATTTCTTCTGTAGGGGTCCCTGGATGGAAGAGAGGGAGTGGGGGGCATGGGTGAGGGGTGCAGCGTGGACGGTGAGGGCGAGAAGGGGTAAGGCCACTGGTTTGCAGCCCAGTGCAGCCTCTTCGGGTGCCAGGTGGGGTGGAGCTCCAGTGCCCCCTGGTGTGCATGGCAAGGAGTGGCAGGACACTGACCCAGGAGTCGGAAGATGAGATGCAGCTCCTCTTTCACTGTGGAGCCCGGGAAGAGGGGCCTCCCTGTGGCCATCTCGTAGTGGATGCAGCCCACGCCCCTGTGGGGAGCAACAAGCAGGGGAAGGGACAGGCCACGGGTGGGTGCTGGTGACAGGGCAGGGGTGGCTCCCAGCCCAGCCCAGCTCCGACAGCAGCCTCTATGGTGGGCTTCATCACCCTGGGAGCTTGGGCCAGCATCCTGACTCATGCCCTCACCACCGTCCACCCGTAGGGCCTGCACGCAGAAGCCCTCTCCAGGCAAACCGTGGGGCACAGGCCACCTAGCCTTTGATGGGACACTTTGCTTTAGCTTTTCATCCACTGATAGCACCTGTGTGTTAATTTTAGCGTGAAGATAATGGGGCATCCCTCCCAAGACCTCCAGTCCAAGTGACACTTAGGAATTGTTTTCTTGCATCTACTGTGCGGGAGGGGGGGGCACCCCATGCCCTCAGGAGCTTCTGACATCCCCTGCCCGCTCTTGGGGGCACATCCCAGATGTTCACTCAGGGAGCATCTATATGCTCCGTATTCAGATGCCCTCTCTACCTCTAATTTCAATCCCCTGTTCAGCAGCGGCCCACCGGCTTTCCGTCAGAAGGGAGGGCATATTTCCCAGAAGCCCACGGGGCAGCAAAGGAGCGTCTGGCAGCGTGGGAAGGCCCCACGCCTCACTCACCACATATCGATGGGGGTGGAGTACTCTGTGGAGCCCAGCAGCACATCAGGAGGCCGATACCACAGTGTCACGACCTCGTTGGAATAGGTCTTCGTGGGCACTGACTTGGCTCGGGCCAGTCCTGGGGACAGACAGGGCACTGAGCCTCCACTCACAGGTGCACTCAGTCGACAATCCAGTCCATCCCCCACCCCCAGCATCCACCCTCCAGACCCCCGGGCCAGCCCTTACCAAAGTCAGCCAGCTTCAGCTCCCCTCTCTCATTGATGAGCAGGTTCTGCGGCTTCAGGTCCCGGTGCAGGATCTTGCGACGGTGGCAGTAGGCAAGCCCCCGGAGCAGCTGGAACATGAAGATCTGGCAGGGAGGGGAGAAGCAAGCAGTCATGAAGGGGGGCTGTGTCCCTCTGGGGTTGAGGAGGGGTTGGCACTAGGCTTGGACAAGCTGGTTCTGTTCAGGGGGGAGCGTCCTCGGAGGGGACGGCTCTATGTGCAGAGGGGCCGAAAGCCCGCCAGGGGGAGTTGTCCGGCTATTCAGCTGAGCTCCCCCAAGGCTTCCTTTACTCTGGAGGGACCCCCTCTGACAGCTGGGGAAATGGATCAGCAGAGGCAGAGGCGGGAGGCAAGGGAGGAAGGCCCTGGGCCTGGGTTCCAGGGCTCACCGAAGGCCTGGCCCCTTCCCTCCTGCCTACGGTGAAAGGGCTGAGCAAGCAGAGCAAGAGTGGGTCCCCAGGTGGGGATCCCTGGCACGGAGGCCCTCACCTTGACATTGTGCATGCTCATGAGGTTCCCGCAGTGGTCCAGGTACTGCTTCAGGTCGCTGTCCTGGAACACAGAGCCCGTCCTGACCCCTGGCTGGAAGCCCCTCCGAGGCCCAGCCCAAGCCCAAGCCCAGCGGTGAGACAGGCCGTAGGACATATCAGGCCCTGGGTTCCCAGCTGTGCCCAGGCCAGAGCCCTTACCCCACCCTGCTTGGGAGCGTCCTGGAGGCCCCCCAGCACAGGGATGGGCCCGCCAGCCCCACCCACCAGGTACTCGAACACCAGCGTGAGGGACCGCTCCGTGTGAATGAGGTCGTGCAGGGTCACGATGTTGGCATGCTTCAGGTTCTTCAGCAGAGACACTGTGGGGAGACAGGTCCACCTGGTCCCTGAGGCCGGCCACAGGTGCCCCCAGGCCCTCTCTTTCTGGAACTGCCCCCCGCAAGAACCCCTACTCTGGAAGTGACCTCTGCTCCCAAGCTCCTCCCAGGGTGCTCCCAGGAAAGGCAGCACTTGGGGTGGGCTGTACCTTCTCGGATGGCCGTGCAGGGGGCCCCCTCCTCATGCTCCAGCCGGATCTCCTTCAGAGCCACCAGGTTCTCCGTCAGCTTGCTGCGCCCTTTGAAGACTGTGGCGTAGGTGCCCTGGAACAAGGACCTCATCAGCCCCGGGCCCCGGTTAAGCCCCGTCACCTGTGTCCAGACCCTTCCCTTCTCAGGGCCTTCCAGTGGGCTGCATCCTTAGCCAAAGCATCCTCCCCATGTCACTGAAGTTCTTTTTCTTCCAAAGGTCCTTCCTCTGGGAAGCCATTCCTATACACTGACCTGTTCCTGCCTCTGCCTCCAGGGTGCTGGCCTCCTGTGAGGATGCTCTTTTTGTTCTCTGTGTGCTGTGCTGACCTCACATGGAGGCTCCTCCCTGTGGTCCTCAAGGGGGAGGACCCAGTCTTCCTTCTCTCTGTTAACCTCCCCCACCTCCAGCCCGACACCATGATGGCTAATGGTTAGGCATACAGGTCGCTCCAGGAGCTCTCCTGGCATGGTGGTTACACATTGGGCAGCCAACCACAAGGTCAGCAGTTCGAAGCCACCAAGTCACTCCCCAAGCAAAAAAGGGAAGCTTTCTACTCCGACAAAGAGTTACAGTCTTGGAAGCCCACAGAGGCAGTTCCACGCTGTCCTCTGAGTCAGGGCCTGCTCGGTAGCAGGGAGTTTGGATTTGCTTTTTGGGTTTTCATTGTGTGTCTCACTTGTCTCAGCGCTACCAAATGTATTAGCCTGTTGCCACTGAGTCTCCGCCAACTTCCTGCCTCCCCACGAGGCTTTCAGGGGCGGAGTGTGCAGAAGCGGATCGCCAGGCCTCTCTCCCGAGGCACCTCCGGGTGGCCTCAGCCCCCAACCTCCCAGGGAGCGGCAGCGTGCGTGCACTCTCTGCACCATCCAAGGACCACAAGAAGCTTTACTGTGTTTAAGGGAAAGTGGGGAGTGTTTGTTTAAGCCTCCCAATCCTATGAGGATGAACCATGACATCTCCATTTGACCGACGAAGGAAGCAAGGCCACGTGCTTGCCCAGGGCCTCAGAACCCATGCGAGGAGTCCTGGCAGAGAGGAAGGCTAGCCTCTGCCGGAGCCTGTGGACCTCCCCACGTGTGCATCCCCTTCCAGGACCCTTCCAGGGTCACTGCAGCACCTGGCTGCAGGGTCCCGATCGGACCCCTCCGCATCCAGGCAAACAGTGATAGGGGGGAGCTGGGTGCCTGGCAGCCCTGCCGGCCTTGCAGCCACCCTGCCCTAGAAGACCGAGCCGCTTACCTCCCCCAGTTTGTCCAGCTTCACGTATGTTTCCAGTTTCCCGAAGCCGATGTCTGACTGAGGAGAGAAGTATGCTCCTGTGAGTGACAGCCCCCTGGGGCACCCCCACCCAGGGGCCTCAACAGCACACCACCCTCCTTTCCCCAACCTCCAGCCTGTTGGAAGCAAGAGGGACAGCTGAGGCTACCAGGACCGTGGTCTCCTGGTCTCCTCTCCGCTTTCTCCCTGAGAGTGGCAGTGTGAGGTGGGCCCCTCCCAGCCTCACGCCTCTTCCTCCCACACCCAGCGGAATGCTGGCTCCTGGGACCGATCCACACCTGTCTCCCCCTGTCTGCCTAGCCCAGATGACAAGCTCCTGAGGGCAGGTACTGTGCCCCTTTCTTCATTTCATCTTGTGCCTGGCTCTGTCTCCCTCCTCAGCATCTAGATCAGTGGTCCTCAACCCTCAACTGTGCTGATCCTGTGGCCCTGAACCTGTGGGTAGTGGCAAGTCTCTGTGTAAGATGCTCCCAGGCACATCTGACAGGCAGCCAGGTCTCAGAACCAGGTTCCAGCTGGTGGACTGATCTTACCCTGGTGGCGCACCCCGGGACTGGGGAGTGACTTTGGCCCCAGGGGATCGACCCAGGGAACGGATGCTATACAAGAAGGAAGGCTAGCTGAATCTGCTGTGGCCAGCAGGTGGCGCCAGAGCCCCAGCAGCCATTCCAGAAATGGATGCAGGTAGCGGGGACAGGTGATGGCCAGACTGGTGTGTCCAGGCTGGGGAAAGGGTGTCCCTCCGTGACAGCCCGTCTTTCCTTGTCTGTCCTGGAACTCACTAGGGACGCGCGGCGGGACATGCGGCTGAGCGGCTTGGGCAAGGCCGGACTCTCCAACTGAAGCTTCTGCAGGAACTCCGGAGGCAGGCGGATGTCCGTGGGCAGAGAGAGCCTCTTGCTGATGTCCTGCAGGGATCAGGACCGGAAAGCAGGGACACCATGCTTGCTCTCAGGTAGAGACTGCTGTGGGGCCCTCGTCTCTCACCCTGGGCGCTGCAGAGCAGCCCTCAAAGGCCCCATCCAGGATGGGTGCAGTCAGCCCATAGGCATGAATGCCAGGGGCTGCTGCGTGCCCTTGGGTACTCCCTCCCGCTCTGAGCCTGCAGACACGGAGTCCATAAGCACGCTTTCACATACGGGGACACCCGCCAGTCCCTGGTGGTACAAGTGGCTACATGCTCAGTTGGGGGTTCAAATCCACCCAAAACACCTCAGACGCAGCAGCTGGCGGTAATCTTGGAAAAGACCCCAGGTGCTGGAAGCCCAGTCGGCTACATTACTCCTCTGACGGGCAGGATCGTCACGAGGTGACTACTCCCAGTGCATGTGAGCATAACAGCGAAAACAATAGTAAATTGCTATGTACCTGGAATGTTCTACACTCTTAGCATCGATTAGGCCATTTAACCTCTGAGTGACCTTCTCTGGAGATGAGGAAACCCTGGTACGAAGGGGCTCAGCAACTTGCCAGCGGTTACATGCAGCACAATGGCAGCACTAGGAACTGAACCCATGAAGTCTGGCTCCGGAGCCAGTCACCTCCTGTGTACATGTCTCACCTCCATGGAGAATCGGCGCTGGTTCTGCCGCCGGTACTGTGTGCCAGGGGACAGCAGCCTTGGGTCCTCCCCACTGTCCGTGGGGGAGAAGGTGCTGGGCTCTGGCTGGGGGTCTCCGCCCAGTGGACCGAGCTGCAGGCCTAAGAGGGGGGCAGGGAGGTGTCAGGTCGCTTCCCTGTATGGAGGGAAGCCCGTGCCCCAATCCAGCCTGAACTCAGCAACCAGGAGCCCGAAGCAGTGGCGGCGCTGTCGCACAAAAGCAAGGGCAGGCCAGGGGTGCTTTGCGAGGGGGGGTCATCAAAGGTGGGAGAGGCTGGGCCCCTCACCCTCATTCCGGCGGTTGTGGAGTTGATTGAACTGCTCCGTGAACTCGGTCAAGGACTCCTCGATGGTCTCGGTGCGTGGCACGGACAGGGAGAAGCGGCGCTTAAAGTTCTTCATCTTGTTCATGGTCATCAGGGGAGGTCCTGGGGAGGGGGACCAGTGAGAAGCAGGCGACCAGGTGCAGCCCGCATGGCGCGTGCAGCCAGGGCTTGGCCGCATGGCCCAGGGCTGCAGAGGACAGGGGCTTTGGAGCAGGGCATGCTGGGAGCCAGGGGCGCCGTCAAACCTCGGGCCCCCAAGCAGAGTGAGCTGCCCACTGCACTGACCAGTGCAGCAAATGGTGGGTGCATGATGTCCCGACCACCTCGCCTCATCCCCTATCCCCACCGACGACATCAACCCCGGGGGGCTACAGCAGGCCGGAGGAAGGGCCAGCCAGTGTGGCAGGGAGGGCCAGAGAGAGAGAGAGAGAGAGAGAGAGAGAGAGAGAGAGAGAGAGAGAGAGAGAGAGAGAGAGAGAGAGAGAGAGGTCCCAAGCCAGCAGCTCTGCTGACTTGCATGTAAGACAGCATGCACATTAAAAGGCATGAGGCCTTGCCGGTGCCCGTGAGCCACCTGCCCAGCCTACTCCCTTCAGAGAAGATCCGGTTTGGACATTTCACCCAGCAGGCCTCTCTGGCTTGTCCTGGGAACCCAGGAGAAAGGGAGAAAGAGGAAATGAATGAAAGAGAGGAAGTTGGGCCTGAGCTAGCCCAACCCTATCACCTCTCAGGCTGAAGTTGGGGGGAGGGACAGGGACAGAAGCATTTGTAAAGGTCTAGCGCAGGGGTTCTCAACCTTCCTAATGCCGCGACCCTTTCATACAGTTCCTCATGGGGTGGGGACCCCCAACCATAAAATTACTTTTGCGGCTATTTCATTACTGTCATTTTGCTACTGTTATGAATCGGGTGACCCCTGTGAAAGGGTCGTTCGACTCCCAAAGGGATCGCAACCTGCAGGTTGAGAACCGCTGGTCTACTGGGAAACAGGCCCCAGGGAAGGGCAACCTGAGTGGGTCAGTAACCCCCTCTGCAGTAAGAGGGTGGGATTCTCCCTCAGGTCTCGCCCTGGCCAAAGGGCCCCCTTCTCTGCTGACTCCTGTGTCCTTGGAGCTGGAAGACCCTGGTCGGGGCCCCCAGAGTGAGTCCTGTCCCCAGAGACTCTGCCGTCTCCCTCTGCTCTGGGAGTCCATGAAGGGGCAGTTCTCCAGCCCCTCCCTTGTCCTGTTCTGCCCCACCACCCTGCATTGCAGCGGGACCCAGGTCTACCAACAAGGCATTAGGAGCCCGTGAGGGGAGGGGCCGCCCTGCACCCAGCACAGCCCACGCATCTCCTGGGGGATACTCTCGGGCCTGCCACTGGCCAGCACCCAGTTGCCAAGGCAACCAGGCCCTTCCTGAATCCTCCTGGTTTAAGGGATTATGGGTCAGTAACATGTTTGTTTTGCTCCGTGAACATGTCCTTCTGCCCTCAGCCAGCTTGGAGAGGGCCCTTTCTCTGGCCGGTGGGCTCCTGACTGCCCCCCACCAGCTAAGCTATGGTCCTCTGGCTCCCCAAAGCTCAGAGAGGATGTAGAACCAGGCTGTCTGTCTGTCCTCAGGCTGACAGGTCCTAAATAAAGCCTCATTCGGTTCAGTTCAACAAGCACCTAGTATGTACTAGGCTTTGTGCTGGGTACTTGGGGTCCTGGAGGAGCATAGGGCATGATCCTGATCCCCGAGGTGGTACAATGGTTCCTACCAACCACCAATGGCTGCCAACCCGAAGATGGCCAACCCAGCAGTGCCACAGGAGGAAAGACCTGTTGAGCTACTTTCAGAAGATGCCCCACCCACTGCCATCAAATCAATTCTGATGTATAACCACCCCACAGAGCAGCGGTTCTCAACCTGTACGTCGCGACCCCTTTGGGGGTCAAACACGACTTTTTCCCAGGGATCGACCAATTAATTCATCACAGTCGCAAAATTACAGTGATGAAATAGCAACGAAAATAATTTTATGGTTGGGGGTCACCACCGCATGAGGAATTGTATGAAAATGTCATGGCAGGAGGAAGGTGGAGAACCACTGCCGTACAGTTTCGGACCCACGTGGGTCCCAAGTTGGAGTGAACATGGAACCTGGTGTGGATTTTGGTTTATTTTCATGGAGGTGTTGAGTCTTTCTGCTGGTGATCCTGCTGCTGGGAGGGATCTGGGCCAGGCTCACACTCTGTCCATCCAGGGGCCAGCCACTCCTGGTGGCTCCACTCCCAGAGAGCAGGAGTGTGGACGTCCCTGAGCACAGACAAACTGTTCTTAACCTTGGCTGCTGTCAGATTCACTAGGCAGGGAAGGGGAGGGTGCTGGTTAAAATAAAGCAGATGCTTGGGCCTCAGTCGCCCCGTGGGGTTGTGAGTTCGGTACCGGGAGCAGGCCTTCTTCATCACATCCCCAGTGAGGGGGTCAGGGAGCCATGGCTGGGAAGCATCTGGGGTGCCCTGTCTGAACGTCTTCCTCCCAGGGACTGTGCTGAGGTGCTGGCTGGGGAGGGCGTGGGGTGCAGGCTGGACACGGCAGGAGGCACCCCCTTCCTCTCTCCTAAAGAAGGAGACAACAGACACATTGGTGGACAGGCACTGCTGCCCCTGGGCATGGCCACGGGCTGTCAGTTTGGGGGGTGGGGGAAGAGAGAGAGAGAAATGTGTGTGCAGCAAGGCAAGGCCTGAGAGAGCGGCCACACCCCCTTCTAAAAACAGGGCTTCCGCAGAAAGCTGTCCCGCAGCCTGGGATTTACAGCTGGGTAGATGGTCTGCGGCTCAGGAATCCATGGCAGTGGCCATAAATCTCCCTCCTGCTCACGCTGCCACTGGCTCTCACTGTGGGGGCTGAAGGGGAGCTGAGGCTCCAGGCTCACCTGCCCTCGCTGTGATTGGGAGCAGGCTCCTGGGGTGGGGAGCACTGAGCCAGGAGGGTGAAGCTAGGGGTAGCTAAAGGGGTGGGTAAGGACACAGAAAGATGGGCACCGGCTGCCCTCCACCCACTTCTGAGAAGCGCCCAAGAGGAAATGGCTGTCATTCCAGGAGGAGGGATGGAGGGCAGATGGAGGGATGGACTTCCTGATGGTGGCAGGGGAGCAGGCAGCTGGGGGTGGCAACTCTCTGTGCTGGAGACAATGGGGGCATTGAACAGGGTGGGGTCTGGGTGTGACAGGGCAGCCGGGCAGTGAACACTCTGTTGTTCCCTGGTCGACCCATACGATGCCTGCAGTCACTTTTCCCTCGGGGGACTCAGCTCCTTAGATGGGGGGAAGGGGGCTTGGGGGAAGGGAGACAGGAAAAAGGCCTGTCACCTTGGTGCTGTCTGCCCCTCACCCCCAACTGGAGACAGAGGGCTCAGTGTGACCCTGCCTACGGCCAGTCCAGGGTTGGGCACAGCACGGCCTTTGTCCCCAGGCCAGGGAGCCATCTGGGGTTGTCCCCGGACAACTGGTGCCAGGGGAGCGGGAGATGGGCGTCTAGAGATGCTGGCTCTGCTGGGGTGGGCACTGGAGCAGAGTCCTCCTGGGGGGGATGTGGGTGGGGGCAGGCCTACCCTCCCACCTGCTCCCCAGGGAAGCTTGTATAGCTTCTGGCTAGCTGCCGGTCACTTCCTCCTGGGCCCAGGACTTCCTGCTGGTACCAGAGAGCGAGTGGCACAGGGGTGGGGGTGGGGGTGGGGGTGGAGATCAGGCTGTCTGGAGGCCCAGGCCTCTGTGGGCCAGGGCAAGAAGCTCAGCTTCCATAAGGCCAGAGCTCTTTCATCATCCATGCCAACCCTCCAGGTCGCCGACACTCAGAGAGAGGTACTGTCTTGCTGGGACAGACCCCCCACTCTAATCTGTGGGCCATTGCCAAGTATACCAGCTCCAAGACCCCCTTCCCCCTTTCTCCTGGCCCATGGGAACCTCTGGGACCCAGGTGTGGGTGGTGGGGGGTGCGCCGCTCTCTCAGCCTGACACTTAAAGCCAGGCAAACCCAGGTGCGGACTCCGACCCTGCCATTAACACCTGATCTCTAAGCCCCTCTCCAGGCAGGTGTCACAGAAGAAATGCCCGCCTGCCATGCACTATCCTGGACCACAGTGACGCCACACACGCATCCCTCTTCCCCTCATCTGCACTGGATGCTGCTCCACGCCAGGCACCTTGCTGTCATGCCGCTGCTGTCACAGGCGGCCCTCGAGGGACAGGGTCCCCGGGGGGGCAGAACAGAACTCCCCCACAGGGTTTCCGAGTCATCTTCGCAGGAGCAGCTCTCTCTCAAGGACACTCAGCTCACCTGACTGCCAGCGACCACCCGGGACAGGGTAGAACCGCCCCTCTGAGTTTCCGAGACTGTAACTGCTGTGGGAAGTCTCGTCTTTCTCCTGAGGTTGATGGTTTAGAACATTAGCACGTAACCACCATGCCACTGGGACTCTGGGCAGACCGAAGCCTCCACTTTCAGCAGCAGCCAACCACATCCCCGGAACACCATCGGCGCACTGCTTCGGGCCCTGGGGACTCCACCAGAGAAGGAGACAGATGTTAGGCCTGCCCACAGGGCGCTTGCTTTCCTAGGAGGGGAGGTGACAGATCCAAAGAAAAATGCCCAGATAAACAGATAAAGCCTACAGTGTGCAAGAGGGTAAAGCAGGCAGGAGGGCGGGCAGAGTCACCCCTCCACTCGGGGCGATCAGAAAGGCCTTTCTGAGGACATGCTTTGAGGAACTGGTCCAAGTAGGCGAGGGGGTTAGTCAGGTGGAACCCTGGGCAGGCAGGTGGGTGGGGAGCAGCAGGGGCAAAGGTCTGAGACAGGAGCGCTGGGGTGTGTCCCGGAATGGCCAGTGGGAACCCTACGGGGACATGGGGGCATTTGGGCAGAGGTATGATAGGACCCCATGCAGCTTTTCGGCTGACCATGCTGAGAAGGTGAGCAAGGGGTCCAGCCTGGGGGCTGCAGGTGAGAGATAGTGGCTGGGGAGCAGTGAGGGGCGTGGAGGGGAGCCAGAGGGGTCCAGGGTTTTTGAGAGGAGTCCAGCAGGATGCTCAGACAGTGCAAGTAGGTGTGGAGTTTAGGTGGGAGGAGCAGGCAGGCAGGTGGTGTGTTCGTGCGCCGCACAGGGACTGCGTCCTTCAGTGCTTGCTCCTCACCTCTCCTTCTCTCAGATGCACAAACGTGCACCCCCCCCCAGACATACTCCATCCAAGCCCCCTCACAGAGTCCTTATGGCCAGTGAGGTGGCTTGGGACCCCAGTGGCTGAAGGATAGACGGGCAGTAGGGAGCATGGTCAGTGACCAGCAGTCTCAACTACTGCACTGAGAGGGACAGGTCCCAGGTCAGGGTCCCCACCAGGGAGAAAGAGGATAAACTCACTGCCATCAAGGCGATGCTGACTCAAAGTGACCCCATAGGACAGGGTAGAACTGCCCCTGTGGGAATCCGAGATGGGAGCTATAACTCTTTATAGGAGTAAAAGCCTGTCTTTCTCCTAAGGAGTGGCTGGTGGTTTTGAACCGCAGACCTTGTGGATCACAGCCCAGCGTGTAACCATGACACCACCAGGGCTCCTCCTTCACCTGGGAGAGAGCATGGACTGGCACAGCTGGGCAGGGCCACGCTGGCTGGGATCCAGGCTGTCCCAGGAGGTGGGAAAGATGCCCAGAGCAACCCAGCCTGGCTCTGGCCACAGGCAGGGAGTAGAGGAAGGCCTGCCTGCTCGCCAGCCCGCTCGCCCGTCCGGGGGGTTGGAACACCCCCAGAGCCCCTGGCCTGGAGACCTCAAGGCAGAGAGGGAGTCTGGCCAAGGACACAGTCAACCAGGAAGGAGCTGCCACCTCAGAGAAATGCTGCTTAGGGGCCTGTAGAAAGAGCAGGAGAGGTCAGCTTCAATTCTTAACCTCTAGGTTCCACGAGTCCCCTGGTGATGGGGGGAGGGGGGAGAGAAGGGAGTGGGGTTCCCTTGCGTTTACCCTGAAAAAGAAAAAGGCCTTTTCTCCTGGCTGTGGAGCCCCTGGGTGGGATAAACACCAAGAAGTTGGAGGATGCAGTCTTCCCAGAAGTGCCTTGGAAGGAAGGCCTGGTGACCTGGCTCTTGAAAGACCAGCCGATCGAAAACCCTAAGGAGCCCTGGTGACCCTGTCTGGTAAGGGCTGGACTGCTGACCACAAGGCTGACCCTCGGCAGCTCCCAGGGAGAGAGAGGAGGCTACCCACTCGAAGGCAGAGGGTCTGGTTTGGGGAGCACCGTTTTCTAGGGCACACCATGAGTTGGAGTCAGCTTGGTGACAACAGGACCCCCCAGCCTGCTGGGTCCTCCTTGCTCTCCGGCGCCACCCCTCCCCGTGCCCCCCACACGAGCTCTGTGCCAGGAAGCACACTCGCATGCTGTACTGGCTTCCTGGGCTTTAGGAAGCATCCTGATCCCCCAGGACCACCAGGTGTTCAGAACCCCAGAGCCCAGAGGGTGATTCTCCCCGGGGCTCTCTGACCCTCTGGCCCCTCACTGCACAAACCTGTACCACCTCCTGTGCTCCAGGCCAGGTGAGGTGTTTCCCCAAGTGCTTCCTTCAGGTGGGTTTCCCACCTGGAAGGTCACTGGGACAGAAGCTGAAGAGGACCTCTTCCAGTTGTCTGTCCAGCCTGGGGCCCATGCCCAGGTGCTCGCCCCGTTGATAGTAAGCCAAGCCTGCCCACTCACTTGTGTTTACTTGCTAATCTGTAGGGAGCAATCCCTCCCCCCCAGCCCCCCCCCAGTTTTCCCACAAGCAAGCCCCTGCATACCTTTGCACAGGGGAATGCGCCCCCACGGGCAGGATGCCCTCTGCCTCCTGCTCCCAGGTCCCTCCTCAACCACTCAGCTACTTTGGGCCTCTGGTGCGCAGCAAAGGAACTAGAGACCACGGCTGATCAAGTCTGCCCACGTCACCCTTCAGACGCTGCTCCCTCCTCCCGCAGCACGCCTGCCGGGAGCCGAGATGCAATCTCTTCCTTCATCCTCTAGCTGACCCTGCCCTGCACAGCCCCAGGCAGTCCTGAGTCCAGCACAAGCCTCAGGGGAGGCAGTCACCCCTCGGCTGCCTGCCGAGCAGCAGAACCCGGACCCTCACCCCACTGGGCCAGAACTGAGGTGGACATGACAGGCCTGCCAGGGAGCAAATGCCCTGCATGCAGGGGGGCGCTCTGGAGAGTCCCACGGCTTCTGTTCGCAGGGCATGAAGCTGGCGGGAAGGCCTTCCAGGAGCAAAGACATCTCTGCAGGATGGGCAGAGGTGAAGCGTCTGGGGCTCGAGGTCACCTATGGTCATGGCAAAGGCACTACTGACCCTACGATGTCCTGCGATGACTGGGAAATGTCCCACAGGGAGGGCCACCTGCTGCCCAGCCTGTTCTCAGAGCCTCTGCTGTCTGCCAGCTCAGAAGAAATCCCAGAGGGGCCGCTTGTTAGCGCTGTGACCTGGGAAGATGGCCTGCTCTTCAGTCTGCTTGTCTGCTAACTGGGGAGAACGCCTAATCCCCAAGGCAGCCCTAACAGGCTGCTGGATGTCCACGTTTTAAAGGGTTTTCTGGTTAAAACCCTTCAGCCTGGACACTGCCCACAGGACAGAGTGCAGACTCTGTGCCCATCAGATCAAGCTTCTGGGGCTTTGGTCACCCCATCTGCTTCTGGAGTGCCACCCCAGAGCCCAATTGTACTTGGCCTTCCCAGAATAAGCCACGCTTGCACTCCATGCCGTTCCACACACTGGTGGCCTGGCCCAGGAGACCCTTCCTCCTAGTCCCCTCTTGGCAGAACCACATCAAACTCCACTCAGCCTTGCCTCCCCTGATTGTGGGGGATGGCCATGCCCCTTCCTCCAGGTAGAGGGCCAGGCTGCCGCCCCCCCCTCCCATAGTAGTGATGCCTACTCTCAGAAGGCTGTGTTGGAACTGTGTTCATCACGTTTGTTTCCCTGGCTCCTTACATGAGGAAGGAGCCTCCAGGGGTTCAGGATTTGCCTTCATGTGGAACAAGGGCCAAACGCATCCATTAGCCCATCTCCCAATGGCTTCTGGAAGCCTCTTTCCTCTACAATAAGCAGTGAGCCCCGTGAGGACAAAGATCGTCTTTCAGTCGCTTTTCAAGGGCACACTGTCTGTGTGCACTAAATGGTAGCTCCCTTCTTATGGATTGAATTGTGTCCCCTTCCAAATAGATGTCACCTGAGCCAGGCCTGTGTCATGTCATTATGTTTCCATCTTGTGATATGATGTAATTATCCTCTGTGCTGTAAATCCTAACCTCTGTGAGGAAAATAGGGGCTGGAGAAGATGTGAATGAGCAGTTATGTACATGAAGTAAGTTAAAGCCTCAAAGAATCCATCTCTTATGAGCTAGCTATAAAGGAGATTAAATAGAGTGGGCGGAAATCACTTCCACCGAGAAAGAGGAGCTGGGAGGAGAATACATCCTTGGGACTCTGGGGTCCCTGCACTGGACCCTCTAGAGTCTAGACCCGGAGACAACATTGTAACACTGGGCACAGGGAGATAGGAAGAAAAGGAAAAAGCAGAGAAGGCAGAACCAAGAGACTAGCAGGAGATGGCATATCCCAACTTACGGAGTCAGAAAGCTGAATGCCTTCAGGCAGGAGACATGCTGGCAGAGCAGGGTGCCTCTTGGAACCCTTGTCAGTGCAGGGCAGAGGCTAGGCCGGGAGCTGGAAGTCAGAAGAGAGTCCTGCCTCTCAGCTGGCTGAGCAGCTGCTCTGACTGAAGAACTGTATCCTAGGTGTTTCTGATCCTGAATTGTAACTTGTTAAGCCAGGGTACTCATGGAGACCCTATAGCACAGAGTAGAAAGGCTGCTAAGGGTTTCTTTCTTCTTTTTCAAACATTTATCATTATTATTTTCTAATCATTATATTAGGAACTCTTACAGATATCATAACATTTGTTGAGGGCTTCTGAGGCTGTAAATCTTTCCCAGATCAGGATCCCTCATCTTTCTCTTTCAGAGCGTCTGGTAGGTTTGAACTGCCGTCATTGAGGGTAGCAGCCCCAAGCCACCTGGGCACTGAGTTGGAACAGGAGGCAGTGAGTTTGGCTTTCTTGCTGTTTGAACGTCAAGGTACAAGCAGATCTCCAAGGACTCCAGGAAAGGAGACTGACTTTCTTCCAGGGCTACTATGGAGAGGAAACCTCTCCTACATCGGGTTCTCTGAATGCAGAAAGCCAGCCGCTTACCCTGGCACCTTACCAGAGATCCGAATGGACCAAATCAGCGGTTCTCAACCTGCGGGTCCGCCCCCCTCTCGGAGTCTAACGACCCTTTCACAGGGGTCACCCGATTCATGACAGTGCTGAAGTAGCAACAAAAATAAATGGATGGTTGGGGGGTCACCACCACATGAGGCACTGTCTGAAAGAGTCACAGCATGAGAAAAATTGAGAACCACTGCTCTCGATGGTGGTGAGAAACTCGAGAAGCATGTTTGCCGAGAGCCAGACACTCATGGTCTTCCCGTTCCAGCAGTACTGGATGACTAAGACACTTCTTTCCATGGTCAGGTAGGCCAGGGACTCCCCTCTGGGCTCATCCTCTCCTGGACAGGGCTCTGGAGTCCCTGCATGGTGCAAAGGGTTAACGTGCTCTGCTGCTCACGGAAAGGCTGGAGCTTTGGGTCTGCCCAGAGATGCCTCGGAAGCAAGGCCTGGTGATCTGCTTCCCCAAGACGACCACCGCGGCCGCCGCCACCGCCCACTCTACCCTGCACTCGGGGTCTCTATGAGTTCCAACTGCCTCCGGCAGCTGCTGAGCTAGGGCCCACGCACTGGCCTGGCTCCTGCCTTCTGTCTCAACCCCAGACTCCCTAGATGTGCCCCCAACCAGGTGCAGGAGGCGCTGCATGACCACGACACGCTATCGACTGCCCAAGCAGGACATGTGGCTCTCTGGGCTGTCACTGTTGGTCTGCTTCCCTCGTTTGCCCACGAGCGTCTCAAGGGCAGGCCCGAGTCTGATCCATCATGATCTTCTCAGGGTCTGACACAGGCCTGGCCTGTGGAGAAGCCTCAGACGGTTGGCCGGTAAACACGACACACAAGAGCTGTGAATTGGGGCTCCCGGGGGCCTTCTGGGGGCAGGAACGCCCCAGGGGACTCCAGGTCCTGGGGATGGGGGCACTGGGGGCCCCAGCTGAACTCCCAGTCCTCCTCCTTCAGCTCAGCCCTGGGTCCCAAATGGTGAGGGCGGAGCCATGAAATGGGGGGCTGTTAGAAAGAAAGCAACAACTCCCAGGTGAGGTTCCTGGGGGTCCTGCTCAGGGAGGGATGGAGAGGGGTTGGGGACCACACAGGCATGGAGTGGAGACCTCCAGGGCCTGGGGGGGATGGTCTTGATAAGTCCAGAAGCCCCCTTCGCAGGGCCTGGCCCCCACAGCACCCCTCCCAGCCCCTCTGTGGCGTGCTCCACGTGAACCCCATGGGGCCCCGTTTGCCTGCATGAAGCTCACGTATGGAGGCATGTGTGTCACCATCTGGTATTTTCTCCAGATCCTTTTGGGGGACCTGGCCTCGTCTGTAGTATTGGGGGAGGCTCTGGGTTTCTAAGTTGGGGTAAAGTGTCCATGAAGATGGAGGAAGGGGCCAGTGTGTCCAAGGCTCCCTCTCAGACATCCCCGGTACCGGAGCCCCTTCTCCGTGGCCGGGAGCAGCCCCTATTCTAAACCTCCAGGGAAGCTTTCACGTGCCCAGTGCTCCCGAATTCCCAAGCCTTAGCCGAATCCCAAAGGCTCACATCCCCTGCTTCTCCGTGCGCTTTGGTGCAGATGGCGAAGCCCCCACTGTCCAGAGAGCAAGGAGGGGAAGGAAGCAGCCGCTGCCTGTCTGCCACCCCTCCACCGCCCTCCTGGCCTACCACGCTCCTTGGTGGCTGTCGTGGGACCTGACCTCCCATGCCGGCTTTAGCAACGGCGCCACTGTATGGCCTTTAGGCCGCGGGCATCCCTGGGGACCTCTGAGTCTCATGGGTAGGAAGTGGGGGCGGGGCAGACTTCCCGCATCCCCACATCATATTCCTATTTATACTCCTCTCCCCAAAGAGTTTGGCCCACACGGCCCCAAGCCAACATTCTGGCAGGAACGGCAGGCCAATCTTCTGCCACCTTTCCCCTTCCCACTCAACCTCGAAGAACAGCTCCACATCCCCCCAGCAACAGTCCCATTGGGCTACTCTGTGCCCAGAGCCATGTGGAGTGCCCCCTTGGCCTCCCTCCCACCAGGCTGGGCCCAGGCGGCCATTCCGGTCTAGAATGTCTCCTCGGGCCCCTCCCCAGCTTCTCAGTCCTTCCCGTCCATCCCCCAAGCTTGCTGGGGGAAGCCATGAACATCTCACAGCTCCTCCGCTGTCCCCCCAGCTATCCTGTGTCCATCACCCACCTGACGGGTGTTCAGGGCCCCGGGGGGTGGGGGCGCACCAGTTACTCAGGCACTTCTTGTATAACATCTGCCTTTGTGAGACCCTGGTCCCAGCCTCTGCCTCCCTCTGCCTCCCCTCTGCCTCCCACCTCCACTCCCTGGGCCTCCATGATAACCTGGCCCTCCTCTGCCGGCAGCTTCACTTCCTGGCACTGCCATTCCCCAGAGTTCCTCTTTGGCCTTTGAATCTTCCCCTTTGACACGTTATTTATTCCAGGGTGAGCTCATCCTGCCCCGTGGTGGAAGCCACCACTCACATGCCAGTGACTCCCTGATTCAGAGTGCTATCCTTGACAAGTGACCACAGGTACCTCTGTCTGCCTGGCCCCCAGGGCCTGAGATGGTTCCAAGGCAGTCCTCCCCTGAGATGTGCTTTCAGGTGAAAAGGGTAGAGGTAGGCAGCGTGTGCTATGGGTCTCATCCCTCCCGGGGTGCCAATAAAGCAAGGCCTGGCCATCGCTTTCCAAGGTAACCACCAAGAAGACTGGCTGATGGCTTGGATCCACATCCACTCCACTCTCCACCCTTTGGTTGCCTGCTGAGAGGTGAAATTGACTTGCAACCAACACCGACATAGAGGGGGTACCCCCCCCCCACAAACCCTGGAATTCCCTCCCAAAAGTCATGCATTAATGGTTTTTTTTACAAAACAAACTTAACACCTTCAAAGTACTCTTTGTGACAATACATTTTGTTGAATCTGCGATTCTATTCTTGGAAACATTTTTCAAGCTCATCTGTTTGGATGGCTGACAGCACTTCCCTCGCTTTTTTTCTGCACCTCTTTAATGTACAAAGATCACTGTCTTTTCATGTCCCTCTTCATTCTCAGAAACAAAAAGAAGTCACACGGAGTGAGGTCCGGTGAGTAAGGTGTGCGGGGCAAAACAGGCATGCTGTTTTTGGCCAAAAAAACTGGTGCACTGAGATGGCTGTGTGATCAGGTGCATTGTCATGGTGGCAAGACCAGTCTCCCGTCTGCCACAAATCAGACCTTTTTTGTCGCACACAGTTATGCTATCTTTTCAGAACCTCTAAGTAGAAAGCTTGATTAACAGTCTGACCTGGTGGAACGCACTACGAGTTGACATTTTCTTCCCTTTGGGAAGTTGACAGACGTCCAGAATGAGGTCTGTCATCAATTGACATTTCACCTTTTTTGAAACAAGAAAACCACGTGTACACTTGAGTTTTTCTTACAGTACTGTCCTTGTAAGCTGTGTTCAACATCACCACAGTTTCTGCGGTGTTTTTCCTGAGCAGGAAACAAAATGCCACAGCTGCATGCCCTCCTCACTAATCGGCCACCACCAAAAATCAAGGTTTGAGCAAAACTGCTTTTACAAAAAAAATTCACTGTGACCAGAGAGAACCTTTCCAGGGACACCACTGGGTGCACTAACTCAGAGCGAGTTGCTCTATGCTGGCCTAGCGGGAAAAATGCGTACTAAGAAAGCTTCGCTCTGCCCAGTGCCATTCTGTTTTTTGGGGGTAGCCCCTCTGTACATGCCCCAAAGGAAACCAAGCCCATTGCAGCCACATTGCTACTGTCGCATGGAGACCCAGCGCATCGCAGAGGACAACTGCTCTGTAAGGGCTTCGAGCTGTGATCTTTCGGCAGGAGCTTGCCAGCCCTTCTTTCACAGCATGGCTGCGTGGGCTCAAAGCAGGACTGTAAGTCAACAGCCTGCAGAGAATTTGCCTCTCCAGAGATCCTGAACCCAAATCTGTAGTTTAACAAGATCCAGGCCTAAGAATCAACAGGGCCCTGAGGGTGGAGTATTACACACTGGGCTGTGATCTACAAGGTAGGCAGTTCGAATCCACCAGCTACTCCAAGGGAGAAAGACGAGGCTGTTTACTCCCATCAAGTTACCCTTTCAAGGGGGAACTGATTACAAGGATCCACATGTGACCTCCTCCCTGGGAGATGGACGGCAGAGAAGGGGGGGAAGGGAGACTCCGGATAGGGCAAGATATGAAAAAATAACAATCTATAAATTATCAAGGGCTCATGAGGGAGGGGGGAGTGGGGAGGGAGGGCAAAAAAAAAGAGGACCTGATGCAAAGTGGAGAGCAAATGCTTTGAAAATGATTAGGGCAAAGAATGTATGGATGTGCTTTATACAATTGATGTATGTATATGCATGGATTGTGATAAGAGTAGTATGAGCCCCTAATAAAATGTAAAAAAAAAAAAAGAAAGTGATATGACTTATGTTACGGCAAATTCAGAGAAAAAATAATACAAGTTAGTATTGTTATTGTTTATAAAGAAATATAGGATTAAAATTAAAATAATTTTTTTAAAGTTACCCTTTCAGAAGCTCATGGGGGCAGTTCTACCCCTTCCTACAGAGTCACTGTGAGTTGGCTTTGACTCGGAGGCATAAGAATCACTTGGGCATCTATGAGGATGCCCCGGGGGACCTTGTTAAACTGTACATTTGAATCAGGCATCCACCAGGATGAAAACACAAATTCACAGCCAGGGGTCAAACCAGAATGAACCCTGGTTCCACCTGCCAACGTTTAGGGTGATGGATAGCCAAGTGTCATGTGTCATACGCGTCCCCATATAAAGACACAACCCTCCATGATCCAGAAGGAGAACTCGAAGTGTGAGCAGCAATTATCTCTGGTAATAGAATTACAGGTGATTTTAATGCCCCCTTTCATTTATCTGCACTTTCTAATTTTTCATGATGAACACGCATTGCTTCCATAAGCAGAAAACAGGAAGAGTGCTTTCTAAACGAAGAGAAGCGTCTTTTGGGTGGATCAGCTGGAGTGGTGTAGTGCTGGGGCAGGGAGCATGACAATGGCGGTGAGCGGAGGGGTGGTCCGCTAGAAAACCTTCTAGGTTTGGGGGGGCCATATGGTCTCTATCCCAAATTGCGATGCAAAAGCTGTCAGCGACAATATGTCCGGGCACGGGTGTGAGTGGGTGCCAGTCTAGATCGTCTTTTTCACAGCAGATGCTCCAAACATGCTCCTTGTTGTATTAATAACCGACTGGTGGCTGCGTGTGTGGTGGGAGCGCAGACTAAGGAGAGGGGGTGGGGCTCAGGGTGCATGGGGGGAGCAGACAGCGGAGGAAGCCTCCCCCCGCCCACAGAGTGGGAGATGAGCCTTTGATCTGAGACCTTTTAACAATAAACACGACACTGTGCATTTCGTATCGTTTTCAAGTGACGGGAACTCCTATTTTCTTCTGACTCTCTCCCCCATCCCCTCAAGCATTTAAAAATATAAATTCTATTCTTAACTCAGGGACAGTCTGGATTGGGCCGAGGGCTGCGGTTTTCCAAGTCCTGGCCCTAGAACATCCAATGCTGGGGAGGGGATTCATTCTGGCACCTACTTCTTCCACTGTGATCTGGCAGGAGGAGGCCTTCCAGGACCCCAGGCCTCTTTGGGGAGAGGCCCTTGTGCTCACAAGTATGCAGGGATAGCAGGTCGACCCTCTCCTGGGCCCTCGGAACACAGGCCTTCTTGTCAGTAGTCTTGGCAAAAGTTTGGCCTTTACTCCAGCAGGCTTGGATGGGGCTTTAGAAAGAAATCCCCTGACCTGTGTCCTGCTGTCTCAGGTGACAAGGTGAGACTCAGAATGAGGAGTGACCTTCCAAGGCCACCCAGGTGGGCAGAGTGGAGCTGAGGCCAGAACTGAGGGCATGTGACATTGAGCACCATGTCCTTTCTGCTACCCTAGGGCTGGGTGACCCAAGGTCTGCCCAAAGATGATGTCCCTGCCACTGGGCTCCATCGCCAGGTGTGTATGTGTGTGTCAGCTGCCCACTCAAGGCCCCTTTTCCCAGAGAAGGTGCCCTGGCAGGTCTGGCATCAGCCCAGCCCCAGCAAGTGGAGAGTGGTACCAGCTAGCAGGGCTCCAGGTCAGGGGCAAGGAGGCTCTGTTACCCCTCTCTTGGGCCCATCCTGAGTGTCCCGAGTGGCTTATGTCTACGTCATGAGGGATGAGGCCCTCTAGCACTGGACCTAGTGCTACCCTGCTGGGAGGACATGGGAAAAGACTCGTCTGTCTCCCCATGGCCCAGTCATCTTGGTTGGGGCGGCTGGAGGCCAGAGGAGAGAGGAGATTCTGGTGCTTAAGGGTCCGGGCAGGAAAGGTCAGGCTTAGTTAGGGAATCATGAGGGGCGGCAGGGAGGGAGGGGTCTCCATCTTCTTATGCCAAGACAGAGGGAGAGGGAGTCGACATGTCTTAAGAAGGGAATTTTCTTCTCAATTTGAGGTCTGAACCTTGGTTTCTACAGAGATCCTAACTGTAGAGAAATTCTGAGTAGGGGCCAGGGTACTGAGCAGGGCCAGATGTAGAATGCCCCCCACACACACTCACTCACTGCCATGGAGGTGATGCTGACTCACAGTGAGAACTTACCCTGCAAGTGCCTCTTAACAGAAGTAGAAAGCAGGTGGCTCTGAACTGCCGACTTTGTGGTAAACAGCCCAGGGTGTATCTGCTAGGTGACCGGGACTCCTTCGCCACATGCCACCACGCATCCCCAAGGACCCGAGCCAGGGTGTCCATTGACGCAGACTCTGGGAGGCCCCCCTAGTCTCTGAGTGGAGCTGTGCTCCACAGGCTTTCCCCAGGGCTGGCTTTGGGAAGGTGGATCGCCAGGCCTTTCTTGTGACATCCCTCTGGGTGGACTTGACCCCCAGCCTCTCAGCTAGCCACGAGGGCAGTCATAGTTTGCACTACCCAGGCCCTCCATCGTGGCGGGGTTGTTGTGTGGCGCCGAGCTGACTCCAGCTCACATCGGCCCTGCAGAACCGAGTAGAACCGCCCGGAAGAAGCAGGCCTGATCCATGGCACTGCTGGTGGATTTGAACCACTGACCTTTGGTCTAGCAGTAGCCAAGCACAGAACCACGGCACCACTGATGTGGGAGATGGTGAACACGCGCTGACTTGCATCTTGAGAGCCACATGAAGGAATAACATTATTCTCCCCATTTGACAAATGAGGATCCTGTAACTTGGGAGAGCAATTCACTTACCCTAAGACCCGTTCCTATGGAGAAGCAGAGGTGGCTGGAATGGCCCCCAAAGCCCCAGACTGCCCAAAGCCCTCCACCAGCCCCCCTGGGGCCATCTTGTCTACCCTCACGACTCCATTTCCAGGGAAGACATAACTGAGTGTCAGAGGGCAGCGAATCAGATGGGGGCCATTGTCAGGAAAGAGGATCGCATCCCTGTCCCACCAAAACAGCCACCGAACCAAACTGCTATCGAATCCACTGACTGCTAACAACCCTCTAAGACAGAGGAGAGCTGTTCCCTGGGGTCTTGAAGGAAAGAGGCAGCCTCATCTTTCTCCCGACGGGTGGCTGGCGGTTTCGACCTGCTGACTTGGCAGTTAACAGCCCACATTGTAGCCCACTGTGTTCTTGGGCTCCTTGTCCCCAACCAGGGCACCCCTGCTGGTCTCACCAGAGTCACTCATGCTGTCGGGCAACTGCAAGATCCTCTTCTGTTTAGCCACACCTCCCCCTTGTCACCCTCCCCGCAGGCAGAAGTGGGGAGATTGCAGGAGCTGCTGGGCTGGACTCTCTCTCGGACTGGAGGTCTAGCTGAGATGCGACTGTAGCCTTCCCTCTTCCCTACGTGCTGCTCAGCGGCCAGGCCGAGCTCCCAACTCCGCGGGATCTGAGGGTCCCAGGCCTCTGCCCAAGCTGCAGCGAGCCCTGCCTCGGAGGGACTCTGAGTTTGGCGTGTGTGCATGTGCGTGCGTGCTGCTAGAAGGGACAGGACAGGGCAAGGTAGCCTTGGTCTGCCCCCGCCTCCTGGAGACCAGAAAGTGCCCACTCAGCAGCTAAGGCCTGGAGGGTGAAGGCGAAGGGTTCAGGGATGGGGAGAGCCGGGGTCATAGTGGGACAGCGCCTCATTCCCTAAAGGGTGAAGCTAATCAGGTGGGTCTGGCTCCAGGCCAGCCACTCCCGCTCAGACAGCAGAGGAGAACAGGGACTTCGGTTAGTGAATCTGGAGAGGGTCTGGTACTCCAGGGAAGGAGGCTCGGCCTTGGGCTCCCTAAAGCAGGAGCTGCTGATTCACACACTCCCCATACCTGCTTCCCTGGTATTCTCTGGAAACTAGAAGGGAGGGCCCAGCACTGCACAAACTCCTGGTGCCCTCCCGGCAGGCTGCTTTCTTCTGCCCTCTCTGTCCTCCCTGCTTTGGAGAGTAGGCACGGCATGACCGAAGGGCCCAGCCTAGTGTGGGAACAAGGCCTGCCTCAGTCTCCCCTCTCATGCTGGGCACGTTACAATGCCTGGAAAAATCCTCTGAAGTAACAACTGCCACTACAGCTACGAGTATTGAACATCTGCTGAACAACCAGTAAGGAGCTCCGGCAGAGCAGTGGGTTACACTCTGAGATGCTAAGTATGAGGTCAGCAGTTTGAGCCCACCAGCTGCTCCTCGAGAGATTGAAAAGCTTTAGAGAGCCAAAGGGGGAAATTCTACCCTGTCATAGAGGGGCACAGTAAATAAAAGTTAACTCAATGGGGGTTGCATTTGAGTTGTTGGTTTGTGTGTATGTGTGTGCGTGTTTCAGTGCACCCAGTGGGAGTACCTGGGTCGTGCAAACAATGAAGTACTCAGCTGCTCACTGAAAGGTTGGTGGTTCCAGTCCACCCAGAGGCACATGGAGAAAGGCTAGCGATCCACCAGCCACTGTGCATTCATTCATTCCCTTCGGTCATAGGCCCCCGCTCCCTACTGTGGCTCCTAGTTCACAGACATGGAAATCCAGGCTGGGGATGATCTGGAGTTTGCTGGGAGTGAGGGTCACATAGCTGACACAAGTTCCCAGCAGAGTGACCCCGGAGAAGACAGTCCCTGTGGCAGGAGGGGCTGAGTCAGGCTCAGTGAGGAGCCTGTCCCCCTGGGCACAGGAAAGGCAGAGTGGGCAGAGAGTGACTGACCTCTGAGTCCCTGGGGAGAAGACACACTGCCTCAAAAGGCAGCTCTGTCACCTTGAGACCCCAGGGCAGGCTTTCTGCAGGAACCCAGATCCAATAGCTCTCAGCCCAGGACCCCCCCCTAGTTTTTCAACTGCTGTCCTCTCCTGTAACCCACCGAGCAGCCTGCCTCTGCCAGGCACAGGCCTCCTTGCTTGGAGCCCCACCCCCTCCCTGCGGTTGGCAGACTGGAGACCTCAGAGTGGCCTTGGGGCCCTCCCACTGCAGGGGCTGGGGTGAGGATTGGCAGGCGGGGTCAGCTGGAAGTGGGGATGAAAGTGGGTTGGGGACAGCTGGTCTCTTGGTTTCCTCACCTGTAAAATGGACTAAGAATACCCACTTCCTAAGGTGACTGTGAGGCTGTCCCAGTCAGTCCACAGGGGACATCTGAAATAAGGGAGCCCCCACAGAGGAAGTTCAGCTCTGTCCCATAGGGTCACTATGACTCAAAATCGACTCAATGGCAGTCAGTTTTGTTAAAAAAAATTTTTTTTAATAAAATAAGATAGCCCCATTAGGCAGCGGATGTAATGTGTTGAGGTCTACTCTGGCTCCTGGAGCCCTAGTACCTTTGGGGACAGGGGGCCCTGATCTGTGGCAGGGCAGTGGCAGCCAACAGGGAGATTCCTTGGAACTGGTGGTGAGTTTGGTTCCCGCACCCCCCAGGCTGCAAAGGTGGAAGCAGAAGGGGGGCACGGGCAGTTGCAGAAAAGGTAGCAGGGACAGAGTAGTCCTTGCTCAGGGACTTGGCTATGGCAAGGAGACTCCCTCTCCAGACTGCCTTCAGGAGGTTGACCCAAATCCTCTAAACCCAGCAGCCAGGTAAGGAATCGCCTGCCTGCCAGCCAGATGCCAGGGCATCCTCGAGGACGCTGTGCCCTCAGGTCAGTGTCCAGGAATGTGCGAAGTACCCGTGCCCAGTGGGGAATGCCACAGGGCCCTGCCAAACCTCACAGGGTGCTGACACAGGAGGGGCCAGCCGCCAGCGGTGGTGTCAGGGAGTCACGGGACTCAGGTCTGAACTGAGGTTGATGGGGGGCGCGCGGGCAGTGGCAGCCTCAAGGGTCTTAGAGAGACTCAGAAAGAGGCCACCAATGCCTATGAGGGTGTCCCGTCCCCCCCCCCCCCCCGCCCGCGCCGCGCCTTCCCCTGAGAAAATGAGTCACAGTCTACACAGTCGGACTCCCACCGCAGGCCGCCTGGGAGGCAGTGACAACCAGTCCTTGCCGGACCTCAGATATATATTCCAATCATTTCCCAATACCAGCAAGGAAGCCCGGCACACTCACCTCCTTTCCCACTGCGGCCCAGAGTGGTGGGTATGGTCTTCCCCAGAGAACCTTTCCCTCACACCCCTACCCCAGCAGGGCCAGCAGGGGGCCAGCAGGGGTTCAAGTGCCCTTCCAGGGGACGGGGGCTCCAGCAGCCCACCCCGCGGCCTGCCACTATGGAAACTTAACAAGAGCCCAGAAAGCCCTTCAACGCCAGTCCTTTCCCCTACAGGGATCCTGACCCCGACCCTCCCCAGAAGTCACGGCGCCCACCGGGACAGCAGCCAGTTCCAGAAGGAGAACGGAGGAGAACTTTGCTTTGTAGGGGTGCAGGCGGGAGCCCAGGGACCAGAGGGAGCCTCCCTGTGGGGAGGAGGAAGATCTGAGTAAGCACCGGGAACTTGGGAATGGCCTCTGCAGACCACCACGAACCCCCAAACACAGACACGCACGCCTTGAGGCCTCTGATCGCCCCACGTCGCTCCGGTATTTCCTTCCAACCTCTTGCCCCAGGGCTAAAGCAGACCTGCGCCTTTAAGAGCCGCGGGCTTTACCTTTGCTCGGTTTACCCGGCGCCGGGGTGCCCCCTCCTACGCCGACCACCCCCACACTTCTTCCCCCGCCGCCCGCCCAGCCAGCCGGGCGCAGCGCGGCACCCGCGGGACTCACCGCGCGTGTCCAGGGGGCTGCCGCGCGCAGCGCCCACCCGCGACGGCCAGGGTGCCGCGGGCTGAGCGCCGTGCCCTGCGCCCTACCCGGGTCCGCGCCCGGCTTGGGGCTGCTTCCCCAGCTCCGGAAAGGTGAGCGGCTCCCCCAGAAGCAGCAACCTGAGCTGGAGAAGGAGGAGGAGGTAAAAGGGGAGGGGAAGGGAGGGGGTGGAGGGAGGTGGGTAAGAAGGGGCGGGGGAGGAGGAGGAGGAGGAGGAGGAGAAGGGGGAGGGGAGAAGCCCGGCCCCCGCCAGAGTTTTTCACGTACAGGCTGACTCCTCCCCCTTCCCTCCCGCCTTGCCCACGGCCGCTGCCAATCCCCAGGGCTCTCGGTGCCCGGGTGCCCACCCCTTTCTCCCACTCTGAGAACCAGGGGCCGAGCGCCTCTTCCTGCTTCCTTCCCAGGCCTGGCCACCGCTGGCCCTCGGGCCGTCCGGGGCTGGGTCACTCCTGGCGTGGAGCCAGGGGACCAGGGATGATTTGCTGAGAATGCTGGTCTCCAAATACAGCCCTCTGCCTTCCCAGGTTAGGGCCTAGCCGTGAACATGTGGACAATCAATCCCATTTGTCATTTCCCTCTTTAGAGTCCTGGGACTCAGTGCCCTGTCCACTAGGCTTGTCACTTACCTTTAAGAGCAGACTCCCCACCCCTGTTGACCCCATGTCCCCAGGGTCAGAATGACACCCTCTCTACCAGCCTCCCTCCTATTTCCTATCCTGAAGGCTATTCCCTTTGTCCTTTGGAATGAAGCCACAGGCCAATGAAGAGTCCTCCTAGAAGCCAGGCCGAGTGCAGGCTGCCTCATTGTGCTTTTGCCTGCTGAAAGGGGTTGTAGCAGTTCTGCTCTCAGCAGGTCTTTCCCCAGGAGCCTGTGCTCACTGTGTATCTGTGTCGTAGTTTGGTAATTCTCACAATATTTCAAGCTTTTCCCTCATGCTACTACACACTTAACAGACCATGTTATAAGAAGGACTTTTGTCTGCCCCAAGAATCCAAAACAAAATCATGTGGCTGACTATTCCCATACCGCTTTACTGCGGTGGTTGGGAACCAACCCGCAGTGTCTCTGAGGCCGCCTGCAGCTATTGCTAATCCAGCTCTTGTTCCACAGATAAGGGGAAACTGAGGAACAGAAGGGAGAGGGCACAGGCCCAACTCCCACCAGGAGTGAGTGTCAATCTAGGAACTGAGCACCAGTCAATGGCCACTCCACCCACATCCTGGGATCGAAGGCAAACTGGAGTAGCCCAGAGGATCACAGCGCCCATCTGGGCTCCAGCCAACCTGCTGCCGCCTAGAGGCTGGGAGTGGGGGAGGTGGTGCTGGAGCACCTGATCCCAGTCTGTGTCCCCTGCAGTCGGGGCCTGGCAGGGAGGGGTCTCAAGAAGGGTGTGGCTACTCCTCTCCATACTGCCAAGCAGATGTGACAACCACTCCTTAGGGCTTAAGCTTTGATCATGGGTCTTTCCCATGGGGAATGGGTGGTTGAGAATGCAGACTGAACGCAGCCCTCCAGCCGTGCACCATGGATGTGATCAAGCCTGCAGCGCAAGCTATCCACGGGAGCTAGCAAACCAAAACCAAATGCACGATATGGAGCCAGCTCTACCTCATGGCAGCCCCTTGTGTAGACCACCAATGGGCTCCAGGGGGTTTTCCATGGCTGTGCCCTTTTGGAAGCCGATCTCCAGGCCTCTCTTCCAGGGCACCTCGGGGTGGATTCTCTGGTTATTTAGCTGAGCACCCATTTAGGCCACCCAGGGATACCTACCGGTTCTGAAGGTGGGGAGAAAGAAGGAAGGACTGCTGATCTGGGGGCTGGCAGCCCAACTCGTAACTGCCACGCCACCGAGTCTCCCAGACTACACAAAGAAGAACATTTAGTATGTGCAGAAGGCGACAAGTGCTAATAGAGGGAAAACGAGCAAATGGAAAAGAACGGACAATTCACATCGAGCTGATTATACGCAGCTCGGGCAGACACACACTTCCGTACCCACTCCTCTTGATTCTTCACTGCGGAGCCTCGGGTTGGCGTCTGTGAAATGGGGTGGTCATAACTCGCTTACACATTTGTTGTAAGGACTTGGACATCATGGTACAAGAAACAACCACTAACACAAAACAGTTGTCTTCTCCTTTGACTAACATCTTTTGAGATGGTCCCAAGTTCTACTCCCTGCTGCCCCCCCCCACCGCTGGCTCCCCAGGGGTAGTGAAGCTGTCAGAGCAGCCACCTCCTTAGAGACGAGTGTGCTACTCTGTCACCGGTGGTTCCTTTGAGTCAGAATCAACCCACTGAAACACAGGGAGAAGCCATCGTGCAGGTCATGAGCTTGTGGGGCCAGGCGGCCTCCACAGTCGCTGTGCTGTGGGGCAGAGGCTAGTGCACTGATTGTCGGAGGCGGGAACAGAGCTGGTGCTCTGTTGAGGGTTGCAGGATGAGAGGCCAGTGAGAGGGGAGGAAAGGTTTTCCCAGTGATTGGGCAGGGGGCGGGGGCGGGGCGCGCACGCCATAAATGAAGTGCCAGAGTGGGAGTCTAGTCTAGGCAGTCTACTTTCTTAAAATCCATGATTGAAATCCCCGTAGAGCCCCCTGAGACCATTGCCCTTACTCGTCCTTCATATCTAGGGCTGAGCTCATCCCTGTGGCTCAATTGTCCAACGACAGACCAGTCTCCAATGAGAGCACCATCCCCGGGGAGGTACGCATGTCTGAGAGGAGCAACCACTGGGATCGAAAAGGGCAGCGTGTCCCTGAGGACAAGGTTCCAAGCAATGGAACAGGAAACCCCGAGAGGAAGGGGTATAAGTGATGGTACACTGGGGGGTGCCGTCCATGACACAAAACCAGATGCATCAGAGCTGCTGGATGGGAAACTGACCGGCTGCTCGGTCAGCCCTCACTCGATGTAAAATAAAACGTTTTCTGTTTGGGTGCTTTTAGTGTCACCGGTGTTTTTATTTGTACCTACAGAAGAAAGCAGGATGGTATCAAAAGGACAATTTACAAACTCAAGATAGTAGCACAGCCTGTGCCTGAGGTGACACATCTACCAATCTTCTGATTCGTCTTAATGCAAAAAAGTATTTTATTTTTGCAGAGCGAGAGATTCCTCTATGCTACGTCTGTGTATAATAACGATTCTTTTAGATTCCAATTTAAAGTCAGCTTCAAAGGCATTGGATTATATGTCCATTCCCTTTTCTTCTATAAAGAAATGCATTGAAAGAAAGTAGCGAACAAGCTCCTATGACATGGTTGGTGACAGGCCAGCCCTGGAGCCTGGCTCACGGTAGCAGCTCCATAGCAGTAGGTATCCTTCAGCAGTGTCTAACAAACACTTCTTGAGCACCTGCTAGGTGCCCGGACTGTACTGACTCCGAGGGACATAGGGCTGAGCTGACATCTCAGTCCCTGTCCTCATGCAGCTCTGCGGTCGGTGGGAGAAGCAGCCTGCAAAGAGGCGGTCACCAAGGGAGCCAATGTGAGCCAGGAGGGAGCCCTCACTGCCTGAGAGCCAGGGATAGCTGCTCAGCGGAGAGCTGACCGTGGGATAGCCAAGGGAACTTTTCCAATCTCTTCTCTAAGTTTAGAAGCATCATCTTGCTCCCCAGGGTCAGAGGGAGCTGGTGGGCTGCTGATGGGGGTCTGTGGGGAGCAGACTCAAAATATGGCGTGTTGGGCCTTTGGAACCCGGCAGCCACAGGGGCGTGAGGAGGGCATGTCGCTGAATTGGACGGGTAGAAGGGAGAGTGGGTTCAGAAGGAGCCTGGGCTTGTGAGTAAGCCTCCTAGCTGAGAAGGGAGTGCAGTGTGTGTGTGTGTGTGTGTGTGTGTGTGTGTGTGTACATGCCTTGCTTAAGCCATCCTCATTTTTCTGCTCCCAACTGCCCTTCTAAACACTCTTTCAGAATCTTTAGTGCCCCCCCCCGTTCCCCGCCCGCCCCCGCGCCCCATCTCCAGGTCATCTCCCACCCACCCCCACGTGTCTCAACTCAGCAGCCGTGCATCATCACCTGGTCCCTCCTCCTCCCAGGTGGGACTCCCATCTTGCTGCCCCAACAAAGGCCTTGGGTTTTTGAAAGCCTTAGGCTGTGTGACCTTGGGTAGGTCCTTACATCTCTGATTGCAGTTTCCTGTCTGTAACGCTGAGAAGGTAACAGTCCCTCCCTCCTGGGGCTGCTGGGAGGTTTTCATGAGCCACCAGATGTAAACTCGGGGCTCAATCAATGCTGCTTCTTCCCCCCTCTGCAGCCCACAGAGGGTCAGACTGAAGGCTCTCAGCTGGGTGTTTCCCTCGGATCCTGCCCCCGGGCCCTGGTCCCTGCACCAGCCTGGGCCTCTGTGGATCCCTAGTGGCCTTAGCAGTGGGTGCTGAGAGACCAGGGCAGCAGGTGGCACAGGGGGGCTGCAGCAGCAGCCTGGCTCGCGGCCTTCTACCACCAACATGCCACAGCCGGCAGTTACACGAGCGGCCGAGTGGGCAGCGGGGGACCCACGCTCCCTCACACCCTGTGTGGGCAGTGTCTTCAAACAGCTTCTGAAAGAGAACAAAAAAAGTTCCAACATGCCCCACTTTCCCCAGGGGATTCAAACACCCAGCCCCGCACCCCGGCAGGCAGTCTCCCAAAGTGGCTCAGGAACCACAGGGAGGTCCGTGGGCTTGAGTCTGTCTGTCGGTAAGGTGCAGCATGCTCCCCGGGGGCTTCTGCTTTCCTATCCAGCACGTTGGGAAGAATGCTCGTGGGGCCTGGCCCTCGGAGTGCAAGGGGGCCCGCAGACCGCTGATGGGGAGCCAGGGGACTGACAGCAGAAACCTGAGCCCCAGGACTGGCCGCCCCTGCCCCCACCCCCAGTCTAGTGTTCAGGGTTTGTGAGTCTGAGGGTGGGGGGTGGGGGTGGGCAGCAGGACTTGGCTGGATTCAGCCGATTCTTATTCCTCCCCTGGCCTACTGCAGGCCAGCGCCTTCAGCTATATATGGAGAGGCAGGCGGATTAGGAGGAAAATGTCATTTACCTGCTTCCCGGATGATTCTGGTGGAGAGCTGGCGGCCTCTGCTTTCTCCCTGCACCCAGCGTCACACCCTCTCCCCACTGTGCGTGCCAAATGTACGGGCAAGCATGCCCGTGTACGTGTGTGCACACCTCTCACCCAGACACACACACAGGCACAGCACCAGGCAGGGCCAATCCAGACTTCAGATGGGGCAGCAGCTGTAGCCCCAGAGGGCTCCAGGACAGGGTGGGCACAGAAACAGAGCTGGCCAATCAGAGACCTGCGGACCTAGCAACCATCAAACCAATTAGAACCCCACCCCGGCACCCACAGTGCCTCCCAAATGACACACACACACACACACACACACACCACATCACCATGGCAACAAAACTACCCAAAAAGATGGATAAAATGAGCAAGTGGCCCTTAGTTAGCAGACTGGACCTGTCACTGGGCTGCCGAGCAGCCTCAGCTGGGCAGAAGCACTCAGTTTCCCATGGCAGGGAGAAGGGAGCAGAGAGCGCTGGTTCTCCTGGGCCTCCGAAGCCAGTTTTTTCAGAGCTGGGCCTCAGTTTGTTCACCTACCTAATGGGATGAATGCCTTCTTTGTTCTCAAAGGATGTACTTATTCAATCACTCACTGATGACAGAAGCTCTGTGTAGAGTTTATTTCCAGGACATGGTACGGATGTTGAGCTCTCTGAGTTAGAGAGAACGGATCCCTTCAGGGGCATGGAGTTTCTGTTTAAGGCGAGGAAGCCCGGGGGATGGTAGACCGTGGTGATGTCACACAGCACGGCGAAGGCTGCTGAATCGCACACTTAATGCTTGGGGTGCCGAATGCCACGTGTGTCTATTTTAGACCCACACTGACAAAAAGAGAGTTGACAATGCCCAGAAAGACCCCAAACCCAGCCCTGAAATCCAGGGTTCTGTGCAGTCAGACGCCAGCTGCAGGTGGAGACGTGTGCTGGCTCTTCCGTGTGTCAGTCACTGCGCTTGGTGCCGGGAGCCCAGCCACGGGGAAGTCGAAGGCGCTCGGGGTTTATAGGGAGAGAGGAATGCAACCACGTGGCTGGGCCCCAGTGTGTCCAGTGTTCCCGCAGAAGCATGCGTGAAGCACAGTAGGAGTGGATGTTCCTCTCCAGGAGCTGAAGAGGCGGGAGAAAAGGTGGCACAGAGCAGAGAAACCCGCAGAGAGGAACTGGACTTGGAGATGACGCGTTGAGGATGAAGAGGCCTTGGGAGCCCCATCAACCCCAAGAAACCCAACCCCCACCCCACTGCCAGCAAGTCAATTCTGACTCATAGCCACCGATGCAAAAGGGTTTCTGAGACTCTAGATCAGTGGTTCTCAACCTGTGGGTCATCACCCCTTTGGGGGTTGAATGACCCTTTCACAGGGGTCCCCAATTCCTAACAGTAACAAAATGACAGTTAGGAAGTAGCAAGGAAGATAATGTGATGGTTGGGGGAGTCACCACCACATGAGGAACTGTATGAAAGGATCGCGGCATTAGGAAAGTGGAGAGCCGCTGCTCTAGATCCTGGTAGGAGTGGAGAGCCGCTGCTCTAGATCCTGGTAGGAGTAGAGAGCCGCTGCTCTAGATCCTGGTAGGAGTGGAGAGCCGCTGCTCTAGATCCTTGTAGGAGTAGAGAGCCGCTGCTCTAGATCCTGGTAGGAGTGGAGAGCCGCTGCTCTAGATCCTGGTAGGAGTGGAGAGCCGCTGCTCTAGATCCTGGTAGGAGTAGAGAGCCGCTGCTCTAGATCCTGGTAGGAGTAGAGAGCCGCTGCTCTAGATCCTGGTAGGAGTGGAGAGCCGCTGCTCTAGATCCTTGTAGGAGTGGAGAGCCGCTGCGCTAGATCCTTGTAGGAGTGGAGAGCCGCTGCTCTAGATCCTGGTAGGAGTGGAGAGCCGCTGCGCTAGATCCTTGTAGGAGTGGAGAACCGCTGCTCTAGATCCTGGTAGGAGTAGAGAGCCGCTGCTCTAGATCCTTGTAGGAGTGGAGAGCCGCTGCTCTAGATCCTGGTAGGAGTGGAGAACCGCTGCTCTAGATCCTGGTAGGAGTGGAGAGCCGCTGCTCTAGATCCTGGTAGGAGTGGAGAGCCGCTGCGCTAGATCCTGGTAGGAGTAGAGAGCCGCTGCTCTAGATCCTTGTAGGAGTAGAGAGCCGCTGCTCTAGATCCTGGTAGGAGTGGAGAGCCGCTGCTCTAGATCCTGGTAGGAGTGGAGAGCCGCTGCTCTAGATCCTGGGAGGAGTAGAGAGCCGCTGCTCTAGATCCTGGTAGGAGTGGAGAGCCGCTGCTCTAGATCCTGGTAGGAGTGGAGAGCCGCTGCTCTAGATCCTGGGAGGAGTAGAGAGCCGCTGCTCTAGATCCTGGTAGGAGTAGAGAGCCGCTGCTCTAGATCCTTGTAGGAGTGGAGAGCCGCTGCGCTAGATCCTTGTAGGAGTGGAGAGCCGCTGCTCTAGATCCTGGTAGGAGTGGAGAGCCGCTGCGCTAGATCCTTGTAGGAGTGGAGAACCGCTGCTCTAGATCCTGGTAGGAGTAGAGAGCCGCTGCTCTAGATCCTTGTAGGAGTAGAGAGCCGCTGCTCTAGATCCTGGTAGGAGTGGAGAACCGCTGCTCTAGATCCTGGTAGGAGTGGAGAGCCGCTGCTCTAGATCCTGGTAGGAGTGGAGAGCCGCTGCGCTAGATCCTTGTAGGAGTGGAGAGCCGCTGCTCTAGATCCTGGTAGGAGTAGAGAGCCGCTGCTCTAGATCCTTGTAGGAGTAGAGAGCCGCTGCTCTAGATCCTGGTAGGAGTGGAGAGCCGCTGCTCTAGATCCTGGTAGGAGTAGAGAGTCGCTGCTCTAGATCCTTGTAGGAGTGGAGAGCCGCTGCTCTAGATCCTGGTAGGAGTAGAGAGCCTCCACTTTCTCCCTCAGAGCAGCAGGTTGTTTTGAAGTTGTGACCTTGTGGCTAGCTGTCCAGCATTTATCCCACCAAGGAGCACCCCATGACCGAACAACTCCACTCTTAGGTGTAAACCAAAAGACCCCACTGCCATCCAGTCGACTCTGCTTCCTTTGCCCCAAATGGTTGACTTGAACAGAGCCACCGATGGTCATGGCAGCATTGGTCCTAAGAGCCCGAACGTGGAAACAACCAAGTGTCCGTCCACGGATGAATGGATGCGCAGCAACACGTGGTGCAGGCCCACACGCAGTACTCTGCAGCCAGGAAGAGATAGGAAGTCCTGTATTTGCTATAACGTGAGGAACCTCAAAAACCTTGTTGTTGGTGGGGGGCCATCAAGCCAACTCATAGAGACCCAACGTGCCACAGAACGGTCCCTAGAGGCCCCCACGCGCCACAGGACGGCCTCTAGAGGCCCCCACGCGCCACAGACGGTCCCTAGAGGCCCCCATGTGCCACAGGACGGTCCCTAGAGGCCCCCACGCGCCACAGGACGGCCCCTAGAGGCCCCCACGTGCCACAGGATGGCCCCTAGAGGCCCCCACGTGCCACAGGACAGCCCCTGGAGGCCCTACGCGCCCAGAAGGAAGCACTGCCCTGTCTCACGCCATGCGCACAATTGTGCCTGTGCCCAAGCCCATTGCCGAACCCAACCTAACATGGAAAACATTAGGCTGAGTGAAATAAGTCGTCCACAAAAGGACAAAGTCATGTGGCTACACTGACGTGAAGTATTTCCAAGAGGCAACTATCTAATAGAGACCAAAGTTGATTAGCGGTTGCTGGGCAGGGGGAGGGAATGGGAGTTTTTGCCAAAGGGGGCCTGGATATTTGTCTTCAGCTTTCCTTTTGATGTCCGCACACACAACTAAATCCACACGCCCTCACAGTCTCTCCATGCACAGCTCAGTGACCCGGGGGTTCGCACTGCCTCTGCCCATGTTGTCACATCATCAGGAGTTCAGACTCTCTGCCCCTTGCAGTTCTCCTCTGGGCTTCCAGTAGACTGGGATCGGTCGGGACGCATGCAGGTACTTCTTTATATGAACTCTATGCTTACAGCCAACTTGAAAAGAAAATGGAGCTAGGTTTTGGCTTAGTTTACCGATGACTGCGTAGGATCGTTTTGCTTTGAGGTTTAAAGGTTATCCCTGTGTCTTAGTTTGGCAGGGCAGAGGACAGGGTGTTGGGGAGGGAAGGGGCCCTTTGAGTGAGCTGAGTTAGTTGGTCCAGGCAGGGGCAAGGGGGTTGTGAATAGGGGTGTGTGCATGGGGCGGGGATAGATTCAAGACTAGAATGGACAATATGGGGTTGATCAAGACGCTTTGTAAACCGCTCGAGCCATTCAATGGTGCCCTGCCTAAAGATGAGCAGTCAGGAGCATCGCTGTACTGTACGGGCACAGGGGACCGGAGATGCTGATGGAGAGGTGGGCTTTGAGGGGCCGGTGCAACATCCTGGTCTGGAGATGTCCAGGAGGCCTGGGGAGAGGGCAGGGCTGGTGATGACTAACTGCCTTGGGGGGAACCTCACTGAAGGCCAGAGAGGAGAGCCGAGGCCAGGACCCTGCAGGCCCTCCAGCTCCCTGCCCCACAGCCCTCCCTTCAGTCTGCCACTGGCGAGCTTCATTAAAAATGAACGTCTGAGCAGCTGTCTCAGGGAGGCATCAACTGCGTGCACACGGAAGAGGCACACCAGCTGGTGCGGTCCAGAGACGACAACAACAAAATCCAAACACGACGAAGGGAAAAGTATCCGAGCTTAGATCGTGAACACCCAACTTGTGGAAGGGTATGGAGGAGAGTGGAGCCCCACATCCATCTGCAGAGTAGATGAGTGAGGTTAAGCCACTGGCAGATCCCCTCCAGCCACCAGCAAGGGATGGGAACAGCTTCATTATTGGACAGAGCCTTGTAAACTTGACCGTGGTTAGTATGATACTTGGTCAGTTGACCTCCCTCCTGACTCAACCTGAATTTGTTCTGGGCTCAAGTATTGGTTGCTTGTTCCACGAAGGAAATTTCTTCTCTGACATTTTAAATACTCCACTCGTTCTCTTTATTTTACTCGTACTTTAAATACTCTCATCGTTTATTTTTATCTTTATCCTACTACGGTTGTTTGCTTTTGATGGTTTCTGTTGGGTTTTCTAGCTTGCGAAGTACAAAGGAGTAGACGTATAGAGACAGTAACTAATGAGATGGCTTATCAGGCATGTGGAGGGTGGCCTGGGAGGCGGGGAGAGTAAGAGGACAATGGATGCAGGAGGGGAGCGGGAACACTAGAACTGATTGTGAGGATACACATACAACTCATTTAAAAAGTGATTTAGCCATGGAAGTGTATGATATGTGACTACTATATTGAGAAAATTACTAAAAAAAGAGAAGCCCAACTTGACCGGTGGTTACCATGGGTGGAAGGGGAAGAGGTGTTGGTTACGGGGCACTGAGTTTATGTCAATGGCAGTGGAATAATTTGGAAAAGGATGTCAACAATGGTTGTGCCACATGAAGAGTATAATCAACGTCACTGAGCGATACAAGTAGATGCTGTGGAATCGGAGAATGTTTTGTTGTGTCTGTTTTGGCCATAATTAGAAGAATGATGAACACAAGGAAGAGGATGTTCTAGCGTTGAATATGGTGACCATCATATAACTCTCCTTGATATGATATGATTATTGAATTGGATGACATGTGGATGACATGTGGATGAAGTGCTAACAAAACTTTAAAAAAAAAAAGATTTACAATTCTGGAAATTGTAGCTTTGGACAGACTCGATTTGACGGTGGTGAACTTGAGTGGCACTTCCAAGCCATCATGACCATAACGGGGCACACTTGTTTTCTTACTGGATTAAAGAGAGCTGACAGCGGGGCTCCTCTGCCACTGTCCCAAGGCAGTCCCAGCACCTGATGAAAGCTGAAAGCCTCCCTCCAAAATCAAAGCAAAAGACATGCTCAGCATTCCCTGTCCCGTCCCGTCCCAAGTCTCGTCAAGCTCGCTGTGGCCTACGCCGGCACCTCCGGGCCCTCATGACCTGGCCCCTGCCTCCCTCGAAAGCTTATCTTGCCTTTCTGCCCCCCATCGCTCTCTGCAGCCACGTCAAACTACACACATTTCCTTTGTGCACACTCCGCCTTTTCACTGCTCTGTGCCTTGGTCCAGGTTGCTCCTCCCCAGCTGGAGTAACTGCTGGAAAACTCCTGTTCATTCTTCAAAACCCAGCCCCAAAGTCCCCACATCCATGACACTGTCCTTGATGCTGCCCACACAGCATGGCATTCCTTCCTCCTCGGGAACACGTCTGCCCCTCTCTGCCCTTCTCCCTCCTCCTCCATCCCCCAGTGTACTCCGAGGACCTCGCTGTCTGTCTCTGTTCCTGCACCCACTCCCATTGTGAGCCTCTGGGAGACCACCTCCCGGGGCTTGGGGAAGCCAACCAGGCAGAACTGAACTGGCAGAGGACATGGAGCTCAGGGGAGGGGGGGATAGGAGGCAAGAGAAAAGAGGATAGGAGGCAAGAGGAAATGGGATGGACTGGGTGACATCACTGAAATCGGCAACTCGGAAGCCGTTGTGGTCAGTTGACCTGGTGTGCCAGGCCCCTCCCGTGTCAGCACTGAAAGGCTGAGGGCTGGGAAAGCGTGGGGCAGGGGAGGCCGAATGGCTGTGGCTCTAGAGTGCTGAGGCCCCTGGTGAGGGCAGTCTGGAGGAGGTGGGGTGGCAGCTGAAAGGTGAGGCGCTGTGGTGATGGGAAGGCGAGGAGTGAGGCAGGTGCACTGCCGAGTTGTTCAACAGGAGCCTGGGGAAGCTGCCCTCCCGTGTACCTCGCCCGCCCTGCCCCCATGCTCCGAGAAAGAGCAAACAGAGCCCGCAGCTGAATGCTGTGTACATCCTTGATGACTTCTTCCTGAAGGGCTCCAAGCCACCACCTGTCACCTGATATGGCCTCCCAGCACCCTCACCCACCCCCTCTCACCTCAGTGCCCTCCAAGCCGGGCCTCTTGCTGGGGGAGCCGGGCGGGGCATTCGGTCCAGCTGGCCCAGTGGACCCATGTACACTGGTGTTGATTCTTTGCTTTTGCCCCATGGCTCACACACCGCCCTTGACTTCACAGGCTCCCCCTCCCTCGCTGGAGCGCTTTCCCCTTCCATCATAGACCCTGAATAGATGCTGCTCACGAGAGGTCAAGGAGTGTGAGGAGCGCACTCCTGCCTGGAGGTAGCGCACAGTCCAAGGTCAGGTGTCCTAAAGGTGGGGTTTTAGACCCCTGAGCAGGAGTGCGGGGGCTGTGCCGGGCTCCAGGGAGTCTGTACAAGCCCTAACATTATAGGCCCAAGCTGACTCTGTGTGTGTGTGTGTGTGTGTGTGTGTAAATGTTTCTAAAGACTCTACAAATTAACATGTTACAGGCAGTCAGTCTGTCCGATACATGACCTATCTGTGTGATGTGAACAACCGCCTCACTACCCTGTGCCTCAATTTCCTAATCTGTAAAATGGGAAGAAGATGGCCTCTCCCTCATTGGGTTGTCACCACCCACTGCTAGTTGACTCTGGCTTAGGTGACCCTCTAGGACAGAGGAGGCTTTCCAAGACTGGGAGTCTCAGAGCAGCCCGCCGCCTCGCTCTCCGGTTGGCCTCGTGGCTAGCAGCCTGCCCCATTGCACCGGCGGGACTCCTGACGGTTGAAGGGGGCAGGTGTGCACATAACTGAGCACAGTTACACGGGGAACACTCTGTGAGGACAGTTAATGTTATCGACAGCTCTTCTTTAGGGTCCCCTGGTGACTCTGTGGTGAGGTGCCCTAACCCAGCCCCTGCTCCGTGGGGGAAGAGAAGGCTGCTCACTTCTGTATGCATCTACAGGCTTGGAAACCCTGTGAGTTGGAACCAGCTTGATGGCCGTGGGCTTAATTGGGGTCTCTTATTCTTTCAGAGAGAGAGTAGGTTTAGTGAGATGCTGCTCAAAGATGTCAGTGATCCAAAACGACTCCGAGCCACAGGCCCGAGGTGCACCGATGGTGGTGACGGTGACATGGTGCGGGCAGGGCGGCCAGAGGGCCAGCAGGGCATTCTGCATGGCGGCTCTGCGTCCTCCCAGGAACCCCCGGCTCAGGACCTTGCTCTGGGCAGCCGCTCCGTTTTGACCCTCTAGCTGAGAAATTTGTCTAGGTTGGACCAACGTGGTGAGAGAGACTCGAACTCCTTTTTCCCCAGTTAGGTGAGGTTAAAAAAAGGAAGAAGAAGCGGAAGAAGTAGCAGGCTTTTGCACTTGATTGCATTAGAAGCAATCGGTGTCGCGGCGATTAGGCAGCCATAAAGACTAACAACGACGCCTGTCTCTGTCCACTGGGGGAGCCGCAGAATACCCTGCTGGCAGTCGCCTCTGTGCCAAGTGTCTGCTTCCTAATTAAACCCCCAGCCTCTTAGAGCCAGATGCACCCGCAGTCCCTCCCTCAGGGGTGCAGGGGGGTGGGGTGCGGCAGGGTGGGCGGCAGGCGGAATCCGCTGCCAGCATGGGAACTGGACCACAGTGGTGGTGAGCTGTAAGCCTCAGGCCAGCCCAAGACATGGAGCAGGAGGTTTGGGAAGCCCTGGGGGATGGGAAGTGAAAGAGCATGGGGTGCTGAGAGGGAAACCCCCTGTGACTTCTACGGGGGAATTCTGAGATGAGGTCCTAGAACAGGGGATTCTGAAGTTTTGGGGGCTACCCAAGTGCTGTGGAAAGAAGTCTGGTGACCCGCCTCCTTCTGAAAATCCCACCATTGAAACCCCCCTGGGGGGAGCACAGTTCCCCATTTGACCCACAGGGGGCTCCTTGAGAGGACTCAGAAGAAATTGGTCAGTTATGAAGTCTTTGTTGCCCGTTCATGGAAGAGGCTCTAAGTCTCCCCATTCCCCCACCCCCACCCACCCCACAATACTCCATTGACTTGGCAGGAGGGTAGGCTGACTAGGGTGGGCCCTGAGAACCTAGTCCAGAAGACCCCTAAAGGCCCAGCTAGCCAGAACGGAATTAAGGACTGGGCCAGCTAGGGGGCACCCTAAGCACTCCTCTATAGGGAGGGAGGCAGGGCCCTCTCTCCTTCCAGGTCAGTGGTTCTTAACCTGTGGGTCGAGACCCCTTTGGGAGTTGAACGACCCTTTCACAGGGGTCGCCCAATTCATAATAGTAGCAAAATGACAGTGATGAAGTAGCAATGAAAATAATTGTATGCTTGGGGGCATCACCACCCCATGACAGGGCTTTGGCGTTAGGAAGGTGGAGAACCACTGTTCTAGGTGGGAGAAGGTGGTGGGTGGGCCGTGAGTCAGGGCTTCTGTTTGCCAGGGTGGGGCACACACACCACACTGGAGAAGTGAAATGGGCCAAGACAGTCCCCGGCTTCTCTCTGCCTGCCTCCATGGAGCCCTGGGCTCAGCCTCATCTACTGTGGACAAATATAAGCTATTCCTTGGAAGATTCCTTGCCAGGTAACTGGCCTGATGTGGAGGCTGCTAGCTGGAAGAGAGCAGGTACTCCAAGACCTCTGACCCCAACTGCTGCTGCCCAGGGCCAGAGGGGGGCAGGGCGGGGGGGGGGAGAGAGAGGAAGGGAGGGGCAGGTGGGGGGTGGTTGGTGAGGGGAGTATGGCCCCCTCCAAGAGCTTGGGCATGGATGACGTGCCTGCCTCGGGCGCTGGGTCAGCCTCTGCATCGTGACCAGAAAGGACAGGGCCACAGAACAATTCGCTCCGCACAGGCTCAAAGGTGACTTCCTCAAACAGAGGCCTGGGCACCGGCTCCTGGGGATGGCAGGAACACTGGCAGGCATGTGCCAGCCAGCGAATGTTAGAGCCCAGAAGAGGGCCAGAGGCCAGCCCAGGCGAACCAGGGGAGCTCCGCTGACCAGTCAGGAGGGAGCCCAGAGGCCCCCACCCTCCGCCCCTGGCCAGGGGCTGGGGCAGGCAGACGCTTGCAGGGTGACTCACCAGCCCTGCCCCCATCCCTCCTCAGGCAGAGGAGGAGAGGTGTGCCACTCAGTGTTGCCCTCTGAGGTCAGCCTGGCCCAGGGAAACCACCCCTCTTCCCTCCCTCCTCGCAGGGCCAGGCTGCAGGGGTGGGGAGGCCAAGTGTCTGGGCTGCAGAGAAAGCAGCTGTCACCGGAGGCCCTCCTGAGCCCCATGGAGCCCCCCTTCACGGGCACATGGGGTGAACCCAGTGGGGGAGACCACTGTTCCCTGGAGTGGTCTCATTGCCCTGAGGCTCCTGCCTGGTGCTTATCTCCTGTCCTGCAGCCTGGGAGGGGAGGATCAGAGGACAGGTAGGTGTGGCCTGAGCGAGGAGGGCTGGGCCTGGGAGAGGGGAGGACCTGGGCGGGCCCCAGTGTGGGCAGGTCCCTGTGGGTGGTTCGGTGGAGGGTATGAGGACAGAGTAGGGACTTCGCACAATCACCTTTTGTCTGGGGGAGCCCTGTGGCCAGAGTGGTGTGGGTTATGTGGGTTCTGGGCACCCCCTGACTGAGGGAGAGATGGGGCAGACAGCAGTCTGCTCAGCTGGGACTTTGCTGCGTGAGCCAGTCGACCAGCGGTTCTCAACCTGAGGGCTCTTTGGGGGTCGAACGACCCTTTCACAGGGGTCGCCCGATTCATAACAGCAGCAAAATGACAGTGATGAAGTAGCAACGAAAATAATTTTAGGGTTGGGGGTCACCACAACATGAGGAACTGCATGACAGAGTCACGGCAGGAGGAAGGTTGAGAACCGCTGATGTAGACCCAGGGATCCTACAGCTGAATCAACAGGTATGTGCAAACTAAAGACACTGGAAGGAAGCTGCCAGGCACCCCCAGGTGAAAACGCGCCTGCTTGACCAGGCGGCGGTCACTGAGTGAACAGGTGTGACCAGATACAGTGCCTGACTGACTGCACCAGCCCACCCAATGGCCTGGCATGACAGACACATCTGGGAGCTGTGTGCTCCAGGGGTCCAGCCCAGCCTCATGGCTCCCATCTGGTAGCACCAGGTGCTGCGGGGCGGGGGGGGGGGGAGGCGGGGCAGGGAAAGGAAGGGCTTGTCCCTCCCTGAAGGCCTACTATGTGACTCACCAGCCAGCCCTGGCTGGGAGCATCCCTCAGCTGTTCTTCTGCAGGGTCCCACCCACTTGTAACCCCACTGCTCCTCTCTGGTCAAACAGCTGGTGACAGGACCAGTCCACTATTTACTCCTGCCGAAAGGCGAAGGGACAGGTGTCACCCAGGCAGCCTGAGCTGTGGCTGACTGGGGTCTGGGGAGGGCGGGGGTAAAGGAGAGAAGGGGAAGGCCAATTTGTTTTTTCCCAAGGGGGTGGGAAAGCGAAGAAGGGACCTCCCCAGGAGAGTCGCTGGTGGATTCTTACAGCCACTGTCAACCCCTCTCTCTAAGGGCCTCTCCCTCTGTGACCCGCTGGTTTATCCAGCCTGGAGCTGGTCTCTCCTGGTACAGGTTCTTCTGCAGCCTCAGAAGGAGTCAGGGCCCTAGAAACCAAAACCAAACCCACTGCCATGGAGTGGAAGCTGACTCCGACAGAGGCTGTAGACCAGGGAGGACGGCCCCTGGGCGTTTCATAGACTGCAACTCCTTACAGGAGTAGAAGCCTCCTCTTTCCTCCCTCAGCGGGGCTGGTGGTTTTGAACTGCCGACCTTATGGTTAGCAGCCCAACGCGTCTCCACTACACCACTAGAGCTCCTCAGGGCTGTGAGGGCACAGAAACATGGTGGTTTCCCTGCACGCAGCATTTTCATTCTGTTGGCGTGATTAGCAATGGACTGGGAAACCCACCAGGCTATTTAAAGGGACTGGCCACTGCGGAGATGCCCTCAACCTTCCAGCTAATCAACTAACCAGCCAGCCAGCCTCCTTGGCCTAGAGGAGAAACCCCAGGCTAGAGTGGATTGGGGCTGCTTCAAAGAGGGCAGGGCCCAGTGGGGGAGCAGGCCTGGAGTGGAGCAAGGAAGAGGAGGCGTACCCAGAGGCTTCCTAATCGTTTTCTGACAGAACTGGCCTTTCTGAAGCTAGTGACGGACCAGGTCCTTCACACACAGACCTCATCCATCACGAGGCTATTGGCAGGGAGCAGATAGTGTTATTCTTATTTACAGGGGAGAAATGGAGGCCTACAGAGGTCAAGGGCCTTCCTTCACCTCTTAGTGAGTGGCAAGGAGCCCTGGGGGCATCGTTGGGCTGCTAACCTCAAGGTTGGCAGTTCGAACCCACCAGCTGCTCATTGGGAGAAAAAGGAGGCTGTCTGTTCTCAGAAAGATTTACAGCCTCGGGAGGGGAAAATGAGGAGCTGATACCAAGGGCTCAAGTAGAAAGCAGGTGTTTTGAGAATGATGATGGCATCATATGTACGAATGTGCTGGACACAAATGATATATGTACGGATTGTGAAGAGTCGTATGAGCCCCTAATAAAATGATAAAAGAAAAGATTTACAGCCTCACAAACCGTATTTGGGTTGCTATGAGTTGGAAGAGATTCCATGGTAGTGGATTTGGTGTGGGGTGGGATTGTACCAAAATTCATATTAGCTCAAAAATATTTTTCCTTGTGGTTAATAGCCCCATGCCTAACCCAGGACTCCCCCATTAACCCCCTGAGGCAGACACTGTAGAGAGTCATGCTACGTCCTATGTGCCATGAACAGGTTAAGTTCTCTGAGTCTGGTCCTTGTCCGTGTTGCTGTGCTGTTCAGTGTGGTCCGGCTGGCTCTGACTCAGCCACCCGATGTCCCCAAGAGCAAAGTACTGCAGTGTCCTTACAATCACTGCTGTTTGAACCATTGCTGCAGCCCTGTATCCACCCACCCCTCTCAGGGTCTTCCTCTTTCCCAAGACCCTCTGCTTCACCAAGCATGGTGTTCTCCTCCAGGGACAATATGTCCAAAATACGTCGTGAGACAAGTCTTGCCTGAGAGACCTGGTCAGCAGCTGAACTCTTAACAGCTGTGCCACCAGGGCTTGGATGCCAACCGACATCTGAGGCTACAAATAAATCTTTATGGGGGCATGTGTTAGTCTGGGTAGACTAGAGAAACAAATCCACAGACACTCATATGTGTATAAGAAAGAAGTTTATACACAAGAGCAGTTGAATATTGAGAAAACATCCCAGCCCAGTCCAGATCAAGTCCATAAGCCTGATATTAGCCCATGTCCAATACCAATCTATAAAATCCTCAAGATCACAGGCTAGAAACTCTGTGGATCCTGGCGTTCTAAGTATCTCAGCACTGGCAGGGGTCTCCACGTGGCTTCTCTGGCTTCAGAGGTCTGGTTGCATCATGGTAGGTCCGTGTGGCTTCTCCAGCTCTGGGCACTAGTGGAGTTCCATGTGTCTTGTCCGCTGCAGTGTCTCCCAGGGAGTGAGTAGAGAGAGTCTGTCCTGCCTCCAAGGAGGAAACACCAGATTTCCCAGAATTCTCAGGAGAGGGCCATGCCCACACAGAGGCCTCATTGGCTATCTTCGGATTGACAGACCAGACTCCACCCCTACACGCTCAACCCTCCACTTGACATCAGATTGTGTAACTCCCACAGGGCCGAACGCCTCAGCTTTTTAACCGCACAGCAACGGACAGGTTCACAATGCTGACAGCGATGCTGCCAGGAGTCCTTTCTTGCAAAGTTAAAAAAAGAGGAAAATCAACCCCCAAGAAACAAGCTCCCTGCCATCGAAGAGTCCCACTCCCCGTGACCCTATAGGCCAGCGGAGAATTGCCCCGTGCGTTTCCAAGGCTGAGACTCTTTCTGGAGATAGAAAGCCTCACCTTTCTCCCAGGAAGTGGTCGGTGGTTTGGGAACTGCTGACCATGCGGCTGGCAGCCCAACGTGTAACCACTGTACAGCCTGTTGTTATAAGGTTCGGTGCCTCTGATGTCACCAGGGCCTGAGGTGTCCTGTGGGGTGAGGCCTGCAGGCCAACCAGAGACACAGCGCTCGGCAGATGCTGCCTGTCCCAGGGCTGGAACTGGAGGAAGAGCCAGAGCTCCATCCACCATCGTTCCTTCAGCTCCACTGCTCTGAAGCCGCCACCTCCACAGTGCCTGCCCTCCTAGGTTTAGTCCTCTGCCCCTGGATGCAGATCTGCCCTCTGAGCCCACCTCCTGCCCCACTGGAGGTGAGATGGGAACTGACTAGCCCCTTGCCTCCTCTCTCTTTCAGATGTGAGCACATGCCCCCCACGAGCACATGCCCCCCACCCCTGAGGTGAGGTGGGGGAGGATGAGAGGGTGAGAGTTGTCCAGTGAGTCGCTGACACTGGGGAGACGCAGGCTGACGGGCAGATCCTGAATCTCAGTGCTCACAGAGCCTTGGGAGACACTCAGGTCGTAGAGGGAAAACAATGCAGATTCACAGCAGGACTGAGGCCTGGGCGGCCTAATACCTAGTCCAGGCCTCTCAATGCAGGTCAGCATCAGAGACAGCGGGGGCAGTGGGGGTAAAAGAGGCTGTCTTTTGCTTATCCCTCTTCTGCCCCTGGGGAGCCCTGATGTTGGTCGTAGTGGTTATGTGATGGCTGCTAAACTCAAGGTCAGCAGTTGGAAACCACCAGCTGCTCCGCAGGAGAAAGATAGGGCTTCCTTTTACACAGGAGGACCTGTAAAGAGTGACATTCTCAGACACCCAGGGCAGTTCTACCCTGTTCTCTAGGGTCTTTATGAGTTGGCACCAACTTGATGGCAGTGAGTTCGGTTTGGATGGTCTGCGGGCACACACATACACCTGGGCCTTCCTGGAGGGAGGGGAAGAGAGCAGGAGAGCAGGCCATCAGGACAAGGAAGGAGGAGGCTTCTGGCTCTCCCACCAGCGTGGCTTTTGGTCTCGGAAGCTCTGAGTGGCCTGGTGTGGGAGACTCTCTTAGGCCCTTTCCCGGGGGCTCAGCTGCAATGGTGTCTGCCTTTCTGAAGCTCACACTTAGACCCTGGGGGCTTCTCCACGAGAGAGGGGGCTCCCGGAGGGCTTCCTAGTCAGTGTGGGACCTTCAGTAATAAGAATACGCACTAAGCACCATCTATTAGAACGTGCCGGGCACGGTTCTAAACACTTTCTGTGACGTAACTCATCTAATGCCCACACGACTGGAGAGATGCCAGCCCCGTGCCAACTGTACAGCAGAAGAAACCAAAAGAGAGATAAGTAACCTGCCCAAGCTCACCCAGCCAAGACAACAAATGGTAGAACTGAGATTTGAACCTCAGCCACCTGGGGTTGGCACAACTTGTCCAAATAAGTGCCAAGAGTGACACTCTCAGGAACCCACAGGGGCAGTTCTACTTCCCATGGCCCCCTGGCAGGGCGTTTGCTTTAGGGCTCCTAGGTCGATACTCCTGGCAATATAACACTTATTTGATCCCCAACCACTGATTTTTTTAGTTGTAAGCAGCTATATCTGCCCCTCTGCTCATTCCACACTTGGGCCAGGTGCTGCTGTCCATCCAGGAGGTTGTGGTGGGAGATTGTGGTGTCCATCTGAAGTTTGTGGTGGGAGGTGGGGGTCCAGCTTCTCTTCCCTGGGCAGTTCCCTTGCCTCCGAACACCCTTAGGTGGCAGATGCTGCCACCTCCTGGCCACAGAGGGTTAAAGCAGGCCCTGGGGGTGGTTGTGGATTGTCTTCCTATCCCCACCCTACCCCACCCCCCAGGCATTCTCTCCCCTGTGTGACTGACTGGTGACCTTCCTGAAGCTGTTGAATCCCATGCCTCTCTCTCTTCTGAGTGTCAGGTCCCTCCCCTTGAGTCCCTGGGCCAAGTGGGACTGGAACCAGGCTGCAGGGATCCTGACACAGCTCAGGGTCTACTATAGTCATGGTGTCAGCTATCAGATAGAATAGTGTCTGGGGCCTTAAAGGCTGGCTTCCAAACAAGCAGCCTTCTAAGTGAGACATCCACTAAACCCACATGTAAGAAACACGCCAACATCCATGATCCAAGGATCGCCAATTATATAATCTAAATCCCAAGGAGGGAATAGTATCAGTGCAGGAGGCAGTGGAAGCCCAAAGTAAGTTTGAAGATCTGCACTGGGAAGAAGCCTCCAGTGATTTCCCTCTAACCCTAACTGAGGTGATGAGACGGAGTATTGGAGAGACAGCTAACACTGGTTTTCATATCTTACGCAGCTGGGGAAACAAGTCAAAAGCATAATATTTTATGTCCACAAATAAAGTTTTATTGGCACACAGTCACGCTCATTCATTTATGTGTCAAATGTGACTGTTTCTTCCCTGCAGGAGCCTGAAATATTTGCTGCGTGGTCCTTTCCATCCCAAGTTAGAGGAGGTGCACAAAGGCTCCTGTGCTTGGCTGCTAATGGGAAGGTAGGAGGGGTGAGTCTTGCCAGGGGTCCCTCAGAAGAAAGGTGTGGTGGTCTGCTCCTGATAAAGCAGCCTTTAAAAACCCCACGGAGCACCACTTTATTCTGACACGTTGGGTGGGCATGGGTGAGTGGTGACTCAGTGACAGATGACATCTTAGGGGAAAAGAGACAGCATCCACAGGCTCTGTTCTCCACGTTGGGAGTGAAGCCCCCCCCCCCCCCGGGGAAGTTCAGGCTGCAGGCGAAGTGACAGGAGCAGAAGGAAGGAGTGGGCTCTGTGGGGCGGGGGAGGGACATGCCAGCCAGCACCAACTGTTCTGATGTGCCCATGAAAACCCTCTCCCCGACAATGAGCCTCCACCTCCCCTCCCAGCCTCCAGCGCCACAGCACCCAGCTGAGTCTGGGGGTGGTGGTGATAGGGAGTCCCTTCCTTCCACACACTCTCAGACCTGGTCCCCCATTCCCTCATTCTGAGCTGTGTGGCCTGTAGCAGGAGTCTGGGATGGCTGGCAATGATTGACTGCCTGATGGTGTGAATCCACCCAGAGGTGCCTTGAGCAAAGGCCTGGTGATCTACTTTGGAAATATTGGCCATCCGAAACCCTGTGCCATACGGTTCTGCTGGGACACACAGGGTCTGGCTGCCCGGAGTTGGCATATACTCCACAGGTGGGTTTGGCCTGGCTTTGTCCCTCACCGCAGTCACAGAATTCCCCACCTGTAAAAGGTGGACTACAGATACAGATTCTGAAGGATTCTATGAAATAACCAAATTCTCATCCCACTTCATGGTGCAAGGGGTGGCAGGGAGGCAGGGAGGGTCGCCCGTCTCTGCTCTGCACTGGGTGCACCTCCTAACTGTGCCCACTAGAGGGCAGGAAGGGCCTGTGGGTGGCCGCTGGAGCTGGTCTGCAGGTCCGCCTGCCCACGGAGGTGCCTCTCCTGCTGTTTACAACGGGGCCTCTGATCAGCCTCTGCAACCTGCTGAGGGGCAGGCTGGTGCGGAGCTTCCCGTGGAGGTGGGCAGGGCTTCCTTCTTGCCCTTTCATTGTCCCCAGGCCAGGCCGACCCTCCGGGTAACCACCCCTGTCCAAGTCTATTCGAACCGCTTTGCCAAGAGCCATTCCTCACCCCACCCCACCCCCTCATATGCCCCTGCACCTGCTCTGGGGTGCAGGGGGAGTGATTCCCCTTCACCAGGAGAGGCGACGGAAAGCTTAAGGGACTTGCCCACTGCTGCTGCTGCCTAGGAGGTGGCCACGATTGCAGCTGGCCATTCCATCCCTGTGCCTCCCTTAATAGACCACGCCCCCACCTCCTGGAGGCTCCACCTTCTGCAGCTTCTTCCCATGTTCCAGCTCCTACCCTCCTTGCTGCTGGACAAGCCCTCAAAGAACTCGGAATGTTCCCACGTTCTCTCTCTCTCTCTCTCTCACACACACACACACACACACACACACACACAGCCCGGTGTATGTCTTTGGGTCAGGCCATGGACAGGAGGCCAGATGACCCACACAGACAGTGACACAGAGGTTGCTGGACTGATGTGGTCAGGGAGGGTGGGCACCTTGGGGACACTGTGCGGGACACTGAACCAGAGAGCAGAGAAGAAGGCAAAATGGGCATCTAGAGAGTTCCAGGATCCAGATCCCAGAGCCTGGAACAGCAATCTGAGGGAGGCCGGTTTGATTCCACCGGAGCATGGGTCCAGGAAACCATGAGGCCCGCTGAAGGCCGTTAGGAGGAGGCCGTCCCGCTTGTGAGTTGGCGGGAAGAACAGGACTTGGGAAGAACTGCTGGAGGTGGAGCAGGGTGATGGGGGCGGAGACGGGGGAAGACTGGCCCAAGAGGAGAACCATGACAGGTTGGACAAGATGATACATTCCCTTTGCCTGTGGGAGAATTTGAAGACATCCGTGGGGACGCTGGGTGACTAGCCCAAGATGCTGGATGGGGTGCTAGGTGTAGAGTAGGGGCCAGCTGCACAGATGTGGACTCTGAGGGGGACCAGCCGGTGAGCCAGGGGAGAGTGAGACCGAGGACAGCGGGGAGGACACACACTGGTCGGAAGTCGCGGCGCAGCGAATCCTCTTCCCCATTCCGATGGGTCTTCTGTGCGTGGAAGCCACCTTTGGCTTCTGAGTGGAGCACACTATGACGGGTCCTTGGGGACACTTCTCTGGTCATGCCAGTGCGAGAATTGCGGGGACTTCGAGGGGAATTCTGGAACAGGAGCTCTTTCTGGGTGCACAGGCGCCCGAGTGGGGACAGAGGACTGACAAAGAGGCTGGCCCCACCTAGTCCCAGCAGGGTGAGGCCAAGGCTGAAGGGTGAGGGGGCAGGGCAGGCGTGGCATGCCTCGGCCTGCATGCTGACTGTTCTGTCTTGCTTCCCCTCTGTGGGAGCATGTGTTTCCTGCCGGTGGGAGAGTCCTGACTGGTTCTGAGCAAGCGGGGAGACCCCGACGACACCCCCTTTCAAAGCTGGAAAGATTTCAGGATGGAAGGCAGTGGGTGCGTGGCCTCACTTGCTGAGCGAGTCCCAGAGATGCATGCTCAGGGTTGGAAACTCCGGGTGCAGGCGGGGCAAGGGGGTTGAGGGGCATCTGCAACTCAACAGGCCACACCCAGAGCTTGGGTACTCAGCAGACTATTCATTTCCTCAGGGGTCAAGGGGGCTGTCCTTGGGGGGCAGTCTCCCTCATTCCTGTCTGATTGTCCCCTATCCCCGACCCAGCCCTAGAACACTCTAGGAGCCTTCATGAGCCACACACCCTGCCTCAGCCAATCTCCACCAATCTAACTTTGACCACAGACAGGAAAATAGCTCCTGTTTTTCTTTATTTATTTTCCAGTATGTCGTTAGCATTTGTTATATTACATGGACGCCGCAGACTCTAAGAGAGACATGGCACGTTGACAGCCAGCCGACCTGTCACAGTCCCCCGTCTCAAACTCCTTATGCCACTTCATTGTCCCTCTTCTCCCCGTCTTTGGCTATGTTTCAGTTTTATTGGCACTCCCTCCACGTGTCATACAATTCAATAGTTCAATCACATCAGGAAGCACTGTACAGTCAGTGCCACAATCAATTTTAATATAGCTCATGTTTTTCAATTTTTCAGCCAAGGGAAATGTAACCAAGAGGAATTATTGAAACCCAAATGAAGGCTGAGCATGATGTGGGACAAGAGGAAAGTAAAAGGAAATAGAGGAAAGAACTAGGAGGCAAAGGGCATTTATAGAGGTCTAAATACAAGCATGCACATATGTATATATATTTGATTATATGGAAATAGATCTATGTGCATATATTTATTGGCTTAGTATTAAGGTAGCAGATGGACATTGGGCTTCCACTCAAGTACTCCCTCAATGAAAGAACACTTTGTTCTATTAAACTGTCATTTCATGATGCTCACCTTCCTGACATGATTGCTGATGACAAATGGGTGCATAAGCAAATGTGGTGAAGAAAGCTGATGGTGCCCAGCTAGCAAAAGAAACAGCATCTGGGGTCTTAAAGGCTTGAAGGTAAACAAGCAGCCATCTAACGGAGAAGCAACAAAGCCCACATGGAAGAAGCACACCAGCCTGTGTGATCACAAGGTGTCAATGGGATCAGGTATCAGGCATCAAAGAAAAAAATCATATCATTGTGAATGAGGGGGGAGTGCGGAGTGGAAACCCAAAGCCCATCTGTAGGCAACTGGACATCCCCTTAAAGAAGGGTTGCGGGGAGGAGACGAGCCAGTCAGGATGCAGTGTACCAATGATGAAACATACAACTTTCCTCTAGTTCTTTAATGTTTCCTGCCCCCCACTATCATGATCCCAATTCTACCTCACAAATCTGGCTAGACCAGAGGATGTACACTGGTACAGATAGGAACTGGAAACACAGGGAATCCAGGACAGATGATGGCTTCAGGATCAGTGGTGAGAGTGGCGATACCGGGAGGGTGGAGGGAAGGTGGGGAGAAAGGGGAAACTGATTGCAAGGATCTACAAATAACCTCTCTGGGGGACGGACAACACAAAAGTGGGTGAAGGGAGATGTCAGACAGTATAGGACATGACAAAATACTAATAATTTATAAATTATCAAGAGTTCATGAGGGAATGGGGAGCGGGAAGGGAGGGGGAAAATGAGGAGCTTAAGTAGAAAGCAAATGTTTTGAGAATGATGAGGGCAGTAAATGAACAAATGTGCTTTACAAAAAACTGCAACAACAATGTTATCACCTTGTTAACACATGTCTCTGGAAACCTTCAATCTCTTACAGTTGTTCTGCTGGTACTGTTGATACTGTCTTTTGCAACAAGAGGCTTTTTGCATTGAAAAGCAACAACAAACCAAATTCACTGCTGACGAGTTGATGCCGGCTCACAGGGGGCCCTACAGGGCAGGGTAGAACTGCCTTCTGAGTTTCCCAGCCTGTAACTCTGTACAGGAGTAGAAAGCCCCATCTTTCCCCTGAGGAGCGGCTGGTGGTTTTGAACCGCTTGGTCACCAGGACGCCGGGGAGATCACATTTCTCCTTATTCAACTGCAACACAGTCCCCTTCCACTGAAGTGGCCTTGCAGCCCTCCCGCTGCTGACCCTCTCTGGTGACTGAGTCTCTCCGACACCTGAAGGGGACACAATGGGCAAGTGGGGTGGCAGGAGGCACGCAGGTGGGCAAAGCTGCCCAGGTAGGCGGGCCCCTAGCCCCAAACCCGGCCCTCAGGGCTGCCTCAAGGGCAGACTTCTCCTGAGCAGATTCCCACTGAGGTCCAAGGGAGTGGAGCTGCCCAGAAGGCTACTGTAGCAAGAGGCTCACAGCAAGGGAGCCACCGGCCCTGGCACGTCCCACGCACACCAGTTAGTAAGCACCCAGGTGCTAAGCCACCCCATCTATTGTCCTGCTTCTTGCTAAAACATGGACTTATCTGCCAAAGGACTCCTCCCCTTCCAGACCTGCAACCAGTGTTTCCCCCGCGCCCCCGCCTGTTAGAGAGGAGTCCTGAACCAGCAAACGGGCTTGGGGGTGCAGCAGCGGGGCTGAATGCCACTTCTCTCTGGGACTGCAAGGGGAGCCAGGTTTGGGGTGAAGAAGGCGGGTAAGTCCCACATCTGCTTGCATCGTAGGTCCCACCTGTCCCCATCTCATCCCACCCCCAATTACTGCCTGGGACCTGTCTGCTCAAACTTCTAGGCTCCCCACCTCCCACCACTCTAACACCCCCCCAGTTCTTCCCCGTAGATGTTGAGGCTGCTTCCTGGAGTCCTGAGAGCTGATCTGGCAGGTAGGGAGTGTGTGTATGTGTGTGTATGTATCTGTCTGGACTGCACAGGGTCTTCATTCATTTGGCACTAGCTCACTTATCACAAGTAGAGTCACAGGTCATGGCCAGCTCACATGGCGGGTGAGAGAGTCCCCAGGGGAAATCAGAGGAGGAAAGTCCCAGGCCACTCTCTGAAGATCTCCGGGGCATCCCAGAAGTGCGAGGAAGGCCTGGGATGCACCCACACCTCCCCCAAAGGAACATTGAGCTGGGTGCACAGCAGGGTGAGGGCCCGCCCGGCTGGGCCCTGTGGGGCTGTGTGAGCCCACAGTAAGCTCTGGGGCTTTCCGTGAAGCTGGTGGCCCCAGTGGAGGGGCTATGGATGGCTCAGGGTGGGGAGGAAGTGAGGCTGCATACCTCCTCCCAGCTGTACCCAGGCCCCTCAAATGCAACAGTGCCAACCACCCATCCTTCCTACCTGGTGGCACTGCCCTCTCTTAGACACCCAGCCAGAAATCCAACAACCCTGCTCTGGGCTTCCTCTGCCTCCCTCCTCACTCCCTGCCCGCCTCTGTGTGGGCCAAGCTCACCTTCTCAGCTTCCCCCAGCCTGCCCTGGCCTCTTCCCCACAGCTTTCCTGCCCCCGCCGCCCCCCACTCCTCCAGCTGGGCTCCAGGTTCGCCACCTGAAGGGTCCCTCTGACCAGGATGGTCCTGGAGAGCCCCAGGGGGGCCGGGCAGCGCTGTGCTCCACTCCTAGGGAAGGGCCAGAGTAGAGAAACCTGGAGCAAGGCATGGGAGCCGCTCTCCAGCCTGGGGGATGATGGTGCCTATGGAAAGCTGGGTCGGCGGGTTCTCGATCGGGCTCATGGAGCACGGATTCTTCTTCCAGGGTCTCAGCCTGACAGGTGAGGGGAGGATTTAATAACTCTGGCTCCCTGAAGCCTGGATCTCATGGTGGCTACACTCGATCAAGCTCAAGTACAGGACCTGCCGTGGTGTGCTGTAGAAGGTAGGCCTTCAAAAGTCAACCGGAAAAAGTGCATGCTAGAGCGGGTTTATCAGGACAGACCCCAGGACCCACATAGGGAGGGTCCAAGGACACACAGTCGCTGCCATCAAGTTGCTTCCAACGTATAAGGATCCGATAGCACAAAGTAGAGCTAGCTACTTGGGTTTCCGTGGCTGTAACTCTTGATGGGAGCAGAAAGCCTCGTCTTTCTCCCGCAGGGCGGCTGGTCGTTTTGAACCGCTGACCTTGAGGTTATAAGCTCACCCCGTAACCACGACTCCGTCAGCACTCCTTTTTCCACACGGTGAGGAAGACATGTATGAAGGGAGCCCCGGCATCCGGGAATGCGGCCATGATTGCTGCTTCCTATGACCAATTAACAGAGGGGACTGCCCTAATTGAATTAAGACACCTAACTAGAGTGGGTCTGATTGGACCCCCCTGTGATAGGGGCCAAGCGCCAGTACTTATTCGACAAAGACAAGGTGGGCGTGCTTACTATCATGCACAGCAGAATCAAAGCAGTAATCAGGACAGTCTGCCATCCATGGACTTCTCACCTTGGCTATTTAGGCAGGTGTCCCGAGGAATGAAATAGATGGAAAACCTAGTAAATACTTACTTGATTGGTATGAATGAAAGAGTTCTAGGTCAAGTGAATAGCAGACTAGCTTAAATCACCAGAATAAAGAATCGCGGCTTCTCAATCAATTCCCAGCTTTGAGCCACTTTACAGGCCCACCGTCTCTTGAATTGGGAGAGGATGGGTCCCCTTGAAGAAGGTCAACCTCAGTGCCAACATGTATACCGTGAGTCTTTCTCCCTGCCACCAAAGGGGCCTGCAACCTTTTACAAAAGTGGCTGTTCATGATAAAACCAACAACAAGGAGGGTGTAGAGATCCTGTGGGTATTGGAGCAACAGCAATCTCGCTGAGAGGAAGTACTGAGAGGTGGAAGAAGGGGGAACGTGATGGTGGGACAGGAGACAAAAGGAAACGGAGGAAGGGTCTAAGAGGTAAAGCTATAGATAGAGGTGTAAACAGAGGTGTGTACTTATGTAAATACATTAATCCATAAAATAGAGGTATTGGCCTGTGTACATATATTTATAAGGCAATACACTGAGGTTATGGACAGATCTTGGGCCTCAGCTCATACCCTCCCTCCATGCAAGAACACTGATCTAACAAGCTGTCATCTTGTGACACACATGCACACACACACATGTACACACGCACACACTTACATGCACACACTCACACACACACACTGCCCCAAGCACAACCGCTGAGGACAAAATGAGTGCATAAGCAAATGTAGTGAAGAAAGAAGATGGTGCCCGACTATTAAAAGATACAGCATCTGAGGTCTTAAAGGCCTGAAGATAAAAGCCCACATGGAAGGAGCACACCAGCCAGTGCCATCATGAGGTGTCATCGGGACCAGTAATAAGCATCAGAAGATTCATAACAAATAATAAACAAACAAAAACATGATGTTGAGAAAGAGGGGGCTTGGAGCAGAGACCCAGAGCCCATCTGTAGACAATGCAACACCCCTCCACAGAAGGATTGCAGAGAAAGGATGAGTCAACCGGGGTACAGTAGAGCACTGATGGAATACACAATATTCCTCTGGTTCCTTGAGGCTTTCTCACGCCCCACTACCATGACCCTAGTGCTGCTTCTCACTCTGGACTGGGCCTGTGCAGACACACAGGTATAGATAAGAGATAGAGCTCACACACAGGGAATCCAGGAACAGGAATGGGAATAGCGATACCAAAAGTGTAGGGTGAAGGGGGGAGGGAGGAACGGGGAACCGATCGCAATGATTGGCACGCAGCCCACATACCCCTCCAGGGGGAAGAACAACTGACACCATGGGGGAAGGGAGACAGCTGTCGGTGTGATGAAAATAATATTAATCTATAATCTATCAAGGGGCCATGAGGGTGGGGTGGGAGGGAGGATCTGATCCCAAGGGCTCAATAGAAAGTGAATGTCTAGAAAAGAACAATGGAGACATATGTACAAATATGTCTGATACAATTGATGTATGGATTCTAATAAGAGTTGTAAGAGCCCTCAGTAAACTGATCTTTTCTTTAAAAAACCTCAAAGCCTGCTGATCGCTGCCTTTTAATGGAACCATTAAGCCCTTTGATATTTAGTATTATCAATAAGATAGTATTTATATCTGTCTTTTGCTATTTGTTTTCAATATTTGTTTATTCCTCTTCTTTTGTATTAAAATTTTCTATTGATTAAAAAAATGATAGTTCACTGGGGGAAAGGAAATGTTCCGACTTCTCTGGGGCTACTGGACACTGAATTAACAGTGTGTCTAGGATACCAGTTCCAGAAATCACTGTGGCCCACCAGTGCAAGTGAGGGCATGGGCGTGGGGCGAGGTCAAGTTACTGATGGACTCTTATTTCAGGTCCATCTTAAGGAGGTCAAGTTCTTTATGGGATCTCAGCTCATAGCGGGTCCAGTGGGTTCCCCAGTCTAGGATGCATCGTGGAACAGCAGCCCTCAGTAGCTGGTGGACTCTCCCACTCTGTACCCTTCACTGTGGCGTCAGGACTCCTGCGGTAGGAAAACCGAGAGGACAATAGGAAACCCAAAGTGACAGCGCATCCTTGGAGTGATTGCAGAGATTAGTGCCACCATCCAGGACCCAAGGATTGCAAGGGGGCGAGGCCCACCACAGTCTTGTTTACCTTGTCTATTTGGCCTGTGTGAAAACCAGGTGGATCTTGGAGACTAACAGTGATGACTGTGACCTTAATCGGGTAGCGCCTCTAGCTGCAGCTGCTAGTCCAGATGTGGTTTCATTGTCGGTGCATTTCACCTCCTGGTACCTGGGATGCAGCTCCTGATCTGGCCAATACCTTTTCCTCAATTCTGATTTTGAAGAGTCACCAGAAGCAATTTGCCTTCAGCTGGCAAAGCCAACATCACACACTCACCATTCTACCTCAGCTATATATCAAGTCCCCAGCACTATGTCATAGTTTAGTCTACAGGAACATTGATCGCCTTTCCCTTCCAGAAAACACCACGCTAGTCCATTACATTGATGCCACGTTGATTGGACCCAGGAAGGAAGACGTATTGGTGACTCTACATTTATTTGGAAGATATCCATGTGTTAAATGGGTGGGAAATTAACCGGACAAAAATTCAAGTGCCTTCCACCTCCGTGGAATTTCTGGAGACCCAGTGGTATAGGGAGGGCATGATGCGATATTCCCACTTGAGCCCAGGATTCCTCATTCCTTTCGGTCCCTCCCACAACCAAAACAGGAAGCACAAGCCTAGTGAGCCCCGGTGGAACTTGGGAAGCAGCAGATCCCTCTTGTGGGTGTGCTATTCTGACCGATTTATCAGGTGCCTCCAAGGGCTGCTGGCTTTCAGTGGGACTCAGGCCATGAGAAGAAGATGCAGGAAGTTCAGGCTGCCTTGCAATCCGCTCTGCCACTTGGGCCTTATGATCCAGCTGATCCAATGCCGCTGGAAGTGTCACTGGCAGATAGAGATGCAGTTTGGACTTCTTGGCAGGCCTTTGTTGGTGAATCACCATGCAGACCCTTAGGATTATCCTCTGCAGAAAACGACTCCCTTTTGGAAAACCAGCCTTCGGCTTCTTACTGAACACCTAACCACGGGCTGCCAGGTCACTGTGTGGCTGAGCTGCCCATCATGAGCTAGGGGTATCTGACCCGCAGTGTATAAGTCAGCCACGTGTAGAGTGCTCTCTCTGAAATCGAAGTACTGTATATGAGATTGGACCTGAGCTCATGAGTGAGATGCCTGGGGAAGTGTCTGGAAGCCAGTGGTTTGGCTGAGTGGTCAGGGAGTTGGAAAGAGAGGTGTGGATAAAAGAAATTCTCATAGACTTCTTTGACTAGGCCCCCAAAGTCCAGATATGTGTGTCTTATGTTGATGCCTTCTGAAGGGTTACCTCTACAGGAAAGGCTTTTAACAATCAAGTCAGGGGGAGGGGGGGGCGGGAGATGACGCCGTCATCGTCTTTGCCAAGCCACTCTTGCCCGATGGACTCCTGAACAAAATGACCCAGTGGCAGGAATGGAGGTTGAGCATGGGGTCCACAACATGGACTTCACTCATCAAGGCTGACCTGCCCACAGCCACTGCCGAGTGCCCAATCTGCCACCCGCAGAGGACAACCTAGTCTACCCACTTAAGGACCACTCCTGGGGGATGAGCCATCAACCTGGTGGCCGGTTGATTACATAGGACCACCTCCACCTTGGAAAGGACAGCGTTTTGTTCTTGCTGGAACAGACAGTCTAGATACAGATTTGCCTTTCCTGAACACAATGTTTCCGCCCAAACTCTCATCCATGGACTTTCATGCTATCTCCTTAGATCCAGGGACTCACTTCACAGAAAATGAAATGCAGCAATGGGCTGATGCTCATGAAATTCACTGGTCTTACCATGCTCCCCATCATTCTGAAAGAGTTGTGTTAATAGGACAATAGAATGGCCATTTAAAGGCACAATGAAGGGGTTAACGAGGCGGCAATACATTGTGCAGCAGGGCCATGTTCTTCTTAAGGCTGAATATGCCCTAAACCTTCATGCAAGATATGGTTCTGTTTCCCCAAAAGCCAGAAATAGCCAGGAACCAAGGGGCAGAAATGGGAATGGCACCACTCACTATTATTCCTAATGACCCACTTGCAACATTGTTGCTTCATGTTCCTGCAACTCTTTGCTCTCCAAGCCTGGAGCAATTAGTTCCAAAGGGAGGCCACCTAATCCCACCTGGAGACACAATTTAATGGGTCCCATGAAATTGGAAGTTAAGAAGGACCTCTGGACACTGTGGGACTCCCATGTTTCTGGATAAAAAGAGGTTTAAAAAAAAGGTGGGATGGGGTGGGGTGGGGGAGTTATTGTATTGACCAGTGTGATTGATCCTAATAATCCGGGAGAAATGGCATTGATACCACATAATGGAGGTAAAGAAGGGTATATCTAAAATCCAGATTCCTCCCATTGTCTCATAATACTACCATATCCTGTCCTTAAAGTCAGTGGAAAGCTATAGCAACTCAATTCTGACATGACAACGAATAGTCCAGACTCTTCAGGAATGGAGATTTGGTCACCGTACCAGGAAAGAACTGTGGTCAGCTGAGGTGCTTGCTAAGGGAATACAGAATGAGTGACAGAAAATGGTAGTCCTAAATGCCAGCTACGCCTATGTGACCACTTTCAGAAAGGAGGACAGTAATTGTGTTTCCCTTCTTGTTCATGTGCATCAAATATTTTCATTTTCTTCACTTACAAGACATAAGATGTAACTGGGGCGAGTGCATTTTTGGCTGTACGTGTGTTGATTGTATTTTGTTTGGTGTAAACATGACTTTGTGACTGTCTTGATTTAGGGATTATAGATGGTTGAAGGAGATGTGTACAGGCGCCAAGTTGACAAGGGGTGGACTGTAGTAAGTTAAGGTGTTGTGTCAACTTGACTGGGCCATGATTCTCAATGGTTTGGCAGTTAAGACATAGTCATCC